>NC_088171.1:140741999-141383041 GCF_028769735.1 Zonotrichia leucophrys gambelii
GAATGGAGCAGCAGTGGATTTGGGAAAGATACACTTGCTAAAGATGAACCAAAAGGGAAACGTGCTTTGTAAATGTTTGGGAAACCCTAGCAGAGTATAGTGTTTCTGCATTAGAGGAGGATGAGGGAAACAGTGCCTCTCCTGCAGGGCAGAGTCTGCCCCAGGGCTTGGTATTTGGTAACACCACCTTGTCCATAGTCTTCAACAACCTCTGCCATTTTGTTTATTGCTTTTCTGCTTCCTGCAGGGTTTCATTTCATCAGCTTAAGGGTCATTGCAGACTTTTCACTTAATCACTGTACAAATGATTTAGCTGGCTCACTTATTTCCTTTTTTTCTTTATTCACATACTTTGTGGATCCTGCAGAGCAAAATTCCGGTGTGAAAGGTTTAAGACTCCAGACAGTTGTGAAACTACTTTGGCAATTTAGCATCTTTGGTTGAGATTAGTCTTAAAGTTGTTATGTGACATCTGAAGACAAAAACCTGTAAATCTTTCTAAAATGCTAGGCCAATAGCTTTGATATGTAATAAATACTGAAATTCTGTAAAACATTGCAATCCATTTTATCATCTTTTCTAAACAGAAAGAGCAAAGTCAGGAAATTCATTGCTGAGGAGTTATACTTTTCTTTGAACCTACTTGATATTAAACATTTGGGGAGTTAAAGCAGCCAGTTTCATTGTAAACAGGCAAACGGCTGAATTAAATGTACAAAGTGAACTATTTATTTTTCCTTATATGTTGAGTGAGCTCTTAGGATGAGATAATAATGCTTTGTAATAATTTACTGCTTTCTAGCTAGAGAAGTACAATAAAGCCTTAATAATTTTAGTGCCACTACTTAAATGTGTTCTGTCTTACCTGGTTACCCTCCTGTAGATTATAAATGTTATATCCCTGTGGGATCTCAGCACCTCAGGACTGAGGTGCCGAGTCACCGAGACCACCCTTGGGGGGCTCGGGAGTCCTGGAATGTTGCCAGAAGTGTCTGGTGGCTGGACTTTGATCCTACACAGGAGACGACACCTGTATGAGGATAGGAGGATTTCACCGGAGTGAATGGTGAAGGGATTAGCTAATTAGAGAGGGAAACACAGGGTTTAGGATTTCTGTACAGGGGGGTTTGGAGAAGTAAGATGGAGGAATTGGGGCGTGTCCTGTCCTTCTTCTTCTTCTTCTTCTCCTCCATCTTCTGTGGTGATGGTGGCACTTTGGGATTGGTCATTACTAAAAGTGCACTGGGCAATAAGGGTGAAAGGTATTGGGGAAAAATGATAAATATTGTACACGTAACTTTGGGTATAAAGATAGGTGACCGCCCGGAGGGCAGGGGAGTGTGCTCATGGCTGGCTGCTGAGCAGACCTCTGTCCGGCCGAGAGAAAATCTTTTAGATAAACAATTAATAAACACCGAGACCGAGAAAAGAACTGAAGCCTCTTCTCGTCCTTTGAATCGCGGGCTGCCCCAAGGTCACCCCGGGCCTTTCCAGGCCATACAAACAGCCGAAAAACGGACATATCCCTACCTGCCTGTCCTCTCTTATGTCATAAACCCATGCTCTCTAGGTGTATAAGGAAAAGGTTTACAAGCTCCGGATACTCCCAACTACCTCATCATCAAAAAGTAACACTTTCTCCTAAATACCACTTAAATGGCTCCTTTTTCATGTTCTATTCCATTTTATGAAAACAAAACCAGCATATATAGAGTAGGTTTTAAATAACAGGCATTTACTCTGCAAAATTGCTTTGACTAGAATAACAGAAGGAGAAACTCCAAGAGCTATTCAGTCCCTGTATCAGAGGAGATGGTGCCCTGGATTAGGTGGGAAGTGAGGAGCAGAGGGGACGCTTGGGGATGTTTCTGCTTCACCCATTACATCTGGAACTTGGAAAGTATATATGCCAATGACATTTTCAGCATGCTGCTGTTAATTGCCTCGCCTGCTCTTCCATTTTTTATTATCTGTTACCGTAATTTTCTGTTTAAAAGTTTGGGTGGTATCCCCTGCTCATCCCATGCACAGGAAGGGCTCCCCAGTCCCCAAGTCTGTAATGCTGTCTCTTCAAAACTCACCTCTGCTGGAACACTTGGTAGCAGATGATGATCTGTGTTCTCTGCTGGCTCATTTGGTCCCAAGTAATGTCTCTGTCCTTCTGCTCTGCCTTATGTGTCCACCAGTTCTCCTTCCTTCTCACCCAGACTGAGCAATAATTTCACATGCTTTCCTGCTGTCCATGGCTGCAATCAGGTGGGCACGCTGAGATACATTGCAAAATAGCAACAACATCAGAAGAAGATAGAAGTGGCTCCCCCTAAGTCATGCAAGAGGACTGCTACCCAGATGGGGAAGAGCTTGGATCCTTTGTCTGGGTTATTGCTGTAACTGCATACTCCTCCTTCCTAGCATCCCTCTCCAAAACATACTGTCATAAATTAACCTTTTCCTTGCATTGAGCCTCTGCTCTTGTCTTTATGGCAGTGGAAACCTCTGTAATTCAAACACTCCTCAGGGAATGCCTAAAGGACAGCAAAGTTGTTTATTTTAAGGATTTGGATTTGGGAGAGCCAAATGAAATAAGTAATGGGGAGAAATTCACGTGCCAGAAACAGTACCTTGTATGTACAGAGTGGAAGGATGTTACTGAGTGTGAGCAGCTGAGGACAGGAACCCTCCGAGGGGCTGCCTGGTACCTGGGCTGAGATGTACAGGCAGGCATGTGCAGTAACTGACTCACCTGGGAGAAGAGATTTGCCCCAAGGGGCTGTTGCCGAGGCAAAAGCCACCTTGTATCTCTCACCTGGACACACTTTCTTTGTCTGGGTTTTGTCCTGGTTCAGCCCTACGGATTCAGGGCTCAGGAAACCACATGAGCCCTTTTGAGGGTGTTTCTGGCCAGACTGGTGACAAAGTGTGACAAATACCTAGGTTAAGCCATGGAATAATTACAACCAGCATTTCACACAGCAGAGAGGAGGCTGCAGCTTGTTCTTGCAGACAAAGGTGTTGGGAGGTGTTGGTGTGGACTCCAAGGACAGCAGTAGCGAGGCTGCTGATGTCACCTGTAAGAGAGCTCCCTGTCACCCCCTCCCTGGCTGCTGCCACACACCCTTCTGCCTTCCTCCACAAAGAAGTGCTGTTCTGGAGGAGGCCAAGATCCATTTAAACAATTACGTCAGCTCCCCTCAGTGAGCACATGAGCTTCCACTTCAGGCCCTTGTTCCATTTGCTTCTCATCTCAGTAAAAAGGGTTTCCTTGAAAACCATTCTTCCAAGTGTGCTGCCTACGTTTTTCTCATTACAAATAATATTTTCCTATTCTTTCTCACAGGAATGTTTTCATTGTTCCCTGTTGTTCTTGGTCTGTACCCTTTGGTAATAAAATAATTGGTAGCTATTCTTAGTAGCTAAACTGTGCAGAATTTCTCCCTCTTACATTCTTGCCTTTTCTCCTCCCCTCCCAGATAAGTGGTATCTCATTCCCTCCAAAATAAGATTTAAAGATGACAGCTGTCTTCTGTGGGATGTCAATTGATTTAAAAAAGAGAAATATGGACTAATTTCTTTTACCTGATCCTGCACATGCTCATTATTGCAGTAATCCAAACATACCCTACTTGTTGAATAAGGAAATATTAGAGAGATTTCTAATTTTACAAAGAGTTATTTGTCTGGATACAGGTTTGTTGGATCAAGCTCTTAACAGGGTCTGCACAAAATCTTTGTTTATTTTGTTCAGCTGAAATTTTTCAAATGGCTTCTCATTATCATTGGGTGGGACTGAAGAGAAACACTGATGTCAGTTTTGTGACATGTCCTGTTATTTAAGTAATTCACAATTTAGGCTGGGACACATTTGACCTTCTTAAATAATTGGCTTTTTCCCCCTTTTTTCCTTGGCATCAATAAATGAAGAAAAAACAAACTAACTACCTTTGGCAAGGAAAGAACTTCTAGTAAACAAAATTCTCTTATGAGTTTTTTGTAAATATCACTCTGGTTTGTTACCTTCTAAATAATATAACACCCTATATCAAACCTATTTACAGATTTGTTGATAATCTGCCCTGGGAAGGAACTTTCTAGATTCAAAATACTTCAGGCTCTGTTAAGGATCTGTCCTTCAAGGCTTTCAAAAAATCCCAATCCTCAGCTGAGCTTCACCTCTGTTAAAAGCCATGCTGAAGTTAATGGGTTTACTCTTGAACTGAGGAGTTAAGTGCATGTTTAAGCTCTCACTGAGAGCCTGGATGTTGACCTTGTGCTTTGCAAGAAAGGAGACATCCCATGCCATCATCCCTCTGTGGCAGCTGCTCCTGAGGCCCTCAAAGATGAATAAGGCACTCATGGTATCTTGGGGGTTTTTGAAGGAATCAGCCATGAGTGAGCATTCATCCTTTCCTCACAATTACACTGCCCTGGTGACTTTGGTGCTCTGGTTGTAGCCAGGGAAATTTTAGCCTCCCAGTGCTCACACAGACCTGGGTGTGATTTTCATACCCACACATTGGGTTAATACACTATTCACATCAGTGTGTCTGCTCATGGAGCTAAAGCACAGTGGTGGATTTGGCTTGCACTCTGTGAAAGGGGTTTTTAAAGGGTTACTGCTGCGTCCAAACATGTCTCACAGCTGACATTTGACAATGAAAAAGAAGAGCTCAATGAAAAGGCTAAATGTTCACAAGGAAACTCTTTACTGTGGGGTTAATGAGGACTTGAAAGGACTTGCACTCTGGCCTTAGCTGTGTATGTTTGTCTTTTCTTTTACTTTCATCTCTCCTCCCTGAGCCCTGCTCTCTTTTCACTCTTTTTCCCCCTGCTTTTAATTTGTGCCCCTGTATTAAGTCAACCAGCCTTCCTTCCTTCTTTCTCTTCTTCCTTCCTTTCTCTCTTTCTGTCTCTTTCCATTTCTTCCTTTACAAAGTTTTGGAAGCCTGACTTTGACAGATTGTTAACAGCAGAAACCACAAAACTGCCTATTGCCTGAACCTACCCAGGGCCTCTCTTGCTAGCATGCAATCTTTATTAGTGATATTATTACATAGCAAAAAATGTAATAGCCTCAGAAGGAAAATTCGATTTTTTTTGAAGATGTAAAGATTTAACTTTGTGGGGTTTAACTCAGTTTGTTTTTTTTAATCTGCAATACATGGCCAGATAAAATTCAGTATTTGCCTGATTTAGTGTTTTTCTCCTTTTGCCTTTAAATATAGTAAGCTCATAAAGAATTTTACATCTCATAGTAAAGAGAACAAGGTGCATATTGTCATGCAAAGGGTATCCTGATGGAACAAATGATTTCATGTCATTGCACACACACTGCCTACTATGCTCAATAATGCATAGTTTAAATCAAAATATGAGCCTGTCAGAATACTAATTATTTTGTATCTTCTTCCACAAAGAGCAGTTAAAAAACTTATACAGACAAACTGAGGCTGCTATAAAGAAGTTTATTAAAAGACTTTAAATGAAAAACTAAACTTTCAAACATAGTTCAGACTCCTAAATGAAAGAAAGTCTTGGCTCACTGATCCTAACCCTTTTAATTGCATCTAGCTTCTGTGAAGCTAATCCCTGGTCCCAATTATCTGATATATTCCTGTGTTACCTGCCAATCCCTGGTTTATAAACACTGCATTTCTTCTCCTTAAGTCTGATGAATTTGTACTTTAAAATTAACAGCGGAATAATAAGAAATTAACACTTCATGATACAAAATGTTTTCTAGGGCAACACACTTAATTAGACATAGACTTAATACAGGGTTGCAGACAATTGGGTCAATTGAGTCACTGTATCAAGTGGTCCACATTTCCTGAAACCCTGCTTTCAATAGGTTCTTGGGCTGCCTAATCTCTACAGGCTACACTTACACTATAAATTTAGCAGGGTTCAGGGATATTCCCAGGCTCTGCAAGTCAATTTTCTGCAGTTTTAAATTATCAGAGAAGTTTCTGGCATATTTTTGGCCTGCTTCAGCAGTTTCTCAGATTGTTCCCAGGCATGGTTCTGAGATTAGTGCATGGCAGGAGACATTCCCAACAGGCAGTTGCCCTGTTTTTCAGAGCAAGAGATTTTAATGTACTGATTTAGTATTTAATAGCATTTAACAGTATTGATTTTGGCAGTGCTCCATGCCAGGTGTCCTCAGTGGCAGACAAGAGTCCTGACTGCACTTAATTTTTATTACAGAGGTAGCCTTAGGATCTATGTGCCCAATAGTTGCATGTTAGGTGGCACAACTGATGTTATGATCCATAGCTGCATTCATTCCTCAGGAGAACAGTAGCCTTTGCCTTCAGCAGACCTGGCAGAATTGCCCTTCCACAGGTATTGTTTCCTTCCAGAGTGCAGATTGAGGAAATGCAGTGAGCCCTATGAAGACCTTTCCTTCTTTGAGGGGCTCATTCCTGGCTCTTAGACAAAAGTTTAGCTTAGGCCAAAGTGTAAGGCATTGTACTACAGAGAGAAAGACCCTTTGTGTTGAAGGAAAGGGCCATCAGCCATGTGCCTTTGAAATTTTTATGGATTTTTAGGGTATGCTGATATGTAATTTAGACACTTCTTTTATTAAGGTCTGCATTCACACAGAGATGACCTCCAATAGTCAGGGCTTGAAGAATTTGCCTATGTCCTAACACCTTAATTTTCAGCTATTCTGGGTGCAATAATACATACAGGCCAGACAGCAAAGGCTTGTATAAGTTCAGTCACTCCTCTGTCCACCAGAATTAGACAGACCCTGACGCTGCTGTGCAGCATGGCATTAACAGCATCAAGAAATAAATGAGAATTTTAAATTAATCCCTAAATTAAGGAATTTTCTTTCCATATCCTTAATCTAAAAGCATTTTGTACTAAACCCACAGAATTTTTCATTGTTGCTTGCCTAGCTGCCTTCCCACTGCTAGCTTGGGTTAAATCCTGGTAAACTCTGTTTGACCAAAAACTGATTTATCCAAGATCTGGACAACACCAGTGGAAGAGTTGCAGATGTGAGGAAGGCAATGTGTCCTCTGCACATGGATGGTGTTCAAACACTTTTCTGTCAGTGCTGCTTCTGCCAGCTCTGGGCATTATCTCAGCAACCACATCTTCTAAACATAATACTTAAGGAGTCACCTCCAGGACCTTAATGATATTTCATTGCTGCAGACCTATAAGGTGACCCTATTTTTTCTAGGTTTCTGCTGCAGTGAAGGAGGTGGATCCCCCAAAATCCTGTGCTGAAAGGCTGTAATATTAAAGGAAAGTCAAACACTTCAAATTTTTTTTTCCTGACAATCTGTGACTCTGAGTCTTAGAAATAACACTTAAAGTTTACATTTGAAGTTTTTATCTAGATATTGTTTCTGAAAAATATATCTGTATATTTGGGGTTATTTTAGCTCATTTGGTTAGAGTTTTTTGCTAGATTGAGGCCTGCTTCACAGAGAACCACAAAGCAAAATGAAGCCATTGTTTGCTGATTTCATACCTATGCAGTCCTGCTTGCAAGTCCTGCCACCAACGATGTGTGCCATATGAAAAAAATCTGGGATTAATTAAGTGAGAGTGAACTCCTAACCCATTTGAACTGTCATGCTGAAGGTCTGGCACAAAGGATCCGGGAGTACACAAAGACTAATCACCATTGCAGGATCCTGTGGGCTACTCTTCACACAAGTGCCCTTGTAGTAAAATGAGTCTTCAAAGCGATTGTCACACACTGAGAACAAAGACAGCCACAAGGAGATGCTCATTGGACACTGACTTGCTTTTATTCAAAGATAATTCTTTGCTCTCTTTAGAAAACAAGGAATTATCAAAGCCTTAAAGTCATCTGTCTAATCATAGCTCCATACGCCCTGACATACAGCAAAAATATAAGGGAAAGGACAGGTATACTTTGCTAAATCTTTGGCAGAAATTAGTTATATTTCCCATGCATCATATTTGTTGCATTCTGATTACAATTACAGCAGAATTGACAAAAATTTCTCTGTATTTAGCTAACTTTAATGCACTAAAGTTAGCACATACTAGAGCAAACAAAAAAATTTCCTATAATTTCCAAGAACAAGCAGCTGAAGAAAGAATTTAGGCATAGATACCAAATAATGAAGGTATCCACACTGCAAGGTCACCTTGAGGTTACAGGGTCTTTTCATGGTCTGTTACTGGTATCAGTTTTTTGGGCATCATTTTTGGCTGGGGTCCAACAGTTGCAACCTTTTTCCCACCCTGTCCATGTGACACATGATGACAAACAATACAGTTTTGGGGTTGTTTAGTTTAGTATTGTGAGTTGGACATCTGAAAAATCTTGGGTAGTTATGCCGGTCAAAATAAAAGAAAGTAATATTGATAATAATATGACTGATCTGGTGAAATCAAACACTCCATTCTCAAAATTACAATTAAGCAATATTCAAAATGGTGAGATAACTTCAGCATCCTAGAAGGATTCAATTGAAAGATTTCTGAATTTTTCTGCCCCAGTTTGAAATCCCTGTAAGTTCTGAACAAAGCCATCCCATTTTAATCCCCTACTTCCACACAGGTTGTTGCTTTATTGATTGGGTTGCTTTTAGACACAGTGAGCAGTGAGTGCAAGCTTGATAGACCCTGGGTGCCTAACCAGTGTTTATGTTCCTGTGGCATAGCAAATAAAGATCTCAGATCCATTCTAAAAATTTTTCAGCAGTCCAGAATGTTGAAAAACAAATTAAAATGATGGGAATGAAATTTTAGTTCTACAGAATTCATACAGAAAAAAAGTAAGTAAAAATAAATCTCCAATTTTTAAACAAGTTCATCCTGTTTTCAAAAATGCAACCAAACCAAAATGGCTAGAAGAGAGCAGAGCTGGAAAGATCAAAAAGAAAGCAAAAACAGTGGTTAAAAAAAAATTAAATAAAGTGGACTTTGCTTTAACATTCTACATTTGTGTCTGAAAAATATGGCTGTGGCTAGACATGCCTGGCTAGCCCTGGAGGTGCCAGCTGAGGACAATGCCATTCCCACCCCACTCCTGACATCTTGTTAGTCCTGGAGGGAGGCTGCTGCCTCCTCAGATGCTCTGAATGAGACAGACAACAGGCTAAAGCCAGACTTTTTTGTCAAAATAAGCTGTGTAAGAAAGGGATTAGCATCTATATACCTTAGATTTGTCCGGCTATGTGACCACACTGGATAAGGAAGCACCAGGTAGAATTCTGGGACCAAGACACTGGAGACTTAATGACCACTGGTGGCAGGGAAGAGACAGAACACCAGTGGCCAGGGCAGGAAAAGGGGCTGCATCTCCCCAAGCCCATAGGTAGCAGGTAGTGCATTAGCACTTGTCAACTTTTCAGACAAACCTGGCCAAGGGAATGTGAAGCAACCTGGGAGACACAAACAACCCCCATGCTCCAGGAAGAGCACAGTCCTCAGCAGGACAGAGAAGTCAGAGGGGGTGGCTTCCTCCGCTGGCAAAGGTGTGTGAAGGATGGGTACCTAGGCACAGCTTCAGGTTAACAGCAGTTTGCTAGGAGGTAAAGTTCACACTGGCTGCAAAGACATACCTTCTTCCCCACATACACGCAGGCTTCTGCTTTGCACTTTTAGTAAGCCATTAACTGATTATTGCCATTAATTGTGTGATTTATCAGAGATGATAAGGATGATGGGGTTTGGCTCTCTCCTGTCTTGTGTGGTGTGTGGGTGTGTTTAGTTGTAAATTCATCGTTTTCTAGGACACTTGGGTTCAGAGAGTAAATGCTGGAAGCAGAAAACCCTGGGGCAGGAGCAGTGCTCTGTGCAGCACTGGCTGACAGCACTATTTATTTTCATTGGAGAAGCAGCGAGAGCCAGGCATGCCCCAGACTTCTCTCACTCCATTCAGAAAGCGATGTTTACAGACAGCTGCAGGGAGTTACTCACAAGAGGCTTAAACAGGGAGGGGAGAGAAGGGCCATTCCTCCGGCCCACCCAGCCACTGGGTTGTTCAGCTGAAGGGCAGGCTCAGATTCATCACAACCGGCTGCTGGAAACTAAGCCCAAACAACTGTCAGGATCACAAAAGCCTGGGAGATGGAAAAGTCTGGTGATAAATGTGGTGGCAAGTAGTTCCTCTGGAGCCACCAGACGTGCCTCGTGTTTGGGCACCGGCGTGGGGTTAACAGTGGTGTGGGATAACATGAGGAAACAAGAAAGGGTCATTCACAGACATCAGAAACATGTTTGGAAAAATGTTTTAAGTGCTTTTTAGTTCAGAGACCCTTTCAACACCAACAGCTCCACGTGTTTGTCTGGAGATGCAGGTGAGTTACACCAGTAATTCTGCACTCAGTTGAAACATCATAAATCCATTTTGGGCAGCATTTTGTAGCTCCCATGGTGTAATCTGTCCGTATAAGTCACTGCCTATTCATGTCTCCAAAATGTTTTTCACTGTTACCCATCACCATGTCACATAATTACCTTCCACATGAAACTCCAGGCTGTGTTCTTATTGTGCATCATGATGTCTGCAGCATTCTCCCTGTCTTGGTGTAGTTGTAAGTGTGAAAACTCCTCTTAGCAGGGTGATTTCTGCCTTGTAAGGTTGAATGACATTTTAATACCTTACTGGTACACAGCTTTTGTATTTCTTAGATGTATTTTGAATATTTCACTGTTGTAGGTGTGCTAGTAGGATCTGGAGAGGTTAAAAGAAAATGAGGGAGTTTTCTCATGACATGGCTGAAAGGGTGCCAAATCCCACTTCTTTCTCATCCTTCTGCAGGCAAAAAGGTACAGAAACAGGGCAACACATCCTCCCTCTATTTCAATTACTCAGGTCTCTGCTGAGATGATGACATGGAGCCGGAATATTGAAGGAACTCTTTATCACTTGACATTTATCTAAGATTCTTAGCAGAGGTTCTGGCCTTTTATGCCATTTATTTGTACAATTATATGCTATAAATCTTCTGTAACTTAGAAAAAACATTTGATATGTGGTACAAAAGAGTTTCTTTTGCATTCTAGACAAATCCAGATATCTTGCCCATAATTTACAAGAGTGTGTAGTGACAGGACAATGGGGTTTCAAACTGAAAGAGAGTAGACTTAGTTTAGATATTATGAAAAAAGCCTTTACTGTGAATGTGGTGAGGCACTGGCACAGATTGCCCAGAGAAGCTGTGGATGCTCCATCCCTGGAAGTGTCCAAGGCTGGGCTGGATGGGTCTTTGATCAGTCTGGTCTCAGGGAAGGTGTCCATGCCCATGGCAGGGGGATTGGAACCAGATGATCTTTAGGGACCCTTCCAACCCATGTCATTTAATGATTCTAGGTACCTTGAAATTGAAAGCAAGATTAAATCTATGTTGCCTTCACCTGGGCTTTGGTTATGGCTTCATATTAAATGCAGGTAGTCATCTACTAGACCAGAATTTTAGTTATGTTTTCATCTTGATGAATGCTACTAAACAATCCAGGAAATGTTTCATGTTTCACATTTAATTCTTTGAGAGTTAAAATATATCTGTCAACTTTGGAAAATATTAGTGGTTTCTGCTCTTCCACATGGGATGTTTG
Organism: Zonotrichia leucophrys gambelii; assembly: GCF_028769735.1. Classification (NCBI taxonomy): domain Eukaryota; kingdom Metazoa; phylum Chordata; class Aves; order Passeriformes; family Passerellidae; genus Zonotrichia; species Zonotrichia leucophrys. Next base: position 140,753,559 of record NC_088171.1, read on the forward strand.
CATGCATACATATAATAGGATTCTCAAGTATAATTAGAAGTGGTCTGACTGAAATGTTTGGACGTCAGTGCAAAAACAGCTGCTATTAATTTGCCTCAGAATTAAAAATAAATAGTATTGGTAATTGCACATAACACATTTCACCACAGGAGTCTAGTCAAATGTTAATAAGAAGCATTACTTTAAAGCTGTTTATCTGTTACCATCCATTCAGAACTCCAGTGGGTCTGCCCAAAGCAGAGAGAGAGTAAAAACATGTAAAATATGTTCATAGCCATGAATTGGTGTGAAAACAAGACTTCAGGCCCACCTTGCCACTGCTGGCCCAAAACCACACACTGCCAAGGAAGGTAATGAGTACTAAGGGTAAATGTGTTCTTACACCCATATTTGGTGATCATTTTGACCCAAATCAAGGGAGAACACCCAACAATGACACATCTCAGAGTGAAGTCTCTGTAGTGTTTCTGCTACTGATTTACCCCAGCTGGTGCTCTGTTTCTAGGGATGTCTCAAGACTTCACAAGACTTGAAACTCAAACAAGAAAAACATTGCTGAGAACAGAGGATCACCATTTTCTTTTCTAGGAGCAAAAAGGAACAAAAATGAGAGAAACAAACTCACAGGACACAACATAGAAAAAGACTGAACCAAACAAAAAAAGACTGCATGTGATGTTTTTCTTATAGTAACTTCTTTATCAAGCCATGTCAATATAATTTTATTGGTAAAAATAAAACACTGAGACTCTCACTCTGCAGTCAAGCCTAGCAACAAAACTGGGCTTCAGTCGGGTCCTTAAATCTGGTAGCATTAAGCATGTCTGTATATTTTTTACCAAGGCAGATAAAAAATAAATACATGGCAGCACCATTTTGGCATCACTCTACCCTTCTGTCACAGGTATCACCACTTCTCATCCAATCCTTCAAGTGGAAAAAACCCCCAAACTTTCCAAAACTGTGAAAAAAACAATCTTTGAGTAGATCCAAGAACAAGTTCCCAAAGAAAGCCAAAATTCTAATCTCTTATATAAATCTTCCCCTGGCATTTAAGGTTGCACTTTTCTTACTTTTAAGACTTTATGTTTTCAATGTGCTCTTGTATGACTTTTTAAGTAAGAGTCACATCCTGGAGGTATGGCTGTTTTGGAGAAGAGTAGTGCCATCTTCTCTATCTGTCTAAAACAACATTTTCCAGCATTTATATGAACCTTACAGGGAAGTACAGAAAAATTGCAAATGAGCTTTTCCCCGTGGATCCATTTGCTACAGCAAGTCCAGAGTGCTTGACCTCCTGAAATGAGAGTGGTTGCAAAATGTGGACTCAGCTGCAAGGTATATAGAACAGCTAAGACAGTTACAGGTTTCCTGACACACTGTCCTGCAAGTGAGGTTTTTTGGTTTTTAAGGAAGGATTACCTGGAAGTTCAAACTTCCCCTCCTTACCATATCTGTCCTCCTGTTTTGCCTATAATTTCCTGTTCTGTCACCCAAAGTAGTGAGAATGGTGTGGATTGTCTCCATCTGCCTTTGGTATTCTTGTCTGATTTATTGACACGCCTTTGGAAAGTGCTGGGCAATCTCTGGACACAAATTTGGCTCTAAACATCCAGATGTTCTAGGACTCATGGCTCTGGGTGCTCTGGACAGGTTTCAGCTGCAGGACTTGCCTCAGACTCCCTGTGGAAGGGCAGGCTGGCCCTGAGGCAGGGTGGCCAAGCCCATCCCAGTGCCATGGTGCCATGAAGGGTGAGCCCTGGTGAACAGAAGGTCCATGTAGGATGATGGACCCTGGCTGTGTGCCTCCACCAGCCTGTGAGCCCTGCAGGGAAATGACCTAAGTGTGTCCCAGCCCTCCACCCTTTTGGGTTGGTTTCACAAGGAGCAATGCAAGAGCTCAGGCAAGAAGGAAACAAGTGGACACTGGCCAAGGCTTTACTAAGATAGCCAGGGGCAAGAGACTGGAGACAGCTTCATGTCAGTAGAGCTAGAGCCAACTCTTACCCATTTCTGACGTGGAGAAAGGGCATTTTTTCCTTTCTTATTGCCCAGAACATCAAACCAGTGAGTTAGGTCTCTTAAAATGTCCTCTTTCTTCACCAACAGCCATCTGCACTGTGAAGAAAGGTGTGGCTACTTGTACCCAAGGCAGCCTTCATCCCACAGGTAACCGAACCACCATGGCTATGGCAGCTCTAGGATTGGTGTGGGTTGCACAAACCCACATGGGGCTGGGGAGACCTTACAGCAGCTCCTGAAAAACAGACATATTGTTAGGTAGAACACTTTAAGGAATGGTCTGTGTCTCACAGACCACACATCTGATTTTACAACCTTTCTGATGCAACCAAAATTCTCACTCTAAACTAACCCATGCTTAAGGTAGCTAAAGGTTCTTTGCATTTGGGATGCCCACACTGTTGATTCCTGCAGCTCAGCCAGATCAGGCACATCCTTTTATCTGCCAACTTTACCAGGAGCATAGACACTTTACCTCCAAGAAGTACTCAGCAGATTTCCTGGGATAATTCAAACTGTGTGAGTTTCTGCTTGTGTGAAACAAGGTAGGATATTACCCTGATCTCCATGCAATGTGAGAAAAGTGCTCAGATGAACTGAGTCAATCATGCAGAACATAGAGGAGAGGAAAAAAGGAGGGAAGGATGATCTCAGTCAGCACATGAGACTCTCAGGATATGATAATAATGTCTGTGAGTTTTAATATCTGTGAGTTTTGTGTGTCTATCTTACACATTCTGACTGAGATCTCCAAAGTCGTGCAAAGATGTTGGACCATTGTCCGCATTAAAGCTGAGGGACTTAACAAGCAAATCTCCGAGGCAGATGTGAAAACTTCAGCCAAAGTGTATCATTTGTAATTCAGCTTGTTTTACTGCATTTTCCAATAAATGGATGAAAACTCAAAATCAAACTTCCTGTGCTGTTTTTTTTTGCCTGCAGGGCAGAGCAAGGCAGCTGTTTGTCCTCCCATTGTTGTGGGCTCACATGTGTTTTCCAGTTTAGATGTTGGCATATGCATTATGACCAAAAAGGCAAATACTTGTTCCAAACAGCCCACTTGTTTGACTCTGATCTCACAATGGCCTGTTTTCTTTCAAAATATACCCTTTGAGAATGTTATTATGCTTGTTATGGAGCAAATGAACTTCCCTTCCTCAGCAGCAGGGCCATTGGGCTAACAAGGACATCAGGCCAACACAATCAGCAGGTGCAGGCAACAACAGACAGAAGCAAAACCAACTTTTTTTTCTACAGCCCTTTACTAGTGACAGGGAGGAAAATTCAGCACCTTAAATACTAATTTTCAGTTTACTACAAGAAGAAGCATCTCTAAAATATAGCCAAGAAAATATGCCGTACTTGACACACCATCTATGACTCTTGCTGTTGCAGAAAATGAAAAAGGAGCCACAGTATTTTTCCAAGATAGACAATTACATCTCAATTTTCCTAATTTTCATAGGAGACTAGAATTTAAGAGATTATGGGGAAGAAAATCAGGATAAATATTGATTGTTCCCATCTTCTTTAAAAATAATTTTCCTTTTATATATTTTTTGAAACTACATTCACAAAATTTTTGTACCAGGATAAAAGTTTAAAACTGCTGAATATCCATAATTTCAGCAATTAAACTTTTTTTTTCAGGCTCTCAGGAGGCCAAGTCTCATTCAAATTTATGCAACTTACTCAAAAGTTAGGTAGCAGTCTAAAATCTTTGACAAAATTTGAATAAGTCACTTCATATGTGGGATAATAACAGTCCTTGAATATTTTTCTGTCGAGTCTCATAAAGATATTGGGGTATTTCCCATGCTGTGATCTTTCTGAAGTATCTTTGTGGTTGAATGTGGAGCCAAAAATCTCTGTTATCTTTATTGGGCACACTCACCTGTCTTTCATGGAGGAATTTTGTTGAAGTTTTCCAGAGTAGTAGATCTTGGAGTTTGCAAATTTGATCAGATGTAGGATACACATGCCTTTTACAGCAATTTTTATACCTTTTATCTTTGGTGCCTAGAAATATTCATTACAACTTCAGAACACAATCAAAGACAAGAAGCTGATATCTCTTTTATAAATGGAATTACCATTGTAATTGGATTTGCTGCATACAATGACACTTAGTAATCCCTCCCTCAGATCTGTAACTGTGTTTGAGGCTAGGATGACTTTCAGGAAAGCCCAGCCTCTTAGCTCTAGAAGTCCACAAAGAGCAGAGAAGGTTTATTAGATCCAGGACACAATACCAAAGTGAAAGCCTGGAGCAGTCTCTGCCATAGAAATTATGTTCAATACTTAAGGTAATACTGGGAAACTCAGTCTCAGAAGCTTAAATATAGTGAACCAGATACAGGTAGTCAAATACCAGTGAAGTCAGTGAAATTGTTCAAACATAAAAGGGCTAAAAATACAGCCTGAAATTTCTATTCTGAGTTTTTTTCCCTTTATTTTTGATCAACTGTTCCCAAAGGCACTGTTATGGATTGTAACCAGCTAAGGCTGATTTAAAGGGGAAAAGGAAAAATCTCCAAGCTAGATTTTAGAGTTGCCTCAGAGCAAAAGACACAGTTGTTTGATTTACACACTATGAAAAACATTGAAATAACATAATTAATTAATTAGGAGTGGGGTTTCAGCTGAATTAAAAAACCACAACACTGTGTTTGTTTTCATTAACTCAAATCCCATGGAAAAGTTTTGCCTTCCTCTCTATTGAAGTTAATAGGTTGCATGTTTGAGGCAGAGGGCCCTCACTGACATAATGCATGACTTAAGGAGCTTTCGTCATGTGTTGACCTGGCCAATGCATTTCATCCCCCAGGCAAGATGGTTGAGTTTTTCCCTAGTAAACTTTCAGAAACTATTGTGTTTCCTCAGACACACCATAGTGTGCTTCAAGACATTTTTTCATGCCAGATTACTACTGGGGTGTAATATCTTCGCCTTTAGTAAGGAAGCACTTCCCAAATGAATTGGTGCTATCTCTGAGTTTTAAATGCAGATTGTTTGTAATATGTTTACATTTTCATTAATGTCAGAGCTCCAAGTGCATCAGAACATCTGCAGTGTTTGGGAGTGCCCTGAATGCATCAAAAAAAATGTCAACACCAGCCTTCCAAAGCTCCAGACTGAAGATTTCCACATGGACTGGAAAGAAACATAGTCAACAATTTAATAGTTAAATCAAAGCTTGGGAGGTTACCAAATTGTCCAGATGTATCTGTCTTGCTGCTGGAATCCCTTGTTGCTTTGCATGAACACAGGGTTTCCTTCTAGAAGTGATTACAATTGTTTGTGCTCCGAAATGTCAAGAGGAAAAATGAAAATTATGATAGGAAATCTGATGGCAGTCAGCCCCTCATTCCAACCTCTAACACACGGTGTAAGGAGGGAATTCTTCATGACTGCATCAAGTGTCTTACATGACAGCAGCTGCACATCATTTCAACACTAGCGATAGCTAAAAAATATATTCTCACCTTCCTTTAGTTGCTTGTTTTGTGAACAACAAAAATGTCCACAGGAAAAAAAAGGTAATAATCAAATGTCTTTCACCATGAATAAGGTAGCTATTGGCTTTCTTCTCTGCCTTTTGTTAACTCTGTCCTTCACTGTTCTTTAATATACCCTTGTCTGAAGCATTATTCTGAATTAAATTTAGAATTATTATTTGGATTGCAGAAGGCCAAACAACCATGAACTAGAATCCTAGTGTGCTGCTTGATTGAAGAGAACAAAGTCCTTGCTGCAAAATGCTGCACTCTATAAACTGGGAAACAATAGATAAAGACACAGGCAAACACACAGGATCAGTGAGCCCAACATGACAGTATTTGCAGTGGTTATTACTTTATATATATATATATATATATATATATATATATATATAAAATTATATATAACTATAATTATAGTGCCCAGGACCAGTCAGTGGGTCTAAGATCACCAGGCAAACCTTGGACACATTGCCTGCACCAAAAGGAAATGTCCTTGGCCTGCTCTATTCTGCAAGCACTGCCAGGGGATTTTATGGGAATTGAACCCAACAGAGTGCCATGGACCACCTGAACAGCCTGTGAGTACAGACCACTGAGCTTCCATTTCCACAGGTTGTTTGCTGCTGCTTTAGTGTCTGGTGGAGATGGAGTCACTGGCCTGATGAGGCTGGATCCAAGCAAACAAGCTGCCTTTCCAATAATGAAAAATAGAAGTCACTATACATGATTTGTCCAGACCATTTTAGCAATATAATCTCAGCAAATAAGCTCACTATTAAGGTAAACCATATGAACAAAACTGATTTTTCTTTTTTTTAATGAGAACTGTTTATAAAACCAACACATCCAAGGCTTTTGGAAAGGTTAGAAACCCTCAGGCTTTTGTAGACAAACCAGCCTCTAATGAATACTGCGTCAGCAGGTGATTTTCTTCTAGTACAAGTTATTTCTCTGAATCACTTCTTTTGCTCTTTCCAGAACAGATGGTAGTGTTCAATATTTAACATAGATTACTGAAAAAGAGGGACAACTTATGTTTCATTTGTGCATACATTTTTTTTCTGTTAGACAAATCTGTTTTATTGAAACATACATACACATACACACTCATTTAGCTTACAACACCCAGGGCTTGTGCATATGTGATGTATATAAAACAAAGCCACAAAAAATCAAATACACCTTTAAACCATCTATTAGTGTGCTGCAGTGTAAACCATTTATGCCTTTGTCTAAATGAAAATGTTTTCCCATTCCTACAAATACTATATTTCAAGGCAGTGCATCATAACACTCTCTGTCCTGTAGTGGTGGTGATGGACTGTATGGCAAGGTTGCCACTGTAACCCTACAAACAGAAAGTGAAGGGAAAATAAGGGATCTTAGAAAAAAAAATTCTTCATAGAAGGATGAGCATTAGGCTGAACAATTGTACAAACTGAAAAAATATAGTTATGTGCCTTGATGTGGATCCCTTCATGTTGATAGCTGGGTCTCAATAATCCAAGTGGCTCATTAGCTGTACCAGCACTGTCATACTATCCTGGGAATGTCCAGAAAGGTGTCATCAAGCCACTCTCCTGTTTAGCTATTCATTGAGCCTTCTCCCTCTCATTCATGTCTCCACAGCCATTTTTTCTTATTCATAATATTTGGGGTTTGGGTTTTTGGTTTGGTTTTATATTGTTGGGTTTTTTCCTTCGGTTGGTTGAGGTTTTGCTTGTTTGGGGGTGTTTGTTGTTGTTGTTTTGGAGTTTTTTTCTTTTTAAAAACAAATTAAAGTGGTTTTTTTTTTAGTATTTTTTGCTTTTAGTTTAGAGAAGGAAAAGATCCCTCTGACTTTGCAGTAACAAGGTAAGAAATGGAGTTTCTGGTTTCATAGATGCAGTGGTAATAATATTTCTTAGGGAGTGATATTTGTGTTCTTTGTGAGTTTTGATGGTGGTTATTTTAAAGTGGCTCCAAAGCCTTAGACCTTAGAATATTTGCTGTACATTTGTATCACTTCAGTTGGATGTAATGGTAGTGCCTAAACATGTTCATAGAGAAGAATGTGCTGCATGCAGTACAAAAGACTGGCAGATCATTTCTGGTCTTTGTGGACCATTTGGGTCCTTCATCTTCTCAAGACAAGATTTTTTAATTGGGCCAGCCAGAAACACAGCAATGATATTTGAATACTGCAAGAGTGTCTTGCAGCCGAAAGTTCTGTGACTCAGCATCAAACTAAGAAATTTGTATTTTAAAGAGCCAGTGCACTTCAGATTACTTTATTTACTTCAGATTGCATCATTTACACTGTTAATGAAATGCATTTTCCCTGAAGATCTGGTGACCAGAGGTGCTGCATGAAGCTGTGCTCAAATTGCTCAGTCAACGGCAAAGCCATGTGCTGGCTCCCTGTCCCCAGGCACCGAATCCCAGTCCCACCTCCTTGTCATCTTCTGTTGGAACAAAGCATGTAGTGAAAACTATTTCAGTTAAATTATTCAGACTAAACAAAAAGAAGCCCAATAATTTACCCAGAGCATTTCATTAATTCAAAGCCCAGCCTGGGCCCAGAGGCAGAGGAACCAACATTCAGAAGGTGAAGGCCAAGGGCGAAGGGAGAGAAAAGCAAGGACCCAGCCACATGGATGGGTTGATACTGCATCATCATCAGAAAATCTGACTGTCTTTATTTTTAAATATAGAAAGTTATACTTTCTACCCATATTATACTTTCTATCCATATTATACTTTCTACACTTCTTATTTCTGGTTTACTGGAAAGATTTGCCAAGAAATGTTTTGGGATATTATCTAGTAATTTCTGAATACAAGTTTAGTCCTAACCTAGTCTTTCTGATATTTATGGCATAGAAGAAGGAGCTTGAGGAGAATCATAGACAGCCTTGAACAAGAAGAAAATATTGCTTCTCTTAGAATCATTGGAGGTGCACAATACATTGTAACTGTGTCTTTTGTATATCCATTGACAAGACAATAAATAGTTTTAAAGGCTTTGATATTATGATGATGTATGATTATCTCAGAACACATGTTACTATGGGGTTTTTTTCAGAGAATTTCTTATTTTTCCAAAGCCAATATGATGATGATGGGCAGAACTTCTGTGATCCACCTGAAATTAAATCATGTACAACAAAGACTCGTAAATTGCTCAGAAAAAAAAAAAAAAAAAGTAGTGAGGTTTTGCAACTCCCCTGCCTTAGTGCCACACATAATTTACAAGTGAGGTTAAATCTCAGAACATGTTGGTGAGCTTTGTACAAAATAAAGACCATACTTAGATGCTCAAAACTTAGGATGGCCTTTGGAAGTGATCCTAGACACATGAAAGGACCTGTATGGGAGCAGAGCCTGAAAAAGTGGGTATGAATGATGATAGCTGCCCTCCTTTGCAGCCAGGGCACCCAGGGAGACTTTGTGTGGTGTAGCCATCCTCAAACAACTTAATTTAATCCTTTAGTTATGATATCCTTCTTATCATTCCCTTGTGCCATCACCTCATATATCACAGAAGTGTTATTCATTCATCATTAGAGCTGGGCAGTGACTAGTGTATTTTAATAGCATCCATTCCTTACAAAGGCTGTTTATTAAGTTAGTATTTCTAGGTCTCTTTATAATTAACCATAAAGTGTCCAAGACATACATTTTCATTTTCTCTCTGGATTTAATTGGATGAAAACTCAAGAATATTTTATCCTAAAATGAGAGTGTGCTGGCACAATATCATGTAATTTCTTTGTTGCAAGAACAGTAACCAATAGGGCAACTTTGCTGATTTATTGACTTGACCAAGTGAAAATGTATCTTTCCACTCCCTAGAGGAAAAAATTGTTCTAGTTGAAACATGATTGAATAAAAAAAGGTTTTAATGCTGTTTGTCTCAGAACTAAGACACAGAAGTTAAAACAATCTTGATATTGGCAGCATTTTTACTGGAAGGGTTTTTCTGGTCTGATCTGCATGTTTTTGATCAATCTGAGAGAGTGAGCCAAAGGAATAAGAACCAAATTACCTAAAACCTTTTTCCAATATGATATTATGGCTGCAGTTTGAGGCCTGATCAGGATTTCCTCATTTGAAAGTTTTCCCAGGGAAAAAAGATGATTCACCCAAATCTGACTTTTCCCACATATGGACCTGTTATGAAGACATTTCCATTGGAAAAAGCCCTCTCCCAATGGACTAGCCAGTAGACCAGTGGCCACATTGTCAGTAACGCTGACACTGACCTGGATGTGGGATAATAGCTGTACTTCTCATCCTTGTCTTGATTAATTGTATTTTATGAAAGGAATTGTATTTAATGAAAGAAATGCAAAAAGAAAAAATAAGAGAACTACTCCTTTTCAGATGAAATTTTGTGACAGTATAAATTATTACTTTCTGCAAACACAATAGCAGAAAGCAGATGTTAGGGGGAAAGTAAAGAGTACACAAAAATGGCAAATTATCAGTGGTTTTAAAATTAACCTCTTTTCTGCAAATGCATATTCCTAGAGATGCTAAAGCTGTGCAAAGTCTGACTGAGATCACTGCTGCAGCACATGAATGTGGGCAGCTGCCTTGAGGGAGAGGCTGTGGGTTGGGGGCCTGTGTCTGTTACATGACTTTTCTTTAGCAAAGCAGTGCACAGAGCCTTTTAAAGCAGACATTGCTCAGTTTCTTTTCCATAACGTAACATTATTTGAATTTGGTGAAAAATGCTCAATCAAATGCCGTGTTTAGGACCGCTGCACAGCTTTTAGAAGCAGCAATTCTCACCTATCAGCAATTCAGAGATATCGATTCAGGTCAGGATTCCTTCTTTCTGATGTGTCAAAACAGTTCCTACAGTTGTAAAAATTGATAATATCCCAAATAAATAACATATCATTTATGTGCAATATATTTTTGAGAATTGCTAGATTAGCTTTTATGGGAAATATAGAATGAAATTATAACCTAGCCTTCTTGGCTTCCTTAATTTTTGAAATGCAGAATTTTTTTCACAAATCGTCAGTGAACAAATTTCCCAATGTTTCTGCAGAAATCTCTTAACAAATGCTTAATCTGATTCTGATTAAGCAGAGCAAAGGCACTGAGCATGACAAATTACTTTTTAGTTTGCTCTGAAAAGCTTAATAAGAATTAAAGGTTCTAATGTTTCTTTTTCCCACTCAGCATTGTATTTGCATGCAAAATCCAGGAAGAAAGATGAGATAGGCAACATGAGCACATTGGGGTTTTCTCTTCTTTTAAAGAAGTTCCAGAAACAAACTCCATGTATGTGACCTTTCAGAAAGAGCTGAATTAGAAGTTGTTTGCTGTCTTTTGTTAGTCAGTCATTTCCCTTTGCCCCACAATTTTATGAACTCACACAGGCTGACTTTCCAGTCCTTCATGTGGAGCCAGGGAGAGCTTAAGGAAGGGAAATGCACAAGGGACCAGGTAAAGAAACATTTGTGCCATAACCTGCAGCCACCCAGAAGTAGCTGTCAAAGAATCAGTGAGCCATAAAATGGCAGGGGTCAGCTCCCCACCCAGACCAGTTTTCCAAAGTGGATATAGTGATAAATACAGACCTATGCTCAGAAAGAATTTGGATTCCTTAGTTGGTGGACACAAATACTATTTAAACTTCTAAAACATGATTTTCAAAGACTATTTTTGTAAAAATTCTTGTTAAAAAATGAAAAAAAATCTTGGAAAAACAAAAATTCAGTGATCTTTCCTTTCTTAACTGTGTTTTATCTGAGATACATTTATGTTCATTGTTAGGAATTAAATACATCTGACAAATCTGGGATATGAGACAGCTCTAGTGGAAACAGGGATATTAGTTTCCCTCACTTTCTTAAAATAGTGAAGATTTGTTTTGGTTACCTCCCCTCACCACAATCTTTCTCTCCAGTCTCTTTCTGGAGAAAAATAAAATGCACAATAACATAATTTGCTGTTCAGGCTTTTTTTTTTAATTTAAATTAGATGATACACTGGTCTCGTTAATGATTGCATGTTTGTCATATGCTGTTCAAAATTCTTACTCACTTTGCTTGAAAATCCCTTCCCCATCTTTGCCCACTAGTTTTTGTCCTCCTGTTTTTCTGAAATGGTCAAGTCAAGACCAGTGTAGATATGTATCAACCTCTTATTGAGTTGGGAGATCACCATTCTCACTTCAGACCCGAGAACAATGAAAGCTTGTCTGCTGTTTTGCAGCTGTACTTACTGGTTTAATACCAGTCTATGACCTCTGCCTATACATCTTGCCTCTCTGACTGCAGCCATCTGATCCTCAAAGTAATCATCTCAACATCTTCCTACTTTGGCCAAAGGGATTTGAGTTCCTCATAATGAACAGTGAAAAATATGTCTGAGGATATTTCTGATGTTCACTTTTATGCAGTGTTAAGCTTTTACTTAGATTTTCTGACAATAATAATTATTATGAAGTTGGAAATGTCCATATTATATCACACACTTACAAAGAGGTCAGTCCATTCCACCAGTAAGCAAATGTACCTGAGCACTGTGGAAGGATATCAGTTTTGTTTATCTTGTTTGACTTTTTTGTTAGACATACAGAAAAAGATTGTGATAATCTTATAGAGTGCAGAGGGGAAACTGAAATGAGCTGTGGCCAGGGAAAGGAAGAACAGTCCTGACACCAGATGCTCAAGGGCTGAAAACAATTTATAAAGATGGAGGACACTGAAGGCACAGGAGTGAAGCTGGGGACAGAAGACGAGTGTGGGCAGACTGAGGACAGCACTCATTGTGAACAGCAAGTGTGGGATAAATAAATGACAATTTGTAGAAATTAACTGGGAGCTGAAGTGTGTGTGAATAGTTAGCATTCTCATTTCTCCTTTTTCCAAACCAACCTTCACTAACTCATCTACCACACTGATATCTGTGCTTTCAGGGGCCTTCATTATCTTCAGATGGTTTATCATCTGTTGCTCACAGTAAGAAGAGCCATTTCCAACTCTCAACAACCCATCTTTTATGTGTGAATTTTCAAGTAGAACCTTCAGCATTTTTCCCCCAAGCTTCCTTCTAGTCTCAGGAAGATCTCCTGTTAACTCCTGCAATTAAAACTCATCAGTCCCTATTCCACTATGAAAACTGCTGCATTGCTAAAATCATGGATATTCTGCCTTTCTCTCTGATCAGTGTTGCTCACTCTTTTTTTCTGGTTGTTTATATCTATTTATTATCCTAGTCTTACATTTAGTTTGCACTTGCTTGAGGAGGAATTGCTGCCTGGTCATTGCTTGTGCAAGGCTCAGATCAGTGTTCTCAGCTGAGACACTCAGGCATGAAATTAGTGCCAGCAATAGATAAGTATGGCACTGCAAGGGATGGGCAGCTGAAGCCACCTGATGCCAACATCTCTTTTTACCTGCATAAGAGATGAAAATTGCTTCAACACACAGAAAGTAGTTCAGATTGATACAAGCCTTTGAGAACGAGCTGGAGCCTGTGGAACCTTGGTAAGCTCAACTTTACATCAGCATGCTCAGGAGAAAGCTGGAATTCCTTCCTATTCCTGCTGGGAATGGTAAATAGTACAAAATGGAAAAGAAAGGACCAAACTCACAGGTAATTAGGATAAGACAATCAGAAAATAGCTTGAATTGGAAGGTATCAACTAGACCAACTCAAACTTTTATGAGAAAAAACATCTTTAGTTTAGAAAACCTTTTCTTTTTTCTTTTATTTTTGTGCAGAGAAGAAGCTGTTCTATGATACGTGAACTCCCTGGATTGGCAAGAGGACAGTGGCAGGACCACAGAGACAGGTTCTGACAGTCCATTTGGTAGCTGTGCACATAATGGAAATTCATTGGGTAAGCAGGCACAAATAGCTGACACAATGCCAAGGTTTTCACATTTATGCATTTGATGCCTCCTGGTTTTTGATGTAAGTTATAAATGCACCTCGTTTTCTGAAAGTACTGAACATTTGGACCTTTGAAAATCAGGCATTGGAGAACTGATGCAAGTCATGCTCCAAAACTGTGTTTCCAGAACCACCAACTATTTTCTAAAATGTTGCTGTGACTTAGATATTCCCTTTGTTGATAACCATCAAAATATGGTAATTGTTACCAGGCCTCTGCTAAATTTCCAAAGAAAACCAATAGTTTAAAGTAACAGGAATATTGCTCACTTTCTGCTTTACAAAACAAGCCCATCCCTATCTAGTGATCCTTCTTAATGAAGCATGTCTTGCATCTCCAGCTGCCAGGCAAACAGGGAGATAAGCTGTCCAAATTGCTGTGCAGCCAGATACTTGCTCACTCCAGGAGAGCTGCCAGACAATTTTCATTTGGAAACAGCCTCCTTCAGCATGGAAGTGACTTTTGTTTCCTCTAGCTATGGTGGAGGATTTAGCATTGTGTGCCTTTCAGTGGGGTGTCGGGCTTTGTGAGTGTGAGGCTGTTACATAGTGTGGTACATTGCTGTAGCTCACTCTCTCCTTATCATAATTCTGTTTTAATATTGTGAATATGCCTTTTCTAATTGACCCACAATTCAGCAAAAAGAATTGATTTCCCCATTCTGAGTTGCTGCTTCACATGAGATGCTTCCAAAATGGATGCAAATATTTTGTGTTAGTACCTGGAAGCCACTTTACTAATTGAGGGAGGGAGCTTCCACCTTGAAGGTGAAGGGAAAATGTCTGCCTGACTACAAAAAATATGGAAAAATAGTTTGGAAACTACTCTTCTTATTAGATAAAGGCTTACAGGTCACAGCAACAAAGAACATGTCATAGTGATGGTTCATCTAGTTGCACTTCCTGCCTCTAGAATCACAGTCAGCTCAGATACTGCATCTCAGACATCTCAGTCTGATCTCACAGACTCCCAGTCTGGTCAGAGGTGTGAGTTAGACAGTGACAGCTGCTTGAGTGAAAGGACATCCTCCCCACTGCAGCCTTACTGTCTGCAATGACTCAGTCACAGAGCAGAGCTTCCCCAAGGAGTCTGATTTGCCACCCAGGTGGAGACGTGCACATGGCTTGGCAAGGGCACTCTGAAGAAAAGTGATACTCCTTGGACACAAGGAAAAGTGCTGCAGATTAAATATAGAGATATTATAGAAATACAGGTGAGATGCATAAAATAGAGCTGTGGGTCCTTTTAAAACAGGAAATAATCTATTTTTGCCAGGAGAAAATAAAAAAGAGATTTAATTGCTCCACGGCAGGAGCATTTCTTCATCTTTACTTAGAAAGGGTCTATAAAAAAAGCATCATTATCACAGTATGCATTTTCCATACTCAGTAAAGGAATTCAATGTCTAGAGTAGTTTGTGAAAAGCCTGTTCTTGCCTGAGTGCACAGTAAGGCTGCAGCTGTGTCTGTACAGTTCATGCAGATGTGATGAAACATCCCAGGGCTTCAAACCCAGAAGTTGTTGCCTTTTGCTGACAGATGGTGGTGGATAGTTGGCAGCTCTGGGCTCCCACATCACACCTGTGTCACAGCCCAGGAGAGGGCTATCACATGGGCAGAGATTTTAACACCTGTCAGTGTAGGGTCCTAAAAAATAAATAACAATTCAAGTAACCTCTTAATTCTTCCAGAACAAAATCCTTTAGGGACACTATAACTTCCTTTATATAAGTTTATCTTCATATTAAAGAGAAAATTAAACCAGCAGAGAAGCAGCACCTGTTATTAACACTGTTGGTTTCCCATAACCTCTGTCACTCACAGGTTTACTGGCTGGTTCAATAGATAAGGATCAGCAGACAATTGATCATTTTCTTTGTAACAGTCTAGTCACCAAACATGTATTTATGAATTATATGCTTGTTGCTAAACACGAATAAGCCAGAGTGTCCATTCACGTCATCAACCCCAGTTGCCACGGAGATGAGTCACAACATCTCTCTCTCGCAGGACACTTCCTGCTTGGAGAGCTCTTTGAGGGTTTTTCCTGCTGTCCTTACACAATAAAAAGCAGCTTTGTGAAGCAAAATTGATTATTTAGTTCTGCTGTTCAGTCAGAGATGTAATTTCTCCAGTGGTGTTAAAACTGCTATGAAATAAAATTCTGTGGACATTCAAAATCTCCCAAACATATCTTTGTATGAAAACAATTTAGATTTTAATCCTTTTTAATTCTCATCCTCTGAAAAGAACTCCAAGTTTATAATGAACTTCCCACCCTTTTTCTGTGCACTGTGCAAAGTGGTGGTGGTGGTGTTAGGTCATACGTTTGACTTCATGATCTTGAAGGACCTTTCCAAGTTATTTGATTCTTGTGATCCTGTGAAAGCAGGGCTTGGTAAGGTCTGTGGGGACAGATACACTTGTGCATCAGAGAGTTGATAAAAAAAAGAACTTAGTTAAAAATTTACTGGCATTTGTGACTTCCCCATCATTTCCACAGGAGCTGCACAGCACAATAATCCCCAGCTCCATGAATCCAGACCAGTCTCAGCATGTGAGCACTTCCCAGATTTTTGCTGAATTTCATGCCTACAGCAGGAGAACAGGTCAATATTAGAATCATAGAATGGTTTGGGTTGGAAAAGTCCTTTAAATATCATCCAGTTCCAACCCTCCTGCCATGGTCAGGGTCACCTTCCACTAGATCAGGTTGGCCAGGGCTCCGGTTTGGCCTTAAACACTTCCAGGGATGGGGCATCCAGAGCTTCTCTGGTAACCTGTACCAGTGCCTCACCGTCCTCACAGTCAAGAATCTCTTTCTAATATCCATTTTGAAACCACCCTCTTTCATTGTAAAGCTCTTATCCCTTTTTCTGTCACTATATGCTCTTATAACAGGTCTTTGTAGGCACCTGTGAGGTACTGGAACGTATCATAAGGTCTCCTGCCTTCTCCAGGTTGAGCAATCACAGCTCTCTCAGCCTCCTCATAGGAGCAGTGCTCCAGCACTCTGATCATCTTTGTGGCCAACTCTGGACTCATTTTGACTGGTCCATGTCCTTCCTGTGCTGAGGACCCCAGACATGGATGCAGAACTCAGGGTGGGATTTCATGAGAGCTCCCTTGACCTGCTGCCCATGGGGCTCTTGATGCAGCCCAGGCTTTCTGGACTGCAAGTGCACATTGCCAGTTCATGTCTGGTTGTATCTTGACCTGAATAAAATCAGAGCAATAAGAATAGAAAATAAATCTAGCAAGTGTAATGTTGCTGATAACATTGTACTTTCAATGGCATCATTTCCCCCTTTCTCAGCAGAGTTCAAGGCATGAATCCTCCAAGGAAAGTAACATCATCTAGTGGGGAAAGTAACTGTCCAAGGCTGCTGTGGAATGGAGAGGGACTTAAGAAATTCCCTTGTCCTCTGATGTTCTTAGAGGATTTATTTCCTCAAAGCACTGCATTTGGCCAGAATTCTGCTCCTTTGTTCACACATATCAACTCCAGCCTCCTCTCTGAGGGCACAAACATCTCTCCCAGGCTTGTGGATACATGGTCCAGGCCTGAAAATTCAGTGATGTAATGATGAGAGTTGCAAAGCACTAAATCCTGGACATCAGCATTGATGGGGAAGGGATGTAAAGCAGATGCTGCAGGTTGTGTGTTACAAATTCCTGTGTTGGTCAGATTACAGTCACAGGCAGACAATCACAGGTGGCTTTCCACAAGTGGAGCTTTAAAAATTAGGCATTGCACAAGCACTTTCCTCACACAGTCATATGGTCATAATATATATTTTTTATCTCTGTAATATAATGTTTTTTCAACTCAGAGCAAAGCCATCAATTTTGATGGTTTAAACTGTTTAAAAAAACCTGAATATGAGTATTTTTGGACGGGACAAAGTGTTTCATTTTGATTTGGGACATTTTGGTAGAGGCATTCAACATATGAAGCATTAAAATATCATAAACTCAAGGTTATTTTGAATGGAATACTCTAGAGACTCATCATAAAAAAAGCCAAAATGGGAAAAAGGCTCATCACAAAAAATGCTGAAGTGGGACAGACTCAGATTTCAGCTGAGTCAGACCATTTAGTCCTGGTTCCCTTTCAAAAGGAGATTCAAACATAACTGCAATGATTTCACAAATGGCATTTTGATTTAAAAAGAACTGTGTTTTCCAATTGAAAAAAACTGAAGCAAGTAATATCAAAGATTTTGTACTCAGCCTCAATAAATGAGAAAGGTTCACCGGTTCAATAAAACGTGCAAAGCCTGGGAAGGAGAATTAAAAATTCCTGAAATGTAAATGCAGAGGATTTTTTTATTTTTATTTTTAAGTTGAAAAGGAAAAATAAAAGAGGTCTGACATCATGCAATGTAGGAGTGTGAGAGAACCCACCCTGCATCTGGTAGGTGGGGAGGTAACCAAAATCTGCCAAAGTCTCCTGCAGGCCACCTCATCACAGGTGGAAAGCCCAGAGCAGAGGAGCAGAATTTCTGGGCAGAAGCAGCCTGGAACACCCTGGGGAGCCCTGAGAGAATGACTGACTCACAAGGGGTGGGGGCGTTTTTGGAAGGAGGTTGGTGGGGAGCTGGCTGCTCAACCTGTCCTTGGGGACTGGGGCTGGGAAAAGACTGGGAATTTTTATAGCCTGAGCAGGCTGCTGCCTCTCTTTTAACGTAGGAGGGAACGGGTGGAGGATGGAGGAGGGATTTGTTTTGGTTTTTGTTTGGGTAACAAAATCAGGAGAGACCATTAGGTAGAGTTATCTAGGATGACTTTTCTTCTGCTTGCGTGTTTTGCTGACAAAAACTACAGGCACTCTGCCGTAAGCAAGGCTCGCGTTGAGAGAGTTTTTAAGTGTTTCATACACAGACAATTTAACAAAAGCTCACGTATTTCTCTGGGAAAAATCCTGCTATTATTTCTCTCAGTCAAAGTGAACGTTAGGGGAGGAGGATTATCCGAAGAATGTTGCTAAAAGATGAGTGGACCTGGCAGTGCTAGGTTTACAGTTGGACTCAGTAATCTCAAAGGCATTTTCCAATCTAAGCCAATCTGTGATTCTGCCACAGCAGTTCACACCAGAACACTTTCCTGATTTTAGCAACCTTTCCACAGTCTGGATAATTGTCTCAAGCCCTATATTTATGTGACAGTGGTTTTTTTTTTTTTGCGTTTTGCACTATGGATGTAAGTTGTGCATTAAGGTTTTTTTAATGTGTTGGAAAAATATTTCAGTACATTTTTCTTGAGAAATGAGGGGAAATCAAATACTTAACTTAGTATTCTATTTTCCATTTCATTATTTTTCTAGAATTCACTTTAGAAATGGATTAGAGCTGAAGCAAATGTTAATTAAAGAGACAATATTCAGTCTATACTGAACTGTTTTCATTATCTCTGAGTCAAGCTCTTTCTGTGACCCAAAATGTATAATTGATATTTTTAAAATATTCCCGCTTCAGTTGAAAATTAGTTGTCTTCTGATTTCAGGCAAAGTGAAATCAAATAGCAATATTACTTGTGGAATGGAAATTGTCTCCTTTCTCTGTTCTTTGTTACTTTTGTTTTTCATGACTGACTTTTTTTGCAAGGCAAAACTAAATTATATTAGATTAGTAAAAATACAAAAAAGATTTGCATTGATGCCCTAGGACTGGAACCAGTATCACATATCACATAAAATTGAGTATTACACTTTGATAATTTTTTTGCAAAGACATCGCAATTTTTACTTCACAGATTTTTATTTTTTTTATCTTTTTGAAGGAATGACTTGACATCCAGGTATGGAAAAAACCTAACAAAATAATAATAATTTAAAAAAACAAAACTACATCTCCTTTGTTGTATGTTTTGGACTTATTGCCCCAAAGAGAATGTACAAGCATGTGACAGGTGACAGGTAGCAGGTTAGGATTCAAAAGAACATGCAGCAAAGATGCATCTTTCATTTTGGATATGTCCACATGCTCCATTTGGTTACGTTGCAGAGTGATGTGGCCATGCTAGCATTAGACTGGCAGATCCGGATGTTGACAGCTGTCTCTCCATAGTGGTTCAGGGCTGGGCATTCACTATGCAGCTCTGGTGATTTTGTAACCAGCCTTCCATGGGTTTGAGGATGCTGAGGGTACCTTTAAAGTTAGCATGAGTATATCTCTGCTATACTGTGCTCACTGTCAGGGCACTGGCTTATTTCTACTGGAAATATCAAACATCCAGAGAAAATTTGGTAGTTGCTAATGTCTGCCATTTCCTTCTTTTCTGTCCTTTTCCCATTCCTGCTTTGCATTCCCACCCCCAGTCATGCTTTGCTGCAGCCTACTGCAATATATGGAGGACATAACATTGTGGAACACCAAACACAAAATGAGATGTGGCAAATTGTAGTGACAAGGTTGATCAGTGTCTGTGTGTGTGGAAGGAGTGTTTGCTAGAGGAGAGCTGGGTTAACAGGATGAATGCATTTAAACCATGACATCTGAAGGATCCTAGCAAAATAGCTCACTGTCTTCTCCCCTAAATGAGTACTTTTTAGTACTCAGCTCCATAAATGTGGAAAGCTGAGTTCAATACATGTGGTGTTTTCGATTTGGAAATGGCTTAACTTTCTAATGACAAGCAAAACAATGTGTTACTCTTCTGGGTGTTTTATGGCCCTGCGCTCCCCAGCTGGTGTTCATGAGCACTGCCAGGCACTCTGCCCCTGTTCTGGTCCCTGAGGTCTATGGGTCTGTTTCTGGCTGGACATGGGTTGGTGGCTGGCCATGAAAGGTGACATTTGCAGTTGCACGAGATCCTCCTCCTTCACAATCTTGTGTCTTTGTCCCAGCACTGTCTGATTTCATGATCCTTCCATCTGCTTCCTACATTTCTAGCTGACTGTGAGGGTAGCTCAGGTCTCCTGTGGAGCAACATGGCTTCTCTCCTGCTTTCCCTCACTGGGTTGCACATGTTGAGTATCCCTGCCCTGTGCTGGCTGCTCTGAGCTGCTGAGCCCCAGGGTACCAGAGCAGCCTTGGAGCTGTGCAGGCAGCTGAATGTGTGATGCCCCAGATGCAGCCTCCTACCACAGCCTCTCTCCTTTGTCAGAGCCAGGGGGAACCACATCATCCCACGTGTGGAACCCTAAGCTCTGAATAATTGCATCTTGAGGTTTTTCATTTCCAAATTGCTGTGCCTGGGGGAGCACAGACTCCACAGATAAGATAATGCCAAGCTGAAAAATTGCTTAAAAAAAAAATTACTTTGTGTTTCCAGTGTTTGGGCTGAACTTTAGGTACATATTGGAACTTAATTCCTTCAGCCAACACATGAATACTTGTAGACAAGACTGAACTTCAGGCACACACTTCCTGCCTTATGTTCACTTTAAGTGGCAGCATCACAGAAATGTTCCTGAATTATGAGCTCTTTGCCAAAGACATTACTGGCAAGTAACTTCCTTGCTTTTGCAAGTTTCAAGAAATGCAGTAGATAAGCTTTTATCTGTGTAGTTGGTATTTGTTGCAACAGGGTGAATAGGTAGGTCTGTATCACAGAAATCATGACTCAAAAAATAAAAGACATCTTTACAGATGGAAATGAAAATATGTTTTCAGTAAATGTCATCTGATTAAACTACTCAGTTTTTTGCATGCTTTTTTATTGCTTCTAGGACCAGACAGATAAGACAGATAGCAATAAGAAAATACAGTTAATACCTTTTATTTTCTGTTTTGCCCTACTAAATATAATTGTTGAAATTACAAATATACACAGAAAGGAAAGTATCTCTGCTGCCACAGTTATAATGCCATGTACCTTCTACATATGGAAGTACATCCCATGCTTTCAGGGTGCTCCAATCTTTTCAGTGCCAGAAGGTACCAGACTTTGCAATGCAGTCCTTGCCCAGCAGGGTGGGGTTTCACCCTGTATGAAAAAGACATTTACAGCTGATCTTGGAGTGCTGCAGCACCATGACTCCCTTCCCATCAAAGGACTGAGCAGGAGGGAATCAGCCTACAGGGCGCCTGATGGATGTGACAGCATCTTCTCTCAGGGGCCAGAGGCACCCATAGATAGATCTGTAAGAGACTGGAAAATGGATTCAATTCCCACTAGAGTGAATTCTCTCTGGTTTCTGGGAATATTCTCTCCCCTATGATAGTTCATAAACTTTCTCCTCTCATCTGACAGAATTAGTGTTCCAGTGGAAAGAACTTTTTGGGATGTTTGTGGCCATGGCTGGGCTCAATGACCTCAAAGGTCCTTTCAAGCCAAAAGGATTCTATGAATCCATGATTCAGGTCCCTTACCTGCATTGCAGAGTGTCTCAAGTGAAAGAACTTGTGCTCCAGCAGGTCAGATTTGCTATATACCTCCTCAATGAGTCCTTGAACAGTGATGGTGCTCTTGCCCACTTGGAGAGTGGGTGAGAATCAGAGATCCCATTCCCAGGATGCACTCAGCTCCAGGAGGTTTCAGTGCTAGGCAAGCCTTGGCCTTTTTGCTGACCACCTGGACATGTTTCACATCAGGGAGAAAGTGGGGGCAGTAATGATTATACAATACACACGGGAGAGTCAATAATACTGCCAAAAAGCAACAAACAAAGGAGTATTGAGACGGGGTTTGTTTTTGTAAGATTATACCCAATTCAGTCATTCTGTGACTGTGTGTATTCTTCTGTTTATTTTTGTAATAAGCTGCCCTTGTAAGGCTGTAGCAGATAAAAAAAATGGAGTCTTTCCAGATGTGTGAAAAAGGCAGTTATTTGGAGAGGTTTTTATACACTGTCTTTCTACAAGGACCTTTAACTCACCAATCATCATCAAGAATATTTGGATTTTCCTGGTAAACCACAAAAACCTTAATGGGGAAAATCATTAAACATATAAAGTTATAGAAATATAAATATTTGACTAAAACCATTATTGAGAAGGCTCTTGGGAACCTGTGTTTCTGTAAACTTTAGGGCCTGTAATGAATATACACATACCCTTCTTCCTCTCTGTTTTCTTTCCTCCTGTGAAAGGTCAAAATTGCTTCAAGTTACAGTTGTGAATCTGAGTAGTTTTATGAAGTTTTACTTCATTGGCCTGTTCTAGGAACACAAATTTATTCACAGTGCATGGCAGAGCAAAAGGTATGTTAATGTCTGAGGAACAAATGTAAATGTTTAAAAATGAGTAAGCTATAGAATAGCAGAGCCAGGGAGGCCACCTTGTAGTGCTTGTGTTTTATGATCTGTGCTTTTAACAGCACAAGTGTGAGTGTATTATAGTTCTTATTTGAAAGGAGAATAAAATTTTCTGCATGTCTTTCCTGAAATGTGTGATCACAGCAGACCTCCGCAAGTTAACCCCTCTGAAGCCAATCATGTGAAGGATGTCATTATAGAAAAAAGTTGTAAGGCCTCAGTTGTAAGGTGAGCATCACTGACCTTTTGTTTTGGAGCACATTTTTTTTCATTGCTGGCATCACAGCAATGTTCCAGTTGCTATATTGATTGTGGGTCTTTGACTTTTGTTCCTGGAGAAGGAGAGAAAGAAAGAACTCAGTATTTGAAACCCATCTTTCCTCTAAATAGGCAGGGAAGCTCACAAGAGGAGACCTTAAGTGGAATTCTATTTTTCATGGTGTTATAAAAACTGAAATAAGTTTAAAATAAGGACCTGAGCCTACATTTCAATGAGGACCTTCTGAGAATTAAAGCTTGAAGGAATGAGGCAATAAGAAGTAATGGTGGGCTGTTTCTGGGATCCAGAATATCTCCCTGGCTCCTCCAGGAGTCAAAGAACTGAGACTCCTCTGGATTGTCTTTGAGAACTTTGTCTGTCATAGTTATTCCCCTTTCTGACCCTCTTTCAGCTTTGAAACAGATCATAATAATCCCCAGAAATGATCTTCACAGCTCTCTCAGCACTACTTTGCATTTACTTGGTTAAACCAGAATAAAATAGCCTTAAACACAGTGTATACATGTACCAGGATATTGTGGATTTAGTGAAAATTTGCAACAAATCAAAGTAAAGTATGAAGTTGTATGTTTTATGTCTTTATTAACAAGTTTAATAAAATTTTAAATTTAATTACTTGTATAATCAAACAATGGCTGCATAGTCTCTCAGTGTATTGTGCAGTTTTAGAACCCTCAGATACTGCAGAAAGAGTTTACCTTTTCCATAAGCCTTTAGAGGATTTTGTTACAATCATGATTCAAAAGAAATGTCAACTGGAAATGCAACTGGAAGTCATCAAAGGAGTTTGCCTTAAGATATAGTACCTGGCTCTGATGTTCTTGTGTGGTAACAATGAAGGGTAAATCCTCTGCCCACCCAGCACAGTCTGTGCTGCCTTCCTTACAGTGTATCCTGAGAACAGCACACAGCAAAGCTCTCCTCCTGACTGAGCACAGCACAGCACAGCACTACAGCATCCAGTCCTTCCCCATAACCTGCAGTTCAGTACAGGTACAATCCTTTTTCTGCTTTTTGCAGTCACTTCCATGTGCAGGTACTGTCCTTACTGCAAACTTCTGTGTTTTCTGCTGAAGTTATCCTCCCAATAGTAGTGCATCCCATAGCACATACCTGCTAGAAGTATAACCTGACCCCATTTGGGTGGTGATGCATGGAAAAGTACAGCTTTTCCCACTGCAACATAATAGTTGTCTGTAGTTGCACCATAACTTCTTTGTAAGGGACTCCTAAGTAGAAGAGAGTAAAAATATATTAAAATAATGAAATTTCTAAGCAAAACTGTAAAGATGGGAAGCAGTACAGTAATGACACTTTAGAATGGAGCTGGAAAGGACTTCCTAATATCGGTCTATTAGAACAGTTGCATAATTTCTTTGTACAGTAGTCAATAGGAATGTAAATTAAGGGCTTGGGACATCCTTGTCATGCAGCAGGAATAGTGTCTGATGTGCTACCCAGAAGGGAGTGCAAGAAAAAACCCATCACCCCTGTCTGCAGTTTCAACTGCTGGCAGACCACATGTCCAACCCAATAAATAAATCTGAGAGATTTTGTCTTTGTCGTATCACTGTGGTAGGTATGGAAGGATTTAGCAGGGCCATGGCCAAGAGCCCAAGCAGTGACAACCTCTCACAGATTAAATGAGGTGTTCACAGAGCTGCTACACGTGCAAATGGGCCTGTGCCTGGTCACATTAACTCACCCCTCTCCTCTCCTGGCCCCTGCTCCCATCCCCAAGACTGTACCTGGCTCGTTGTGTGTAACAGCACCAAAAACTGGACTTGAACTGACAGAAAAATCAGTTTCTGTAAAATAAAGAATTATTCTCCATGCGAATGTTTTCACTTGCTTAGTTGGAAAAACAATCTGGGAAGTAATATAATGTATCAATGTGAAAAACTTCATTACATTGAATCAGAGAGTCATTTCAGAACATCTGCATATTTCCAGACCACAGGCTGAAACAGTAGATTTGTTTTGTCCATGCATATTCCTCAAATAAAGAGACCAGAAGAGAGTTAAAGTACTAAAAGTCCTTTCTCACAAAGGAAGAAACAAAGCAGTACTTCCAAGGATGCTCTTTGCAAGCACAAGTTCCAAAAAGATAAGCTGAAGGGTGGGGCCCTTATGTTGTCGACTTTGTTGTCTTGTAATTTTAGGTGCTTTTAGAAGTTTTGATTCTAAAATTTTCTTGTGGGGTTTTCCCTCAAGGTTTTGTACACTCCTTCAATCACTGCTTACTGTGCTGGGATTCACGTCCAAGGCTTAGTCTAGTTTTTTAAGGAATTCACAAAAAAGAAATGGAGACCACTGTCCCATTTGAGCTATGATGGCTGCTGAGGAGGGGAAATGAACATGGGCAATCCACAGGACTTAGGGACTCTGTATACCCTGCAAATGTGAAGGGAACAGGGTGATAATTTCTCTTGTTTTTTAAAGTCAAGAGGCAGAAGCAGAGCACATGCACTGTAAAGCAAGTGTAATAAACAAACTTGTCTTTGGCTTTATGAAATCCATTGCAAAAGACCAGTTTCTGTAGTGAGAGGTCACTGCTCTCACTGTCCATCCTAGACTTTCTGTCATCAAATGAGGAGGTGGTGGAAGCTGAGAGATGAAACTTGCCCGGTGAAATTCAGCCCAGCAGCTCAGCCCATAACCAGCCATTGCATTTAGGGGTGCTCTGTGAACTTTCCAAACAAAGCTGGAGGCACAGCCAGCCAAAGCCCTTCAGCTCAGGCTCCCCGGGTAACAGGCAGCTTGCATCACTGCCTTGAACCAGAGCAGTTAAATGTTGCCTTAACTGGCTTTGCTTTCGAGGTAGGTGGTCTGGGGAGGAGGAGAAGTGCAGGTGGCTGACGGCTGAGCTCGGTCTGCAGCCCTGCAAACAGCAACGGGCACTGACTCGCTGGGGGCCTCAGACACTCCTCCTTCCCTCTGAGCACACATTTCCCCTGCTCCCTGTCCCCCAGTATACTGTGCAGCCATAAATCCTGCCTCCAAGGTCCCCCACTCTGCTCAGTTGTTAATTTTCACACATGATTTTTTCCCTTTTTTTTTATGGATTTTGCAGCGATGAAATTTCATCAAGACTGCACTAATTTCAAATTTTGGCCCATTTATCATCAGAACTGCCCAAGTCCATTTATTACAAACATATGTTATGAATTCAGTTAAAAGAAAACAAACAGTCTGTTATTTTATCCAGTCACAATAATCACACTCAGACTTACTTAAAGCAAACATCATTTAAAAGCAGTATTTTTTTTAATAGCAAATCTGTTCAAGTAGTGAGTCTGAGATCAAATGGTAGGCAAAGCCATAATGTAGGCTAAATGAAACAATACCTACCATAAAAGGTGAAATCACAGCGCTTGCAAGATTGTTTCAGTCTGTCTTCACCCTCCCACTTATTTTCCTAGTTTTTGCATTTTAGACAAAGTACAAAAAACCAAAAATAAGTAAAGGATAGCTTAATTTTGCAATGTTCAGAAGACAGGATGTGTCCCACAGCTTTTCAGCATCCTTCCTAGGCTTGATCCATGGGGATGGTGGGCCTTTATGCAAACACAGTTAGCATCCACTGCTCTGCCCTTGATTCGCTGCAGAAGTCATCCTGCAGCCCTAGAGTGATCCTAGACAAGGATGGGCGTTCCAAAGCAAATGCCTTGGGGTGAGGGGTGGCACATGTCTGGTTCGCGAGCGCCGCGTCTGAACGCGATCCCTGCGGCCAGATTCCAGCAGCACAACAGCTGAGCTCCCTGTGAGGAGACAGAGCACTGCAATTCAATGTCACACTCTTTGAGAGAGCCAAAGCTGGAGCCTGGCTCACGTTGATCAGGGGGATTAGTTGGTGTAGCAGAAAGTTTTTGCATCTCTTACTTCAAGTAGAGCAATAAGCTTAATGAGCTTGGGCATTTGAGAGATGCCTTGTCAAAATGGAGCAGAGAGGTTTTTGCAATGGTCCCACCTTGGGTCAGCACAAGACAACACCATCAGTAAGGTCTGGCACAGTTTTTAGACTTTGCTGACTTGTGCCTTTATTGATCAAGCCAAGCTCAGAAAAACCAAGCACCAGTGGGGTTCCCCTGCTGAATGGAGGAGTTCTCTTGGCATCAGTGGGTAGGGAGGGTGTATGATTGTGCCATTAAAACTTGTTTGGAGGCATAAATTAATTATTTATGAAGCACTTTCATGCAGTGCAAATTCAGATAGACATTCACAGGCACCTGCCTCAGAGTGCAGTGCCCTCACAGGCTGGGTGATTGACCAAGGAGAAAGAGACACACCTGTGCAAGAGACACACCTTCACTTCAGCTGTTCACCAGGAAAGGTGGAGCAGAAAATTCGAACATTTTCCTTGATTGCTGTGTTTTTTTCTACCTTTTGCTACAGATTTCTGTAAGAATCTGTGTACAGTATCAAAATTTCCTCACATCTTTCTTTTCCCAGGGTCAGTTCCTCCTGTGGCCACCACCATGGCCCAGGTGTGACTGTCTTTGAGCACAACACACCAAAACCTGTGACCCAGGCACAGCAGAGCTGCAGACTTTCACTTCCAATCTTACATTTTGTCTGTAGAACTCATGGTGGGGAGCTCTCACTGTTGGTGGCAGGGGAGAGAGAATAATAAAACAGACCAGCTGGTGATGACAATCCATGAGGTCATTGACAAAGTGTCTGACTGGCCTGGTCTCCCAATATTTTCCATTACTCAGTCACCTCCTTTTGTGCATAGTTCCTTTTTTCTTTTGTGATAGCACCTGAAACATCAAAGAAGGTCTCCCTGCATGCTGAAACCTTGACAGCTTTTATCTGAGTTTTCCTTTTCACAAGGTCCCAGTGCAAGGCCATAACAGAGGAGGTATTGAACATTTCTGCATCTCCACAGCTCTTCCATGCAGGTTTCCACTGGGTGTTAATCAGTGCTGTTCACCAAAGTCCGTATCAGGATTGTCATTCTACCCATGCTGTGCAACTAATCCCAATTTGGCATTACACTGTATCTGTTGTGTGAAACCTCTGATGAAGATGGTGCTACTTAGTATTTTGAAAGGCATCTTCTACACAGATTGGAAGGCAGCTCCCTGTAATTCCCCACTTGACAGTTATTTAATACATTTCAGCTCTGGTTTCAGTGCTACATTTAGATTTTAAAAAAAAGAATTCCTGACATTTTGTCAGTTTTTTCATCTATGCCTGTATTCCCACTTCATCTCACATTTCCTCAGTTCATTACAGCAACCCCTGCTATGACAGGATAAAGCCACACACAAAAAGTCCTTTCATGGCTACTTCACATTGATATCTATTTTTGAGAGAGAAGCTGAACTGAAGCAGCATGACTCTCTAATTCACTTTTTCTCCTTGTCAGCAATTGGATTGACAGGGCTGGGGTACAGACAGACACACTGTCACCTCCAGTTTAAATGCCCCACTGGGATGTAAATTCAGAATGAAGGGAGTGAAAAAATTCCAGCCAGATTCTAAAACATATTTAATATATACACCAGATGAGGACAGCTATCATCTTTTGTGGAGAGAAGTTTGATGCTTGCAAGACAGCTTCTGTACTGCAGAAAAAGGCAGTTGTGGGATGCTTAGACGTGTAAAGGCTTGACTTGCAGTAGCTGCCTACATGCTAGATTTTCTTTGGGCTTCTACCTAGCATGTATCTTTCTCCAGCACAGCTTGCTAGTGACCATTCTCATGTTTCTTGCAAAAGTTTAGAAGATGGTGACTTTTTTCTCCTACACCTCATTTACCCAAAGTGGGCAGATCAGAGGGCTGTTCTGTTTGCTTTGTTAATTCTTCTGTCCTGTAGCATAAGAAGGAGGAGACTAAAAGAAAGTCAAAGATAGCAGGGCCAAAATGGAAGCAAGAAAATATTTCTTCATATTTTGGCAACTGTAGTGATACGGACCTTGACACAGCATCAAAGAAACGAAGACTAAGGAAAGATTTAAACAGGATTAGACTTGGCAATATATTTGGAAGAAGACATGAATATGCAGATGTTGAAAGTTAATGTCAGGAATATTTTGGGAAGGACATAAACCCTGGGTCTCAAGATTTTATCTAATTTCTCTTCCGGATTAGGAGATTTTGTAGGTCTTAGATGATACCTAGCGGGAATTGTTGATAACTTGTCAGATATAACTGGTCTTGATCATTCTCAGAGAGAATCACTGACTAGCCAGGCTTTCAGGAACTTTTTATTGCTCTTAAGTTCACCTCCTGTCAACCTTTCTGAAAGAGGTTTGTGTTAACCTAGATTACAGGCACACAAAAAATGGAACTTGTCCTATTCCATTCCATTTCTGACAATTCCAGCAGTTGCCAGCACCAAGTCTGGAAATATCCCCTCACCCCAAAAGGAGCTGCTCAATGGATGGCTGCCTCCTTGGTTTTCCTGTTGTGTACAAGCTCTCCCATTTGGAACATATTGCTGCCACAGGATCAAAACCAGTGCTAAGAACTACCTAGTAACCTAAGCATTAACTCTGTTGGGTATTTAATTCCCAGAATTATTTTATTAGTAATTGAAGTAACACTGTCTCAAAACATTGGACAGAAATGAATTTTGTGCCTACTGAAGTCCATGTAAACACAGCTACACCAAAGAAAGAGGCAGTCCTCTGCCATGGATCATTCCTTTTTCCCCTGTGAGCTCTCTGCATCACCAGAAAGAGTACCCATTAGTCTACCAGGACATTCAAATCACTGCACCTGTTGGAAGAGGTAAATTCTTTCCTAACTTCAAGGAGGAATCTTCACCTTCAGGAAACTTCACCTTCAGGAAAGTGTGAGAATGAATACATAGGAAATCACAGAAATAGTCCGTGGCCACGAATTAATAGACAACCTCAACCTATTCACGCTAAGCAGCTTTCCAGTGAGCTGAGTGTGAAAAACGTGTCCTTGCACCATCACACCTCAGACAGGCGTCCAGCAGCGTCAGTGGCTCTGTACAGTAACACCAAACTTGTTCCACAGCCAGTGCCAAATCCTGCGTCCAGCTGCTCCCACAAGGCCAGGATATAAATTTCACACAACGTATTTTCTGACAGCTCAGACTGGCACACCCACTGACCTCATGGGGAGGTCTGCACATACTTCAAGGGTAGAATATGACTTTTAAGTAGTAAATTGATGTTTATCTGCTTAAAGCCTATTTACGGTCAGTGTTGCTGAGTAAGACGTGCTTCCCTTCCAGGTCTTTGTGCTCTGCCCCTTGCCTCCTCCATCCCTGTTCTTTCTCTCCTTCCTCCCCCCCATCTCCTCTTCTTTCTGTAATTTCTTCTCTATGATAGCTACCAGTTCCCACCATGAACCAAAGAAATACTTCATTGCTCTATCCAAGAGCTGTTGTTATATTAAAGCAATTCATTCAGGATTAACCAGTAAACTGAATTTCAACTTGGCATAGTTTCCACACATGCAAAACTCACCGTCCACTAACCCTTTGGTTTAACTAGGTTAGTATTTCACCATTCTACTTTAAGTCTCATAATTGTAGATGGTGTTCTGATATTAAAATTGATGTCTAATTAAGCTAAATTAGTCCCAAACTAGCCTTTCAGGCTGTGTGTAGGCCCAGGAAAGCAATCCTGTGGCAGTTTTATTAACAAAAGATTTTGCAAAAGCTCTCGCAGCTGACACTGTTGCAGAAAGTATACTGACATTTAATTTCTTTGCATTTCCAAGCCTTCTGGTGATACAATGTCTGTGTTTTCAGATTATACTTTTCAGTGAAAATATTCCTCTAATTGCATATTTTTAAAATAGCTGTGATTTATTTCTCTTGTTCAAAGCTGTTAAATAACAATAGTTCTTTAATCCACTCTTTACTTTGTCAGGCAATGAGGAGAGTGGGAAGCCCCAGTTAAATGGAGGTTTTGACCCTGGAGGAGAGTGGGAGAGGAAATGGAAGGAGACTAGTAGAGATATTTTTTGGCAGAAAATTCCAAAATACTCTGGGCATTTTAACAAAATAGAAAGCATAACAGGAACAGTAAGGTAAGGCCCTGTAATATTTTACCAGCAGAGGAACCAAAGAGGAAAATAACACAGGCTTTGCCCCTTCCTCTGCAGTCCCACCCATTGTAAAACAGAGTCTGAGGGAGCATTAGATCAACTACACACAGGGCAAACATCCACTGCAAAATCAGGGGTGATTCAAGTGGAAGATTTTGAGACAGAGTGAAGAGGGCGATAGTCAGCAAACACTCAGACCCTCTCTTTAGTTCATGTCTCTATGAAATTGGCTTACCAGGGTGACACCTCTCAATTCTGATTTTCACACTGTGTCCTGCAGTAACCAGGTGCTTCACCAGGAGAATTTCATCTCGCAACTTTCCTCCATGTGGCCCAACAAAAGCAGTCCCAGGATCTCACCCACCTCCATGGAGGACAAAGTACTGGACTTGGTAGTTGGAAACTCTTGTTTTGTCAAGAGCTTGGGCAGTCTGTCACTGAAAAAAACCCCAAAAACCCAAACAAATCCAAACCAAAACAAACAAAAAAAAGCAAGGCCAATACATGTCCAGCCCAGGCAGCTGCCATGACCTTGCTCCCTGAGAAGTGAGGTGGCAGGGTCAGGGCTCCCTGTGCCCCACACGCTGGCTACAGCACTAGGTGAGAACAGTGGCTCACCTGCACCCATTGTTTCTGAAAAGGGCTCTTGCACATCACCCCAAATCCCCACCTGTGAGAGGACAGGGCATTTTCACCTCCCTAAGTTCACAGTGTGACCCACTTTCCTTATTAAGGGACTGCTTTAAAAAGCACAGGCAGTTCTAAATTAAGATGAGGAATCTCCATGCAGTGTAAATGATAAACACAGACAGAGGGATAACAGGGGTGGGGAGGCCTGGGATAGACTCTGCATGCTCCTGGCAAGCTTTAGTAGATTCTGCAAAAACCAGAAAATATGCATAGTGAAGAAGGTGACGTGTATCATCCTCCTGGCTGCTGGTCTGCTGTGAAGTGACCCACAATCAACTCCACTGAGCTCAGAGCTGCAACAGGAGAGCTAAATGGAGGATCTGGGCCTAATTTACCCAAGAAAATAATAACTTTAGAAAAACAGGCTTACTGATTCTAATGTTAAATGTGTTTGTTTCCATAGCAGCAGGTGAATAATGTCAGAGCAGGAACTTTAATCCCAGCCAGAGCAAGTACACTACTGTGGTTTTAATTGAGGAATAATTAATTTGCCACTAGCATCTTCTCAGGTTGCTCATTATATGGCATTTGTATGTAATCACTCACATACACACAGCATATCCTGGGACACATTAAGCATTTTATTTTCCTGTATTTAAAAGGGAGCTTCTTACTGTTAAATTGCTCACAGCCCCTCCAGAATCCACCAGTATTTATATAACTCTTGCCAATATTTATATTAACTGCAGAGGTGCTAACAGATCAGTACGATGATTTTCCCTCAGGTCTGCACAGGAATCTTCTGTATATTCCCTAAAGAACCTGGGAGATAATCTGCAATATTTAACAAAAATGGATTCATTGTCAAAAAATTCCCTTTTGTGCCAATCTTGTGGCTTTTTGGGTTATGATTGTTATGGTGGTTGTGTCTTTCTCTCTCATTCACAAGGGTGTGCTCGTGCATGAGCACACAGACAGAGCACATCCAGGCATTCTTAGGATAGAATTACTTTTTAGGACTATAATTAGTCCAGGTTTTGCTAGCTCAATAAAGGTCCTAAAATAAAAATCCTTAAAGGTTTTTTTCTACTTTTCCAACCTGCAGCTTGCCTGGATGAAGACTTTAGGTGCCCTGCCACCAAGGGGTGATTGCTTGCACAAAATCCATCAGGCATCTTGCCTGCATGACAGCTGGCAGAGCTGGTGCTCTCCTTACAGGGGGCACTGCACAAAGCCACCAGCCAGTCCAGCTTGCAGCTTTGGGTATCTGCCAAGAGGTGAGGAACCCCTGACTGACAGGCTGAAGGGACACGGTGCAGGCTGTGTCCATCAGACACAGGCACAATACAGCCCAGACATCCTCACCCAGCATCTCTCTGTTTAAGGAGTGTCTTCACTGGGACCCAAGAACACGAACTACCATCTTGCCCAGGGTGTAACTCTCAGAATCCCTTTGGGTTTTTGCCAGGAGAAAGAGTCACAGAGCACAAACAGACGAGTAATGGGTACCAAAGCAAGTCTGCATCTCAAGCTACACCCAGACTAATCTGTGGTGAGAATTACACATATTGGCTAAAATTGAGCAAGCAATAAACATATGACTATTGGATTCAGAAAACATAAGGGCAATCAGAAAAGTCGAAAGAGTTTCTGAATGTTTGTCAGGGACACACAGCACTGACAGTGTAATTATACCAATTTGAGAACCAGGGGAATGTTTTTAAGAACATCTGTCAAACTAATGGATGCAGAGATTCTGAATATTGCATTTTTATGACTTCCAAATCACTCTTCAGCAGCAATTGTTCTTTTGTCATAGGGGTAAAATTTGCACTTCTGTATGTTTTCTTCAGGATTCGTTGTGTTAAAGAAAAACCTAAACAGGCATGTTATTAGCCTGTACTGACTTAAATTACTGAAGAAAAATGTCAGGTGCTGCGATTATGAATGCAGCATAAGGGTTTATTATATGACACTTACTTTTAAAAGAAGAGAGTTCTTGGAATTTAAGTTATTGGCAGGGGTTGCTGCCAAATTTGGTTATGTCCATTAATTATTTGCTTTCTGAGGCAGCATGTCAGATATCAGAAAAGGAAAAAATGAAGTCTGGAATCCAGACAGGATTTGTAGCTGCTTTAGATTCTTTCATCTAGCTTTACAAAGGCTAGATACTTCAGTGGCTCTATACATGTTCACAGAGATACAGAGATTAAATCAGTCTGCTCGAGGACATGTGGTTAAGCAAATCACTTGAAAGATGACCTTCTTTACCTGACTGTTCTGGCCAGCCATTTTCAGGTTCAATATAGTTCTCACCAGCTGGCAAATAAGATATGATCTTTTTGCATCTTCATTCATTTTTAAAAGTCTAACAATCATAAAAAGATGGTAAAGGAAAACCCTAAAAATGGAGCATGTTTGATATCATAATACTTTTTCAATACCTGAAATCACAAAGTTTCACATACCAACTTGACTAATTTTTTTTCCTTTTGCACCTTTTCAATTTTTGAAAATTCCTAACCCCTTTACAGTCTAATAACATGCTTTGTAGTCATCTTAGAAACTCTAATTACTTCTATCCACCAGATTCATCTTCTCATCTGTCCTGAGCAGCATGCTTGGTATTTTTGAGGAACAGACTTGTTTCCTTACAGGAAGTGTGTTTTGTATTAAAAACCTGCACTTTGGTTTTCTTGATCATACATCTCCAAAGGTGCTTCTGTTTTCCTCTCTCTCCTTTTTCTTGTTTCTCTTAAAATTTGCACTTTTTATATGTGCAACAATCTCACCTATAGTATCTTCACTATTTACTTTGAAATGTATGTACCCCCTCTAGTCATCCCTTCAAAAATGTTGGCCGCCTTCACTTTATATTTCCTCTCCTGTGCTCAAGAGGAAATACCATGCGTGATTTGTACTTTTGATGCCTCCTTCTGCAGAAAGCTATCTGAAAATTCCAGCTTGCAAACAGACTGGAGAGATTGCGAGGGTGTTTGTGAGCACACAGATTATTGTGGTGAAATCCTCAGTCATGGGCCTGAAACAGAGAGCTGCTTTGTCTACCTACCAGGGTGCTGTTCTTTGCATGTCTGTGATAGTGGTCTTCTTATTCCCAGCCTTGTCTTTCCACTATTGCTGCTGGCATCCTCCTGCCAGTTAAGGAATCTCTTTGCCAACTGCTTTTGGTCTTCATTGAAAATGAAAGACAACGCCAACATTCAGTGGATGTATTTTACTTCTGGGAAAAAACTAAGCAATGCGAACTCTCTAAGCAGGTTAAGCAGTCTCAGGACGTAAGACAAAAGCTTGCAAAGTGTCCAATCTAACTTGCACATGGCCTTAAACAACCCATGTCTTCCAGCCCTTTGTTCATAGAAATTTCCCATGTAGCAATTTTGGGGCAGGGAAAAGCTGTCCAATATTTTGTATACATAGAAGCTGTGAAGCTCTCTGTTCAGACAGAAACATTTGAGGAACAAGTGACCCTTGTAACAGGATATGTGTGATCCCAAAAGGCAGTGCATCTACTTAACCAGATGACATTGCAGTCCTGCATATATTATCATAAAGATTGGTACAGGAAGGGATTTAACTGAGAATACAAGTTATCCTGCAGAACAAAGGTGAGCTGAAGGTAATGGCACTCGAGCTATCGCTCTAGCATTCTAATGACAGGACATCAAAGTGAACCCTGGAGTCTGATGAACACAGGAGAAGCCTGGACTGGATTTGATGTTCAGCTGCTGCACTTCATACATGGGGCATGAATTTGCTGCTGAAACAAGTCAGCAGAGACACAACAGAACAATTTTAACCACTTAGATTAGAGATAAATTTCTCTTCTCTGAAGCCTTAAGTGCCTTAATTCTACACATTAGATAGTGCTGAATAAACAATGTTCATACTGTTAAAATAAATCCAAAATAATTACAAATATTACAAGGCATTTCTATCAAAGTTTAACCAGTGTTTGCAGCTGTATTCTGGGCCATTCTAGTGTTGTTGTCTTGGTGAGAAGCGAAAAGTAAATCTCTCACAAAAATGAAATGGTTGTTGTGATCACCCCTAGGAGACTGGATAAGGACAGTTCTGCCTCCAGCTGCTGCACTTTGAGCAAAGGGAGAAGAAAAGGTTTCCCTCTCTACCTTGGATTTGCTACACAATGTCAGCATCCTCAGAAATGTCTGGTACTTGCCCTCTGCTACACCAAGCGCAGACTAAAAAGTAACACAGCAGAGTGTGGGCAGCTTCGATGTAGCTGCCTTTATACATACCTGCAGATGAAGTTAACATGGTTAAACATAGATGCTTCCTGCTGCTCCTCAGGGGATACCCTCAGACTCTGAGATGTGTTCAGATGTGATTTTCAAATGCAGTTTGAAGATGTCTGTAACTTTTTGAAAGAGCCCAAGCTGGGACAGGGTAGAACATATGCCTTCTGCAAATTGGCATTTACAAAGTATTTCAGTTTGGACTACTGAAAATGAGTAGCTGCATGGGAACAACTTGACCACTCTCCTTATCTGCTAAAACTAAGGTGTCCATTTTATAGCAGTTTATTTTTGTCTCATATGGCAGAATAAAAACAACCCAAAACCACATTATTCCCCATGGATAGTTAAGGCAAAAAATGCCACTATGTTCATTGTGATTGCTGTCTCTACATACATTGTAAATAGGCAAAAAAGGGAAAGTTTCTCCATTAGCTTACAAAGAGTGTTGCCAGATGTCAAAAATACGAGATGTTTTGATGTTAGGGCTCAGTGATGCACTGACAAATGTGAATGTCAGTTCCATGGTGACGGGATAGAATAAAAACTACAGAGAAAAAGACCCTGTACAGATTGTACCCATTGCATTCATTTATCTAACCAGAGCTCAGAACAAAGAGAAAACAAAACCATTCTTGTTCCACTAATAAAGCCCTTCACTGATTTCCCCTAATGCTAGAGATCATGTTAATCAGGAGGTCTTGCTATTTCTATTATCTTTTTACTTGTACAAAAAGAACATTTTCTTCAGCAAGGTGAACTTCCTGAAAGCCATTTCTTTAGTCTGTCATAGCAATCCTCAAATGAATTAATTATTTGCTTTGGAGTGGGGAAAAATATTTTATTCTAAGTAATTTGCAACTTCCTCAGTTGCTTTGGTAATTTCAGATGCTTTGTCACCCTCAGCAACATATGTAGACTCTGATTCATGTGAGTTCATGAGAGCCATGTGGTCCCAGGGATGAACTAGCCAGCAGACATGCCTTATGACATTTCATTTCTGGGAACTCCACAAAAAAACTCCCACCCATTTCTTGATTCAGTAGCAATGTGATTTAAACTCTTCTATTTAACACAGATGTAATCATGCTCACAAGAACATTTTAACGATTTTCCAATTGTATTTCTAATGAGAAATTACTGGTTGCGTGGACTCAGATTGCAGGCGTAACCGTGCTGTTTCTGTTTAAAGATAAAAAGAAAGCACATGCATTTCTATTCCTGGTGAGTTCATTGCTCCTTGGGCTCCCTTGTACAGGAAACAGATGTAAACCAAGACATTCCAGCTATCAGAGAAACATGACATGCTAGTTTTCTTAGTTCTCCCCTTTTGGAAAACTGAAGTTTTCAGATTCCCTCTAGAAAACGCAAGTTTGGGGAGAAGGGTGAATGGGGTGATAAAGGGAGGGAGGGAGGAGGGAGGGAGGGAGGAAAGGAAGGAAGGAAGGAAGGAAGGAAGGAAGGAAGGAAGGAAGGAAGGAAGGAAGGAAGGAAGGAAGGAAGGAAGGAAGGAAGGAAGGAAGGAAGGAAGGAAGGAAGGAAGGAAGGAAGGAAGGAAGGAAGGAAGGAAGGAAGGAAGAGGAAGGAAGGAAGGAAGGAAGGAAGGAAGGAAGGAAGGAAGGAAGGAAGGAAGGAGGAAGGAAGGAAGGAAGGAAGGAAGGAAGGAAGGAAGGAAGGAAGGAAGGAAGGAAGGAAGGAAGGAAGGAAGGAAGGAAGGAAGGAAGGAAGGAAGGAAGGAAGGAAGGAAGGAAGGAAGGAAGGAAGGAAGGAAGGAAGGAAGGAAGGAAGGAAGGAAGGAAGGAAGGAAATGTGTACAAAATTCATCCTTAAGACCTTTGCTTTCAGAATGCATCTTTTCTTCATTTGGACTTGACACCTTTAATGAAGTATATTTTTCAGGCAGAAGAGAAATGTTTTTGCACAGTAGCAGTTCAAGCAAAAGGCAGAGAACCAGTGAAGGATTAGTCAAATTGCTTTTTCATCCATACACAAGGTGCTGAGTTCAGAAGATCTGCTTGCATTCCTACTTTTGCCATGATCCTGTGGACAGCTGTCCTAGTGTTTGGCATTGTACAGTGAAGATGGTCTGATGAGAGCAGTGGGCAAGATCAGGAGGGTAAAGTGAAGCTTTTGGGGATTTACAGCCTTGAAGGTCCAGTCTGAAAGAATAAACTCCAGGAAAATCTCAGAAATAGCTAACAAACCACCCAGGGTAGTTATAGCCAGGGTGCATCACATCAGTGCTCAGTTCATGTTTTCTGTTTATGTTTTGGTATTGCCTAAAGGTCCCAGTTTGGACTGAGTCTCAAAACCAGTACCAGATGCACTTGGGTGTGCATCCTGCACAGATGGGCCTCCCTGCTCTGCTGCTGCCATGAGAACTCACTGCAGCTGCCTCCTGCCCAAGTCACCATAGCTACCAAAACCAAGCTGTGAGGACAGACACTGTGTCATCACCCCACAGAGCAGAGCCCA
This sequence comes from Zonotrichia leucophrys gambelii, assembly GCF_028769735.1. Classification (NCBI taxonomy): domain Eukaryota; kingdom Metazoa; phylum Chordata; class Aves; order Passeriformes; family Passerellidae; genus Zonotrichia; species Zonotrichia leucophrys. The sequence continues at coordinate 140,791,878 of NC_088171.1, forward strand.
GAGGCAAAGTACTCCTGGCCCCCATGGTAGATGTAGAGAGTGACTGGCATTGTGTGAGCACAGAAACTAGAAAGTTTAGAGCCCAAGAAGCTTCTGGTCAAAAAGACAAATGGAGTAACTACATTTAACCACAAAAGCCACTTTATGAAAGCTAAATTTGATACAGGACCTGTTCATGTTTTCCCAGTTTCCTAATCCTAAATAATTCATTTTCCTTAACATCACCCACAGCATCTGTTTGTCAGTGAAAGGCCTCCATAATCCCCACACTGTTAATTACCCTGTTTCCCTCCTGTCATATCAATCACAGGGGAGCTGTGGCCATTTTTTAAAGGCAGATCCTTTTGATACTATATGACTTGTATAATATTGGTTAAGTTTGCCTTAACAGTGTGCCAGAAAAATGAGTGAAATATCTTTTGCCTGGAAAGTTCCCACAGGCCGAGGTCTCGGCACTCAGAAGATGCAAACCTGCAAAGTGTATCAGAGACATGACTGAAAACATTTTCATCTTGACGTGGACTAAGCATAAGTTAAAATTGATGCATTGTCCATCTCCTTCATGCTGGTCTCTGGGGCATGTCACTGCCTTTGTGATAGAGCTGCTGGGCAGCCCTCAGGGAAAACATGACCTGCGCCCATCTTGCTTCCACAATGCCCTGCTGCTGAGGATTTTCTCTTCTCCTGAAATGGGGACATGAGGCCAGACCTGTGCTGCTGTAACTCCTGCAGTTGACAGGACCTGTGCTGTATTGTCTCAGCGCCAGAGAGGCTCCGAACAAATTCCCAGGCAACTCTTGGAAATCCTGACAGTTCACCTTATGCACAATAATTTGGAAAGATACATTTGAGCCTTCAGAGGAGTCCTATGATTTCTATCCAAAACAACTATAGCAGTTGACTCTAGGATAAAAATTTTATCCTCCCTTATGGAAGAACAGAGTTGCCAATACTAAGAGACACATTTTGCAAACTACAAATTGGGGAAGAAACTCCAACTGTGATTGCCTGAATATGAGCCAATGAGATTTGACACCAGCTAGCTTGCTTGGTGAAAAAGTCTTGTTATCAGCTTCTGCAAGCTTCAGTTCACACAGTTTCTGCACAATTGTCTTTCCTGCCTTGTACCTTAATGATAAAAATCATACCATACCAGGTCTCCATTCAAAATGTCAAAGTCTGACAAAAAGTCTTTCTTAAAATATTGCATTGAGACTCTTGAGGGAACTTGAAAATGTTTGTTCATTTGTTCATTTGAGTTTTCACAGGTAGGGAAACAATTTCAACAAATTGTTGAAATGTGACTCGCATAACTATTGAAATGTGAGTCCACTGGTCACAATGGTTTTCTTGCATTGCAACATATTCCTTATGGATGTGAGATAATTTTTTAATTTTGGGGGTTGGGGGGGTTGGTACAGTTCCTGGATAATTCCTTCTAATTCTTCTTAGCTCCTTTAAGTGTACTTCTTCTCAAATCAAAATAAATGACCTTCATTGTGAGGGTGATGGAGCACTGGAGCATGTTGCCCAGAGAATTTCAGGAGTTTCCATCCTTGGAGACACTCAAAAGCTGTATGGACATGATGCTGAATCACTGGCTCTGGGTGGCTCTTCTGGAACAGGGGTGCTGAACCAGAAGATTTTCAGAGGTCCCTTTCAACATCACCTGTTCTGTGATTCTGTGATTCTAGCTACTGACAGCATTTCAGACTGCAATATCGCTTCATATCTGCCATAGTCATGAAAGAAAGCTATTTTATTCCTGTGTTAACCAGAAGTCCTATAATACCTTTCCTTTACCTCAGAAAGGGAGAATAGTTAACCAGAAACAAAGGGTGAAAAGAATTTACTGTAAGAATAATATTAAATATTCATTTTTGAGGTGAACTGCCAATTTTTTGCTTTTATTATTTGAACCACATTGCTCTTCTATCACTGTGACTGTGAATTTTCAATCTTTACTGGCTTACAGCAACTTCTGTAAATTTCCCAAACCTTCCAAAACACCTTCAGGATGTCTTTGGATTGGGTTGCAGCTCAAGTCACAGACAGGACATACATGAGATACATTACTACTGAAGTTTGTTGACACAGTGACACATCTCTGAGTCAGATTTCCTTCTTATTTTTATTAGTCTTATGGGTGGGATGCAAATTATTTCTAGCCCATACTGTGTCAGACATTACAGTAGGGTGGATCAATAAATGTATCTCTCTAGTCCATAACTCTGTCCAAGGGTAGTAAGCAAGGTTACTATTTTTATTTCTTCTTTAGTATTGAATTCTGGTAACATGTAGGAAACCGTCAAAGTTATCGCAGCTCAGCGTAACACTCCTTCCAGACTTGATGTCTGTTTACAGCTCATCTGCATCTAGAATTATACCTCCTTTATCTGTCTGGCACTGATTTAGGGTAGTAGTTGAATATGTGAAACACAAATAATTTCAAATAATTTGGCAACTCTGAGTCTGAAACTTGTTTTGTATTAAATGTGACATTTCCTGTGCGGGGAACCATATCTTGCCTTAACACTATTGAGACCAATAACTTCTGTTGCTTTCCCATTTTGTACTTTAACAGCCATTTAATGCCAAAGGGGGGTAGGGGAAGGCAATACCTCATGCTCAATGCTTGGAGTATTTAAATCACTCCATTGATAAGGAGGAAGAGGTGCTCGGTGTTCTCTGTCAATAAATGGGGTTTAAACAAAGAGCTTCATTGAGCTGGATGCCAGACTCTCATCCACGATGAAGCACTGACTAGCTCCATCTCAGGAAATGCCTGAACATATGGAGAGAGTTAGCTTCCCAGCCACGGGAGAGTCAGGACCTGAGAGCAAGGCTGCCACTCAAATCCAACTGCTGCAAACCTGGGAGAGGAGAAAACTGCTCAGTCTCTGGATAGGAGCATCCACAAGGACTCCACTAAATCCCAGTCTTGCTGCTCTTATTTTCCCTGGTGCATGTGTGATATTTGCATATCACAAAGGTCAGGAGAAAAACAACAGCTATAGAAATAAGAAGCAAGAATCAGATGCCAAAGAAATACCTTGCACACATAGTTTGCACCCACTCTAATGCTCTCAAAACAAAGGAACAGTATACACCCTGACATTTGTAAGGTAAATTGAAAAGTTCATTCAGAAGTCAAAGTTGTCCAATTTGAAGCTCTATCCCAAGATACTGAGCCTCAAAGGAGTGTCTGACATCTCTTGATCATCCCCAAGCTGTAAGACAGGACAGACCATACCAGGCACAGGTAAAAATAAAATATATATTGCAGCTTGTTCAGCAGGTAAATAAAGCATTTCTATAAGGATTGCAAGATATTTAGAAGTAGGTCAGAAAAGTTCAGGGGCAGGTTTTGTTCCAAGATTAATTGTTCCCCAAAGTTCAGATGTACATTTTCCCTGTTCCTGAAATTGGTATCAGCTGCAGTTTATTTCATTATTTTCTTGCTTTCCTTAATATTTTCTTCATTTGGATATTCTAATCAAAACCAATAGATTACTCCTTCTGAGTATGCAAGAAGAAGAGAACATGCCCTCATCTAGCATTTTTATACTGATAATATGGAGTGAAAACTGGTTCCCTTTCCAGCTATGATGATGCTTAATGATTTTGACAACTTTGTAACAAATGCTTGAGAAATTAGCAGAAAAAAGCCACTCTTCTCATTTCTTAACCAAGATCTGTAGTGCATAAGACAGAGCTGATACAGTAACATGATCTCAAAATCTCAACCATCACCCATTCATACTGGTTTTCTCAAAACCAAAAGGCAGTCATTGTCTAGTGAGAATTTTACCCTGTACCTGCTTTTACACATATGCCTGACCTTTATATGCATGTGTGAGTCAGTCTCATGGTGGAGCCCATCCTGTGCCTGAAGTCAAAAATAAAAGTCCAGCTCCTCAGGCACCCATAGAACAGTACAGCAAGTGCATCATGTTTAATTATGCTGATCTCAATGCTAAGTAAACTTCTAGGGAACCATGTTGCTCAATTTTGGGTGTCTGTTCGTGAACTAGTTGTCATGACTCACTCTCCAGACAATGTAGGTCCACCCAGTAATATCACAGAATCACAGGAGCATGGAAGCATTTAGGTTTGGAAAAAGGCCTCCAAGACTGGAGCCAACATTTGACCAATCACCAAGTTGTCAACTGGATCAGGCCGCTAAATGCCCTGTCTAGTCATTTCATGAATGCCTCCAGGAATGGTGACTCCATCCCCTCCCTGGGCAGTCCATTCCAGTACCTGATAATCCTTTCAGTGACTAATTCCTCCTGATGTCCAAAATGAACCTCCCATGGCACATCCATGGGCCGCTTCCTCTTGTCCCATCACTGATAGCCTGAGAGAGCTGATCCCCACCTGGCTATGACCTCCTTTTGGGGAGTTGTAGACGGCAATAATGTCACCCCTGAGCTAAACTCCTTTCCCCAGGCTAAACACCCCCAGCTCCCTCAGCTGCTCCTCACCTAGGTTGTGCTCCAGACCCTCCCCTGGCTCTGTTGCCCTTCTCTGGGCACACTCCAGCCCCTCAATGTCCTTCTTCAAGTTCAGGGACCCAGAACTGGACACAGTTCTCGAGGTGTGGCCTCACCAGTGCTGAGTACAGGGGGACAATCCCTGCCCTGGTCCTGCTGGCCACGCTGTTTGTGATCCAGGCCAGGATGCCACTGACCTTCTTGGCCACCTGGGAACACAATGGCTCATGTTCAGCAGCTGTTGACTGAACAGGAAAATGACCCCCAGCTCCTTTGCCAGTGAGCAGCTTTCCCCCAGCCCATAGCACTGCAGGGGATTGCTGTGGCTCAAGTGCAGGACCTGACATTTGGACTTGTTGACCCTTGTTTTATTGGCTGTGGTCCATCAACCCAGCCTGAAGTACTTTGTAAAGGCTGATGGTCATTTCAGGATCAGACGAACCTTCTGAGCACAAATTATGGTGAAATTATGATGATGAACCTCCTGAGCACAAATTATGGTGGCTGTATTGATGATTTCCACTGGATACAAAGGGAATCCAAGGCGGTTAAATCAGAAATAATGATCTTCACTAACAGCATCCACAATTTAGATTAATTTCCCCCTCTTTTTTCTCCTCAGAAAACAAACTCTGTAAAGAACTGGCCAATGTCTGGAAAACCCATTGCTTTTCATGGATACATGGTTGATGTTTGTTGCAAACAAATGCACTCCTATAAGTTATGGACCAAGCTATTGTAAATACTTCCATACATGAGTGGGTTATAACATAAATGGAAAGCTATAAAACTACAGAAGAGTGGTGCCCAGTTAATGGTAGAGTGCTGGTTTTGCTTGACCCAGCAAACCAAGCATACAAAGTCAATGAAGTATAGTTTTGATGAGATATTTTAAAAGCAGATAGTCAAGATATCAGTAAGAAAGAGCTGCAGGTTTTCATCTGCACAGGTATCAGCTGAGAACCCCATTTAAAATTGCTTCCGATATTTTTTGCAGTGTGCCTGTGAGTCTGAGCTCACTGAGAAACTTGTGTGGAAGATTGGCATTTAAAGGCCACTCATTCTGTAAATGAGATATGTATAAGCCACTTCACTGGGAAGATCCTCTCTGGAGGATCAAGCAGATAGAGTGTGAGCTAGAGAGCACCATCAAGCCCTCAGTTTTGGAGCAGAAAACCTCTCCATCTCCCATTACCCTGAGCACCATCCACAAATTGGTTGCAGGAGGCTGAAAAAGCAGGAGTGACGAAAGGAAAGGCTGCTGATGACAAGACATGAGCGAATGAGGCAGGCAGTGGTTTGTGCAGGGCGGGTGCCCCACGCTCTGCTCTGCCCTGGAGCATCCCAGCAACACCCCTCCATCCCAGGGGGATGCCAGAGGAAGTGGAGTCACGGCCTGCTCACCCACAGCTGCCCGGTGCTGGCTGACAGAGTGGCCGCAGGCACAGTAGGAAGTGATTATGAATACAGAAAGCTCCCAAGGCGGCCTCAGAGGGGCCCCTGCTATGCCGATCACACACTTGCTTCCAAGCTTTTTGTACAATTTCCTGATTTCTTCCTTTGGGTTTTTTTTTTTTTCCTACAAAACCAAAGTAAAAAAGCTGTAAGGTACACCAAGATACTTATGGTGTTAATATAATAATAAGCAGGTTAAAACAATGCCTCTACACTATGCATAGCTTAGATAAAGAGAGGTTTCAACCCTGCTTCATGGATATTAACAAAGGCTTTGTAACATTTTTCAGAAAATACTGATTGTGAAAATTAAATGCTTACCTGAAGAGGGGAGATCAGATGTAGAAATAATTATGCATGTTAAAATGCTGCCACATCTTCTTTTAATTAAGTATTACCAAGCTGCCCTGGCACAGTCCTTTCTGCATCCTGTAAGTCAGCCACAGTGTAAGGATTTGTTAGATTTCTACTTGCTCTGCAGTGGCAAGGGGCTAAGATAGGAAGCATCGCAACATTTCACACAAATTTTACACCTGTTTGGTGCACTGAAAAGAGCTTTTGTTCAATCTGTATCCAAATTTCCATCAATTTCCGGGATGATTATGGCAGTTTCCATTATCATTCCAACTTGAATAGAAAGTGGCAGGCCCCTGGACCTCTAATGTAATCGTCATTCTCTCACTTGCGCATTTGCCAGTAGGAATTCAAAGAGCCAACTACAGAAACTTTATTTATTTGTTACAGAGTTGCAGACTAGCAGGGAGAGGAACTTTAAGCTTTAGACTTGAACAACCACATCTAGGTAGCTGAAAGTATATCTTCCCCCAAAATAGGTACAGAGTAATCTCTTCTGTAGGGACTATCATCATCATAATCATTATTATTATTATTATTATTATTATTATTATTATTATTATTATTATTATTATTATTATTATTATTGAGAGTAGCAACAATGCAATATTTAGTAACAGAAGAAAACAGAAATTTAAAACTAATATAATCAAAGAAACATGTGTGCAATGTAACCATGTTATTCAATATAAAAGTCCTGTTCAATAGTTCCTCTAAAATATTGCTTTTATCTGCTTGTGGGTGGTCTAATAGCACCTTGGATTATATTACAAACATAGATGAATTGGTTCAAAATCTCCAGCAGGACCCTCTCCTTCTCTCTCTGCCATCACCTACTATCATTTGGGAACTGACCCAAAAATATAAGATTTGGCCCTTCTGTTAAAAGGAAACTAATGTGATTCATTAAATCAATAAGTAATGGGTTTTTTATAGACAAAAGATATTTGGCTTTGGACAAACCAAAACTAAATTTGTCCAAGATTTTTAAGGAAATGAACAAAGTGAAAAAATATGTTTTGGCTCAAGCTTTAGTGTTTCTTGTAATCTGGAATATTAAGTTTTTTCTCATCGTCAGATTGTTTAACTCTTTTGCTTAATTTTGGTTGAGGCTTTTTGTATGTTTGTTTTTGTGGGCTTTTTTTAAGATTGGTTTACTGTTGCTTAGATGAAGTATCAAATTGGCTTAGTTTTGCTGAGATGAAGTGTCAAATGCAAAAATTCAGCACTTCTGACAAAAAAGGGTTTGCGATTGCTGGGTTCTTTCCTCTTTGCTTCTTCTCTTTCTTTTCAAGTGAGACCCATTTCACAACTTGAGGCTGAATTTTCCAGTGAAAAGACTCTTTTCAAACAACGTGCTGTAATGAGGTTGCTACTGGTAAATACTTCAGCTGTAGGAAATTGCAGCAGTTCCTTGCATGAGATGTTCAATCCTATGCTCATGTCAGAGTTCCCCCATTTTCCTTATCAAAGGTCTTGTTATTCTAGTGTATAGCAGAATAACATGAAATTCAGGTCCTCCGCAAAAAATATTACTGTGATAACTGTGTCCGTTTCCCTTTTCTCCATTCCTATGTCTATTTCAGTGCTTTTATTCAATAAAGGATGCCAACAACTCCTTCAGTTGGAACTGGCACCTTAATGGTACCCCAGGCGTGTCTTGGGTTAAGAAGAAGAGGAAAATTGAGTTGGTTATGATACTTCACACTGTCATGAAGGATTTAACTCAATGGAAGTGAAAGAAGAAATGGGCACAGACAACTTAGTTCACCATCTTAAAGACAGGGAAAGACACCCACAGAAAATAAATGGAGACCCATTGTCAAATTCACCTACTTACTAGAATGGGGAATATTAGTCTAATTTGCCCTAAAGAATATATCTAACAGTACTGATGGTGCCAGCTTTCTGCATGTGCTCCATCAATGGCTCTGTTTTCTGATGTTTCCCAATCTATGACCAACACAATGTACTTAAGAAGATAATTCTGACATACTAGAAATACAGAAATATTGTAAAAAACTTGTATCAATTAGCATGTACAGTGTGTGGTTTTCAGCTTATTCTGGAAGTTGATGTCTGTTTTATTTGCTTTCAGGTTTAGTTTCATGGAGTTTTGTAACAGCAATAGTAGGGACATATATAAAAGTATTTTCAGGGCTTTTCCGGGTCATACTCAGGATACGATGCCCAGTCACTATTATTCACAATATTGTGTGCACTCACTGTCAGAAAGCACAAGCCTTTGACAGTGTGCCAGGCAGGACTGCGAAAAATCCCTTTTGCTTTTCAAGAACAAGCCCATGTCTCTGTGTTTGAAGGAGAAAGTTATCTGTTTTCTTGTTAATCAGGTGCTATAAATGGAAAACTTTACTACAGTTTTCCTTGAAGCTTATTTTAATCACTTCAAGGAAGCAGTGAAATTAAATTAAAGGAGGATGTTAGGAACCACAGAGGAAGAAAATTCCCTCAATTTTGAGGTATAGAGTTTGCTGTACAATGATGTTCAGATGTTCAAACAAGCCACAGATGTTCAAAACATAACCACAGGTGAGGACATGATGGGTAATAGTGTGTTGATGTCTCTGTACACAGAAAACACCCATGTTCAGCATCTACTTCTCCCAAAGGTTCAGTTTCCCTGTCCTTAGATGTTCTCACTAAATCAGATTTTGTGTGCAATGATCCATTATATCTTTGGCCTAATCAAGATCTTCAGCACAATACCAACTACCTCAGGATGTTAGATTCTGGACACAAAAACTCTGGTTCATGGCTAAGTTGAAATCCAGATGTCCAGATATGAGCATGACTATGTGAGGGTACCCAGAACATTTGCTTGGAAGCTGTCCACTCTGACACTGGATCTCCAGGGACTTTGGGACTAGCAGCCAGAGGCTGGGTAAGATATACAAGATCCTCTGAAATCCCACTAGAAAGCTACCACTGAGACCTGGATTTGCTTACGTAGTGTCTATGTCCTGTGCTGCAACTCAGCATGTTTAAAAGTAGAGGAGGGTGAGACCAATCAAACTTCCCATCTGAGTCTTTTCCTGCCTTACTGGGGAAAAAGCAATGTTCCCCACTCCAGCAGTCAGCCCTTTTCTCTTTCCTCATTTCCTTGTCTTACTGTGGTGTAGCTGATTTCATGTCTGCTAGCTGAAATATTTTATCAGCAAGAAGAGAGGCACAAATGTATAACTTTCTGCTAAAGAAAATTATTTTGATAGATGTATTTTCATAGAAGGGAGAAGAGAAAACATTTTATCAGCTGTGTCTGCCCCTGATATATGGCAGGGTGTCTGCCTTACAGGGAGGTGACAGTCAATGCTGTGTGGTCTACATGTCCTGTCTAATGCTGTCTTCCAGAATTCGAAATTAGGAATCCACTGGAAACTAATTTTGTTCTGCCACCACTTTGATGTCCAGCAATGTTTCACTTTGGGTAATAAAGCCACTTCAAATACCACAGACCCATCCCTCCTGGCAGCCAGCATGAGCTGACACAGGGTGGAGGTGACCAAGAAGCCACACAGTGTTGGATGCATCATCTGACCAGGAGCCAGTGTGTGGCACCCAGTGAAGCTGTAGAAGACAGAGGACAGCCTCCAGGTGAACTCAGTGAAATACCTCTTTACCCTTCTTGTTTGAAGGTCTAGTGTGGTTAGGGTTTTTCTGCCAAGCAAATGTTTTTATGTGGCTATATCCCTTCCTGAGACCCATCTTTTTTTTCCCCCCCTTACCCCAAAGATTCGTTTCCTTTATGACTAAATGCCTCTGCTTGCAATTTTCTTTCCAAGTTAAACTCAATCACCCCTTATGCTTGCCTGGTGTTTGGGAGTTGCAGCCCTGCACAGAAGCTGCAGCTGGACTGTGGGGTGGAGGTTGTAGCTGTGTTCACACACCCCCTTACCAGGTGCTCAACCACTGCTCTGGGAAAGGTAGTTGCTTCATCTGGTCCTGTTCATCTGTCAACAAAAATTTAGGCTTTTACTTTCATGATTAAAAGGAATTTTTCCTTTTTAATCCTTGCATTTGGGTGGTCATAAGAGATACAACTGATTTCAAGATAATTTCTAATTTACTATTTCTAATGCAGGCAGCATTTTCCAAAGTATTTTCCTCCCTTGCAATTCATTAACCTAAATTTTACATTAAATTACAAGGCAGACATGCATGTACATAGCCACTCAAAGATGATCCTTTTTCACCACACATTAACTTTTTTTCTCTAAATGCAACCTACCAGCACGAGTTCATACACAGAGACAAAGACATAAAACATGTTAGCATGTCCCTTAGCTGTGTCAGGAATACAAACTGTCATTGTTTCTCATCAGTGGGAAGGTCCTTTTCCCTGAGATGCTGCTGTTCCTGCAGCCTGCCAGCAGAGAGCAAAAGGGGCCCAGACCGAAATCCTCGGCTCTCCTTGTGCCCTGGGCACACACAGATCAAGGAGAAGGGAAAAGGGGTTCCTTATGCTCCATAGGGAATGCAGGTTTTCTCACAGATCACAGAGAGCAGGTATATATCTAATATATCTATATCTATATCTATATCTATATCATCTATTATCTATATCTATATCTATATCATCTATATCTATATCTATCAGCTGCTTTGCTGCAAAGAATATGGCTCATTTAACCCTTTCATAAAGCACTGCAAAGTAGCTGGCACATGAGCTGTAACATCGTGGGGAAACAGCTGCTGTGATTTATCCAGCTGAAGCTCCTGACAGCACTTGGATTTCATCCATCCTGGGGCACAACCTCTGTATGGAAGGTGACTCTATGATCCCACCACCACATCAACCTTCAGCCTCCTAGTGAGACCATTAGAAGGGTCTGCCAGCTGGGCTCTGTGTTTGCTCCAGTCTGTAGGCTGGAGCCTTAACTATTGACCCAATCTTACAAACACATGAAATTGCAGCTACAGTCAATAGCCTGTCACTGTTGGCTGTGGCTGGACAGGTTCAAGGAGGGGTTTGCATTTCTCTTTCTGCAGCAATGGCCCTGCTCATCCCATCATGCTCAGAAACATTTCCATTTGCTCCCATGTGAATTTTGTAGCACTCCATGTGCTATAAAGGGCACAGAAGAAAGGATTAAAGGACACAGAAGAAAGGATCTGGGCTGGTAATTGCGAGTAGTGTTCAAATAGCAGCCACTGTGTGATGAGGATGTTGCCAGTGCCTCAGATCTCCATTGCCAACAGTCCAAAGCTGACCAATAGCACGGGTGGGACAAGTCAGTGGGACCATAGAGGGAGGGCAATACTGAAAAAGGGTTGGGTTTTTCCCCTATTTCTCCCTTATAACAATGAATAAGAGCAGGCCTGGTATAGATTAGTGTTTATAAACCAGACATTAGTGAGCCTTTAGAAAAAGGATTTGTCCAGGCCCCTGTAAAGTGGCTTGTTAGTCTAAACTCTTCTCGTATAAAGTCAGAAAATGAAGCAAGATCTGTGCAGAGGTTTGGGGGCTGAGCTGCCAACACCTGCTCCCCACAGCAGGCAGAGAGAGGGGCCACCAGGCTTGCCTTGCAGAGCTGTGTTAATGGGTGAGGCATGGACCCCAGCAAAAGATTTCCAATAAGTGACCCTGAGCAGGAACACAGAGAAGGGATGGTGGGAGAAAACCTCCAGTGAGGACCAGGAGTCAGAAAGTGAAGGCTTTCTCTCCAGCAGCACTTCATAACCACGAGTTATTTTAACTGGGCTCATTATGTGAATTATTTTACAGTCCTTCTGACAACCCTGGTATCCAAAAGGACAGAAGAATGAATGGTTTCCAAGAATAGTTACTTCAAAGAAAAATTAAAATATGTAAAATGTGAGTTAACAAGGAAAGGAACAGCCATCTTCAGTTTTTCTGCGTTTGACAGTGAAATGCAAAATTACTGTAGGCAGAATCATTCAGCCTTAGGGTCAGAACCAAGGGGAAAATGTTTTTAAAGTGATTCACAACATTCAGTACATGTAAACTCACATGGATGAAAACTTAAGATTAAGATCTTGTTCTTAAGTATTTTTAAAGAAGTATTTAGTTCCTGTTTTGCTGCAAATTTTTACTACTCCAGTCTATTCTCTCCATAGATATTTCCATCTGAAATTATTTCTAGCATCTCATACTGGTATAAAAACATCAACTCAACTAGTTGGGAATTGGAGAATGAATGAGAAAAAGATAATGGGGATTTAATTCTGACCAAATTGAACTAAACTGATCTCTCATCAGTTTTGCAGTGCTCTGTATCTCTGAAAATAATGTCATTTGGAGACCTACATGTGGAATAACATAAAAATCCATGCAACTTTTTCTTTGAAAATGGAACAATAACTTGTATTTATTGCATTCCTTTTACTTGCAGTGTTGGTCTAAAATATCATTGTGGGAACTATAATATAATAAGGAAATTCCTTGAAATTTTGGAAATATTTACCTTCTTTTTGAAAGTGATTTAATTTTGCTCATTTCCTCCTCATTTTTGAACCCAACATGGGATTTGAAAGTACTGACCAAATAGTTGAAAACTTTTTCTTTAATTTATGGGTCACTCCTTTTGCATGCTGTGCAATTGTTCACATGGGAATCTAGATGGTATTTCTACTCTTCAAACTGAAGCTCTCCATTATGAATTCCCATTACAATCGCTCACAGTAAACTTCAAGAAGAGTTTATACCTATGAATGCCTCCACAGTGCCAATGACAGTCAGATGGGTTTGAGTATCAAACAGACCTGTGAATAGTGGTAAATTTCTAACCTATTTGCAAATCTTTTCTTAAGCCATTTGGCCAGCTTTAATAGGGAAGAAACAAACATTTAAAAATTGGGCAGATGACTTTTGCTGAGGCTCTTGATAATGTTCAAAGGCTGAGAAATGGTGAGAAATGTAACTGCAGTGTTCAGTGGTCAGAAATGTATCATCTCTCCTGTCTCCTGTTCCTCTCATGCACAGACATGGTGCTCAGCTGCTCTCTGTCATTGCCTCCTTCATTTTTCATTTCATTTTGAGCTGAACTCTAAGGTCCATCTGAACAGCACTCTTCAAGGAAACTGCAACAGCACCACAAACTGAGGCAGTGGGAGCACAATTGAACGTGATTAAAAGTGGCACAGGGTATTGGGGTTCTGCATTCCTATTAAAGGGTGCTTGAGTCCTTTCTCCACAGCTCTGACTTTACACCTCCCTGTTGCCACTGCTTGGCATTTCTGTCCCTTTTGCTGGAGTTTTCTCATGACATTTTGAGTGAGGTCCTGGAATCACAAAAATTGCAGCTAGGAGCTAAGGTTGTTTTTAAATATCCATTTTGCCCCAGCTGTAATGTAAGCCCACTCTGTAATAAAAATGCTAAGGGAAGCAGTGCCTCAGAGCTGTAATGTACATCTGATCAGTAAATCTCTCCAATGACAAGTCCCTCATATCTGCACAAGACATTGTGAAAGAAAACCTTTAGATCCTTGATAGTGGATTTTAAGCTGTAATCCAGGAAAAGGTTTTCCAACAGGAAGGTAACCAGCATCACATGTAACTCATGAAAATTCCAGAAAACTCCAAAAAACTCTGGAAATTTCTGGAAATCTGGATTGCTTGGTAGTGTCACAGGTGTTGAAGCCTAAGCAGAACTATGAATTTTAAGTTATGAAGACTCTGTCAACAGTTAGGGTTATGAAAATAGTTTTATGATTAAACAGGAAGCTGCCTGGAGTGTCTTGTAGACTGGAAAAACACATATATTTATATTTATATGTATATATTCACCCTCAGCATGTTCTGACAGCTCTCCTACACTCATCTGTCATTATCAAGGGGCTTACTGGGGGCCTATTTCTTTGTTCCCACTTCTTTTCTGTTGCAAGTAGCAGGAGAAGACTTCCCTTGGTACTGCTGGAACATTCCTCACTGTGAGGCTGTATGGACTTCTACAGTGGGTTCTGACTTCAGAGGAGTCATACAGGGATGGCTTATTTGGAAAAAATGGAAAAAGAGTGATAAAAAATATGGAAATAATATGCAGAAATGCAGAAGGTTGTGGAGACAGGAGTCTGCAATTTCCATTTACATGTTTTCAAGTTATTTCATCAGTTATACTGTAGGAAAGAGGTATAGGGCATCAGGAAAAAGTTTTATAGGAAGCCTCAAAGCTCCATTTAAGTCCAAACCTTGTGCACAGCAAGAAGTGCTTGTCCTTCTGCAGAAGAACAGGTCACCCAGGAGGTCACCTACACCTCTGTCCCGTGATCCAGGAAAGGTGAAATAGTTGGCACAGGATGAGGTGCAGAGAACGAAAATGAGGGGGATTATCTTTGCCTACAAAGTTTTCCTGAGCTTCTAGCCTCAATTGCAGGGCCTAATGGGCACCCGCATTTGTTTCCCATTAGGGGTAGAAATGGAGGTAAAAAACTCTGCCTTCACCTGAACCACAAGATGAAAGAGCCCTCCAGGCACTGAAACAGTTACCAAATGTGTCCTGTTTCTTGAAGTAAACAAAACAGGGATAAAAAGTAAGATAGGTCAACTTGGTCTTTTCTAATTCTCTAATAATTTCAGTTAGCTACACCAGAGCATTTTTTAGCATTTCTCATTAAATTGAGATTGTAACCCTAATGCACACTAAGACAGAAACCTGATTAACTGAGCCAAACACACAGAGAAATATTGTTTGAAGACAAAGATTAAGTCCATGCTGGTGTGCACACAGGGCCTAGAGAATTCTTCTGAACTAATATTTGGTGTTTGTCTGCTAAATAAACTACTCAGTTTTCATTAAGATCATCATTAAGAAAAACTACAGGCAAGGAATTACAATATATATTAACAACACATATTATTACACTTCAGAGGGAACATTTACGAGCATAAGGAAATGGTGGGGTTTTTATTATTATTTGCAGTGCTTTCTTGGTGCATGAAGCATATCTACTCTGCTCTCAGTGAATTGTAAAAAGGAGTGGAAATATGCTGCTAAGTAGGTTTTATCTTTATTCTTTTAAGTCACAAGAGTTTTACTCTCTATAGAGAGCTTACCTTTAATTTTCAGTAATTTTTCAGTTTCAATTTTTTTTTTCCTTCACATATTGTGATATGCTGAGACAGAGTGAATACTCAAGGGCTATATCTGCAGTCCAAATGAAACAGTATTGAAAAAACTTTGATTCAAGGGATGGTAATCTGCAAGATAAGGTGCATCTTGCAATGCTTTCTCATAAAGAAGAATAAGCTCTTTAAAGAAAAGCTTACTAATCTAGGAAGAGGCAGTTAATTGTCATTAAAGGGTATAGTCTAGTGCTCTGCTTAATCACCACTGACATTACTGATGATTTGAATGTGCTGCTCCCAAAAAATGTTCCCCAGTTAACACAAAATAGCCATGGTATTATTTTTCCTGTGAGATAAACAACTGAGAGAAACGGTGGAAGGAGTTATGACACTGTTTGCTACAATAAATCATCTGTATTGATTAAAAAAAAGCTGAGCAGTTTAACTGGCTTTGAAGATGTAGGCACGGCTCATTTCTATTTCTTAATATCTGAAAGAATAATTCCTGTGATCAACACATGGATGGCAAAACATCTGAGTTATACATGGTGCAAAACAGTGTCCCCTGTCCCCATAAATAAGAAACAAATAACACTTCTGCCCTGATGTCACAGCTGTTGGAGAAACCCCTCTCACACATGGCAGGAAATAATGTGATGCTCAGGTGAAGAGGCAGGGGGTGGTACAAATACAGAGCAGGAATTCACCCATGGAGGTGAATGGGTGAATATGCCATTGCCCTTGTCCATAAAGAATTGCAAATCACCTCTCTCTCTGTAGGCCAGACCAGCTGACAGAAAATCTCAAGTGAGATTGGCCATGCATTTGTAAAATACAAAAGAGGTTTTCAGCTCAGATTTGTGGTTCTATCAAACCACCTTTGTGCCCAGAGCACAGAAAAGCTGAGGTAATTGCTGAGATGTTCTCCTGACAGTGGTGCAGTGTGTATGCCATACTTAGAATGCCAGACTGCAATGTTAGCTAAATCTGAGCTAGAGTTACAAAAGTGGGCTTGTACATAGCCACACAGATGGCTTAGAGTGCTGGATTTTGTATTAACAGCTCATAGTAGCTCTCTTACTGGCAGATAAATACAGAATCTTGCAACATCACTGTGATATAATGTAGTATGCCTCCATAGCATTTTCAAACATTATGGCACGCTGCCTGCTGGAAACAGGCAAGAGGCTGCAGCCTCTGGTAGTGCTGCAGCCTTTAATCTACAGTTTTATTAAACACAAAGCCTTTAGATATTCAAGCTTGTTTCAAATTTCTGTGTAGATATGAATGATGAATGCCAGACAAATTGTCAGAACTGTTTAGATAGCTTTGATTTTTACTTCCAGTTGGACCCACTTCTTATCTGGGATATCAAGCAGTCCGATGCAACATAAAAAATGGCAAATCACAGCTTCAAGAAACTTCTACTTCCTTTGAGTATGGACACAACACAGGAGACTCAAAACTAGGAATTGTAGTCCTCCAGCATTTGTGTGAAGAGTCCTTTCCTCTAATCAGTCACAGATGCTTTTACAGAAGACCCACAACTTAACATTTCCAGACAATTCAAAGACTTGTAAGAAATACTCATTTCCTCATGTTTTGATTTTTTTTCTCTTCTAATAGTCTGGGGTTTTTTTAG
This sequence comes from Zonotrichia leucophrys gambelii, assembly GCF_028769735.1. Lineage (NCBI taxonomy): Eukaryota > Metazoa > Chordata > Aves > Passeriformes > Passerellidae > Zonotrichia > Zonotrichia leucophrys. The sequence continues at coordinate 140,808,868 of NC_088171.1, forward strand.
CAAATGTGATTCCTAAAGCACACAGGTATCGACTGTGATTTGACTTTTGGTTACTGTTAGAAAGAAAGAACAAGCAATGGAACATAGCAGCAGCAACACAGAATATTTGGGTCAATGTTGTAGAAAAGACTTTTGCACATAGATAAGTTTGACACAATTATTCTTGAATAGAAGTAGTACTCTGGCACTCCCAGGGCTGGAGGAAATCTTGGAGAACAGAATCAATGTCTGAATAAGAAGAGGTTGAAGGATCCATCAGCCCTGTGGTATTTTTTGACTGTCTGCTCTTCAAAGAGCACATCCATGCTGTGGACCAAAAATCCCATTATCAAAACAAAGGAGTGGGTCCCATCACTTCCATTTTAACAAGACATTAAATCTCACAACACTTAGGAACTGGCCTTTCACCCTATATATGTGACCAAATACATCACATTGTTGCCATGAGTTTACACACATTTATGTTCACAAGTTTTCCAGCAGCTGGAAAACCCTGCAGTGCTTCCCCCAGATTCAAACACGGTGTTTAGAGGTTATTGCCCTGCATGACTCATGAGGGCTGTTGTCCATTTTACCAGTTAAGGAATTACAAGTCTGTCCAGCAAAGCTTCAGTGGAATGAGGACCTTTCTGGGACACAGGATTGTGTCTGATCTGAAACACCACCTGGTCTCATTGAATAAATCTATTGTCTTTTTTATCAGTGTTTTAACAGTGACAAAGGGAATGCAGAGACTGAGTTTAAGCAAAACAAACAGCTCAGGTTGTGTGTTGTGCCTGAGTACCCTGGAAACAAAGAATGAAAAAAGATTATTGCTATAATTACTTCAAATATTGCCTCTGTGAATTTATTCAAAAGAGATGTTAATATAAAAAATGTGGGAACATTTTGTTTATATAAGCTTGGATAAGTATAAAACAAAGATCTAGCTCCAGTTTTGTGGCAGTATTTTCTTTTATTTTAGAATGAAAGATATTGATACATATCAAGGAGTTATTTCAACATTAATAAAGTTTTTTTTTTCTTTAGCTCCATAATACTGTCTTCTCCTCTTTTCAACTGCTTATGAGGCTGTCTGTTGAGAAGTCCCATATTTATGGTTTGGATCATGCAACAGGCCACTTTTTCCCATCTCATTCATGACCTTTCCCAACCATCTGGTTGTTAATGGATTTACAAGTAATTTCGTATTTTCCAAGGCTGTTTCCAGCCAAATCAATGTATAAATAATAGTAACCATTTGGGATAAAGTATATAATGTCAAATTTACCCAATATGACTGATAAAAGAAACAGCATGGAAAGCTGTTTCCTATAATTTCATGGTAATTTTTTTCAGTTTTTAAATGACCTACCAGTCCCCAGGTCCACTTTTCTAATTTATTTGGAATAAATTAATATTATTTCTTCTTGCAAAATGAGGACAAAATGATTTTTTAATCTATGTCATCATAGATATGCAAGACAGGTACAGAATATTCAATGGCACTGTTTTAGTCTGCAAACTATTATCAGTACATTCCTGTGGACTGACCATATCATTCATTTTGTTTCAATATGAAAGTACTTTCCCAGGTTGTGGCCACATCAGTAGTGGTGAAGGGAATGTTTCTGTCTCTGTGTTTCACTCTTACAGTAAGAAATCCTTCTGAGTGCATCATGAAGTGGTGCTGTAGGAACTGGAGGCTGGTACCAAACTGGCCTTTGCTGTTGGCAGTCACACATTCTGATGGAATTGTTAATTTTGCAATCATTCCATAACAGGGAGCTTTCAGATTCAGCATTTTCACTGTGAAGTGCGGGGCAGACCTCCAAGGGGCAGGAGGGCACTCCTTACCCTCTTGTGGAGATGCCCATGGCTAACCCTGCCTCACAGAAATCCTTCAGCTATTGCCCTTTCTGTAGCTATGCACTCACAGCAGACACATTCAGATAGAATCAAATAGCAAAAGGTTAGGTAAGAGATATGTATGTGATCTATTAGTTTGCATCAGTGTGGAAGGAATACAACAATAGCATTTCTTTCCTTAAAAGAAAGGGCAAAATCATCTTCTAGTCTTGAAAGAAAAGGTATTTCTAGGAAAGACACAGCTAAAGGCTAGAACGGGAGGCATTTCTTCCTTTAGTTTATGAAAGAAAGACTGCAAATCCTTTGTGCTGGTTTCTAATCAGAAGCTTAGGCTACTCACTTTGGGGCAAACTTATTTAAATTTCTTTTTGGTCAACCAGATCTCATCATGAACTGGGTAGACACAAGCACTGTCAGCCACACGTTGTCACATGTGGCATTGCAAGAGGAACCCTGTGACATTTGCATTTCTCCTGACAGTCCTTCCTCCTTCTCGGTTTTAGAGAGTCTCAGCATCTGTGTTGTTAGGCATACATTCACTACACTGGAGTAATCACAGTCACTGAAAAAATCTAGAAATTACTGAAAATCCCAGATACAGGATAACGCCCTGGTCCCTTTCCCTGCCATGATAATTTCAATTGATTCCGGCAGGGCTGCAATCTTGAGTAGGATTTGGGGTTTTACTCTAAATTGAAGCTTTAAGAGCTGAAATGTGCTTCTCCTGCTCTGCTCTGGAAGGCAAACAGGACCTTTGAGTGCTACCACGTAGAAACTTGCTTGGCACCCACTGCTTAATCAAGCATCTCAATCCATGTGGAGGCTGCATCACCTTCCCCCCTCACCCCAGACAAAGTCTGTCTCTGCTCCATCCCAGTGATCTGCAACTGCAGGCTGCATTCATTGCTGGACAGCAGGTGGTTCCTGCGAACAGGAGACACGTAAGAGAAAGAAAAAGACTGAAAGAGACACTTTAAGAACAATTACAGTTTTAAAGTGAACTGGTTTTTTAACCAGTTAAGTTTTAAGTTAACTGGTTAAGTTTTAAGTTAACCAGTTAAGTTTTAAGAGTTAGGTATTTGCAAGTTGTCTAAAAATGAAAAAGCTGGAGTATGACAATGGTCTACAGATATTTGAAGACTGCAAATAGCCAGAGGGAAAATTATTACCTGAGTACAGAAGTTATGGATCTGAATATGAAATGAAAACTGTAGAGCTTAGAGACAGGAAAATCCCCATCTGAATGGAGCAGACTCCCAAGGGGAAGTGGTAAAGACACCGTTTGTGGAAATGAGATGTTTAAAAACAATGTTGGGCTGCTTCCTATTTCTGTACACAAGGGAACAATTTTTCACAGATAAGGATATAGACAACATGACCTGATAGACCTTTTCTACCACTAGACTAGAGGACTGAAATCCAAGATCTGTATCCTGAACTATTGAAAACATTACTAAGGACAACAGTGTTGTGCTGATTACATCAACTGAAGATCTGGCCTTACCTCAATTTTTTAAAGAATAGAACTGGGAAACGAACTTCCTGCATCAATAAACCTGAGTGTGATAAGTGTTGTGTGCAAGGAAGTATCACATGTACTAAACCTGTTCTGCAAAAACATTTTTCTGTTCGGAGGTACCACAACAGTGCCAAAGAAAATGGAGCCTAATCAGACTTGTTGGTGTTTAAAGATTTATAGTTCATTCTTAGCCAAAAACTGTGATAATTAGCACCACACCAGGGCCTGGACACAATCCAGTTCTTTAAGGCAAACTAGTAAAGTGCCACATGGAGTGGTATTGCTGAGGTCACATATGGGACATTGTTTTCTACCTGAAGAAAGTAAGTCTCTCCCATTCCTTCTGCCTTTTTGCAGACTATTTGATCCGTCACCAAATAGGAAATTGAGAGTGAAATAACCAATGGCAAAGAGACTGCACTCAGGGCAACAGGCAACTCACCAGCCAAACCTCCCACAGGAGGAATAGCAAAGCTGATGGAAGCTGCAGAAGTGTATTTCATAAGTGCAAGAAAATTATTCCCAAACCAGGCAAGAGAATTACTGACATGATTTATGTAATTTTATTAAAATAAACTTTTGCTCAGGCCTCAAGAAGTTGACTTGGCTGGGAACCAGATTGCCCTGGCCTTGGTATAACCCCCAAATGACACAAGTGCAAAAGGTGAGGAACACATGATCTTTTGTGAAAGGCCCTGCAAGTTACAAATAAGAAGTAAAAAGCATTACAGAGAAGCTTAATATAGCCATACAATGAAATCAAGTAAGCCAAATGTTAGTTGAAAATATAGGTTTTGAGTTTGTGCCAAAAGCCATCTCTATCCTCCTTCCTCTAAATATATCCCTCACAGGTGGCTTGAATGTATTTTTGAGCCCATGGTGGGGCTGTAGATTCCACACATGATTTAATGACTGAGTCAGTCTTTGTGTAGCCTACACATCCACAGGTCAGGTAGAAAGTGAGATGCATCACTGTGCTGCCTGCAGCCAGTGTGAAACATGAATCAAGGCAGCTATTTATATCTGAGGTCCAGTACTTTGTGCTGGCATGTAATTAATGTAAGACTGAAGCACAAAAACAATTGTGACTGTGTCCCCACAGTCTCTGAAGCGGCTTTCTCACTCCTGTTCCTGTACAAAGTGTGGGATGGGAAACTCTGCTGTCTGTGGTGGTGGAAGATACCCTATTGACACTCACTCCTTCCTAGTCTAGGAGAGAAAACATTGTGAGCCAGGCAATCAGGACACAAATTTACCAAGAACTGTGATGTGAGACAGCACAACACCATCACCAGCAAACTCTCTGGCTGAGCAGGAACACACAAACTCCAAGGCTGCACTTCCATCAGCAGTACATCTTTCATTGACTGGCATTTTTCACGATGCACAACAGATGATGTACATAAAAAACTTGATGTTCCAGTCTTCTGACAATTATTAAGGGTTTTGCAACCCTACCCATATTATCACCTTCTTTCTCTGCAACACTTTGGAAGTGACTTTACTTTTACAGTTCTTGTACTTTTCTTATAAAAGCAGGATTTACCGTATTCATTTTCCTTTATCATGCAATGTAGCTACAGGAGAACTTATTTTATACAAGGGGATGCCAAGTTATTTTCTAGGAAGAGAAATTTTAAATTCTTTGAAAAGCCATGAAATAAAGGAAAATTTTTTTAAATGGAAGAAAGCTTGATTTCTGGCCTCTTTTTCAGTTTAAATTAAAAGAAAAATGTGCAAGAGACAAGAAAAATATTATCTCCAAGAACTTATCTTCATAGAACAAATGGTGAGAAGTCTGTGCAACGCACATTGGACGTATCTCTTACAGTTATGTGCAGATTCTCTGGGGATCAGGAGCTGGGAGCCTCCCCATGTGCAGTACAAAAGCAGTTCTGGTGGTTTGGAATGACTTCTGCTGCACTGGGTCATTAAAGGATAGACACTGGTATTGCACAAAACAGATTTGTATGACTCTGCTGCCTTTCTGTGGTTTCCCGGCAGCACTGAGTGGTTTCTGATCTGTAAGAGAGAGGAAGACTCCCACAGAATCCAGAGGAGTCTTCTAGGGAGGGAAGGGAAAATCCCCTCCTTGATTCATCACTTTCTTACACCAGTTTTTTGTGACAGCAGCAAGTGATGACTCCTGCATGAGCCAGCATGACAAGGGTTTAGTGTGTGAAAGGTTTATTTCATAGTTATGTACTTCAGCCAGTGACTACCTAGGGCAGCCTGCAGAACACCACCTAAATCCTATACAGCAGAGCTAATATTAGAGTGTTCTCCCAACTACTGCTGTTTAAATCAGTCAACCAAACTCATAAAATCTAGCCCACTATATTTCACACATTAGTGAGCTGACAGCAGTTTGTTCATATTACTCATGGCTAGGGCTGGAGACCCATGAAGTTCTTTTAGCTCCTGAAACCTCTCTGTAATAGCAATTCCAAGGCTAAGCTGTGCTCAGCCTGTTTCCCCACCACCCCATCTGTGAAAGGGGCATCACTTACCTACTCTCTAAAAGTGGTTTGAAGACAATTTAATATTGATAAAATGCTTTGAAAATAAATAAAGCACTGAATTAGTGCAATTTTTCCCCAGAAGGACAAGGATTTACCTCAACAATTTGAGCAAACTAGACACTGTTTAACAAATAGAAGTAATTTCAAAAGTTGACTAATACTTTCTAATATGAGTTGATAGGATTCTCCTGAAGCTGAAAAGTCTCCAGAGTTTGCAAACCTCATTCTGAAAACGTTTCAGCTTGGAAAGACATATTGTCCTGTTCCAGGAGTGTGAATTGCAGTGCTCCTTTCTTCCCCAACCCCTGCAGCTGGACACTGTGCTGTGCCGTGCACTGTGTAGTCACCAGCCATGGATTTGTGTAATGGAGGAATGTCACAACTTCTGGGGCTGCAGAGGGATGTTCCACTCTCGCCTGTTTGCAGCACTATCTGCGAATGGGAGAGGGGAAAGCAGCTGCTGCTTGAGCCCCCTTTTTTCCTGGGGATTGTCCTTGCTGCTGTAAAGCGAAGGTGCCCTGCTCCTGCACAAACCATGAAAACCCCACAAGTTTATTGCTGCTGCTGTCCCTGAAAATCACCCAGCCCCTTATGTGGCAGGAGAGAAGTTAAACAAGGAATATTTTTTATTCTAAATGACAGATGAGCTCTTTAAGAGGTTGAAAACTTCAGAGTGTTTTTCACACTTAGCAGGAGGTCACAGCAGTGGAAGTTCACGTAGGTTCAGTGGTGTTGCTGGCTGTGCAGTCTTTGACACTGGCATGGGATCTGGTGACTGCAGACCATAAGGTTAGAACTTCAATATACCTTTTTTTTTAGAACAGAACAGTAACCTAATCTTCAGCCTGTTGAAATCAGCCCACAGAGGTCACACTGCCAACTTTGATGTGGAAAATTTTGTCTCTGTCTTAATAAAGTTGAGAGATGGCTCATATTGTATACAACACATGATACAGGAGGCTTACCACAAAAACTTTTGAAAATTTTGGTTTCATGTGTGTTTAATGAACCAGTCTATTAAGATAGGATGGTACATCAATTTTCCTTGAAGTAATATATATATATATATATATATATGTATATATAGGCCTGAACTCAGGAGGTATATTCCTCAGAAACTCCATGAGTGACATTTTTATATAACCCCAGGGTCATCTGGGGAAGCAAAAAGCTCTATAAAATAACTTCTTTTCAATGTATCAAGATTCACTGTGGAAGCAAAAGAAAAAAAGGCTGCATGAAACATGCTTTTCATTTGGGAGTTCAAAAAAGGAAAGATCTACTTATTTGCCATGCCTACTAAGGGACCAAAATATATTTGGAAAGGAAGATCACACCTTCCATGCCTGATATCTTAATATTTCTCTACTGTTTTTTATTTCTCAGTCCCTCCCATATCTAGGAAGTCTACTTACCTCCTTTACCTCCTATGCCTCAGTGTCATGTTCAAAGGCGAGGACTCTCTTCAACCATGGTATCAAATCTCCTCTTGAAGCTAACTCCTGCTACACATAACATTGGAACTATTAAAACAGTCATTAATTTTAAAAATAGCGTTCTTCAGCTGCCCTATCTGTCTACCCACCTGTCCTAAAAGCCAAGTAAATGCGTTAGCTTAAAACAGCACAATTTAACCTTATGTCTAGGTGAGCAAAGAACATTTGTGCAGCCAGTTATGGTGGCTCTGCCACCCTGCCAAACCAGCGCATTAAGTTGCAGCTGATTGCGTCCCCATCCTGTAAACTGAAAACTAATTTCTTAAATCAGAGTTAGTCCAGAAAAAAATTCTCTTCCTGAACAATCACATAGAAATTATAGCTAAGTATCAGTGCTTTACCCACAGAAACAGGTGTAGACTGAGAGGAAGTTTGTATTTGAGACTCATACATGTATATCCAGTACAATTTTAAACTTGTGTCAAATCTTTGTTCAATCATAAGAATGTACCTGATATTTATTTGCTGTCTAAGATTCTGTGACAATATTTTGGTGAAACTATGGTATTTATGTGGATGAGCATGGAATGAAATGGATTACCCTAAACTATCCAAAAGTCATTCCTATAGTCTTTTATTTTTGCTATGATGGTTTCACTGAGCTCTACTGGTAACACAGTGTGGTGGAATTTTTACTTGGATTTAAAAAACAGAAAGTAAAGAGATATCATTCAATCTCAAGAAGCAAATCTGAATATACATGACTCTGCAAATCTTGGTATGACGTAAAATTTCTCACCAAAAAAGAGAGGAGAATATTTCACACAAGGAAGTACTTAAAGCAAATAGCATGCTAAATCACCCTGCAGAGTGACCTGAAGCCCTAAAGAAACTAAGCCAGGCTCCAGCAGCTTTTTACCCTACAGGTTCATGCTGACTCTGCTATCCAGATCTGTGTTTGGTAACAGCTCAGGTAACACAGAGATGTTCAGCCTGAATGTGGCCTTTAAGAACATCACAGAATATTTATAGATCTTCATTTAAACTGATACTTCATTGTAATCCAACTTCAAAGGACTCTTTTCTTACAAATCTCTCAAGAAATCCAGGACAAAAAATAAAATTTCTGGAAAAGTAAATGCTCCTAGTTTAACATTAGGTACCAGCCTTTACGAATATGCACCCACCCATTATCAGATAGTCTGAGATTATGTATTTTAATTTCCACTAAAATATATTCTGATAAACAGTTTTGTATTGTACATAATCAAGTTGCAAATGACAGCTGTAACGGCATGGGAAAGTGAAAAATACTGCCCATTATTTGAACAGAAGTCTCAGTTTGTTTACTTGAGTTTGAACATAACTTATATTTTAGCTTAGTATCTAAAACAGACTCAGCAAATATTTAAAAGGAATTAACTTATTCCTTCTTTACTGAAGTTAGTACAGTTTCAAACAATGCTCTCTCCCATTTCTCATGAAATCTCGGGGGCTTCTACTTCATCAAAAAGTGTTTTAAAGTGCTGCAATCCCACCCAATTCTGGTAAAATAAATTCCATTTATTACTTTTGGCCATCTTTCCTGTTCACCTATTAACATGACTGAAAAGCAATAAACCAATTTCAGATTAGGCAGATCAAAAACTAAACTGAGATTGATGGTTAAGCATAAGTGAGCACCTTTCAGAGCTGCTGCTGGTGATTGACTGAGATTAGATTTGTTTAAATTATGATAAGGTTTTTATGAATGATTTTCCACACCATTTTATAGTTAAGCTGAAAATTTTAATTAATAATTTTAACTAGGCTTAGGTGTTTGCACACCACTTTTCTGGGCATTTCAGTAATCCCAGCTGACATAAGAAATGGTTCCAATAAATGGGGCATTCTGAAAATAATGGGAAGTGGTACAGGACATAAATTTTAGCTCTACTGTTTGAAACACAAGTCATTCTGTTATATAATTTTTTTAATTACATCAATTTTCTGAAAAGAAAATTGCATCCTTTCTAAGCAAATGCCAATAGCGCTTGATATATTACAATTTCCACAAAGTTATATGAAAGATCAAATTCTAGAACAGATGAAAGAGACAAGTTCTTTTTGACTGGTGCTTTCATTGTAGTGCATCTTGGATTTGACCTCATTCTGTCACTCCAAAGAGCATAAATATTACTGAAGAAAACAGACTAGCACTGTTCTTCAAAACTGTATAAATATATTCCATATTACCTTATGTATATGCAACTCTTGATCTTCCTCTGCTGCAGCACTCATGTTATTGTTACCATATGGTTGGCCATGTGCCTTCATTTACCGAGGTTCACTGCTCCAACAAACATGGGAGAAAAAAAATGGAATCACGTTCAGTGCATATTACTGATGAAATAAGGATATGTAACAGAAAAAGCAGTAATCCAAAGAAGAAAAACCTACTCCAAAAAACATTGGAACATGCCAAAAAATAAGGAATTTCACTTTTTATGACAATTCTAATTTGTGAGTGAAATCCAGTGGCTATAAGGACAATATGTACTTAATGCCTTCTGTTTAGTCCTTGTGTTTCAGGTTTTTGGCTTCGCTTTGCAAGAATTGCTTTATAAGCAATTTAAGTGATGAAATATAGAATATCCTAATGCCCATCCTGTGATATATAACAAAGGCTGCCTGCATTATATTATTCTTTGGTCTATGGATTAATCCTGGCAGTTGTTTTCTAGCAAATATCAGCCTTTGGTGGATCATGTTGAATTGCTTACCTTGAAGTATGGGTTTCATTGTCATTCAACTAAACAATAACTCTTTGTTTACTTAGCTGGATTCAGGCAGTGTAAGTTACCCATGGTATCTCCAGAATGAATTTTAGAGTATCATTTCTGTGAAACAATTCTGCCAAAAACACAAAATGCACGTCTGTATTCCTTTAAGATTTGGGGTGAAATAAACACAGTTTACCACATCTAAACATTATGTTGCAACTATACCCACTTCCTCTCATCATCTCCCTCCAGCTAGCCCTCAAGCCAACCAAATATCCTCATCTGAAGTTAACAGAAGATTCTAATAAAACTAAGAATGTGCCTATGCTACACTAGTGCAAGACTGAGCCAGAGGATGTTCACAGCAACATCCTCTGTTGCCTGGGTTTAATAGTTTGAAGCTTTGTTACATGGTTATTCCCAATACATTGGTTTGGCCCTTTGGGACTTACAGCCATGATTCCCAGAAGACTACTCCATGTACAACAAAGCCCCTCTAACCACTGACACACGTACAGGACACACATTTCTGCTGCAAAACAAATATCTGAGGGAATGCTTTTCCAGGGAGGGGTGAGGGCTGAGTGTGGGTGATAGGCACATAGAAGGTGCATAGATGCAACTGATGGTGTGACTGTTTTATGGAAAAGAAATGGAGGTGGGTCACTCCAAAATGAAAGAGCTAGCACAGACAAATCCACTTGCATAACTCTGAAAAGGTCCATGGCCAATTTGGGGTCTATATTTTTTGTGCAAAAGAGTCCAGAAGAAGTAAAGAAACTTCAGGATGTCAAAATATAACAGAAGTTTAGTGTTTAACTATGTGGACAGCCTAGTACCTTATCCTTTTCTATTATTATTGTCATTAAAAAGGAACCAATTGCAATTGTTTGATCCTCATTGCATTGCACAGCTCGAGGGGAAGGTGCTAAGCTCTTCTCTCTGGTATCTAGTGACATGAAGCATGGATATGAACCAGAGGAGGCTCAGACTGGATACTTGGAAGGATTTATTTTCCAAGAGGATGGACAAACACTGGAACAGGATTCCTAGAGAGGCAGTTGGTATCCCAAGTCTGTCAGTATTTAAGAGACATTTGGATAATGCACTTAATAAAGTGTTTTAACTTGGTCCACCATGAATTGGTCAGGCAGTTGGCCTAGTTTTAGGTTCCTTCCAACTGAAACAGAGTGTTCTATTCCATCTGCTTACCCCTACATAGCCCTGAGTCACACCAAGACCATTCTGACCTTGGAAAACAGCTCACAGGCATTATAGTTACAAGATTTTATTACAGTGAACATTTGTTAGGATGAAGACAAGGAGATGCTATGGTGGAAATCTCTGAAGAACTAAAGGTGAATACTCTTGGATGAGACTGTGCCAGGATAGCAGGGAGTTACTGTGGGGGACTGTATAAGCTAGAAATGAACCTATGGGCACAGAAGCAAATTCAAAGAAGATAAAAGATTTAATGACAGCTGTAAGCCTTGATGTCCTTGCTGAACATGATAGTGTCTGCAATTAATAGAGTGCAAAAATTTTTAATGACTAAAGATCATTTATGCATGGGACCTCTGTGTTTTGTAAGCATTCCACATGGACTGAGGATAAGTGAAGAAAAATCTGCTGTAATTTTTAGGTAGCTGACCAATACTGGTGAGTTTGAGTTAGACAACACTTGTTTTCTGTATTACCAATTTTTTTTAGCCTATTAGTCTCCAAGAGATTAATGCAATTCAATACTTTCAAGCAACACTTCTTCCATATGTATATTTAATGATCTGCTTTTACTTCATGTGCAGACACCCTTATGGAGAACAATACATGTTTCTAAAGATAATGAGAAATGAGAACTGAAGCAGAATTAAAGGTGGAACAGCTGGGTATGACAGTTTGGAGATGCTAAACAGGTAATGCTAGGGCCATAAAATAGAGCTGCTCAAGTATTAGGCTATGCAGATCTAGAATGTGGAGGAACTGCTGGCTTTGGGCTAATGAAGAGCTCAGTTTTGTTTTCTGCAGCTGGGCCAAACATGTCAGAATCCCTCATATTGCGGTGTGAATACTGAGAAGCAGCAAAACACAAACTCATTTAAAAAAGGCACCACAAGGAAAGGAAAACAAACAAAGAAGGAAGTCACACAGGAGTTCTATAGTCCTGATGTTGTGCTCTATTTTACAGTGAAATGTAACAAGTTCAGGTTTTGGGGTTCCTGCTGAAAATTGAAGTTACTCCAGCTTGTGCTGTTATCTGGCAATACAGAACAATAAGTTATGCTATCAGGATGCATGAGGATAAAAAATATTTCCCTGCAGGCAGACCCGGTGTCCCAAGACTGAAAACAAGCAGTATAATTGGAGAAAAGAAGAAGTGTTAAAAACCTTGGAAAGACTTGTAGTCAACAGCAGGGAATGCTACTGTGCCTTGTCCCACCCTTAATCGCACCACCAGTTTACCCCCAGTCACACTGTGTGCTGCTTCATTTCACCTTTTTCACCTATATACTTTCAGAAAGAGTGAACAAAATCACCAAATAAAATGTGTAAACCCCAATAGGTTCCTAAACCTCTTTTCTACCCACATCCTCACCTTAGCAGTGTCTTACTGCTCCTCTTCATGGACGTAAACCTGATATTCTTGGATGCTCATGTCCTGTCTGAAGTAGGAGGGGAATTGCCTCCTAGTCTAGGAGTCTAATTATAGTCTGGGAAATAAAGGCACTTCTCATTGAAAAATGAGTGCCCTTGTTTTGAAATATCTTACTCTGAGAGATCAACCTCATTTAATCTATTGTGTCTAACTCCAAGGTCGAGGGCAGCTGCTTCTTCCTCACCTTGAGTCAAAGGATTTTTTATGAACAGCTGTTGTGAGCTGCCACACAGTGAACTTCAAGCACAGACCTTTAAAATAAAAAATATAAAGTGCATTTATATCTCTGTTACACAGGATTGGTATTTGCAATGTTTCACCAGGTCATTGATGAAAACCCCAAACTTTCTTTGCTTCCCTTGGAGGGTTATTGCATAATATAAAAAGTTTCATTTTTAGGCAGTCATTAATTTTATACAATATTTAGTGCAGAGTTACTTAAATTTGATATTTGAATCATGCTTCCAATGAGATCTACTGGAAGCATCTCTTATTAAATATACTTTTATTTCTATTACTATTATTTCTGTTCAAGAGATGGGTGAAGTGCTAGTCATTCAGATTCACATTTTCCAAATTTGTTTCCTACAAAAAAAACCTAGAAGGACTTTACTGGGAAATGAGGTGGAAGTTCCGTGTCTGTATCTGGGTGGGTCCTGCCTTCGATTCCCCGTTTCCTCGACGCAGTTCACACTCACAGCTCACTCATGGAGCGTGCATCCTCCTCTGCCAGGAACGCTGTGTGACCATGGGGAATGGCAGGAATGAGCTGTCTGCTCACGCTCCATGCAGTAATGTGCTACCAAAAACCAGCAATTGCCACTGGAAAAAATGCCTTGCAGTAACAATTCACTCAGATTCCTGAGGGACTAGTAGGAAACTCTGCTATCGAAAAAGACAGTGTATCATACATTGTCACTGTGTGAGCACTTACCCTTTCATTTTGCAATATTGCGTAAGCGCAGCACACAAAAAGTGTGATTATTTCAGATATAATGTCATGTTTTGAAACCCACTCAACATACTTTCTAGTTGCTGGATTTCATCCTACAGCTTTAGTCAAGTATTACTAGGAAAACATGCTGAAACTTATACGAAAAACAATTTAACTTTCTGTTCTTATTCTCTGCAAAATTCTTTACACATTTCTAGGTCATACAAGTAGGTGTTGAATTTTCTATTAAATCTTTTTAGTTCTATGGGGAAAAGAATTCATCAATCTTCCAACAACACTGAAATTAAAGAAATCCTGAAACATCCTGAACCATAGAAAGATTGACTATTATTGTCTTGTGAAAGGTCTGGGTAACCCAAACAGGCATTGTCTCCCATGCACCTGATTATTTCATAAAAACGTTTTTCAGCTATGAAAAATAGCAGGATATGGGACATGGGATATGGGATATGGGATATGGGATATGGGATATGGGATATGGGATATGGGATATGGAATCAACCCTCACTACAACCACTAGCCATATTTGAACCTGTATTCCCAAGAGAATACCATTATGTTCAGGGAGAGGAGCATCTTTACCAGTTTCTATTCAGACATTGAGGGTGTTACTGAGATTTAAACACCTTTTCCACTTGGGATACACAGAGATCCTTTACGCCTTGGAAGAGTACAAACCCTAAAATGAAAAAGGACAGAAATTTAAAAAAGCCTACCATGGATCCTAAATGCTAAAGTTAAGTTATATTAAGTTCACCAGTTCTTGAATCAGGACCTGCTTCTTCATCGGTTTTTGAGGTGGGCTCACCAACTGGCAGGGAGATAAATGTGTCAGTCAAAAACTTTCAAAAATATGTGTACTCAGCTGATGATTACTTTGACAGCCAACATCTGGCCTGACACATAATAGGGCTGGTTAGTAAGCTGGATTGTGCCAAAAGATGTTCTGAGTACAAATGATGCTTTATGAGTACTGGGAAAAGACTGAGTTGATGTTTTATTCAGCTATAGGAGGTAATTGTGTGTAAAGTGTTATACTTTATAGCATTTCAACCAGACAGATTCTTGCCTTCTTTCTCCCAGGGGAATATCAGGATATCAAAAATTCTCAAAACAGGCAGAACAGGGGAAACAGTAGTAAACATATAGCCCTGTTCTGCTTTAAAGTAGGTTGTTAGATACTTACAAGGGTGTTGCTAACAAAGAGTAGTTTCTCTCACCAGATTTCATCCACAAAAGTAAAAACAAGCCAATAAAATCAAAACATTTGAATACATATCCTTCTCTGTCTCTCAATGACAATTGTAAACCAGGCTAGCAGTCTTCAGGGAAAGGGTATTCCATTGCAGGAAGGAAAAATATTTTATCTCTTGATTTTTTTTTTTTTTTTTTTTTTTTTTTTTTTTTTGCTTTAAGATACTTATAAATAGATTAAATTCACCTCTGAGAATAACAGTGATGAGCAAATTAACCTTGCTGGATGTGTACACTTTGTATAATGAGGGCTTCATCCTTTAGAAGAATATTCACAGTTGTTGGGTTTGTTATTAAATTTGGTGCGCTTCTTGGTTATAGCTTCTTTATGTTAAATCTTTATCCCTGATGGGAAGATTGAAGGCAGAGATTTCAACAGTCCCTGCTGGTTATCATATCTTACATTTAATTCCAATTACTTTAGCAGATTTATTGTCAGGAAGATAGATGCAGAAAAAAATCATGCATAAAACCTTTCTCTCTGTCAAGCTCTATTTCTATTTCCTGGCACAAATATAAAATAAATTAACAGTTTCTTCATAACTGAACATTGAAGAGGAGTAGCTCAGTAGGGCTGCTCAGTAGGGCTGTTCAGTAGGAAAGACCAAGGCCTGCATTTTCCCTTGACTGTACTTCTTACTAGAAAACTGAACTAGCAATATCAGTTATTGAACTAACAATATCAGTTAACATGAGAGGCCAAATGTAACTGATTTTTGTAACATTTAAGAAAATATTTTCATATATATTTCATATATATTCATAAATATTATTTCATAATATTTATGTTGCTTTTACTTATCTGTGGTTTTATTTTAAATATTTATTTGCATGTTGTAGTCATAAATTCTGCACTCACCTGACTGCTGGAAATGAGTTGGCAAGACCATTGTAATGAAAAAGAGTTACAAATCCCATTGGCTGACCAGAACTGAAAGCTGTTTTCAAGTAAGGAAAATCCTGACCCTCAAACCTGGAAGTGTTTAATATTTATGAATGCACTGGACAGCCTTCTTTAGATATCCTTCCCTCATCACTTTTTATTTATCATATGGCCATAAGTCCCAGGTTTTACTGGGACTTCAGTGGCAGTGAGAGAACACCATGCACCAGATATGCTGTTATGTCATACCCTGAACAGCTGCAGAGCCCTTCAAGAAAGAAGGCTGGAGAAAATAAGGAATTAGCACAGTTTTTCAGTCTTGCAACTTAATCTCTCAATATGTCAAGGAGAGCAGCAACAACAATTGAGCCCCAAGTTCATTTTGTTATTATGTGCTCCTGTGCTTTGTCCTCCCCACTGAATGGGGATAAGTGCTCCATAGATATATGATCATAGTCCTTTGCTCAAAGGGGAGATGACAGTTTTTTTAAAGTAAATACACAAACAAATAAAAGGTAAAGATGAAACAGAAGCACAGGAGATAGGTGACTTATCCAACATCTCTTGGAAGCTGCAAATAAATCCCAAGATTCATTGTAAAATCTTTGTCCATTAGATCACACAATGGTGGGTTGGCCTTGGCTGGATACCAGGACCCACCAAGCCATTCTCACTCCTCCTCAGGAGGGCAGATGGATAAAATAATATTAAAAACTCATGGGCTGAGATAAGTGCAGTTTGAGAAATAAAAGCAAGTGTTGTGCACAGAAGCAAGACAAAGGAAAAAGTTTTATTTTTTGCATGCCATCGGCAGGAGATTGTCATCCATTTCCTGGGAAGTAGGGCTTCAGTACTTATGGTGATTGTCTTGGAAGACAACCACATAAATAATGAATGTTCTCACCTCCTCCTTTCTCTTAGATTTTTTTCTTGCTGACCATGACATCATTTGTGGTATGAAATATCCCTTTGGTCAGTGTCATGGTTTGAGCCTGGCACAGAGCCAGTGCCCCCCCATGAAAATGCCTCACCCTGGTGTCTGCTGTGAGATGTGACCAGGAATAAGCAAAACAGGCTCTAACTTAAACATAAAGAACACTTTATTACTTAAACTACAGGAAAATAGGGAAAGACTATAAGGAAAAGAAAAAAAAGAAATTGAAAACCTTACAAAAAAAACTTTCCTCCTCCCCACTCCCTGACTTTCCCAATCCGATACATTCTCCCAAATCAACTGCCCAGCCTTGGCCCCACACTTTAGTATACTCAAACTGCAGTTCATGAAGAGGAAAGGAGTCCTTCTTGTTCCATAGGCTTCTCCTGGAAACACACTGAAACCTCGTGTGCTTCCTTGTCACTTCGGCACCGCCCGGAAAAAGTCCTTTTGCCGCTTGTGACATCTTCCTTCCATGCCCAGTGCTCTCACCACTGAGACATGGCCAGAGCTGCTTTTAGGGTTGTCTTTCAAGGATGCCTTGTCTCACTCCAAAAAGGCACAGTCTCTGCTTTGGGACATCTGTCCCCCCCATATTTTTCCAACCCCCTGGGGCCGGGGGGTCCTCACGAATGAACCCTCCTGGTTTTGAGGCACTGCCTCCCCCTAAATGCAGTCTGTGTCACAGGAACAACTGAGTCCATGGCCACAAGAAAAGTCCAGCCAAAAGGCCACTCCAAATCATCTCTCCCCATCCAATCATCTCCACGTTCTTCGGGCCAGGTCCTTGTCTCATCTCATCTCTTATCTCCCTTCTTATTCAGCTTCGAGGAGGATTAGCATTTTTGCAAGGCCCCAATCATGAAAGAAAGGGTTAAAAGTTTTCAGTCTCTGTCTATCTCAGAACGATAATACTCCCACATGTGCTGCTGCTGCTGCGGCCGGCCGGGCTGCACCCTTCCCCCTCCTTTCTCCTCCTGGGCCGGCTGCTATCACATTCGGTGTCGCCGGTTCTCTCTCTTTCTCCCTCCTGGGGGGGGGGGGAGGGGGGGGGGGGGGGCGGCTGGCTGCCCGAGGGCTGACTCTCTGGGATCTTCCACCCTTCCATCCTCGAAGCCCCCTCAACCCCCATCTCTGTCCAGGCCCCGGGCCTACCGCATGGCTGCCCCTCCCCCGCCCAGCAGCAAGGCTGGACAGGGGAGGGTGATCTGACCTCCTCGAAGCGACGTCCCAAGAGAGAGTGCCAAGGGCAGTGCCCTGCTTTTAACCCCTGTGTATTCTCGGAGGTGTGTCCAAACCCCACTGGCTACACCGGGTGCCAGTCTCAAACCCAAAACCTTCATTGGTTTGACCACAGCTTCCCAGAATTCCCACTCCTTCCTGGTCAAACCACCACAGTCAGTTTGGCTCATCTCTCCTGGCTGTTGCTCCTTCCAGCCCGCACCAAGCCTTCTCTCCTGTGGGAATGGGGTGTGTGTGGAGAGAGCCTGGATGCTGTGGGAGCAAAGCTGAGCAGGAACTAAAACACTTGTCTGTTCTCAACACCAGTCTGGCTACAGCTACAAAGCAGAGCACTACATGGGCTGCTGAAGGGAAAGTTCCTCCATGCCTGCCAATCCTCTTACACGTACTAAAGAAAATGTACACCTTGAGTACTATTGGAGCCAACAAAATATATTAACAAGGAGTCAAGGAAAAGAGCAGAAAACTGGAGTGAGGGAAAAGTGGAAAAATTGATTTTGTTTACTTTTCAACTGTCCAGTGAATAACTGCAAAATAGAGAAGAGAAGCTGTAAGTTGCATATGGTTTTTTTTTTGCAACTCTTTTCCACCTTTTTTTTTCAATATACTGAGACTTCCTCTGTGGTTAAGGGCATCTGCACAAATGCAAGGACACATTTCAAAATCTTCTTTTAGACTGTCCACAACAGAATGACACAAAATTTAAGGCCAGGAAAGCAGAAAATTTAGGAATGATGCCATTGTCATGAAAGAAGACAAATACTCAAATACAGAAAAGACTCTCTGCAAATGTAGGGCCTCTGTAAAAAGTCCTCATGTTCATATTGCAGCCATTAAGAACTGGAGCTCTTGCAATCTTATTTCTACCTACTTAACAGTTTAAAAGGACTGAGTACAGTTTCTTTCACAGTCTTTTGTGTACAAAAAGGCCAGCTCTGAGCCTATCTCTGTCTACTTGCTGTTGGTCTGACTATGCAAGGCCATCTGTACCCCAACCCTTTCAGGAGTCTACCACTCAACAAGCTAATTACCATGGGGGCAAGTCATATCTAGGAACAAATACTTTATGGTTGCCAGGATTTGTTCTTCAAACTTAATTTCATTTCATAAACAGGGATGTTCAAAACACCTCCTGCATTGACATTTTAACCGGTTCTTCTAAAACTGTTTCCATAAAATGGTAGTTGGCAGCATGCAACAATTACTGAAGTAGCTCAATAGTTTTGTCCCCTTTCAAGAAACTGGGTAAAAAATCTTCCCAAACACAAAGGAGTGTGTCTGTATTGTGGTCACAACCTGGTAAATCCTGGAGAGAGAAGCTTCCTCCCGGTACTGTAGTTGCACATTTGTCACTTAGCCCATAGTCCTCTGTTCCTCTGCAGCTCAAGGCAGCCAGCCCAGAGCCAGACACAACCCTGCCTTGGCCTGGGGCTCCCAGGGCTCCTGTCACCCCAGACATCTCTGGGATAATGATTTAGCTCATTGTGTTTGTATGGGCAACATATAAGCTCATTGTTCTTGTATGTTTATATAGTCATTTCCCAAACTTGTGAACTTCCTGTAATCAATTAATTAAATTTTTGTTTCACTTAATTTGTGTTTTTGTGCTGTGACTCTAAGAGGTTCAACACAGAGTTTAGAGCCTCAGAGGAGTTGAAACTAAAACCATTTCTTCCTTCCCAGTCCTAGATTGTTCCATCATGTGTGGAGCCACCTGATGTGGCTCCCTCCCTATGGCTGCAGCCCTAAGGAGGGCTCTAGATGGACTCAACAGGGTGTAAGGAGTTTTCTTCAAGTGCAATTCCAGTGGGGATGAGCAGGTAGGATCCTGCAATAGGCAAAATTATTTGAAATCCTTTACCATGCATATGATAGCAAACTTTAAATCTCAGTTTTTAAAACAGAGAATATGTAAAATAACCAAGTGGGAAGAAAGAAATACATTTCGGGTATTTATATATTTAGACAGAAAAACTGTGAAATTTCTATGAAAGCAATGCCCTAAGATCATTCCAAACAGCATGTACCATTTGCATATGGAAAAAATCTCTGTCTAATAGTTAAATTGAGACTAAAGTTTCAGCATCTGGGATCAGAAAAATGGGCTTCTTGATCGTTGTATAGCAAGAGGCTTGGAGTGTCTGAGGAGGTCAAATGCCTTGTCCATCTGCAAAAGAGAAAAGAGCCCAGAAATCTTAATTTTTTGTGTAGCTATAATGACCAAAAGTGTATAGCTTCTCAGGCAGAAAGGGAGAAAGAAAATGAAATCCTTAAGGCCCATTTCAAAGCACTCACAGGACAATGTGACCTGTTAGGTCCTGTGACCTGTTACCTCTGTGTTTGTTCCAGGCTGCAAGGGCAGAACTGGGCAACAAAACCTGGAGCCCTGAAATCTGCAGGATTCAAAAATGTCCCTCTGTTGCCTCATCTTGTCATTGTGAAGTGAAACTATTTTTTCTGGACATGATGAACACCTGCTGAGGTTATTGTCTCCAATGAAAGCTCAGACTGAGACAATATTTGATGTCTCAAGATTGGCATCCAAAATAGTTCATATTAAAGTTGAGAACCCTGAATTAATAGGTACTTCTCCAAACATTTCACCTAAGGGTCACAGTTTCTATGTTTTCAAAATCCCAACCTCTTTCAGCAAGTATTTTATAGCCCTTGGTTGAATAAAAGTTTGAAAACAAATAGTGTATGTTTTTAAATAAGCAAGGGAGAAAAACAGTTTCACTCAAATATAAGACAGAGTAAAGATCAGGAAATACTTTAAGAAAGTATTTTCATGTTTTTCTTGTGAAGACACATTAATTGAAGATAGTAAACTCTAAAATTATGATAAAACAGGGGAACATATACTTTTCAAGGAACTCCCAGGGAACAAAGCTGAGGGAGATTTGTGTTATTCTGTCAGGTCACAGAACAGAAATAAACACTCATGTTACAAGAATTGATAGAGCATCCCAGTTAATAGTCCACCTCTTTGTGTGGCTGTCACTCAGAAAAATGTACAGGACAAGCAACAGTTGCAGAATACACTAATGGCATACCCTGGCACAAATAACACTGAGGAGGCATTGCCATGAATAAATGCCAGAATAAAGAAACTCTTTTAATGCTCACTGCTTCAGAACAGATGGAAGTTATTGACTAAGCTAAATTGCTTCTCCCCTTGCATCGTGTGCTGCTCAGAAGACTGTACTGCTATTTTTCTAGGAAAAGAATATGTTGCAATATGCAATAGCAGTCTGAGTGCATTGATCAGGTCGTTTGCAATTCAGGTGTTAACATTTAACTCTCATGTTCTTTATGAAAGTTTCCAAGCAAATGAAAAAGGATAATTATTTTTTCATGAGTTTTGGTGCGGCTTTTTTAGTGAGGGCTTTTCAAGTCAAATTGATTTTTTCAAGGAAGATTGTTGCCATAAGGACTTACAGGAGTTCAGTTCAAAATACTCCTAATTGTAATGAATTAATACATAATCTGACAGATGTTGTGGGCCTTGTTTACAGAAGCACTGTAGAAGCACATGGCTGTTTCAGTGAGTCATGAGCACAGAAGTAGTTTTTCACATAATGGAACATAACAAAGATCAAGGCTCTGGAGAATGTCTGTATTTACAGTCTAGAAATCGTGGTGACCAGTATGTAATTGCTCCTGCAAGTGTATAATCAAAGTGCAGTGAATAGTATTTAACCTCAATATTTCTGTTTGTTGGAACACTTGAAATGGGAAGAATGAAAGAAGCTCTTTTTCTTATCCATCTACAATTGTAGGGTTCAGAGAAAGCAGAAATTTCTTATGAGGGATGAAAAGTCTGAAGCAAGGAAAGAGACAGGACATACTACAGGGCGGAAAAGCAATGCCAGGGGACCAGACTCTGACCAAAGAATGTTTCAGAGTGCTGAAGAAACCAGCTCAGAGAAATGAGCTGCATGCCCCTCAGTTCTGTGTGATCAAAACTCTCAGGACAGACTTCTGTGCATGCTTTGTATTTCAATTATGTACTGCAATCAGGAAGGCTGATGCTTTAAGGATAGGAATCACCTTATGGGTGAGTTTCAAAAAAGTGGAAGTTTAAATTAAAGGCATTTAAATTTGGGGAACAAGCAGGATCAGGGCCAAGTATGGCAGTCTTACATTCAAGAAGGCAAAACCTGAACAGAGGTCTTCTGAGATCCAGGAGCAAATTGGATGTCCTATATAGATATGTGGAGTGAGACCCAACACAACAGAGCGGGGAGGGCACAGTCAGCAAGACTTTAACACTAAAAGTGGACAGGAGACACCATCAGGTCTTTCTGTGCCCATTTCACCATCCAAAGGCTTCTACTCCTTCATCTACAGCCTTGTGAATAACTGTGTTAAATGCTTCTGGCAGTGGCAGTGCAGGCTGGCTGCTGGCCACCCCCCAGGGGACCCAGCCTTGACTGCTGCTGTGGCCATCCCTGCGTCAGGTTTGGGTCTGAACTTTGCTCATGTGCTCTGCACTCTGACTCAGTTTTACAGGACCTTCTAAAGAGGAAACTTTATTATTGGTACCTTTCCCAAGATTACTAGAAATAGCTGTGCTTTCTATTAAAGTTTTCAGATTCTTTGTATTTTTCAGTTTGTCCTGGTTCGTTTACCTTCTCCTCCTCCCTTTTTCAATGGTGCCGAGTACCTTTGCTTCTTGTTGGATAAGTAAGCAGAAACAGATGTCAAACGAGGCTCAAGGAGACCAGGAAAGCTCAACTCCTCCTAACCCTGAACAGGGCAGTCAGCACACACGTCCCCTTTCAGAAGAGAACTGAAGTTTTGTTACATTTTGGAAACCAATAGCAAAGTCTGTTCAGCTACAGCTTTACCCCAGGCCACCTCCAAAAGTTACATGGCTATTGGAGTGATCAAAACAAAAGCAAAATAAATAAAGAAAAAACATTATCTGTGCCTTATTGAGAATTTCTATTAAAAACTGGAAGCTTTCCTTTTCTGATGCTTCAGGCATGCATGCAACAATAGAGTTGGGAACACTTTCTGATCTAAACCCAAAGGCATAGCTGTCCTGTTGAAATCAAACAGTGGGGCACTTTCTGTTTGTTTTAGTTTAAAAAATATTGTCTATATATATTGCAGTTAGTAATATGATATATTTTTCCTTGAGTGTGTTATTTCATACTTACATAGCAAGTAGGCAGTTTAGAAAACCTTCATTTAGCTGAAAGAGAAAAGCAGGCTTGTTTCCTTTGCTGCAAATGGGACTGATGAGTGTTTATGCTAAAAACACCAATAAATCTTCAGTTCTTTCTTTCCAGTTCCTTAAGTTCTGTTCCCTGAAGGTTCTGGTTTTACAGTACAAGGGGAGTGCATGGGGTGCTTAAACAACTTTAAACACTTTTACAGCTTGAAGCTGGGGGTAATGTTTTTTTGGCCTCTTTCCCATAATTTCTTTCAAACATTGCAAAAAGGTTGCATGCTACTCCTTCCTTTAGCAAGACTGTTTACAGGGTCTGCTGTTAATTCAGAATGGCAAAGTGTTTCCCTTTTTTTCTTCCACAATTCTAAACCCAAGAGACCATTGAACATGCTGCAGAGAAAAGTGGTTTTATCCCCTCCAATTTGTGACACAGCTAAACTATCTCAGCTTCAGGAACCTTTTTGTGTTTCTGCACCAAAGTGTTCTGAATGTGCTCCTATCAAAGTCTTCTACAAGTCAGGTGAAACATTCAAAACTTTCTCATGGGGGTATCTGGTTTCTGCTGTGATGTGTAATCCAAAAATGCTGTATTTGAACAGCAGATGCTCAGAGATCTATCAGCAGTGTGCTCTAAACCAGACCTTGGTTGGCAGGTTTGAACAAAACACATTCCCTTTGATAGACCAGGGACCTCTCCAAACTCCTATTTACTTTTGCCTTTCTAAGACAAGATCAGGCACTGGCTTGGAGTAGGTCTGGGAATGTTTGGTTGGTACATGTGGGGATCATTTATGTGTCTTTCTGTCTGCTGAACAGCTCAGCCTGCCTTCTTGCTCACCCTCCTTGGAAACAAATAGACAAACATAGGATCTATAGTATGTAGACGTTATGTAGGATTTCAGGAAGCTGAAGAATCATACAGTTATAGCCTTGCCCCATTTTGATGCCCTTTGAGGATAAAAGCATACAATGCCAATCATGCAGCAGATAGAAATAGAGGAAGTTTCATTCCTGACATGAGTTTGGTTACCTTTGTGTGAGTTCCTGCAGGTTAGCTCCCCCAGAAAGGCAGGGACAGCTGTTTCCAGATGCAAGGTATGTCCCAGCTATGACCTGGGTTCAGAAACCTGAACCACCACATCCTTCCCCCGGCAATACACACACCCAGCATCACCTGGTCTCCCACACTCCCTTTTAATTCAAGAGTACACTTGAAAGTGGCCAGGCTGACTCTGGGTATGCCTTAAGGGATAGCAGTTTATGGCTGCTTTTGTACTGCAATATTTAGTCACACAGCACGTTTTTGTTTGTAGTTGCAAAGTTTACAATTGAACCATATGGAGCAGATTTTATTTTATTTCAGTTTATCGCCAGAAATCAGCTCCTCGGCACTGAGCCCAGCTGATTTCATATTCTGTTGATTTTAAGGAAGCAATGTAGGATTCCCTGTCTGTATATTCAAGCTCTTTAATTGACATAAACAAACAGAAAAACATTGTCTAGCATGAGTGGATGTTTACTCAGCCTTGTAGAATGGTGAAGCATATCACTATAAAAACCACACTATAAAAATAATCTGAGTTGTGATTGTTCTGAGGAATCCTGCAGCACTTGCACAGTATGAGACAGAGTTATCTTTATTTTACCAGCACTCAAAACATGATTGCCAAATTGACTCAAAAATATCAGATAAATTGGTATAGTAGCTGTCTAAATGCAAAACCCAGCAGAGTCAACAAGTTCAGGGCTTGTAAAGGGAGTTTCATTTCTGAGGCAAAATTATTCCATCCAATTTCTTCCATCTCTGAGGGATCAAATGGCACTCAGATTGACCAAATGACCATAACACTCTAGAAGCATTAACTAGCCACAACATCTTGTGGCCATCTTCCCTTTAAATTCCAGCTTCAATGGTGGTCAAGGCCAGGTATTTTGGATGACGATGCCCAGAATAGAGAAATTTTTGCTTCATTTTGCAGTGCTCCATCACACAAGACAATTTTCCTATGTTTAGCAATGACAGAGCCCATAACAAGAAAATTTTTAGCAGCTTTAAAAGGCTTGTATATGTCAAGTATTTTATTCTTAATTATATCTGATAGCATTTTCTGGTATTTCAAAAGTGAATTGGGCCTTTCTGGCAAAGTTCAGGGTAAGAATTACTTGCAAGTGCAATGCCAGAGTGCTGGTATGAATGGCACCCTGTGGCTTGATGGATTTGCAATCCTAAATCAGGAGGTATGACTCCTCGAGAGTACTTGGAAAAAAGAAAACTGAGTGCAGGACCCAGGAAAATGAAGACACTAACCTGGGGTAAATCTGACTCACTTAGTAGGAAGTCCTGAGGTTGTGGATGTGGCCAAGAGGAATGGCCACTTAATGGTGATGGGAATGGTAGGAAATAGCTTTGCCTATTCAGGAGTGGGGGTCAGAGTCCCTGCCCTAAAGTGGAGCAACTAATACCAATACGTCACAAAAACATGGAGTCATTAAGGCTGAGAAAAACCTCTAAGATTTCTGATCCAACCATTTACTAGCACTGACATGTTCCCCACTAAACCCTATTCCCAAGTGCCATATTCTTGTAACACCTCCAGGGATGGTGACTCCACCACTTCTCTGGGAAGCTTTTTCCAAAGCTTTGTTTCAGTGAAGAAATTTTTCCTGGTGTCCACTCTAAACCTCCCCCAGCACAATATGGGGCCATTTCTTCTTGTTTTATCTCCTGTTACCTGGGAGAAAAGGCTGATCCCCACCTGGTTACAATATCTTTCCAAGGGGTTGTAGGGGGTGATAAGGTCTCCCTTCAGCCTTCTTTTCTCCAGGCCAAACACTCCCAGCTGCTCCTCATAAGACTTTTAGTCTAGAGCCTTCAACATGACAAGTCCTCCATCTCTTTTCCAAAGAACATTTTAGCAATATTTTTTCTGTATAATTAAGTGAATTCAGTTGTTCTCTGTTGCCAGACTTAAACATCCTCTTTGTTTTTAAATACCAAGATGGCCTCATGCATTCTGTGTTGCTGCACCCAGTAGTGGACCACTTAATTCGTCCAGTTCAAGATAGTTTTTTGTGCAAAACCCCCCAACTGCAAGTATAAACTAAAAGAAATCTTGCAAATATAAAAGATAATCATAAGGTAGTGACAGACTTTTACAATGACTTCAAAAGGTTGCTGTAAAAAATGAGCTAAAGTTGTTTTCACGTAGCTGTCTTCTTTTCCTAGGCACTCTATTGATTAGATTTTCAAAAGTGCAAAGTTCTCAGCCTAACTCCCTGATTATCTCATCAGTGCTAAAATACTTGTAATGAATAATAAATAGCCCATAATGATTTATTCTTTTTTATTATTCCTGGGTATGAAGGAAATACAAATCAGGCAAATCCCTGGGGAATTGTGAAGAATTGCAGTCACTGGGGTAGGAAATGTACTTTGCACTTTAAATCTCAGAGGGCCCTCAGAGGGCCCTTTTCTAAAGAATACCTCCTCCTAAAGCCATGAGAAAGACTGTACAGTGCTAAAAGTTATTGTATTCTTGCAGTCTCCTACCATTCCAGTCTGTCCTACCTGAAAGGAGTTCTCCTTCTAGCACACACCAGGAGGAGATGTGCAGGTAGTGTTTACAGTATATCCCAGTACATTTTGTAATTTTATTCAATATTCTGGGATGAACACTTCCTTAATTTTTTCTGTTAAACAAACTCAATTAAAAATAAATATCTATAATAAGGAACCCAAATTCAACTCATGCAATCAACATCATTTGATTTTGTCCATCTATAAAGCTAACACTTAGCTACCCTTGGGCTGTCATGAGGAAGAATTAAAATTTCAGCTTTATTGCAGCTCTTCTAAAGGACAAATTCAAAGGAAGACAACTGTGTTAGAAAAGTGTTCAATCAATATTAAATGTTATACCACATAATTTTCCTTTAATTCAATTCCTAATATGAATTGGCCAATGATTTTTTGCTTTCTCATAAATTATGAGTTTTTCCTTCCATGATTTTTAGAGGATATGAATGTTTTAAGAAGTGAAACAGAAGCCAGAAGGACTCTACAAAAATATCACTGTTGTCACAATTCAGCATTTTCATGGTCAGCCATTATTCATAGATCTGCCATTTGAAGAAAGAGCATTCTGAGAAATCTTAATTTAACCAGAAATGTACACAGAGACCTTCTCCACCCTCTTTTCCAGGGCAAGCAGCTGTACATTGAGTTTTCCTAAACACAATGTGAACAGCTTTGAAGAAAAATTAACACAATATGCTTTTCCTGGGACAAAAACACTATTTTTTTTTTCTGGAAAAACAGCTGTTTCAGGCAAAAAAAGTGAAGCACATTTTGTATGACAAGACTTGACAAACTTACATTTCTATCAAACTTTATAAAGCTGCTAGCATGTCCTCAATCCACTTTTAGTTCCCACCAGTGATTTCTGGGAAAAAAACCCCCAATGATCCAACATCTGAATTACACATCAAGTCAGGAAAATAAATTATGTATATGAACTGCACATCAGTTTCTCCACAATACATTTCCCTCCACGTACAAGCCTTTATTTGTGAAACAATACATCTGTGGTCAAGACTTTTGGTTCTATGTACTGACCCATATTTCCCTCTAACTAAACAACAGTGCGGTGAAAATATACAGCAATTGTAGGCTAAATGCAGTTTTACTGTCTCACTAATTTCTGCTTTGTCCAATCCCTTTTTGCTTTTTAAAAAATCAGGTTTGATCACAGTGATATGACATTACATGTGCTACTTTGTAGCCCACTGGGTGAAATTCCACTTTTAAAGGTAGAATAGATCCCATACTAGGGATATGCAATGCTGCATTCATGTTACCCCCAAGGTTGGGGGTCATCAATGACTTAAAGGGCACTTGCAGAGTTCCCTCTAAAAAGTAAACCAAAGACTGACAATTATAAAGAAAGTTGATTTTATATTAAGTAGTTTAGAAATCACCTATTGATCAGAGAAAGTCAATTTTGATCAAACCAAAGTGAATGCTTCTTGGTCAAAAGGAGCTATACATTTATATGTAACCCTACATTATTTGACCTACAATATCAATATTAGAATTCATATTTTCATCATTTGGATATACCCTTTTACTTTTTAGAGCTTTAAAAAGAAAAAATCAGATTCAGAATTTTAAAAAAATATGAAAAGGTTAGTCAGGAAAGTTTCATTGTATTTTTTTTCTCATAACTTCTTTTCTTTGACCATTTCGTGTTTGGCAAAGTTATCTGCTTGACTCAACAGGCACTGACAACTTGTCTCAACTAATCCAAATGTGCTCTATTTAGTCACTTAAAATATTTAAATTATTTCATCATATACAACATATATAGTTCTATTTGGCCCAAGTAGAGTCCAGCAAGAAATCCCCTGGTAATTCTTTAAATGGCTTCAGAAGTGACCTTAGGAGTTCACTGAGCCATGCGGTGCCACAGAAAGATCAGCACCCATATGTACCAACTCACTGTATGCCATCTTAGCATCTAAGACAAATTCAATCTCTTTGTATTTTAGAAATTGTGGTGGTTTGACAGGAAGAAGTGGAATTCTGGAAGCTGTGTCAAACCAATGAAGGTTTTGAGTTTGAGACTGGCAGCTGGTGTAGCCAGTGGGTTTGGACACACCTCCGAGAATACACAGGGGTTAAAATAGCAGAGTCTGCCCTGGCAGCTCTCTTGGGACTGCAGCGAAGAGGTCAGATCTCCCCCCCCCGTCCAGCCCTCTGCTGCAGCGGGGGGTAAGGGCAGCCATGCGGTAGGCCCGGGCCTGGACCAGATGGGGGTGAGAAGGCCCTCAAGGATGGAAGGTGGAGGGTCCAAGAGACATCGGGCAGCCATTCCCCCCCAGAGGGAGAGTTGGGAGATGGAATGTGATAGCAGCCGGCCCAGGAGGAGAAAGGGGGGAGAAGGGTGCAGCCGGCTGGCCGCAGCAGCAGAACGTGTGGGAGTATCATCGTTCTGGGACAGACAGAGACTGAAAGTTTTAACCCTTTCTTTCATGATTGGGCCTTGCAAAAAATGCTAATCCTCCTCGAGCTGAATAAGAAGGGTAGAGAGAGATGAGATGAGACAAGGACCTGGCCGAAGAACTGGAGATGATTGAATGGGAGAGATGATTTGGAGTGCCTTTTGGCTGGACTTTTCTTGTGGCCATGGACTCAGTTGTTCCTGTGACCAGGCTGCACTTAGGGGAAGCAGTGGCTCAGAACCAGGAGGGTTCATTCGTGAGGACCCCCGGCCCCAGGGGGTTTGGAAAAAATATGGGGGGACAGATGTCCAAAGCAGAGACTGTGCCTTTTTGGAGTGAGACAAGGCATCCTTAAAAGACAACCCTAAAAGCAGCTCTGGTCCATGCGTCAGTGGTGAGAGCGCTGGGCATGGAAGGAGATGTCACAAGCGCAAAAGGACTTTTTTCCGGCGGTGCGAAGTGACAGGAAGCACACGAGGTTTCAGTGTGTTTCCAGGGAAGCCTATGGAACAAGAAGGACTCCTTTCCTCTTCATGAACTGAAGTTTGAGTATACAAAGTGTGGTGCCAAGGCTGGGCAGTTGGGTGTTTGGGAGAATGTATCGGATTGGAAAGTCATGGAGTTGGGAGAGATGAAAGTGGTTTTTGTAAGGTCTTCAATTTTTTTTTTCTTTTCCTTATGAGTTTTTCCCTATTTCCTGTAGTTTAGGTAATAAAGTTTTTTCTCTATGTTTAAGCTAAAGCTTTTTGCTTATTCTGGTCACATTCACAGCAGACACAGGGTGAGGCATTTTCATGGGGGCACTGGCTCTGTGCCTAGGCCAAACCATGACAGAAATTAAACCAGCATTTTCATAAAGTGCACCCTGGTTGAGTTTAAACCAATAAACACTAGTTCATCATATACAATAAACAAATCAAAGCAATTAAATACCCAAATCAAACCACTAAGGCTCAGAGGCAATTTTTTATATAAACAACTAGTGAATACAACAGTAATCAGGGCGTGCTTTATGTAAACTAACATGGAATGTTTCCCAAAAATAAACTGCATAAGATGTCTGTACAACACCAAGAGGATCATAAAAGCCAACTTAAGATCTATACAACACTAACAGGATTTCAAAGTGCCCTTGAAAACACAACAGAAGTGAAGACCAGCCTTTTCTCTATCACTGTCTTGTATAAAGAAATGTTAATGCTTTGGCTATTTATTTTTCTCTTTAAAAAAGTCTCCATGTTTTTGCTATTCACTCAAAGAAAAGCTAATTAAGTCTATAATCTCTGCCAGTTGTGGTTTTCCTCTCTCTTCAACTTCAGCCAATTTAATTCCC
Source organism: Zonotrichia leucophrys gambelii (assembly GCF_028769735.1). Lineage (NCBI taxonomy): Eukaryota > Metazoa > Chordata > Aves > Passeriformes > Passerellidae > Zonotrichia > Zonotrichia leucophrys. The sequence continues at coordinate 140,839,388 of NC_088171.1, forward strand.
AATTATTCACTAGACAATGAAGAAGCTGAATATTATTACACAAAACATTTTTAGGACACAAACACCCCAAAACTTGTTCACTTTCTTTAAGGATGCCAAAAACAAGAGCATGGACACTTTCAGGCATATTTTCTTGTCACAACTTCAACAAGCTTGAAGTTGTGAGAAGAAAATCTGTCATCCTAATATGGTGGCTGCTCTAGACTTCTGCTCTCTGCTTATCATGAAAATATTCTCCAATGTAATAATTTTCAAAAAACCCAATCCACAGAGTCTAGATTTATTATGCTCAACAAATTTTAAAGGTGGGATTTTAGATGCTGAGATTTCAGTAATATGTTGGATTCCACATAATAATAATAGTAATAGTAATAGTAATAATAATAATAATAATAATAATAATAATAGTAGTAGTAGCAGCCACATGTTCTTTTCAGCATGCAGGACTGCTAGCTTTTGTGTCAGCATTGTTTTGCATGTCCAAGAAAGAGGGAGTGGAAATTGTGAGAAACAATTTTCAGGCATTATCAGTTTTGGTCTCAGCATGTAACCTTAACAAAGCAGGAGAGCAGTCAGCTATTCTATTCAGCACACTTAAGCCATCATGGGCTGCACTAGAGCACTTGAATTCTCATGGAGCAGGCAGAGCTGCACCTGGTTGACAGCCATATATTGGCTATATGAAATTGATGGCACGTGGTAAATTAAAGGCTTCTACAGGGCACATGTGTTAAATGTTAGCCCTGAAAGGCTAGTTAAGAGTGTTAAAACCCTAAAGAGCCCCTTAAAATAATAGGCTTTTATATTCATTGACTCTTGCAAGTACCACAGATTGCATCTTGACCTGTCCTGTCAATACCTGGGGATATAAACATTAGAAGTAAGGAACTAAGAAGAAAAAAAAAAATCATTTAAGCCTGCCACACTTAAATACATATATTGTTCTATCTTTTATTTTCCCTTAGGATAAAATGGGCTAATTATGAATTTAACAATGTTTATCATAATTACAAATAAAAATGTTTGCAAAACTAAGGGTTATAAGCTACATTCAATAATAGCATATTCCTTTTGCCTCTGAAAATGCAGTTATATTTAATTGTATATTTTATTCTAATAGATGTCAAATATTTAGCTAATGGAGTTGATCTGACTGAAAAATAGAAGTTTATTTCACTGCTATCTTTGTATATCTTTAGAGTGAAAACTGTTGTCAGTTTACAGAGAAACAGAAAAATACAAAAGCTTCTTAGACTGCTCTGCGTCAATCGACTTGAACTCTAAAGTTTAAAGGCATATGAAATCTTCCCCAAGATCCCAGGTGTACCAAGATCTTGTCATTCCTAGTTGCCTCTTTCTGGTACTTCCTTTTACCAAGAGAACCTTTTCCACCCTCTACACAGTGAGAAATGTTGCCCAGTGATCTAAAAGGGATGAATTGTTAAGCATGACACAACGTAGGCATTAGATTAGATATATAGGTGACAAAATCTTCACAAGTTAGAAGCCACTGGGAGACTATAAAAATTGAAATATGGCATCTGGAGAAAGGATATGAGTCAAAAGAGATGTGTGACAAAGGGGACAGAACCTCTGAATTTTGGGCTGAGATTCATATGAGGATAGAGAAAAAATATAAATTTTATCCCCTTTTCTTTTAATAATACACTGCCTACCAAATGATATGGGGGGAGATCAAAATGAACATGTCTATATGAACCTTATGGCTGAAGGTCATCAACAATTCAATGCAGTAGAGGAATGACATGAGGTCTGTCTGAGTTCAGGAGGTGGGAATTCAGAGGGAATGCAGCACTGCTTTTACCAGCTGCCTTTCCAAACCTGCTGGTGACTTCACCAGAGACTATCCACAAACATTCCCAACACAGCCACAGCAGAGTCCATCACAGTAATTTGAGTAACTTCTAGTATCACCCATATCAAGGTGTCCAGTCTGAATATTTGTTATGGAATTGTTGCTTAATCAACATCCTTTTTATCATGTTCTGGGTGAAAAAGACTAAATGTAGATTTTGGCATAATTTGCACATCAGAGGCGCAGTTTTGATCTCACCACAGTCAGTGGCAAATCATGGCTTAATTTCTTTAATTTTTTTTTTCTCAGTTTTTTGACATCTGCATTTCCTGTTCAATGTGGTTGCTCCCCAGAAAAAAAACAAAAACAAAAAAACACCTATTTTCAGGAGATATAAGGTATAAATTGTATCAACTTCATCATATGCTGATAATTAACTTTCAGATAAATTAGATCCCACTTCCAGATCATCCCGTGGTCAATGAACAGAGTAAGGCAGCTCTAGAGAAAAACTCAATGCTGTCCCAGAAAGCAATCTCAGGCTGGGTTGAGTTACACTTTGTGTTTGCTCTGGTTTAAACAGTTCAGAAGTAATCCATGTTAAGTGAGACAAAGCCAATCCATAACTGATCCATGTGGAAAAGTACCATAGATCCATTACACTGTACTTTAATTCTGTGTACTAGTTCTGCATATTTTACTTTCCTTGTGGGAAAAAGTTATACTTCTGTAACCTTTTTGGACACAGGTTACCTGATAGAGGGACAAGAGTTAAAGACAGCTCTTATTCTGGACAGCTCAGGCCCTGGAAAAGGAACAGCTCAACTCTCAATTTCTATTCCAAGGAAAATGACAATAGTTGTTTTATGGGATCTACACATTTCTCACAGTAACGCCCATACTGAAGAGATTTACCACTTTTTTGATATATGTTTGCAGTAACAGAATGTTCAGATATGACAAGTCTTGGGTAATCAGAGAAGGAGATCCAGACATCCTTAACTGTTCCTCAGAATTCTGCTCCTTGCAGAGAACATTTGCCCATGTAGTACAGCAGTCAGCAAATTTGATATGGGCAACATTTTTTACATAGTTGGAACTTAGAAGCAAGCTGTAACTCTGCCGTGATTGCCCACAAAAAGTGGGTAACATCTCTTCAAGGAATTGAAATAGAACATTTTCTTCCCCTGCAAATGAGGTGTGGATTCCTCAGCACTGCATAATAGTTGAACAAAGTTTTTCCTTATAATAAAACATGTATTTGAATTTCACAATATCTCATCACTTCAGCCACAGCTGGTGACCATGCCAGGAGCACTTCTCACGTATCATTTGCAATGTTTTCTTTCCAATTACTCCAGGGAGAAGAGGGGAGGGAAGCACATGGGACAGAGCTACAGTTCCTAGTGAAGATTTTACAGTTAATCTCTTTTTTACAATAGCACTACTCAGTACTCTGCTGTTGGAGTGCTGGTGAGAGTTACACACTGAGGAACACTTTTGCCCTGTTATTAGTGGTTCTGCCAGTGTTTGGAGGACTTGATGGTCTGTTAGAAAAGGACTTCTTGCAACACCAAACATTAATGTAATAGTCCAACTGTGCCATACCAAAGGTCCTCCTAGATTGTTATCTTGTTCCCTACAGTGGCCAAAACAAAAGGGACAGTACAAGTTTAAAAATCACAAATCTTTTGGAAGGCTCTTTCAGATCCCAGAAATTAGAGGCTTTTGGGCACCCTAAGCCAAATATTTCAATCAGGCTATTAATGTTAATGGCCTCAAGGACTGCTTTTAAACTAATTTCTCCTTTTGTCCCCAACATTATCCTATTAATGCTTCCATATTTTATTTATATACTGAGTAGGAAAAAAGGTAAAAAATAATGACAGCCTTGTATATCTTTCTTTAACTATCAGATGTAGTTTCACTCCATGATAAAAGAGTTTACCAACAAGATTGTTGAAATTTCTACTCTGGTTCAAGCACTGCTACATGACTTCTAAGAGCCTTTTGCTGGCTTCCTAGCACTCGTTGGGATGAACTACTCAGCAGAAAAATGAAAAACAATATTTCATATCTGTTTGAAGCATTAGTCATTATCTTGTCTCTGGCTGAGCAAAATACCCATCAGACAAATTTTAGTGTAATGTTTTGCCTTTTACAGCATAGCCTCAAAAATGCTGATTTGTGCAACATTTTGACAAAGAAATGGTCACAACCACAAAGATTACTTTTGTGACAAGAAATTGCCTTCCAGTATCCTTATCACACAACAAGGCATTTTACTTACTAGTGGGTTTTGCTTTTCAAAACAAAGGCTAGAGCTAGGCTACGGTGACATTGTAATGGCAGAGCTAAGAATCCCAGAAGAAGGGAGCAAAGCAAGAAAAATAAAAGGACCATGACTCTGAAGAGAGAATTTAAATTCATTTGTGGCTCTGCTTAGCAGAATCCTATGGGAAATGGTCCAGGAAATCTGTTTGATTTCCAGGGATTCCCTCCTCTGAGCTCAGCAAAAGTCCATGTGGTTCTACAGGAAGTCTGGCAAAGGTGGCAGGATGCCAGCAAGGATGAAAAAGCAGCCCAAGACAAAATTTGGACATTAAAAAGAAGCTTACAGAAGGCAGAATAAGAATCATGTTGCTAAGGAGGAATTCAGGACACTATCTGAACATGCAGGGGTGGAATAAGGAGTTCCAAGCCCACCTGGAGTTCAATCTGGTGAAGAACACATAAGGCAACAAGAAGGGATTCTACAAGTACCTTAGCAGCAAAACAGAGACAAGAGAAAAAGTGGGGGTGCTGTTAAACAGTGCTGAGGAAAGTGGCCAATGTCATTGCAAGGCCACTGTCCTTTATCTTTGCAGGGTCATGGCAGCTGAGGAGGTTCCTGAGGACTGGAACAGGGTAAATACTGTTTCTACCATCATGACAGACAGGTGAGGGTTGGCCCATGGAGATCCAGAAGATGAGCTTGATGATCCTTGTGGGTTGCTTCCAGCTCAGAGTATTATATGATTCTGTGGTGATTTTAAGTCTCAAGTAGCACTCAGACCTCATGTTCAAACAATGCAAACACTAAGGTGTGCTGTTCTTATCTGCCTTTGATCATATCAAATGCACAGATGACTTGACACAATAAGAAAGCTACAAACTGTTTTCTCTTTTTCTTTCATTCACCTATAACTATAAAATCAGAGATATGGCTGTCCATTTTCTTCATACACACCATCCATAAATGAGTCATTTACATTCAGTTGTGACCATAGTCAGTGGAGCAGAATTTCTTAAAAATATTGGATTTTAAATACCAGCACAAAGTCTGTTTAGTGTATAATATGACACCCTTCATTATTGGTAATAATAAGCAACATATTTGTCTAAGATTTGTTATCTCTTCTTCACACAAGCAAAGCCAAGATGTCTGCTGGTTGTTTGTTTGGCTTTCCTTCCATTTAATCACAGGAGATCCAGATAGCCACTAGGCACTTATGTGATTTTGATGCAAGCAACCTCTCTGCTCAGATTTCTGTGACTTACTTTGAACATAATTACATACAAAAAATAAAACTCAATCCTAAATAAACCCTGGGAATCTGAAGTCAGCTGATTAGTGCACAGCTTTTCCTGCTGCTAAACTTTCCTTTCTGTTTTTCTGTGTGCTAGGGCGAGTGGCTTCACACTGATGTAGGCTGTAGTGGGATGTTGCAGAGAGGAGTCAGCACCTGAAATCCTTCACCAGGAGGATAAGATGTTCAAATAGAGAGTTTCCCCTTTCCATCTGCTTCTTTCCTAATTGTTAACCTTTTTATTCTCCATTTTTGTTTTTCCCTTCAGGCTGGTGTCATTTATGCAAGTTCTCTAACACATATTTCTAGCTTTCTCTTTTTTTCACTGGCACTTCACCAGGTTACATCCACATTTCCTACATATAGTGTAATTTACATCTATTAGATACTATTTGCTGTTTGTGTCATCCCCCAAACCAGGTTTGTCAGGCTCCAGGCCTGCAGTCTCCAGTTTTCAAGATGACTCCTTTTATACCAAACCCATTCTTCTCTACACCTTGTGTCAGGGTCCTAAATACCTCATTCTGCTTAAAAAACCTTTTTGCTACTGCTAGGTATATAGCTACCGATAAAAAAAACATTGAATTAAGTCCAAGAAAGCTACAGGCAGGTCAGTTACCCTTTAAACCTCTTTCCAAAAGGTTTATACTCTAAATATATTTGCTAGATGAGTCAAGCATGAAGCAGAGAGAGAGGAGACAAGGGAGATGCTTACATATTCTCAGAAAAAAGTATTTCAAATGACAAAGTCAATAAGAAGAGCAATTTTCCCAGGAACATTACTATTTTTATAGGAAATTTCATTTTCATCTACTGTTTTTAACATTCATGATGTTGACACTGAGCTGCCTTTAATTTATTAACTGAAAAAACTTTCTTGCTAAGAACTCCAAAACTGGTTATTTATTGTGAAAACCCGAGCTACGCTAAGAAAAGCCAGAAATGTTTTTAGGGTTTTGAAATGTTTATTTCAGCAAAAAAACCCTCAATCCTCCCAGCCAGCACTCAGGATGAGCAGAATCCCAAGTCAATCTATGGCACCTGGCACAACCTGACACAGGCTTTAATGACAGCAGAGGATTCAGCATAGTCATGTGCAGTAGGCTTGGAGTTGCAAGGCTGCTCAGAAAAGTGGCAAAGACACCTTACATGTCACATGTCACACCTTACATGTCACATCCCCGGGCAAATCACTGCTCTTCCATCAGACAGAACTGCAGGACAGCCCCTCTCCAGGAGCAGGACTCCTCTGACACCCAGAATCAAAATCTCTTGAACCTGAAAACAGAGATGAAAAACTGTAACATGAAACCAGCCTGTAGAACCACACAGTCACTCAAAAATAATTTGGGAGCTGCAATGGAACATTACATTGCAAACCCAGCTGTTTACTGGCAGCTGTTGCAAAAAATATTTTCCTCCCATTTGCATCTCCCCCTGCCCCGGAATTTTTTTTCCAATTTTTTTTTATTTAACACTCAGAGAAGCAGAGAGTTTTACACTGGCTTTGTTTATTTACTGCCCTGGAGATAACTGAAGTTTCTCACAGCCAACCAGTGGGAACTAAAAAGCAATATTGCAGGGTAAATAACGAGACTGGGAGGACAATGCACTTTAGGAAACAGTTCATGGGTGGGTTTCTTTTAATTCCAAGGGAGAAACAAATGCATGACAGCAATAGAAGGAGAAAACAAAAATGCTAAAAAATGAAGACAACAGACTACTTCCATTCTTATATGGAAGGTAAAACCTTTACAAGCAAATATTTTTGATCCTGTACCTCCTAAATTTTCTGACACTGTCAACCATTTTCATGATCAGCCTGAAAATCATTGCCACAGGATCAAGGCATTCTGCCATTACATCAAGGCAAAAAGTTTGGAAAGGCCAAAGCAGAATGGGACACATGTGGATTATGAGGTTAACCAGAATCATGGTATTAAAGAGTTTAACAATCTATTAAAAAAATTAAGGGGTTTGGAAAAGCCATCCATATTGCTTCAGTACAGAAGATAATTTCCCTGGAGGACTATCTGGGATGTGTTTATATGAGTAATCATGATCTGTGAAACGTAGATAATCTCACAACACTTGAAGTTTTCTGTCATGTATTACTCATGAAAAAGACCTCCTTAGTCTGGATACACCCATGCAGATAAAGCAAACGTTTTCAAAACACTTCTCTAGAAATGAGGCCAGATTCCACAAAAGTTCTTTATATTATTAGTCTGCTGTCCTTCAGAACAGGTGAACTACACCCTGAATATCTGTTGGGAATGGTCTCTGTTTCTTGCTAATTCCTGCCCACAAGAACCAGGTGAGTGCTGACTAGTGCAGGCCAAATCTGATCGAACCTGTTCCAGTGCCAGGGATCCTTCTAACTGGGCTGGCTCCAGTGCCAGTGCTCCCACTTTGGCACCATTTCATTCCTTAGCAGAAGAGATTGGTATAATACTGTGACAAAACAGCAGCAGGGATCCAGCACACCAGTCACACACTGGTGTGGGCACAGCGCATAAGAGGATGTACTCCAGCTCTGCAGCCATCCCCAAGCCCCTTCCTTTCCCTTTCAAAACTCTCAGTTTGCCCCCACGTGTGCAAGCTCAAAGGAAGCATCACCCTCTCACGACAACCCCCAGTGGGTGATAACTTTGCTCAGCACTTCACATCTTGAACCTAATTCCAATGAGGGCATTTAAAATGAAAAATGCAGTTACTAATTGTTAGAATGTCTTGAAACCAAGCTGCATTCTTTCATCCCTAGAAGATGAGTATGTCAGAATATGATTTAATATTATTAATATGTACCCTTCAATAAAGAAAGGTTATTTTCTTCCCCACACCTTCACGCATATTTGGTATGCTGCTTGCAGAAGTTATTAGTTCACCTTTCTTAATTCACTGCAAACAGTCCCTACCTAGTTCATGTTTTTTCCTTCAAAAGTAATGTATTAATTTCAGTTGCATATACCTCATGCTATAAAACAAAAATCCAACTACAGATTGTTAAATGCATAACTAAGCTGTTTACCTTGTAACAGCTTAATTAAAATACTTCACATCTGCACTCAGCCAGGCAATGTGGCCACCGGCACTAACGTGCTGCTAACCACTACATTCTGAGGGGCACAAGGGATTTAAAAATATGTATTCTAGTACTTAATGTTTTCTGTTTACTGCAGCAAATTTTTCCTTGAAGAGACCAATTTGCTAGGATGTGACAATTTCATCATTGCATTTCTATTTTGTGCATGTTGTTCTTTATTTATTAAAAAAACATCCATACAGATTTCCTAAATTGGCTTCTACCTTGAGTAAATACCTATAATCAGAATAGTAGAGCCATGGGCATAGTGAAATTTTAAGCTCAATTTCTATGAGAAAAAATATGGAGCTATAATAACACAAAAACTATTCCAAAGGAAAATGTTTGGCTGAAAAATAAATGCCTGCTTTGCTTTCTGTATGTATAAAATTACCATTTTTTCTGAAGGTAATTCCATAAAAGAAAACATCTTTTCATCATGAGAAGTTAAAATGCTCCATTTTGAAAATTACAAAATATTTCTTAATGCTTTCTCCCTTTTACATTTTATTTCTTCTCAAAGCTATTTACAAATTGCCTCTGCATTTATGAATGTTTTTATTTCAAAATAGCATTTTCTGGTAATTCCCATATTAACTAAGACTAGTTCAGGGAGAAGGTGCAGATATTCAAAGAGGTCTCTGTTGGGCAGCCTGCCAAAGCAACATGTCATCCTTTGAGTCAAATATGAAAGCACAAAATTAGGATGTGGGTCAAAAGGAGAAACATCTGACTGCAAAACTGAGATTAGAATTGACTTTTGTCTACATTGCCTCAACAGTACAGCCCTGATGATGCCAAGTGTAGGCACAGCTCCTGTAATAGGATGCTGTGTTGGTCTAAGTTTATGATCAGACAATTGCTTAGAGGCTCAGCATTGTGGGCTAAAAGGCAGCTTTCAGTGTGCATCAGGCAGTCAGTGAGGGGTCACAGCCAACAATAACAGGCAGTGTGACCTATGCTAAAGAACAACAGGAAACTATCTGCTGCAAGGAGGAAAGTCTCTGACCTTTCCTGCTGTTTCAATGAGATGGCCTGTAACTGCTGCTAAAGGGCATCTCACAATTTGGCCTGTAGTACCTTAAATTTGTCCTTGCTAGAACCAAATTAAGCTTCTATTTGAGTGTTTACTTCCCCCTATCCAGACATATTTTTCTCACAAAATACAGGTGATTAAGTTCTTTGACTTCTAACCATCTTTCAATGAGGATTGAAGTGGCCCAACAGGTTCAAGTATACTTTGGAGAGAGAAGTGACTAAGAAGCACACAAATAGACCTCATAAAAGCATTCAATTCATTTGCCAGGACAACCTTTAAAAGCACTATGTGCAAATCCTGTGATAAAATGATGAGGTTGGAAGGAGGATGATATTGCCAGTGTATAGGAAGAGATGAGATGATGGCAAGAACTGTCTAGTTGTCCAGATAATCAGACCAATATTTCCAGATGTGTTTTTCACTCAGCAGTGAGACCTCCAACTCATTCACATGCTGGATGGGCTCAAGGTGCAAGACATCTTGAAATGGTCACAAACTATTTCAATCACTATTAAGGATTTAAAGTCCTGTCAGCCATCACCTTTAATAGAAAAAAAAATCTTGGCATGGAGAAATCACTGTATGTTACATACTCTGTCTGCAACAGATTAGTGCATATATCAAAGCCCTGCACATTCAGTGAACAAAGATTATCTTGCATAAGACCATTCTTGTCTATTCAATCTTAGGATAGCTTTAATGAATGAAGAATACATGAGCACATAAATAATATCCCTGGACTATGTGAAAACTGTTTTCAGGTATGTCTTCTTTCCAGAAAAATATTATTAATCAATGTTCTTTAAAATTTATGTATTTGGCATACTTTTATTCCTGCTCCAAGACAATGTATTGGGAGATTTTCTGATGTTTTATCAAGGTTACAACAAGGTGTTGAGTTGGCATTTCTTGTAAAACAATTTGTTTATTTTACATTGTGTCTACCAACTTAAACCCTTTCCTTAGAATAAGACGCTTCAGCTCCTGAAAGCATTTATCTCCTCCAGTGAGTATGATGAGATCCTGGATGGACAGCTCAGACTGCTCATCTAACTGAAGGAGCTTATACAGCTCCTTATCTCTTCTACCCTGAAACAAAGGCTGCATGCACTTACCATTTCTGTCTTTGTTTCCTCCTAGTGGAAATTTTAGTAAATCTCCTTAATTTGCTTGAGTGTCTACTCATCATTATAAAGAGATGAAGAAGATATTTCAATTCGATGTAAGAACTCCTGAAAGTAATTGTCAAGAGTTCATTCTTAACAATGTTGTGCCCTGGCGAATTTCATTCACCAGTCAAAAAAACCCCATCCTCTACAGCTATATCTAGGGTCCTCCTTTAACCTCTAAATTTTTCAGTCACAGTTACAATGGATGGTGAATAATGAGTCCTTCAGGGGGACAGAGGCAATCTGTATTCCCAGGTCCAGGAGATCATATGGAATTAAGCACCTTTGGTAAGACCAGCATTCATATTTTAGCCATCTCACCAACAGAGTATGTTTGAACACTAGTACAGGATCATTATCAATTCATAAGAATGAGGAGGAAGAAATCCACATGCCATGAACTGGTGCCTAGACCCAGCTATGTAATTAAAAATGGCTCTTCATCTCAGTGAGAAAAGCTTGGGCTGTTCACACTTTGTAACAGTGGAAGTACACACACAAATCATCAGAAAAACTAAGACATAGAAGCAGTTTGGCTATGCTTCGAGTACTCAGACTACTCATGAAAACAGAGGACTGTTGTGGAATTGCTAAAATAACTTTTGACTGTGAGGTTGCCTTAATAAACACAATTCCTTGTACATTTTGCAATAAGCTAACTGCAGAGACCTCATGGGCCTCAGTTCCTAAAGAAAAACAGAGGTCTTTGTAAATACACATGCAAAGAAATCTCAATAAAATCACACCCATTGTATTAGATCATTTTGCTGCCCTTGATCTAGACAACTATACAGTTCATGACACAATAGAAAAGCCACTTTTAACTGGGCCTCTTTGAGAGTTTGTAAATTCTAGCAATATGCCAGCAGTTACTACATTGTCTTCTCTCTGTTCAGTGCCTGTGCTTCTCCTAAACTCTGTTTACTTTGGATACGTAGTGGCTGTTAGCAGCAATTCAAGGTTACTGCCAAATCCCTGAGAACTATTGACTGGATAGAGATGTTTAAATGTTCTGGCTACCTGCTATAAGTTTCTCACTCTATTTCACTTCTGTGAACTCTGTAAAATACTTACTCCTCTTTAGCCCTCTTATTTTCAGTAAAATATTCTGAAAATTTTACTGACAATGTAGGGATATATGCTTCCAAACTGGGCAATCTTTGTGGTGTTTTAAAGCCAATCCTCTCAAGGTCCTCTCAAGAATGCTTCTGACTGCTTGGTGTTTGTCCTTAATTTGAAGACTTTCCCTGTCAAGCAAAACAGCGAGATACTTTCAAAAAAGAAATAACGAATAACGAGAAGCAGAGAACAGCGAGATACTTTCTAAAAAGAAATAATGAATAACGAGAAGCAGAGAACAAAGTGCCGAAGTGCTGAAGTCACATCAACCTTCTTGCAGCGAAAGCTTTTAGTTCTTATAGGAAAAGAGGTGTCTTCTGATGGTAGAAGAGGAGGACATCATAGGACTAACCACAACCAAGTCTGTGGTCTTGGAATTCTACACATAATGGTTATTGACTGGCACTGAAATGGGAAAATAAAGTTTCCCCTCAGGGGAGGCTTTTTGTGTTTCTTCATTCCTTATGAGAGTCCAATAGGAGTATCTTGTTTCTTTATAACATTATCTATTTTCTGCTTGTTTTTATAATTCCCTTCCCATTTCATTAATCTTTATTTACTCTCTAATGGAATACTGAAGTTACAACTGGAAAAGTTATCATGAAATGAGTAGGAAAGGCCTGCAAAGTTGTATAGTCTTACAATGAAGATTTATATTGTTCATTCTACCTAGAGTATGAAATAATAAAAAATCCCCAACAATTAATTCTGTCATGCTCTGTAGCTGAAAATACTGTGGGCCTTCACATGCTCCTCTAAAATGGAAGATGATTGCCATCTCTCCTCCAAGCCACCACAGACTTTCACAACAACAGTAGATGCTTTCCCTAGGGCTAGGAAAAAAATGTTTCTGATAAAGTAAAAGCACATGTACACCCTAGGATATATTTCAAAGCACAGTTCCATAACTTGTTATTAGGCAAAAAAAAAAAAAATCAACTCCATGTTTCTATGCTGAGATAAATATCTTCCTTCAGTGAATCTTTGCAAGGTAAAACCAGCCTGGATCTGAAAGTCCATGTGTGGTTTCTGGAGCACCACTGAGCAGCAGTACTCCAGATTGCTCTTAAATTTTTTCCATGAAAGAAATATCTAAATATTTCCTGAGAAACCTGTTCCTATGCATTACTTTCTTAAAGATTATGTTTTTTCAGTACTATGTTTCCAGAAATATTCTCTGCTAAAAATCACAGGCACTGACTTCTTGGTCTTCCCTGCAGAGAGAAGGAAAGCAAATTATCACAGTTCATTTTGCAGAAGTCTTATACATACTGCAAAGCTGTTGCACATCCTGCTTCCATCTCCTCTAGTCCAAAACAAACTAGCTCAGATCTGCCTATTTTTCTTCTCAAAACTTTATATAAATAAATAAACTTTATTTATGGAAGCTCTGCTTTAGTCTTGCTTCTCCCTGCACCTTTCATGCCCAGTGTTGGAAGAGTTCTGCAGCCAGGGCTTGCTGTCACCAGCAGAGCAGAATCACCTCATGTGTTTTGGTGAAAAACCAGCCCTGTACAGACATATAATAATGGCTGGACACTACAGACATATAATAATTATCTGCATTCATGCAGAGTTCAACCTCTCTGCACTTCAAGCTGGCCAGGTGAGAGCCATGGCCATCTAAGTGGCATTGTCCTCCATGGAAAAACTTATCAAATCCAGAGGAGTGTGTCCAGTTTTGGGGTCCCCTGCACAAGACAGATAATAACACACTAGAGCAAGGTCATTGCAGAGTCATCAGTGGAGACAGAATGTGTGGGTGTGGCTGACAGAACCAGGAGTATTCAGACATAAGAAAATAAGTCTAATCTTGTCCTTTGCAAACAGACACTATTGTCCTGGGCCATTTTTGTTATTCCTCAACCTAGCCCACAACCTCTCTTTCAGAAGGTAATTGAGAGATCAGCAAGCCATTGGTTTAATGCAATGAGATCAGCTGGTTTAATGCAGTGTCTTGGCACCATGGCACAGTGAATGCAGGACTCAGAGCACTGAAGAATACTCACAGGGCCTTGAAGCAAAGAAAGACAGGTTTTATTTTGCAAATATCAAAACCAAATAGTTTTGGACTTTTTGGAGTATATTTTATGTCAGAGAAAATCACAGTAAACCAGTGGTTTTTTATGGAAACAAAGTCCTCAGTCATAAAAAATTATAAAATTCTTATGAAGAGTATGAAAGAAACATTCCTATCCCTACCTGCACTCTAGTCTCAAGTGCAGGTGTGCAAGGAGAGAGCAGGCTGAGGCACAGCTGAGGTGAGGTGATTTAGACTGTTCACTGCTCCTTATGTCATAATCACCTGCAATTACTTCAAGTTGTTAAGTAATTCCAATTAGAGTAGCAGCTGCTGTAGATCCCTAGAAGCTATTAAAATTATAAACTCGGGCTCTTTCTCTTTTTATCAAGTGCATTGGGCTCAAATCATTAGTTTGGTTTCTTGATACATTAGACTGTAGCAATGCCTTTGTTTAAAGCTAGCAGAGTGCACATCCACCAATTCTCCAGGTAAATGTTGTGAACTCATACACCTCTGAGAAGATCCAGTTTTCATCATAATGGTCCAGAACTAGCCCTTTGCAATCAAACTATATTCTTTTCACTGATAAAAATAATTTATATATATATATATAAAATGTTGTTTTACTGATATACATTCCAGATAGATTGAACAGGAACATGACACCACAATATCAAAGTATAATGTGGAAAACCATTCAAGTTATATAGAAGTTTACATTGATCTTTTGAAAAAGTATACTCAAAGTCTTCTTCAACACCCCTTTATTTTTTAAAGAGAGTTTTTCCAGATATTGTTACCCTGATTTAGAATATGTACTCTCAAAACTGCCATGAACAGCTAAATAGGCAGACTAGTGCTTACAAATCAATCAAAATATATAAACAACAAGTGTTGAAATCAGTGTTTGAAATATGTATAATGATATACAGCTTCTTTGAAATGGAGAGAAGAAACACTTCTGAATACTATTAGAGGCAGATACGAGCATTCTTTGACATGTAATGAAGTTCATTATTATATTAAGATGTACATTGCTCACTGATCTTTCCTTTTGTAGGCTCCTTTAGGTGCCTTCTCTTGTGCTACTTTTTTGCCCCTTCCTTTCTTCAAAAATAACAGCAAAGAAATCATGGGAGGCAAAAAGAGGATGTCTCAAGATGAGTAACAATCTGTCCTCCTCCTCTCCTGTCCTTAGCCTGTCCAGGCAGGCATGTTGTTCAGATTCTTTATTTTGGTCATTTTTTTTGTCCATGGTTGAACAAAATCCCAAAATACTGACTTTGATCTCTTAGAAGCTCTCTGAGGGAGGTTCTCCAAAAACATCTATGTAAAAAACATTCTTTTTCCTGCTGTTTCACTGATATGATGGACAGAAAACATGAGAATATTGACTAAAAATCAAAGCTGGTGCATTATTGTCCCTGGCAGATTTATTTTCTCTCAGGGAGATGAAAGGACTAAATATCTATCCAAACCGTTGCCAAGGTCTTTATAGCCATGGCTATGCCTTCCAAAATGGTTTGGGTTTCTTACAAATCACTAAAGAATGACTGAAGAGGCAAGGCTCATAATTTAGCTTTTTATTGCTCATTCTTAGAGAAGGCAACATGGTGTGTCTCTTCCAGCACCTTCTCCTACCACAGGTTTAGTGGGCAAGAAGTGGTTCCTGTCCAGCACAGAAATATCTCTGATTTAGAGAAATGAGCAGTGTTAGTACTCAGCAGCCCTCTTGGAGGTGTTTAGTTCATCAGAGTCGAGGCACCAGCTCAAGTTGGCTCTTGAACAGGTGGCCAGCAATTGCCATCCCTTGTGGCTTGATGACTGACTGCTGCAAAGCATAAATCCTGTGTAAATCCATGTGCAAAGAGAATGGAATCTGCAGTTCTCAACATCCTCCCCTGCATTTCCTCTCCAGGCCATGCTCACTCCTTCCTCACCTATCAACCTGACAATAATGCTTCACCAAGCTCTTCAGCTAACTTAGGTTACATTTACAGCTACCCCCCTCTATCATTGCTCCTTCTGTGTACACAGGAGGTCTGAGTGGAAAAAAAAATAGAAAGAAAAAGAAACATAGTCCAAAGAAGTGATTTTTATTGCTGCTAAAACCAGCCAAAGTATTCAACAAAGGCTCCAAGTGAATGACATTTCATGATGGACATTTTTCTGTTCTTCTTAGGGAGAAAATCTTGTTCTCATGACACATGATTCTTTATAGATGCTCTGGGAGAGATGAAGTACTTTCATACATGCTTTTCTACTTTGCACACAGAATATACTAAGTGGCTTTTATATTATTTACAGATTTACAGGCTCTGTTTCTCTTTAGAAAAATAATTTAATTAACTCAGTTTTCAAGAGCTAAAGCAGTCACTTTGGAAAAAATAGAAGATAAAAAAATAACCTGTGTACTCCTGAAGAGAAAAGATTATTGTTGTGAATAAAAGATCAACAAGATGACACTTAATATGTGTTTTTATTGAGAAAAATACTATTGCTTATGTCAGAATTCACTCATTATTAGGCAATTTCAGCTGAATAAGATATTAGATTAGAAGAACTTCATCTTGCATTCAACATTCATTTGGCTGCAGGGGGAGTTGCTTGAAGACCATACTTGAAGGCCATTTCCATGGAGGAAGCTTGAACTTCTCTCTTTTAACACAACACTGCTAGCGGCTTCCACCCCAGTGACTAAAACAAGTAGTGAGAATTGCTGAGATAGTTCTGAAGAAGTCAAAAAAGCTGCAGCAGTTTATCAGCACAGTTTATCCAGGGGGTTTACTGGTGACATGCTGCAGAGAGGGCATGAGTCTCACAGGGAATGCCATTTGGCTGACATTTGCCATCTGCCTGCAGTAGGGTACAGCCCCCAAATCCCAAAACTGAAGCACAATTAGAGACATGGGGATTCCTACTCCTAAGATAAAATTGGATTCAGAGGAAAAAAATGTTTATTATGATCTTTGAAAGGGTGAGGGGATAACATTTGATTTTGAGTGTAGCCAGACATCTGTACCCCTCCCTGTCTTCAGTGGGGATGTGGACCCTCAGCACCTGCTAGAATGGGAACCCTAACCCTTATACAAAGGGAGTGAAGAATATGAAGATGATGAACAGTGACATCTCTAATCTTTGCAGAGTAAAACAGCTCATGATCACAGCTGGTTAAAATACAGAATGACCAAATGATTAACCAGCAGAAATGTGGGCTGTGCTGTTACTGCATCAAAGCATGCAAGGCCAAACAAGCTCTCAGCTGGAATACAGATGCCAAAAGAGAGCTGACAGCCAGAAGCCATGTGCTTTTGGAACCTATCCCTGGAGAATGAGAAGGAGGAGAGATTTTCCCATGCTGATTTGTCTCTCATTGCCTCTCTGGACTTGATCCACCACTGATGTAGTCCAAAACTGCAATTGGAACCTAGTGTAGAAATCCAAGATTTTATGGCTTACAAAGGATAACAAAAGGATAACACAAGGAAAAAAAAAGAACAAAAAAACAACAAAAAAATCCCTCTCCACCTTTTATATTAGGCAGAAGGAGCCAAGAGGAGATTAAAGAAGGATTTTTCAAACTGACCAATGTTTTTTGGAAGGTTTGGGATTTTGAGGAGCCCAGCTTTTAACAGCTGAGAGAATCCAAATTTTTCAGTTAGTTAAAAATCAGGACTGATCATTATTTTTCCATAAAAGTAGCCTAAAATTACTCATCACTTGAAAATCTGTCAGATTAACTATCCCAGCATTACACAAGCAGTCTGAATTAGAAGTAAGAGTGTCTTGTACCCCAGGATTAGGAAGGTCTCTTCTCTGTGTTTTGCCCAGAGTGTAGATTTCTAAAGATTGACTAGGAACATAAAATTAAAGAAGTCCAAAAATGTTTCTTTTTCACCTATCCAATAGTAATACAACAATCTGGGGAACCCTTCAAAGACTCCACCTCCAACAGAGATTACAAGTACATGCAGTAATGGAAGGCCTCTCTCACAAGTGAGGCCAGCACAGCTCTTCTGAGAAATACAAAATCACAAAGGGATAAGCTTCAAAGGAAACCATGGGATGCAGTGTTCAGAGCCATAGTTCAGCCTGAGCGTACCTAAGGACAGGGATTCCACAGCCCCTCTGGGGACCTGTTCCAATGTTTTGTTGCCCTTGTTGGGAAGAATGAATATTTTTCTTATATGCAATCACAATATTCTTCACTTAAGCTTGAGTTCCTTTGATTTTTATCCTTTCACTGTCTGCCTCTGAGAAAAGACAGCACTAAGATCCACCTGAGCTGTGTCTCCTCCAGCCTAAACTAATCCAGTTCTTTCAGCCTTCCTTCATACATCCTGTATTCTGGCTTCATGACCCTCTTGGGGGTCGTCCATGGGATCCAATCCCATGACCCCATGATGATGACAGCTCATCACTGTCATTCTTGTCCTGAAGAGCCCAAAACTGGATGCAGTACTAGAAGTGTAGTCTCACACGTGCCAAGCTAGGGAATATTAACCTGACTTGCTGGCTGCATCCTTTCTTGTACAGTCCAGTATGTGGCTGTTCATCCCTGCAGCAGGGGCACACTGCTGCTGCAATCTCACAGAATCACAGAACAAGTCTGATTGAAAGAGACCACGCTGGGTCATCTGATTCAACATCTCTGCTCAGGCACAGTCATCCCAGAGCACATTGCACAGGATTGTGCCCAGACAGTTCTTGAATATTCCCAGTAACAGGAATTCCACAGTCTCTCTGGTCAATCTGTTCCAGTGCATGGTCACCTACACAGTTAAGAAGTTCTTCCTTGGGTAAAGGTGGAACTTTTTGTTCTTCAGTTTCTGCCTCTTGTCCTATTGCTTCCAACAATGGGAAGAGCCTGATCCACCCTCTTGGCACTGACGGACATTGATGAGGTCACCTCTCCGTTGTCTCTTTGTGAGTCTCCCTCAGTCTTTCCTCATAAGAGGGATGCTCCTGTCCATTAATCATTTTTGTTGCCCTCCACTGGACCCACTCCAGGAGCTCCATGTCTCTGTTGTACTGAGGAGCCCAGAACTGGACACAGCACTCCAGAAGTGCCTCACTAGGGCAGAGTAGAGAGGCAGGATCACCCCCCTTGACCTGCTGGCAATGCTTTTCCTAATGCACCCCAGGATACCATTGGCCTTCTTGGCCTTCCTGAGCACACTGCTGGCTCGTGGACATCTTGCTGTCCCCAGGTCTCCCAGGCCCTTCTCCACTGAGCTGCTTTCTGGCTGGTTTGTCCCCACCAACTTTGCTGCACATTCTTCCCCAGGTGCAAGACCACAAGACTCTGCGTTTGGCTTTTTGAATGTCACACAGTTCCTCTCTGGTTATCTTTCCAACCTGTTGATGCCCTTCTGAAGAGCTTCACAGCACTCTGGAGTATAAACCACTCATCCCATCCTTGACTCCTCAGGAATCTTACTGAGGAGGCATCTGCCCCTTTATCCAAGTCACAGATGAATAAGTTAAACAATACCAGACCCAGTATTAAAGCTTCAAGGACATCACTAGTGATAGGCCTCCAACTCAAACCTGATTACAGCCCTCTGGAATCTGCCATTCAGTTCACAATCCATCCCACTGTCTACTTGTCCAGTTCAAGTTCAAGTCACTGGCCTCCAGAATCCCTGGATCCTTTCTTGCAAAGCTCCTGTCCTAGGCTGTTTTATCACATGGCTTTACTCCCTACCATTTCCAGGCCTTCCTCCATGTCTTTGATGAACTTCATGGATTTTCCATCAGCGCATTTCTCCAGCCTCCCTAGATCCATCTGAGGAGCAGATCTGTCCTCCTGCATGTCAGCTGCCTTCCTCTGACTGCTGTCATCTGAAACTTACTGAGGGGCTTTGACAGGATCTGCTATCTTAGCTACGAGGAGTTGCAATTTCTTAATATTTCAGCAACATCATTGTGTTGAAAGTATTGGAATTATTCCTTGTTTGTTGTTTGAATTGTTGGATCTTGTGAAGCTAACATTGCACAGTCTAGGCATTTATTTCAATTCTTTGAAGAGATTATGGAAAGTCTTAGGTGCTCACTGCTTTGTGTCTTTTTATAAGATTATCCTCCACTTACACACAAGGCCAGACAGAATTAGTAGAATGGTGCCATACTTGCATCAATAGTTTCAGCAATGTTCTGGTTAAAAATCATGAAACATAGGTTTTTAGGTTATTACATATTATCCAGTACTCCAGTGTGTACTCCTTGATATCTCTTTTATGCTCAAGAATCTTCCCCACTATTTTAATGCTGCTTCTGCAGCATAATCTCTGCATGAAATTCATTGCAATGGAGAATGAATGAAACACACAGATATGGAAGCATTTCCTGACAATCTCTGGGACATAACACATTGTCCATAGTAGCAAAAATCTCTTTACTGAAGAGAAACTAGACTTTTCTTCCACAGAGAGTTGATTTCAGGCATGGAAAGGCCAGACTGATAAGTATAAACCAAACTATGCTTCATTATCTTCCCTAGCTTTTTTATTTGATACAGTAGGTGCAGAGATGAATATAAGTTTGGAATATGTGAAATCTTATATGTCTTTCAGAGAAATAGAAAAGATAAGGCAGAAAAAATCCTCTTGGGAATGTGCAATTGATCTTCTGATTTCAGAGTTCATCTGGCATGGTAACTGATTCCAGCTCTAACTGAACAACTAAGAAACAGCTTTATAGACATTGTAACAGGCCTTCAAAGAATGATAATTGACTGAAAGACCTTTCCTTGATCTACTGAAATGCTTTTAGGGTTGATCTAACCAAGAGCAATAAATTAGCATGATCCTTTTCAGAGCAGACACTACCAGGTTTTTCACATGCTAAAAGCAATTTTTACTTTGTAGTAACTCCTGTTGGAAGCCAGATAGCCTGGAAATGGTCAAAAACTGGTGTTTTGCTTTTGTAAAGAGCCTTGGGAGACTCCTAAGGCAACAGTGAAAGCAGAATCTCTTATTTATGTGTATTATAGAGGTATTATTCCATCTTTTGGAATAATACCTCTATAATACACATGAATAAGAGAATAATAATGATACCTCTATAATACACATGAAATTCCATCTTTTTGTTGTGGCAAAATTTAGTTCCAGTTATAAACCTTGAAGCTGTACTCAAACTTACACACATGAATTCCAGAAATATTCTACCAAAGCTAGCAAGTCTCTGAAGCTGCCCTGCTTTAATGCCTGTTTTACTGCCCAAGGACTCGGATGCCTGAGGCGCATTCGGCAAGTTCACAGCCAACACCAGACTGTGTGGGAGAGTTATCTGCTGGAGGGTAGGAAGGCTCTGCAGAGGGATCTGGACAGGCTGATCAATGGGCTGAGGACAATTGTGAGGTTCAACAAGGTGAAGTGTCAGGTCCTGAACCTGGGTCACAATAATCCCATGCAATACTACAGGATGGGGGAACAGTGGCTGGAAAGTTTATCTTGGAGAAGAACCTTGGAAGAGCCAGTGTGTGCCCAGGTGGCCAAGAAGGTCAGTGACATCCTGGCCTGGATCACAAACAGTGTGGCCAGCAGGAGCAGGGCAGGGATTGTCCCCCTGTACTCGGGAATGGTGAGGCCACACCTTGAGTGCTGTGTCCAGTTCTGTACCCCTCAGTTTGACAGACAGTGAGGTGCTGGAGATTGTCCAGAGAAGGGCAATGGAGCTGGGGAAGGGTCTGGAGCACACGTCAGATGAGGAGCAGCTGAGAGAGCTGGGGGTGTTTAGCCTGGAGAAAAGGAGGCTCAGGGGAGACCTTGTCACTCCCTACAGCTCCCTGAAAGGAGGCTGCAGCCAGGTGGGGTTGGTCTCTTCTCCCAGGGAACAGTGACAGGATCAGAGGAACTGGCCCTAGGTTGCACCAGGGGAGGTTTTAATTGGACATTAGGAATAATTTCTTTGCTTAAAAGATTATTAAGCATTGAAAGAGACTTCCCAGGAAAGTTGTGGAGTGACCCTCCCCGGAGGTATTTAGAAGATGTGTAAATGTGGCACTCAGGGACATGGTTTAGTGGTGGACTTGGCAATGCTGAATTGACAGCTGGGTCTTGAAGGTGTTTTCCAGCCTTAAAGATCCTATGATTCTAGGTCTTGAATGGAGACAGACCTAGCTAGTTCATGCAGTAAGGTTATAATTTTGATATTTAGCCCCATTATATTCCAAGTATGTTTAAGACATCTTTTGGCCCTGTTCTGAACATTTGCCCCAAACATTTGTTTGGGCAAAGCAAAAAAGGAACTGTGAATGGAAATATTTCTCCTCTGCAGTGGAGGAACTCACTGCTCCGCTTCATCTTTACTGCTTACAGGAAGTAAAGTTTCTTACACACACACAACCCCACCACCATCCAACTTGCTTAAATCTAATTTTCCTCTTTCTTCACAACTCTGTGATGCCAGGCACTACTCACCTTGCCAGTATTTGTCAACCATCTAATACTGTCACCTTACTGCCTTAAGGGCCACAACTATATTTAAGTTTCACATGAAAAACTTGTTAACACTTTCTATTTAATAAAAATGAAATGGTGAAAAAGAGAAGAATGATGATCAGATCAAAGGCAGATTCTTCAACCTGAATACCTACACCTCTAGCTATTGTAAGCATTTGCAACAGAGGTAGGACACAGTACTATTCTTTCGTAACAAATTTTCTGAAATCTGTCATTTGCATAACATGATTTTCTGAAATCATACACAGTTTTGACAGTTTAGGAATGGGACACAGTGTTCAGCTTTAATTTAGATTAAGCCATTTCTTCTTATTGAATAGCTAATGGAGAGAGGAATAGTACCTCTGATAGTGAAAAGACCTGGATTAATAATTCACCTGTTCTTTCAAATAAATTTTTATATAGTATTTAATATAAAATGGTAAGGTAGACACTCGAGGCATAGAGGCTAGGCAAATGTGTGAAAATACAGCCCAAAGGCTCTGACACCAAGAACTTGAAGAAATGACATTGCAAGACAAAGTGCATTCACTGATGTGATGGAATTGTTCCTGAAATGGCAATTGTACAGCTGCAATGCTTTGAAAGAGGTTAAATGTTTATGAGATTTTAACAGTAATGCTCATTATCTCCAAATACTATAACAGCAAAATAGCTTTAGAGGTGTGCATTAGGAATTCATTGAGATCAATTTATTATAATCCTATAAGAAAATTTCTCTCTAAGAAAAGAACAAAGGATAATGGTTTTCCATGAAACACAAATTACTGAGTTTTAAAAGAGAGTAAGCAAACAGCACTGTCTGATGTTTCAGATGAGGCTGTGAGGATGATGCAGAGGAGTCTTCTTCAAAATTATTAACATGCAATGCAAGTGGTGAATGTACAGACCAGAAAGTGTAAACAAACCAAGTGAAATCCAAGGGCTTGTAAAGCAAGTCACCCTACTGTGGAAAATCCTCCCCACAGAGCCATTAGTTGGACCTCTGCTGGTTTTAATATATATAAAAGACAGCGACAGATGGAAAACACTGTACAAGATGAATTCACTGATTATATCAAGTGGGTGAGTAGAAAAAGGAACTGGGTTTCCTCTGAAATCAGGCTTCTATGAAGTAAGTAAAATTCAGCATTGACAAACATAATTGAGGACATGTGATATGCAGCAGCAAAGTGCCCAGAAGATGAAATGAAGCAAAACAAGAAAAAGCCAAAGGACTTGGAGGGGTTCTCAGGAAGATACAGGATTTGTCTCAAAAGAAAATTGTGATGTATGCAGAGAACTTTTCCTTTGAAACTTTGTGCATCCTGCCAGTAAGGAACCTGAGTGGAAAGCTGGAATGGTATATTTTTCTCCATGTCATCCCCTTTATTTGTCAACAGAGCACCATAAAGTAGCATTAAATCAATCCATGCTGTCTCTTATTATTTAATATATTTGGGACATCAATTGACCCTGCATTGCCAAGTAGCTGTTCCACAGAAACCAACAATAGATCTCAGCCAAAATCAACAAGAAAAGAAAAATTATTGCCATTGTATACTACTGTACCAAGCTACCAGCTTAAACCATCACAAAAGTGCAGTAGCATTTTTACAACTATTCCCATGAAAGGCCAGATGTATAGCTCTTTCATTAATAAAAGATTATGAAAGAATTCTGAAACCATTTGGAAGATTCTGTGTTATTCCCTAAGGGCAGGCAGATTTTGAGTGCACATGTTCTGAAGTAAAACTGCTTGACTTTAACCTGCCTCATTGACTGTGTCAAAGAAGGAAGGTTACCCTCTTCTTGAGAACATAGTCTTGGTTGATAAAACCTTTGTTGCCAAAGCCTGTGAGAATGGAGGCACAGACAGGCTAATTTAAGAGCCCAAAACAACTCCCATCACCAGACAAGGTGTGAGTTAGGCGGGAGAAATGGTCGTCTTCTCTCAGTTTCATGGACATGCCCCTTAAGTGACCTTGGGGAGGCTGAACCCTAAAGGCATGTTTGGAAGGTTAGGCAGACTTACAGACTTGAGTCAGGAGTCAAGATTTCTGCAGGTGTGACCATAGTCTCATGGCAACAACCTGGATTCATGAGGCTGTGGGCAATCTCATGAAATAGACAGACAAAATGTGTATAAATCTTCCTCTCCTCTTTTACCCTTCTCTCTTGTAACAAGACTGAGTGATAAAGGTACTTTTCCTTTCATCTCAAATGTCTACCTTTGTTTTTATGCTCAGATAAACCCAGAATAAAGCCTATAGTGCTAGAAGGTCTTGCTCATGCTGGTAGAAACTGTTGTCATGCTGTGCTGTGTGTTCCCATTTACCCACCACTCTCTTCCAAATGCCAGCATGGGAGTTTGTGTCGCCACTTATTGACACTGAACTTTTGTAAAACCTTTCTCCTGCCTCTTCTTCCTGTCCCAAAAAACCCTCCAAAATCAGATTCATTATATGAATATGATATCAGATTCAAACACACTAGCTCAGGGCAGAGGATGGCCAGGGCTGGAGCTCACACTGATGGGAGAGGGCAGGCAATGGTGCCAGTCACTTAACCAGTATTGCTGAAGAAATGACACTTAAGAGATGCCCAAATCCTCCTTGGGGAACAGCCAGGCCATTCTCTTAGATTGCTTATTAGATGAAACATGAAGAGGCTGGAAAAGATCACAGCCAACATTTAAGTTCCTTTACTGAGAAGGACATTTGGGTCACTTACACTTCTTGCAAAACCTTTTCATGCTTTTAGAACCTCAGTAAATGATGCTGTAGATGCTCATTATTGCTGGCTGAAAAATGACATGGAAAGAGGCTGTGGTTTGCCAGGGCTTTTGCACTCTCTGGCACTACGTGTAAGAGGAGAATGAATCCCCAGGGTAGGTTAGGAGACAAGGAGCCTTTGTCCTCAAAACACTCTCATTATTAACCCTTGCAAACTTAAACTGGAATACACAACTCAGGGGATGTCAAGCCTGATGTAAAAGCCTGGAGGTAAAGTCTCAGGAGGGGGTTTAGGGGGAAGGCAATTTCCCAGTGTCCTTCCCTGTCCCTTTGTGCCTGACTACTGTGCAGGGCTGAAGAACCATAGAAAGATTAAGCTGAGCACAGGCAGGGTTGTAGGAGTAGCAGAGCTTGTGCCATCTTGTGCAGAGCAGCACAGATGAGCAATCTGGGGAGGGGGTGATGGAAACTAGAGGAAATTAAAGGAAAACAAATGCAGAACAGATGTCAGAAAGCACATTTTCCTTTGGAGAATAATAAAGGCATGCGGTGGCCTTCCAGACAAGGTTACTAGGGCAGGAATAACAAGGCCATTTCATAAACAATTAGCTGCTCTTCAGGGTGCAAGTGAAATGCTACAATGACCAAGTAGGGCAGCTGACACAGGAACAAAGAATATACTCTTTCCTTCCTTTGCACAAGGGACATTTCTCTTGTAACACTCTCATTTTCAGAGCTGCAGTTTCCTTGCAAGAGCTCCCTGATAAACCTCAATCCCTCTCTGTTCTGCAAGGCCATCAGGAAGAAGCTGTTTGTGTCTGCTGTGATAGTCAGAGGCAGCAGAGGGGGTGGTGTGTGTGTGACCCAGAGAACGCGTGTGTGCTGTGAACTCTTCTCTGTGAGGAACACAAGACCACCGGCACATCTGACCCATGGGCAGTCAACAACCACTTTCCAGTTGGTAATAACTTCAAGTTCTTTGTGATCCTGAACTGTGATTGAAAGGGTATTAAATGGCTACTTAACAGAGACAGTCTCTCAGGCTGAAATGAGGGTTTATGTGCATTACTGACAAGCCTTGGTATTATTCAAATTCCTTCAGGAAAAATGCTTCAGTTCAAATACCTAAAACTGTCTAGCACCTTGTTGTGTCATTTACCAGCTCACCTGAAACTTTTTACTGCCTGTTTTGGTAATTTACTTGTAATACTGGCTAAACAACCTTTTCACTGATGATGTGAAAGTAGTTCAGACAGGAAGGAGGAGTGTGAAATTACAGAGAATATAGAAAGAAGACACTGAAGTGCTTCCTTTTCTTTTCAACTTAAGGATGTTATCAGTAAATTCTTAAACCCTTGCTATTACTATTGCAGCTAAGAATGACTGTGAGAACTAGACTCTTCTGCAAAAATCAGAGCTAAAATACAGGTTTTCATGGTGCTAAGTTTACAAGCATCCAGAAAGCTTCAATAAAATCTAAATATCTCTCTTTCCAGTATGGATCATTTAATGTGCCCTACATCAACCTGTGCTGGTTATCAATTAGAAAACTTTTTATCTTCCAGAGGCAAGAGTCACAGAATTACAGAACAAGCTGAGTTGAAAGGGACCCAAAAGGATCATTGGGTCCAACTCTTGGCTCTGCATGGGACTTTAAAATCTATCTGCTTGAATAACCCATTCCCTTTTTAGTGCAAGCAGATAAGGGCTGTGAGGACAAAGCAAGCAAAAGTCAATAAAGAAAGAGAGAAGGCAAAATCCATTCTTCACACTTTGTAATTTGTTGTTGGATTGGTTTGTTTTCAAGCCAGGCTGGAAAAAACCCCCAGCATTTTCCTCAAAACTTTTAAAAATCCACACATTCCTTTCTTTTTTCTTTTTTTTAATTCATTTTTTATTTCATATATTCAATTAACATTAATTCAGTATTATTTCAATCAAATCTAGTAAAAAGAACTAATTTATTTTATGTACAAAAAAGGAAGAAAACCCAGATCTTGGATATTCCTCAGAGCCTGCAGGCTACAAAAAACTAGGAGAGGGGTTGGGCTGGAACTTTCCAGCTTGGCTAATAATTTTACTTAGGATTCATTTTGATGCCAGTGCTGGATGGATAGGGATTTGAGGCTTGAAAAATTTATCTGACAGAACTCAGCTACACTTTGGAAATGAGATGGTAACTTTGGGAAGGCCTAAACAGAAGCAGAACAACTGAACATTGAACACTTTTCTTTTTACATGTTTTCAACCTAGCCCTCATTGGCTTCCTTTTAGCAATTGTTATTTATTTGTGAACCCTTGTCCTTCCCATATCTGAGCCTTGGAAGAGGCTCCTGCTTATTGAGCCCTCGTTGGGAGCTCTCCTGCTCTGCTCAATGAAGGCTCCCACCCTCTCTGCACCCAAACCAGGGGCACTGCTGGAGACATTAATGGAGACTGCTTGCAAATAAAAGCAGATTATTCTACATGCAATTTACCTAGGAGATCACTACAGAGTGATCTCCTAGGTAAATTGTTGCCCTTGGAACAGTAGAAAAGAGAAAGAGCAGGAGGGTGAACTAGAAAGGGACATTTCCAGCCACAGATTTCCTGGGAAGGAGAAAGGAGAAATGGGCCTCACCCTCTGGGCAGGTGTATGTCAGGCTGGAGGAGATGTTTCTGGAGGTATGCTGAGAAAGATGTTAAAGCAGGTTGAGATAAGACAAGAATATGGTAAAAAAGCCAAAAATGTGGATCGAATGAGCTGAAATGATGGGAGGTACACAGAAAGAGCCATGTGTAAGCAAATTAAGTGATGTCACTGATGGAATTACCTTACTTATATCTTACCTGTAAGTAAAAAAATGAATTACATGTGATGAAAGAGGAAAATCAGCTTAAAGCACATAAGGCTGTGAAACAACTGCAATGTATATCTATATATACTAATTACAGGAAGGATTAATGGATTTACAGCTAGTAACTCATCGAGCAGTAAGTCTATTTAGATTTAAGCAAATAAAACGGGTACAAATATAAAATGCAATGCAACTCACACAAATGAATCCATGAGCACCAGTATTTGAAAATCATTTTATTCAGAATGACAAGAAATTATTTAAACTGGATTTACAAGGAAACAAAGGGATAAAACTAAGTTAAGGAAGGGTCCCTATTATCCTGGTCCTTTTGTGAATGCCCACCCTTCTGAAAGAACCTTTTGGGACACTTCCATCAAAAATCAGCACAGCTTTTCCTTCCTCTATTCATTTGACAGCCAGCATGGATTACAGGTCTACACAGTAAGCATGTAAATCTTACACTTTTACACAATTACAACTTGAGTTTTTCAGAAGCTCATCCATTGCAAAAGCATTTTTCCTTCCAAATTATTTCAACTCTAAATTCTCACTGTCTCTCCAGAATCCTCAGTCTCTCAAGGCCCTTTCAGCTGCCCTGCATCTGGTGCAGAATTTACTGTAGGAGACTTCATCAGTCAGTTCAAAGTCTTTCTGGACTTAGTTCTTGGACGAGACAATAAAAAATCACAAAGTGTGTCCTTGTAAAGTGTGGGATCTCAGCACCTCAGGACTGAGGTGCCGAGTCACCGAGACCACCCTTGGGGGGCTCGGGAGTCCTGGAATGTTGCCAGAAGTGTCTGGTGGCTGGACTTTGATCCTACACAGGAGACGACACCTGTATGAGGATAGGAGGATTTCACCGGGGTGAATGGTGAAGGGATTAGTTAATTAGAGGGTGAGACACAGGGTTTAGGATTTCTGTACAGGGGGGTTTAGAGAAGTAAGATGGAGGAATTGGGGCGTGTCCTGTCCTTCTTTTTCTTCTTCTTTTCCTCCATCTTCTGTGGTGATGGTGGCACTTTGGGATTGGTCATTACTGAAAGTGCACCGGACAATAAGAATAAAAGGTATTGGGGAAGAATGATAAATATTGTACACGTAACTATGGGTATAAAGATAGGTGACTGTCCGGAGGGCAGGACAGTGTGCTCATGGCTGGCTGCTGAGCAGACCTCTGTCGGGCCAAAAGAAAATCTTTTAGATAAACAATTAATAAACATAAAGACCGAAAGAAGAACTGAAGCCTCTTCTCGTCCTTTGATACGCGGGCTGCCCCAAGGCCACTCCGGGCCCTTCCAGGCCCTCCAAACAGCCGAAAACTGGACAGTAAAGTTCTCTTGGATAGGAACCAAAATTCTGGAAGTTGCACGACATCCTATGTGCTTTCATGTACCTTTTGAGTGTTGTACTTTGGCAAGAGCTTCTGTTTTAATTTAAGTAAACTCTGTGTTTTGGGACGGTGTAGTCAAGTAATGAGTCTTGATAATTATAAACATGATAGCTACCTATAAGCAACATGGAAACACAGCTAAAATCTGTCTCACTCCAAGGAAGTTCAGTATAATTCCAATTGAAGACTAGAAACTTTGTTATGTGAAATTAATTAGAATTACAAATTATTTTGGCAGCAATACAGGCAGTAGTATGTATGTTAAAAACATTATTGTTTTGCTCATATTTGTAAGTATTTGCAATTTGAAACTCTTGGATTTTTTTTTCCTTTTTTCCATTTTCCATGTTTTCCATTTTCTTTTTCATAGAAAATCTCACCCTACCTATCTAAATAGTGAATTCTGATGACTTCTCACCAATGCCTTATCTGCCAGGTCTGTATAGAGCACACACATTCTTCATAATGATAGTTTTTAAATTACAGATCTCCATGTCATTTTCTAAAAATAAGCATTTTCTTTTGGTAACCATTAAAAGGTTAAAAATTGGTTAGGATATGTATAAAAGACAGGACAGGTTGCAATATATTCACACTAATAAGAAATACTGTGTGAAAAAAAATCATGTTCTTCTTGCCAAGAAAAGCTAGTTTTTGTAGGGGCATTGGATTTGGGAATTTTAACCAAACATTTTCTAAAGCTAGAAAATTTTATTTACTTAGAAATGCAATTTGAGTCTGTCTATGTGGGCCTGATGTTTTGCTACATTACCTCTCCAAGGATAAGCAGGTTTTATCTTCTAGTTAATTTCTGTAAATAAAAATACCTGGATGGATATCAGGTATTTCATTTGCTATCTTCAGCATATCTGACTGCACTTGAAAGAGTTCTGAGAATGCCTCAATTTCTAGTTTTGTTTCTAAAGACTTCAATAAACCTCTATGCATAAAAAAATCCTGATCTTTATTCCACGTTCAGAAAAATATTAAATCACAGAAACACAAAAGCCACTTCTGAGATAAAAAACCTAGAACTCACCATTACCTTGTCATTAGAACAATGAGACACAAAAATTATTTTAAAAAAGAAAAAGGAAAAAAGGAGAGAGAAAATAACAAAATCCTAACAGTTACATTCTTGTATATTCATCATCAATCTCTCATAAATATCAAAAGAATTAAATCAAAAAGTCCATAATTTGAAGAGATAAAATAGTGAAAGGTTTTTTTCAAGAGAAGTATAATTTCTTTAATTGCTTTATATGTTTATTTTTTTAAAAAATGAAAATTACAGATTCTGAAATAAAACCATTCCCAAAATGTGCTACCAAAAGTAAAGTGAGCAAGAGTTGACAGCCCTGGGACTGCAGGCATCCTCATGGCCTGGCCAGCACGTCACCTTCCAGAGCAGCTGCCATGAGCAAGCCAAAGGCAAATGCTGCAGCCCATGGATTCAGAGTTCCCCAAAATCCACCAGTGGGAATCTCCAGAACATTCTGTCCTGAGAGAGGTGATTGAAAATGGTACTCTAAAAATGCTTGATTTCGTGTAAAATCAGTGAATAGATTGTATTCATGCTGACTGAATGAACAGGCTTTCCAAGAAACCATTTGGATAGCCAGATTATCATTATTATGCAAGCCAAAACTAGGAACTAAAATAAAGTACTGGTTTATATTCCTGAAATTATATGTATAACATTTCAGGCAAAACATTCCTCAGGTAGTTAAAGGTTTAATAGAGATATATTAATAATATGTCATGAAATCCTGGTCTTTTTTGAAATGACTACTCCAGTCTACTGATATAAGCTATTTAGAATTGGATATTTTTCTATGCAAATTTTTGAAAGAGCATGATTTAATGAATGTATTCAGATCATGTCTAACTTTTACAGGTTTTACTGAGTTAAAGTAATATTAGTAGTTAGAGTTTTGCATAATGGCAGTTGGAAAAATCCCTCAATCAAGAGCCCAGAAGGTAAAATTCATTTTATTTGAATAAACATATTGAAGGTAATAAAGAGAAAATCAGCAGCTCCTGAAGGAGTATTTTCTTTGTAGAATTTCATTATGAACCACCACTTCTGACTTACTTTATTTGAGCTGAGAAACCTATGCTTTTGCAAGTATAAATTCTCTCAAGTTTTGTTTTACCCACATCTTTGTTGGGTAATGCTTACCAAATTATTTCACCATTATTATTTTTTCTTCACTAGGGTTTGAGATTAAAAAAAAAAAAGTAAAATAAAAAACATCTGCTATTTTTCAGGAAAATCTCGTTGCAATTTCACATATGATTTCCATATAATCTCATTCATCTCCAAAGTCATTTTTAACTCTGTGCAATATGTGTCCTGGCCACATCAATGTTTGAGTTGCATTTTCCTTAATCCCTCTTATCCCCCTTCATTTACATTCTCATTGAATAGAAAAATACTCCATAAACTTTGAGACCACAGAAATTTGCAGATTTAAAGGTCTCCCTGAAATATTGCTTCTGAGATGGAAATAGCCATCAACTTCAGCTGTAGTCAGACACCTGGGACACTATTCACTTCAGCTCTGGTTTAAACATATCATCAGACATCTACTCTTGGATGAAATATTAAATTGTTATGACATGAGATAAATCAAAAATAATCATTAATCAGTACGTTTTAGTAAAATCATGATGAATGAAGTTAAAATTATTTTGGGTGTTAGAGTTGATAAAAATACTGATTCAAAGTAGCTTTTTTGTTTTGAGGCTACAAATTTATAATTGATTTCTGCCACAAATGAAGAAATGCCATTGAAATCAGATTTATTGAAATATTTTAGCAGTCATTCTTCTGGTAGCTAAAAAAAAGTTTAGCTTTTGCAAAAAAGACCTCATTTTCAAATGAGAACTAAAATGTATAGGGCTCAGAGAGGTGTTTCTTTTTCTTATATTGTTCATTCACTCTTGCTGTAACCCTGAACCAGTTTTCCATATAAAGATAGAAAGGAAATGAAGTTTTTATGCACTACTATGATCACGCAGCTCAAAGTAATCTGTGTCTATGGCCTAACATCAGCTTCTCCTGGTATTATGTAATATGAGAAATGTTAAATCTTTATTTTTCTTATTTTAGTGCTTCAGCATAACCTGAAAAAAGAGTGTTCATAGAGTAATTTCCTCCAAGTGGGCATCCAGTATTTATCTCCTCCCTTCACTGTCCATGTATGCATATCCAGATCCACAACATCCAAACAGGTGCATAATAAACCTCAAGTCACAGCAAACCATCTTCAGTCAAAGCAAAATCTTGTAGCACTGACAGATTAAAACACCCAGACTGAGCAGTCATAGCTTGCATGGGGTAAGAATTTGAATTCTTTCTCTGCCATTGACAACTTGAAATGTTAACAAAATAGACAAGAGCAGACAATGCACAGCAATCACAAAACCACCATTATCACTTATTCAAACTTTGGATAATTTTTACTCCATGCCACACAAAATTTTTGCTATGGACACTAATGGCTTTATAGATATTTGGAAGAAAATTCTCCTGTTTATGAAGCCAGGATAAAATAGGGATGTTTTCATGAGAATGCAAGTCTCCAAAAAAAAGTTGTCCTTGCAACACTTTGAATCTGAAGTGTTTTCCATGCTCACAGTATACAGCAGGATATTCTGTTTGATAATAAAATGAAAGAAAGCTTAGAAACCAGGGCCAAAAATTCACATTAAATCTTATTTTAATGTCTATGCCTGACATGACCTTTTTAGGAACCTATAACAATAAATTTGTTTGCATATACAATTTCTGTGACATAGTGTTCCTATATTTTACCTCAGAGGAGTTTTCTTCACCTTTTCACTGTGCCTATTTTCTAAATGAAACAAAATAAAGCTTGGCCCTCCCAGTGCCTGAACCCAGCCAATGTCATCCTTGTTTAGGATCCAGTACAGAACCTGGGAAGTATAGCAAATCTGACCATGAGATGCTAAGCTATTTAACTTCAGAAAGATCTATGTATCTGGAAGTGATTTGAGAGAATGTGTCAGTCAAAATACAACTGGAGTAGCAACTACTTTCATATATGAACTCACTTCATTGTCACTGAAAAGGAACCACTCTTTCTTAAACTCATACTGTATGACAGCAAGACCCCAAACACATCAAAGCTTTCTATGACTTAAACACAAAGTCCACAACTTTACAGAAAAATGACACCAAAAAATATTACTATTTTTTTTTCATATTACCAGATGTAGTATATTTTACAAATGTCTTCCTTTTTTTGATCATATAAAATGTACCCTTTAGCATCTGGAGTAAACAATTTAACCATTTCCCTTCTTTTTGCAGCCTGGTTAAAAGAGCTAAGCAGAAAAGTTTTCAGAAATTCAGTGTGTAAAATTAAATGGAACTTTCAAGTCCTTGAAAAACCTAAACTTAAATTTTCATATTATTGTGAAGGCATATTAGGTACCATAACCACTCTGCTTTAATTTCTCAGGTTTGAGGATATACTGGATAATCTCAAAGGTCAAAAATCTAATAACACTGTGATGCCAATATTACCTTTTCCAGTATAGAAATCCTTTAAATATCCATGACTTTTACCTTTTGAGGGATGAATCAGTACAGATTTATTTTTCATCCTAATACATGGACTCGTTCAGCCAGTTCAAGATTTGAAACAAGACACTGTGGGTGCTACAAGTTTGCATGGATCCAAATAATTAAATGGAACAAAGGTATTTTGAACAATATTAAATATGATGTCAGGCTCAGAAAGTCCCTGAGCCTGAAATTGTCAAAGCCTGGAAAAGCACCATGAGAAGATAACAGCAGACATATCTCCAGTTCTTACAATGTTCTTTGGGTATCTGGTTTTGGCATGGTCAGAGATGAGCACTTGGGCACATGGTGTGAGTTATACAGGAACTGCTCCCCACAAAGAAAATGCTTTAAACCAAAATCTTACCTGGCACTGTGGATGCACCAGCAGTCCCCTTCCTCTGCAGCCTAGACCTACAAGAACACTGGAGCATCCAAGAAAATTGGACCATGCAGAATTCAGTTTGTGAGCCAGGAAGGCACCTTTTTAAAGCTGCCCCTCTACTTTAAGACAGGATAAAGAATATATCAATACATCTGTGTAAGGTAAGTGCAATAATCTTATCTTGCACTGTTTGTGCTGATTCTGTTTATCACCTCCTTCATTGCCTGGAAATGAGTGTAGGTCTGAACCAACTTTTTCTGAATTTTGTTTACTGCACTGATATTCCAAAAGCAGGAATCCATTCACAGTTTGTTCCCATCACAATCAGGAGAGAGAGGCACCTCTGCAGGGTGATCCATCCCTTCTCACTTCTCACCAGTGACTTGTTCCTTTCTCTGGATGCATCAGATACTTGAATTTCTCTGTCCTTCTTACTCTTCTCTCCTGGAATCTAATATTAGCTCAGTAGATCAGAGTGGATTGAAATATCCTTGCAATATGAGCCAGTAGTTTTTGTTTTGTTTTTTTTTTTTTGGTTGGTTGGTTGGTTGTTGTTGTTGTTTTGTTGTTGTTGTTGGGTTTTTTTGAGGATATTAGGTCTGTGTGAAAAATCTAAACTCTGTCTGGCTTTTTGTTCCTGACCTTCAGTTTTGATGTTTTTTTCAAATTGTCTTATATGGTTTTACTGTGTCCTACTGGATTGGGCCAAGGAGGCCTTTCCTCCTCTGGTGGCTGGTAGGCTGAGAGCATGATAAAAACTCTTACAGAAAGCAGCAATCGTTTGCCACTACCATTGCACTCAATAACCAGCAATAACACTGTCAGTCTGGCACCAGCAGCAACCCCCTCACTACTCAAATATCTCCTGTCCTGACTGCTCTAAACCTGCTCAGTGCCACTTCAGTTAAAGTGTCTGGGCTATGGTCTCTAAGACTGCTTTACAGTGTGAATCAAAGTATTGAAAGCATGCTCCCAAACTAGGCTAAAACAAGGACACAAAGCACAACTTGAAGAAAGGGATGAATCTGATTTATATATATATATATTTTATTTTATTTTATTTTTGGTCAGAGAGGTCAATGAATTATATGAGTTTTTTTCTTTGAAATGCTTCTACTCCTTTTTTTTTTGTATGAATCTTTATGTAAAAAATAAATCAAAACAAAACAAAAACACCAAAAAACCACAAAAGAAAAAAAACCCTACCAAAAAAAATCCACCAAAAAAACACAAACAAAAAGCATAAACATCCCAGGAGGAATGAGGAATGCACAGAAATTAATTTTCTCCTTTCTCATGTGCACTAAGGTACAGCTTTATACACCTTCTAAATTCCATGAATTTTATACAAAGGCCAGAAGAGCATTTCTATCTCCTTCATGCCCATTTCAGGCAGACAGAGCAATTGCAAGGCAATTTCTGCATCATTTCCTACCAGCTGGCAAAGCTATACCCTTTTAGTTCCCTGCCTGCTGTAAATCCCATTCTTGGAAGCCTGTACCTCTTGGTTCACTGCACATGACACAGGAATACACACTTGAGACATCACACCCCAATGCTCCAACACTGCAGTGCTTTGGGCACCCTTTGAATCTTACCGGAATATCCTAAAACAGGTTTGATTATTTTGGCCAATGTAACATGAATATCCATAGAAAATTTGTCCAAGAAATGCAACTAGGCAAAGAAAAGCTGCATGCAAGAATGATAAAGCCTTTGGTCACTTTATTGCAGCTCATTTATGCTGCTCTGGTGAGGCCCCAGCAGTTTGTAAAATCTTGCAATCTGTTCATAAATACTAGGGGAAATTTCCTACCCCTTGTCTAAAGACTGCTCAAATTGTAATGAGGATAAGTAAAAAAAAAAAGTAAAATATTGTTTTCTTAAAAGTTTTTGTGAGAAATGTGGAACATATTCTGGCCACCTCTTCAAAACACACATTTGTTGAGCCTTGTATTTACCTCAGGAAAAACCTATCTCTAAAGCTTAGTGTAGCACTGGCTCCCTTTATCATTAGTCCCATCTGAATGAAAAGGATAACATCTTCTTATCTAAAGACATATTAATTTGCAATAAAGTTTGAGTTCTAGTAGACCAGCTCAGTAGAGGAAGTAGAGGGTAAAATCAAGTACTTGCAGAAAAATATCATTTGGGTGACTGCTTGAGTCTCCATGAATCTGCATTTAATGTCCTCCCTCTCCCAAAAAAGCAAAGATAAAAAAGGCATATAGAAAGCATACAGCCATCAGAAATGCTGAATAATACTACTTTTAAATAGGAGGCAGTCAGTTTTCCTCTGAAGAGATTATTTTCATTTTGAAAATTAATAATTTCTACTAAAGAATATTCCTGATGCTTTTACTAGATGAAAGGTAATATTTCTCCAAGTCTTATTTCTTGCATCTTTTAAATAAAGAGTCTAAGTAAAATGTGGACTAATAACCTAAAATCTCCTCCAAATCTTAGTTGCCTACTTCCTTTACGTTGGTCTGAATACCCTGTGCAATAACATGCTGACTTGGGCACTCACCTAACAGACATACCCAAGTTCCTGCCATCATTGATCTGATTGCTCCAAACTACTTAATGAAGGGCAGTACCAGCATCAGTTTTGAGGTAGGTTGTTGTTTTTGTGCTGAAGTCAGTGACATTGGTATGGGCAAGCATGAGTGGTTCAGGGTGTGATCACCTGAAGCTGTACAGAATGGACACAGCCTGGCCATTTATTTCCTCTTCCCCAAGCTGTCTTGATAATATATTACACATTTGGACAAGGAGACAGGCATGATACAATGGTCAATTTTCACTTTGAGTTTCATTCAGTCTTCAGCTTCTTTAAGAGCCAACAGCTCACACAGGCCAAGCAAGAGGCCCTTGTTTTCTCCCCTCACTGCTGAATGGAGATTCTCTGCCCATCTGCAGCAGACCTCAGATCCAAAGGCCCTGCCAGTTCAGGGTTGTCTTTTTGACAGTGCTAACCTAACTCGGAACTCAACTGGTGAGGTAACATCCACACGTGGTATCAGCAGCACCCCAAGATTAAACACTGCCTCAGCACTGTTATTTGAATGTTTTATATGAAAATAAAAAATAATGACTTGGCCAGAGTCTTACACAGCCACAAAATAGTAGCAGGCTAAGACTGAAGTGCCTTTAACTGCCACAGGTCAACCCAAAAACCTTTGTGCTTGAAAACATGGCCTTGTCCCCATCTGAATAGCACCAAACACAGCCAAAAATCATTTAGTGTTGAAAACTGTCAGCAGCTGGTTAAATGATGATGATTCTGGTTATCCATACAGATAATTCATGCAGTTTTATCTCAATGTAATTTACATCCTTTTGTGTGTGCTTCACAGGATGGCATGAACTGTGAACACTTGTATTATTTATTGATACCAGATGTTAATGCATAAAGGGATGGTCAAACAAAGCATAATGAGGCTCATGAAATGTAATACGGTGTTGGTTAGAGAGGATTTTTTGGCAACTTTCACAAAGAGTTTCTCATGCTTGAGGAAAGACTGAATTTGTCCCCCAGAAAAAAAAAAACAACCTACCATATGCAGAGGCACAAGGCATGTCACACTGCAAAATTTCCCCATAAAACACCCCTTGTGTTATAGGTACTGCAACAGTCTCCAGAACATGAGCAAGAAGATGCCAAAAATAAAAAAACCAAGATGTTAGTCAAGGTCTGTTACAGGGACTTCTCAAACCATATGTGGTCAGGATTGATCTTTAAGGTTTGTTTAGACTAAACAGGGAGTTTCCATTTTCCTCTAAAAGCTCTCAATGCAGTAAGGAATATTTAACTCTCATTAAACATGTGTCACAGTTTCTAAGCTTCATGGTAGCAATCATATTTGCAATAAAAACAAGGAGGTTTTGGGAATACTGAGCCATTCAAAATGCAAGTGCTGTGAAATGTCAGCCAGCATCTCTTCCCATTCAATATCCAAATTCACCAACTTAAAGACTGATCAGCACTGGAAATTGAAAAGATGAAATTTTCACCACATATAAATTATGGAATAGGATTTCTTTACAGGTGTATCATGTCAACTTTCTCTTGGTGACATAAATGTTGATTGCAAAAGAATCGAGGAAGTCTAACTGTAGTCCCATAAAACACTCCTAAAATAATTCTTTATAGAAATTAAAAATTTATTCATCACTTATCTAAATTTCAAACTCTGGAAATTCTACTGCAAATTCCTATCGCTGGATGTTACCTTTACTGTCCTATAGCACCCCCCATTCTCTGTCTTCTTATTCCAGCTGAACTCTGCAGTGACATCTGCATCACACTCAGAGAGGAGCTCAGAAAATCATGTACCTTAATTTGGACATTGAGAATCATCCTGCACAAGCCATGGAAGGTGTCTGAGTTTAGAAATGGACTCTAAAACTGCCTCAGTTATGCTGTTGTTCTTTACACAGGGCCTTCTAAGGAACACATTTTGTCCCTCCTTTCTGGCTGATTTTCAACTACAAGAAAGAGACCAAGGGAAGGACACAAAGCTGGGAGATGTGTTTGCATATTCAAGCTTTTGTGCTACTGCTGAACACTTGCTGCAGAAAATATCAGAAAGGCCCAGAGGATGGCAAACCATGAAAATTAAATCTTTATGAAGATAAAATATTTCATTCATTCCATCATTAAAATTTTCCTTTAAATAGAATTCCTTGAGCTGAGAGCATAAACTTTTAAAGAGGCAAGACTTCTGCTGGATCAGATGGAAATCTCAACCCATCCATCATATAATGCTGGAGCTTGTAATAATTTCCATGGGAACTGCACAATTTGATACCAACCCAAAATCAGGTCATTCTGAGGGCATATCAGGTTGGATATCCAGAAATCAAATTTTTTTTTTCACCCTAGGAATGTTTCAAAAATTGTACTGTTTGTTTTAATCAGATCCAGTGTAACCCTTTGCCTCTATATATAAAAAATTCTAATTAAAATAATTTTGCAGCCAGCTATTCACATTCAATGTCGTGTTTTCTGTTTTCTACTTAGCATAAAAATGAGTAAATTAGGAGAAAAAATCAGGAATTGATTCCTTCTGTGCTTCTTTTATTTATCTAAAGATTTGCTGTATCTGTGGCAGGATGGTGAGACACTGATATTTCCATTTAATCCATCTCTGTGAAAGAAGGGTAAACTACTTCAAATTCAGTATGTCATTGGTAGTATTTGTTTGCTGTGAATAGCCTGACAAAGCTTATAACATATTGTCAAAGCAATAGGTGGATGAAAACATATTATACATTTTGCAACTACACACACAGGCTTTATTATACTCACCACAGATACAGGCATCATTTTTGAAGCAAGTAATTAGATGAGCTGCCCAGCATCTTATTCTTGACTCCAGTCAAGATGATATCAAATTATGATAATAGCAAGTAATCCAAACTCTTTCTAGAAAAAGCAAACTCAGAGATTGAGCTCTGGAAAACTTCTAAAGTAAATAAAATATTAAACAAAAGTTTGTTCTAATTGCTCTAGCCTCTGCTGGATGAAAATTATTTTCATTTCATGTAATAAATTTATAATACTAGAAGAGATTGCTGTTAGCTGGAATGTGAATTACACTCAGTTCACTATAAACATGATTTGTTTTTTACTTAACAATTGTAAATTATACTTAATGTGAGACATTCAGGGTGATGGTTGAGGGCAAATTAATTGACATTTTGTCAATGAAATATGATGTCTGCCATGTTGTGTGGATTATAATGGTCTTAAACAAATTAGTTGTACACAAATGCATAAATTAATATCTGCGTTATCAGTTCAAGGAAATATTTTCTCTAGTGCCTTAAGGTGGTACATTTCACATCTGCTTGTCATCTTACCTGACAAGTCAAGAACAAGAAAATGCTAAAAAATTGCTGATAAGGTCAAGGTTTATAATAGCATTTGTTTTATTCTAATAGTAACAGTATTAACTTTCCATATTGATTTCTACATACATAAACATGCTTCCTAATTATTTCCATTAGTTAATCTAGTGTTATAAAAGACAGTGAGGCACTAATTCCAGAAATACAGAAATCACATAAATGGTGTCTGATTTAGAGTGAACAGAAATCACTTCTTTCCTTCAAGAGGGTATAGAGAGTGGCTTCTATTATATGACTAGGTTAACAGATACTCCAGGATCAGATAGATTAATTCTATATATACACTTTTTTATTTATGTCCATGCATACACAAACAAAGTGTGTTTAACAAGTGCATATGCTCAGAGACCTGGAAAATAACAATCTTTTGAGTCTGAGCAAATTTTGAATCGATCACTGAGCATGTCATAGTGTCAATTATGTTAAATGTCAGTACACTGGATTCATAGCCCTGATGTTTCTGAAAATACAACAAAAAAGTCAAGTCCTGATATGTGTAAGCATGGTACAAACTAGATGAGATGAATTAGCTGCCAGCTGCAAAGATTAGAGTGCAGCTTTGATACAGGCTCAGATCTCAGCAGCAGGCTATGGTGGGGAGCTGCACACTTTGAGGTCATGGCTTACATCTGGGTAGCAGAATCTCTAATAAAGAGTAGGCTCCTCCCTGCTCCTGTTCCAGTCTGAAAAAGATGGAATGGAAGATCATTATCATACAAAAGAGTCTTCAAACAAAATGCTGCCATCTTCACCTCTCTATTGAAAGATTTCCTGTTCAAATTGGGCTTGCTGGATAGTGTAGCTGAGCTGTGCACGTTAGTCATCTTACATTACACATGATTTTGCAAAAGCCATGACACTGATCCAGTCTGTCACAGGTGGTGCATATTTGGCCATGTCCCATGCTTAATTCTGGAAGAATTTACAACAGATTAACTTGTCTAACACTTGTGATCTAAAAACGTAAAAACCAGTGATTTATGAAATGCTTCTTTCAAATTTAATTGCAATCACTGCAAAATACACCATGAATTAATTCAAGCACAGCTGCACTTCTAGTGCACTGCTTTAGACTACTGGAAAATCTAAAACCCGTTTTGTGCTTTCACACAACCTATATGTATAGGTGGGACAGCAAGAGTAGATTTTCCCAATATGTGAAAGAAGGGCATTTCTACCCATAGATCTTACACAAAAGTCAGTGAACATGGGGGAGAGACCACATGTGGGAAGAGAAATTCAGTGAAAAGTTAGTGAGAAGGGGAAATGAAACAGTACTAAGTTAATTTTTGTACCAATACCAGCAACATCTCTGTGCTCCTCCCATGTCACCTGACCTTGCTTCTTCCCGCCATACAAAGAAGCAAGGGTTTTTGTCTTATTTCGCAGAGAAAATTCCTGTTTAGCCAAGCTGTTCTTCTGTCTCATCCTCTTGAATTCCAACATTTAGGAATTGTCTGTTCCTGGGCCTTTAGGAGCCATTGTTTAAAAAGTGATCAGCCCTGATGGACCTCAGCGTCTGCAAAAGTGTTTTCCCAGGGGACCTCACTCACTCGTTTCCTGAGCAGCCTGAAGTCTGCTGTCCTCATGTTCAGGATGGAAGTTTTGTAGGCACTTTTCCTCCTGTCAGCCAAAATTTAAACTCAATTGCTTTGTGGTCACTGTGGCCATGATGGCCACCAATCTCCTCTTTTATTCACAAGACCCTCTCTGTTAGCAAACAGCAAATCAAGTAGCCCAGCTTTCCTAGCTGGCACTCTTATTACCTGTATCATGAAGAATTCATCAGGTGCTTTAGGAATCTTCTGGCCCTGTTTGTGCCAGCAGTATGGTGCTCCCAGTTAACACCTGGCAAGTTGAAGTCTCCCATAAGAGCACGGGCAGTTGATTTGGAGGTGTCCCTTAGCTCTTCAAATAACTCATCAGTGACATTATCATGGCTAGGTGATCTGCAGTTGATAGGTCTCACTGCCTATCTCTGGTCAGCCTGGTTTCCTCCTGGTAGAGATGGTGACCAGCTTCCAAGCCCTGTTCAACAGACCCTTGACCAGCTGCTTGACAGGATCCCAGGTCCACCTCACTCTCCACTACAGGGAAAGTTTGGGACTCTGGAGACTGTAGAGTGTCTGAGAACAACCTGTCAATCTCATGCTTCATTCAAATTTAATTTCAATCACTGTGAAATACACCATGAATTGAATTTTCCATTCACTTCCTTCTGTAGCTCTTTCACCTGGTGATACAGCTCATTCTTTTATAAAAACAACTTCACCAACTCCACTGACTAAACAGCCACACTGTTAAACAGGTCTTGAACAGCTGTGAACTTTCTAGCACTAGCTTCGTATGGCATTATAATTTTATCTAATGGACTGAGCAGCAGGCAATCAATCCACAGTTCTTCCTTAGCATCAGCACTGATAGACTGTGGTGAGGTCTCTCCTGTCTGTCTCCCTTTTGGTACTAGGCGCTTCCACCTCTAGACACAAATGTTATTAAAAAAAGAGTTGAGTCAAATCTCAGCAAATGAATAGCATATTGATATTCCATGAAGAACAAATGGGTGAAACATTTAAAACATTAAATACTATTTATTATTTTTATTACACATCCAACAGGACACTGTATTTTTTAATAGTACTAATTTACTCAGGCAAGGGACAAGCAGGGTTTTCTTAGATACTCAGTTTGTCCCTACCACATCTCCCCTAAAAACAATTTACTGAATGTTAATTTCAAGTGACTTGCAAGAGAGAGGTAAATTTAATACCAACTTAAGGGTAGGAAAATTTTCATAGGGCCACTGTGTACCTTAGCAATGAATGCACACTTTCATGAGTAGAGAGGCTGACACTTTTAAATCTAAGTTTAGAGAGGTAGTGTACTTCTCTTACAAAGTATGAGTTGATTTCTAGTCTGGAAACAGACAGTTGGTTCTCAGGAATAAATATCTATCTCTTTCCACCATTACTAATTTTCAAGAGCATTGCTGCTGGTTTCATGGAGGTAAAGAGGATCTGACCTCTGTTGATCTCTGTGGTCCACTTTGAAGTGCATTGGTGGCCAGTTATTACTGTTTACATGTATTTATATGGTATGAGGGCTAAAGGGAAAGTGAGTCCTTTTAGTGCTAGGTCCTGTACAAATAAAAGTGAAGGGTGGTCCAGGGAAGAGCCTACAGCCCAGGAACGGCATCAGAATCTGACATTCTGTACAGTTCCTAAAAAGAGAAAATAAACTAATAATATTATTCTAACAGTAGAACCATGCATATCTATTTTAGCTATTTACAGACTAATTTCAGCAACAGTGAAGGAATAGTTTCAAAGGCAAAAAGGTCAGGTAGAAACCCTGCCATGAAGGAAAGCCTATGTAAGTCATGCGCCAAATTTCTTTCTTATCTTCAATTTTTTTTCCCCCACAGCTCTCCAGGAGTAGCATTGCTTGCCCAGGAGAACTGCCACATCTGAAGTGAAATGTTGATACCATTTAGCACTTGAGCCATCATACACATTATGCCTGAACAAAAAGTTAGCAATAGAAGGCAATTAAAACTACAAAAAGATTTGAATTGGCAGAAAAGAATTAATCCTAGAGTCACATGTTGGAAACAGCACCTCTTTTCTCTGCCAATGCTGGCTGTTTTCCCAAATTTTATTTACACTGCAATTTGTCCAGGCTTCTTTCAAGAGCTCCAAATTATCAGAACTTTTAGTTCTTTTCAAAAACCCTAAAACCTGCTCAAGATTACCACAAATTTTAGAATTGATTCCTACATCCTTTAATGATGTCTGCCTCAATCTCAAGTATATCTTCTCACCTTTGGAGAAAAGTCTTGTGGACTTGCCTCCTTTCGTATGAGAGAGATCCCTTACCCTTTTTCCTCAGAGACCATATGGCGAAGCGAGGACAAATGGGCACAGATCCAGCAGGGCAGGAATGTCTTCCATAATCACTCAGGCCACTTCCATGGGTGACAGAGGGTGGGCATCCTGGACTCATCCCAGAGCAGAGGAGTCTGCAGCTCCTCTGGGCCCTCCTGGAGCATTCATTTTCCTGGAAGCTGGACTTGCAGAAGACACTTTCAAACCCTTTCTATGCACCTGGTCTGCATCTCTGGATTCCTAAATGCCTTCAGAAAGTAATTAGATCTCTAAGTGTCCCTGTGTTCACCCCAGCTGACTTCAGCTCTAATCAACAGGGAGAGAAGCACAGCCAGAAGAGAACATCCCATCCAAGTATTTACATTATCATGAATATTTACATTATCATGAAGAAAAGCCTGTGAACTTCCACGAATAGGCTGGAAAAAGTGCTAAGCTTTGAAGACTGATTTTCAGGTGTCTGGATCCAATTAAGGTGCCTCCTTCTCAGCTCCCCACCAGTAAAATAGAGATAACCTTCTATCCATGGATGGGTAGATAGGATATGGGATATGTGAAGACAACTCTGTTCATATAAAGCAATGCTGCAGCACATAAA
Source organism: Zonotrichia leucophrys gambelii (assembly GCF_028769735.1). Lineage (NCBI taxonomy): Eukaryota > Metazoa > Chordata > Aves > Passeriformes > Passerellidae > Zonotrichia > Zonotrichia leucophrys. Next base: position 140,883,997 of record NC_088171.1, read on the forward strand.
ATAATATAGTGAAAGCTATGTTGCTATGTGACTGGGCTAATGCAGGATCAGACATACAAATAATGGTCCAAACAGAAGATCAGCAGCCCCTGCGGCTGCTGCAGAAACATTTTCTGCAATGCTGCTGCTCACCACAATGTGCACAGGAGCCTGACAAAACATAGTCAAGAGACAACTCTTAAATACCTCATCCGTGTCAAAACCATCATCCCTCCAGTGTCTGTTTTTATTTCATTACAAGATAGTCAGCACAGACATGTCAGATGCCAAAGGATCTCAGTTGAGTCTTCAATATGCAGGCACCAGCCTCTCAGGCTGGCAGTCCCTCAAACGTGGCTGTCCTCTGCAAAATGGGTTTCATTAAGTGAGCTGTCCAAGTGGTCTGGAACACATTAAAGTAAAAGGAAACAATGCTGTACAATGAATTTTTATCCACCGAAATGTGTTACAGTGCTTATCAGGTATTTGTGTAAGCTGGCTCTATGGTAATATCAAGCTGATAACAATTTGCAGCTCCATTAGCTGCTGTTAAGCAGCAGGAAAAGGAGACACTGCTAAAAAAAGCAGCCACACAGGGACAAGGAATTCCTGGTTTAAAAAGGCAATTTACATGTTAAGTGAATGGCTTCTGCTGAGCAGGTAAAAGGACTGCTCTGGATATTGAAGCCTTCTTTTTCTCATCATTAATTTACCTGTAGGAGCACTGCCAAAAAAGGGCAACATTCCTCTCTTTTCCTAGGGAGCAACTTACTGTGACTTATACTTTAAAAGTCTTGTTTATTTGTTCCCAACAAAAGGACTGTTCCTTTTGTCTGGAAAGAGGGAAATTTTGTAAGCAGTCTCTACTTCAAAGAGTTTAAAATTCAAGCTTATACAGAGCACAGTGAGAAATCACATCTAACAATGAGGTGTAAGTGGAAAAGGAAAGAATAAAGTCATATATACCAAAGGATAAATGCCTTCACAGTGTGATTCAATCATGGTTTTGGCTGGTTATCACAGACAACAAGCATTGGAACCAAAATAAGGGCCCTATGATAAAGCCTTGTTAAAATCCCTTCTTGAAGACCTGATAGTAAAATATAGTCCTGAATGAGTAAGCTGTATGAAGAGAAGGACTGAAAAAGCACAGATGTTTGTCTTCTGCAGGGGTAGGATATGGAACAATATAAATATGAATTAAAGAAAAGAATGAACATAAAGATATCACATAACCTTTCATGTAGATGAGTCAGCTTTAACAACACTGCTGGCCAGATGATAACACAAAGATCCATTTACATGAGTGGGGTAATCACTGGCTGTAGGGTTACACAAAAGAACAGTTCCCAAGACAAGGTAAATTTCAGCCCATTTTTCTGTACTTGCCTGAAATATGGCAGACCTGGTTGCAAATCCTAGATCTCAAGAGAAAAATGTTAAGATCTTCACTTGGCCATGAAGGTCCTAACGGATCTTTCTGAATGGAAATGGGAATTCACATGAAAAACCTTTTTACCCATGGGATTGTGCAGGTCTTGGTTGTCACCATTATCACTGTGGAAAGAGTAAAGGGTGAAAAAAAATACTAAGATAGTTAAAAAGATTGGTGAAGAGGTATGGAAGGCTGAAACAAGACTACATGCAGGGAGTGAGGTATGCTGAAACTCCCTGTTGTCTGGGGAAATTCAGGTGAGTTTGTTTACACGAACTGTAAAGAAGCAGTGCTGGATGCCTGATGCTCATTCTCTTCTCCTGACTCATGACTATTGACACACCTTTAGATCAGTATTAGACGTGAGGCGGGTACTGAATGACACATGGATGAAGCCCAGATGCCGGCACAGCTGTTATCAAATATTCCTGGCTTCTCAGCCTCACGGTCACCTTACAGGTCTTGATAAATCATAAAGGCTTTTCAACAGCCAAGAAAAGACATGAAGGCCCAGCATGTGTCTCCATCAGTTGCCAATATTGGATGTCTAGCACACATTAAAAAGAGAGTGTAAGGATGTAATATCACCCCAAAATATCCATCAGACTTCAATTATTTACAGTTCATGAACTCTCTGAGTCAAAGGCAGCATCTCTGTACTGCCTTGGATTTTTCTGCCATGAATTTGTTCACCCATCTTTGAGCACATGTATTTTTTTCTACTTACAACATTCTGCAGCACAGTCTTAACATCACATTATTTAGAGAAATACCTTTTTTTTTTAAATCAATCATAGAATCATTAAAATCAGAAAAGATCTTTAAGATCATCAAGTCTATCCATCAACACAGTACCACCCCTGTGCTCACCATTAAAACATGTCTTCGGGTGCCATTATCTGCATGCTTTGGGGACACTTACATAGTTTTTGGACACCTTATTGGGGACCAGACTTCTATAAGTTTCATTTGATACCTTCTATTGGTTGTCTCACGGGAGGTTATTTCATACTGCCATTCTTCACAATTCATGATTCTCTAGATTCCTCTGGGAAGTTTCCAGGCTGATGAATCTTAGTCTGCTTATTTGTTTCTTTCAGAGCAGAGTATTCCTGTCTTTGACTATCTCTGATGATTTCTGACACCCTTTTTGTACCCTTTAGTTTCATCTAGTGAAATAGGGTAAAGGAATACGAAACTATGTTTTCTGTACAAGATGAGCACATGTCATGGATTTGTACAGAGACATATGTGCTTTGCTTCTTTATACTTGCAAAATAATCCTTAGAATTGATTTTCTTGTTTTATTTCTGCTAAGAATATGTAAAATTGGTGGTAATAACTCCAGAATCTCATTTTTGCATGGCAATAGCAGTTCAAAGTTCATCACCGGATGCATAAGCACAAGATTGTTTTTCTCTTGTGCATCACTTTACATTACATGGAATTTCATCTGTCATTTCATCATCCAGTAATTTAGCACCATGAGGTCCCTCTGTAACTCTGTGTAGCTGCCTTTATCAGCAGCTTGTCGCTTTTCAGGTCCTTACTGAAGGTATTGGACAGAATGAGCTCTAACATCAGCCCTACCCAGAGCAAATAACCCAAGGCCCTTGATTAGCTGTAAATGACGCCAGAATCACACAGAATTACAGAATGGTTGGGGTTGGCAGGGACATCTGAAGATCACCAAGTGCAACCCCCATGCTAAAACAAGCTCACCTAGAGCAGGTGACTGTAAATGTAGACTTTTATTTGAAGGAATATATCATTAGATTTCCACTTCACTAAAAGGCCTGAAAGTAAGCATATTTCCATTCTCACAGCACTAGCACTACCTTGGAAATCCCCTGGATAACACTTAAAATTACAGATTTGACTGTAGACAGAAAATATTTCTGTCAAATAAGGTGAAAAATTGTTCATGCTGACCTAATAGATGAAGTTCTCTAGCTCAGAGTGTTAGAGCACTATCTAGATTTGTTCTGAATAGATTCAAACTTTGTATTTCTGTGTTCTGTAGTAGATTCTTCCTAGCTGCTTCTGTGGTGATTGCAGGTACTCTGTTCAGAATCACCAGGTTTTTTCCTGGTTAAATATTTATGACTTCACAACATGTAGCCAGATTTGCCTGTATTCTCATCCATTTCTATGATACTGTACTCTTCACAACCAAATTGGATTTGGAAGTGATTCTTGTCGTGAGGGGCAAAACCTGCATCAAGCACTATTAACTCTAATACTCCTAATAAAATTTTATATGGAAAGAGGAAAGATTTTCCATCTGATTGTTAAATTCAAGTGATCAAAAGTCACTATGGCAAATGGCCCTTGCCTTTTAACAAGTCACAGTTTTCAATTATTCAGAAGTCATTCGAGCATGAAAAAGCAGACAAATTTTTATTCCCACTTCATTTGATGTCATGTAATGCTATTTTACAATGTACCTCAGCCAGTGTTCTTCTAGCTTCAGTTAAAATGTATTAGAATCACATTTCTCTTACAAAAATAACTCACTATACACTGAGCCTGAAATATGTTGGATGGTTGTTAAAAGGACAGAAGCCACAAAGTATTGCAGTTTTGAGTATTCTGGGGAATTTCAAAAACCTTTCAACATCTAAGACAGTCCCTGGTCAGGAATAATTGTCACAATGTTAGTTGATGGACAAATAAATTAATAAATGAATGATGAATGCAAGGTCCCTTGTAGACCTCTTGTTTGAACAAAGATCGGTGTCCAGAATCAAAGCAAAGAGGGCTCAGTGTCTGTCCTGTCCCAGCGTGTTATCAAGAGGGATGCAGAGAGTTTAGCTTTTTATCCATGTGCTGAAGTGGAGCCCACAGGAAGTCCTGGCTTTAAATCCATGAATTACAGAAACTGAAGTTTGTTTCAGTTTGACTGTGATACAGCTGAGGCTTATCTGCAGCTCTGAAACTCTTGCAGGAAAAGAGTAAATTTCCTCGAGTCTTGCATGTGCTTGGATACGTCACCCAGTGGGGGTTTCAAAATGATTTTATGGAATTTTTGACATTACACAACAGACCAGAACATTGCTGTGACAGACATTGATTTCTCTATACTTTTTAAAGTAGCATCATCCCAAGATCAGAACTCAAAAAAAAAATTGTACATATACCATAAAGCATACTTAATCCTGTAGATGGAAATTTCAGTTGTCAGAATTCACATTGTCAGCTGTAGAGTACAGACAGATTCATTATCTGAATTCTTACAAGAGAATGCACTTACAATTAAATACATCTATAAGTCACTAGCACAATTTGCAAAAGGCTTATAATTTATATTACATGATAATTATTTTCAACAATATAAAATTAATATAAAATGCAAAAAATTACAAAGTGATTCCAATGTATTGCACTCCAGGTTTCCTGGAGTATATTCAAAATGCTCCCATATCCATGCTACAATGATGTCATAGCCAGTTTGTGATTTTAAAAAGGCTGATACATTACTCAGAAGGGCTAAATATGTGGTGTTGAAAAAAAAAAAAAAAAACCAAAGGAAATTCCCAAGGCAAGAGTGGCAAACTTTCCTGAAGCTAGGTGAATTTTAGGCTCAAGTGCCAGTGGCAGTACTGCCAATTCCAGACCAAGGACTAAAGGGGGCTTTTTGCCTTTCCAGAAACTTGAAACAATCTGGCTGCACCCAAGTGACTAATTTTTGTCTGTTTCCATGGTTACAAGAAGATAACACACACACACACACATATACACACACACACTCTGTCAGGTCATTTCTGGCAATGGGGAATATGTCCCTAGAAGTCCATCTCCCTTCCCCTCCACAGACAGGAGGAATTAAAGGGAAAATCCAGGGTGTGCAAGGGGCCCACCTCCCCTCACAGAGCAGTGCAGAGGGAGGAGGAGCTGTGTTCCAGAGCACAGGGGTTATCTCAAGCCCAGCTGCCCCCTGAATGGGCTCTGGGTGCACAAGAGATGAGGACAGAGCACACTGGCCAGAGCCCTGAAGATGAAAACGTACCAAGGAGAGGAAGGTTTTGTACATAGGAGAGGAAGGTTTTTCCTAAACTGGGAGACTTTAATTGTGGGAAGGGGTAACAAACATAAAGCTCAAGCAAACAATGGAGCTGCTTTTGCTTACAGTTTGCAGTTCCTATGGGAACCAAACAAGGTCATTGTGCAACTCTACCTACTGTCAAAGGGGCAGCACTGGACATCCTTACATCACCAAGGTCAGGCTGAGGATTTACCCCACACCTCGATGTCCTGTCTTTAGCACATTTATAATTTTTTACATTCTCTTGGGATGTTTCCAGGGAACTTGGCTCTATTCAAAAGAGACATTTAAGGACAAACCCTCACAGATTCTCCTCAGTTCTTGCTTTCTGTCTGCTTAGGCTGGGGAGATATTTGTTCCTTATCCCATGAGGATTCACATTCTCTTGTTTGGCTATCCACCTCATTTTCCTACCAATGAGGGAAAGATTCTATAAACAAACAAACCCAAAACAAAACAAAAACCAAAACAAAAACAAACCCAACAGCACAGGTCCTGAAAGCTTCAGTTTAAATACATTCTGGAATACTCAAAAAATAATTAGGAAAGAATGGGGTGTTTAATAAGAAGAGGTAAAAAAAGTTTAGATTATTTGAAATATTTTTCCTAAATCAGAGGTTATATTACTTGTTTCCAGGCATTTTCCTAGCTGAAAAGTGAATCACATAATTCAGGTCCACCTTTGCAAGGAGACTCCAACACAATTCTCCCAGTGGGAAAGGAGCCCCTGTCTTCCTGATGGGAACTATAAAATCACCAGAAATTCACCTCATTCTTTGGCTTCCCCAGGCTCCTGGTGTGGCTAGTTCCTCATTCCTGGGCCCTAACAGCATTTTGAACTATGGTTTTCCTACACACCAGAAAACCAGAATGAAGAAACAGAGGAAGAAACCGTCATTTCTGCACCTGATTTAGGAAGTGGTGCCCCACCTGCCCCCAACAAGCCTTTCTGTTTCCAAATGCTTTAATGAAATGGGTTGATTTTTTTTCTTCAGATGTTGCTTCAGACATGGAATTACTCAGCTTGGGTGAATTCTCAGTCCTTCCAGCCTCTGCAAAGCTGAGTCTTTAATGGATGAAAGACTTCCCAAAAGTGAAAAAAGAAAAAAAAAATGTCAGCTTCAATGAAACAGAACTTAATTAGTGACAGCAACATAAATTACTTATTCTCAGTTTTTGACTACACAATTTAAATTATGCAGGTTTTCTCTTATTCTAAATACATTGAAGAGAGTTCTCATGGGATTAACTGTAGAAAAAGATTTGGGAAATCCCCTGAATAATCATTGCACAGAATCTTACAACACATCCCTGTGTCAGTATAACTGGATTTATGGGACAGCTCTTGATATGTCTTTTACCTACAGGAAATTCATATTTTTTGCCTTCAGAAGTTAAGCACTAAACATTTAACAAGATATTGTTAGTTGCTAGCCAAATCTCCTTGATTGCCAGAAATAAAGTTGAAAGTAAGAAACATTTTTTAGAAGCATGTTTGGCTGAAGTTTCTTTAACTCCACATCAGTGTGAATTATTGCTTCCTGTTAGGCAGAATTATCTTTTACTTTATTTGTTCAGCCCGGTCTTCATTGGGAAAAATGTTGCCAAGAGATACAGCCAAAGTTGTATCACAGTCTCAAATCATGAAACAAGAAGTGAAAACATTAATACTTCAGAATCAAAGCAAGAAATATTTATGGTCATTTTATTTCTCTTTCTTGTTTTTCTCCCTTTATATGTTTGCATATATGCACATAGATACAGATATATCCTTAGCTGTGTCTGTTACACATGTACATGCATACACACAACATTTTGCCATCTCTGCATTTGTGTACTTTTGTTGTGTGTGTGATAAAGCAATCAGTGAACAAATTAACAACAAAAATATCTGAATGTCCAACCAGTGTTTGGGATAGTTAAATCACAAACTCTGCATATTTGCCCAAACTAAAATAGGAGCAGCTCAAATATGGCAATTAGCAATGAAGAAAGTTATAGTCCTCAATAGTTCAGAACCTCTCTGCCATCTGCTAGGGTGATTTGCTGTTTCCACATTCCCTCCCTGCCCCCCTCCAGCTCAGCCTGTGGTGGAGAGGAGTGTGCTTCTAGGGAAAGCAGACAGGACCAGAGGGATGATCCAGGTACTGACCACACAGACGGGACCAGAGGGATTATCCAAGTGCTGACCACACAGGCAGCACCAAGGCTGCCATTCCACTGAGCCCACTTTGCTGCCAGCTATCAAGGAGGCACATGAATGGGCAGAGCAGCTCTGACAGGAGGGTCAGAGTAAGAATGGAGGTGTTGTCAGAAAACAGAAAGGAAAAGCTTGCAAAGAGAGATGGAAAAGAGAAAAAAGCTTGGGATACAGAATCAGTCTGATTTTAATCCAGTCTGAGTTACAGCCTCCCCTCCAGTTTCCATCCAGTTACTTATGTAGACAGCAGAGTGCTGCCACAGAACTTTGAAATTCACTGCCAATTGTCAGTCCAGCTGATCCACACTGCTCACCCTCCAAGAGATATTGTGGATATTTTCTACCATATATTTTTCAAGATGGATTATTAGGACAGCACTGCTCAGATGTGAATATGATTGAAATAACCCTCAATAACACTTATGGACACAGGTGTGTCTTCACTTCTTTATATACTCCATCCCTGAGAACAATTTTTGCCTGTCAAGCCAATACTGACTGTGTCTACATTGCATCAAATCTGACTTTCTGCGGATCTGCTTTGGACACCAAGTCACAATGGAGTGGGAGAAGAAATCATCTCAAAGTATCTAAAACAGTGTGGAACGGTAATGTGAGAGTACCCTCATGGAAGATCAGAGGAGCAGATTTGGGTACAAAACCTGTGGGGAGTTCTGCAGGTTTGTGCCATGCAAAGGGAGCCCAGGCATGACCTGCAGAGTCTGTTGGAAATAGTAGAAACCAGGAGAAAGTCCCCAGAAGCAAATCTACATTTTGTTTTGAAGAAGGCTGGTTGACAGGAAAAGGAAGCTCAGGAATGCACTAACATTTAGGCAGGAGACCAGGTGTAAAGCAGGCAGGCACTGTGATCTGATAGTGTGAACATGCCCTCTGCATCTGCTTCCCAGCCACAGGCAAACAAAACAGATTCAAAGACTGGATCAGTAGACGGGAAATTCTTAGATCTGACTCCAGTTTGATTATCTGAATTCACAGGTTTCAAGCAGTTTCTTTATGTCATTGTTCACATATCCCACAAACAAGCTGCAAACCCTGGTGCTTCTAAAGGATGTATTTTACTAACTTGCTGCTCCTCTGTCTGTGTGGGGCCATTCCCCAGCTGCCTGCTTACAGGAGTATTTTGGTGGTGTTACCTTACACAGGCTGTATGATCAGAACCAGTTAAGCCAATGCAAACACTGTCATGAGGGAACTGTAGAAGGAAAAACAAACATGTTTAAAAATTCTGTTTATACATGTCTTTGAAACCTTGTCATTAAAAAAACTGTTCAACATGCCAGGCAGCTACCAATATATACAGATTTATGCATTTATGCAGAAAGAAGTATCACAGCTGTGCTTCTTGTAATCAAAACACATCACAACAAACTAATGACACTCAGGTAAACACTCCACAAAATCTTAATTTTCCAGATTTTCTGTATCTGGAATATTCAATTATGCATGCTTCAGGTAAGAGCATACTGGTAATCACATAAATGAAATATGAACAGACCCAAATGATTAATGCATGATGTCTCCAATATTACAAAATCAAACTTTTTGTGGGAAGGGTAATAATGACACAAAGTGGAAGAAATTTAAAGTTTCTGGATCACATGATAGCTCAGAGATCTCCATTCATCAGTTCTCATCTGGGGAAAATTCCTGTGCATCCTGACTGGATCCCAGGGTTGAACTACCAGCATGGCATTCTGCAAACCCTTTCAGCAGCAGGTGCTGCTCCTGCTGCTCCTGGGGTGTCCTCCACATATGCACAAAGCAGGGACAAACCAGCTATGGATCTCTCATGCGTTTGGTTTCAAGAACATCCCTAGAAATCTTGCAGAGGCTCTATTGTTCTTGACAGCACCTTTCTTAATCCCAAAAATGAGGGTCAAGGGGTGACCAGAGGTAACCCTGGCAACATTTAGAGCTGTAAGAGTCCCTTTGGAAAGGAGCTTCTGGCAGCTCACACATCTCCCCTGCTCTCAAACTGCTGAGCCCTGCAGGGGCAGTGCTGCAGCTCAGGCTGGCCAGGGATGCTGCCAGATCCCTCATGCTCCCAGTTCTTCAGGAGATCCTCACTGAGGCCACCCAGAAATAGCAGAAACACCAATTTCCTGATTGCAACACAACAATCCTGGATTTTGGCACAAAAATTATTCTTTGGTATCATGTGCTGTCTGGCACTGCTCAAGGACTTCACACAGAATTTTAAGTGCTTTAAACATATAAAAATATATAATTATATATTCCAGTACAGTCCTAATGTAATGGCAAAAAATGCTGTCTCTACCTTAGTGATGATGGAGAATGTGTTGATTTTCCAGACTGAACAAGTTTAGGGATATTCAGATTCTCCAATCCAAAAGGAAACCCAGTTCCAAACCTAAGTCCAACAGAGACCCCATTTGATCAATAGGGTCTAAAAAAGCTCTGACAAAACCCAAGGGTGTTACTCACATGAGTGTGTTCAGCATCATCCATGTGAACCTGCCTGGAACATCTGCAGCAAAGCCAGGGCAGAAGTGCCAATGGCAACTGAACAATTGCAGAAGCCTCTGCGTCTGCAAGGCTGCACTGCAAAAGATTCCAACATGCAAAGAAACCCTGTGTCATGTGAAATAAGCAAAAACTAAGCAACAGAACTTACACTTAGCAGTGAAAATATTTATCTTGGTATTGCACAGATACATTACTTTTACATGCCAAGTATTTCCTGTTTGTGGTATTACATTTTATATGTCCTTTGGCAAAATGTAGCAAAACATGTCTAGGAAAAAGCCTTTCGTGTCCTCTCAAGAGGAAACTGAAGCACTCAGCAGCGCTACAAAAGTGAGTGGGAGCAGGAATGAATGGAAACATGCAATGATATCGCTAGGCTGGCGAGAGCAAAGCTGGAGACAGAGTGCTCAGCGATATGGACATGATAGATCACTGTGACACATCAGGCTCCTGTCTCTGCTGTGTCACCAGGGGCCAGCTCGGGCCGGAACCCAGTGGTGACACAAGATAAAGGTGTCCCGTGAAGGCAGAACCTGCACCAAGGCTGAGAGCACGGAACAAAGCGCGTGGAAATTCTTAACTCATTTCTGCCACAGGGTTCTTTGCCTGCCACTGAATACTTCCCCAAAGCATAGGGAACTGCATTTTTTCACACAGGCAGTCATACATAAATTACCCCAAATGCTGCTGATCCCAGAAATTCTAGAGGATTGCTGGCAAACACTTGGCTGCACATGGTTGCTTGTGTGGACAGAGCTGGGTGAGTACCTGGGGGAGCCAACTGTGCTTATCACCCTCTCTTTGATCCACGTTTTCTCTCAAATGCTTTCCTTCTGAGTTCATGATTCCCAATCTAAAACGAATTGGTCAGCCCTCATTTGATCTTGGACAAGAGAGCTGCAGCAGTTAAGATAAATTTAAATCCTCTGCAGCAATTCCAATTGGTCAAAGGAGACAGCCTAAGAAACAGGTCTGAAGGAAGAAAGCTGCAGGGAAGAACTGGCAGCCAAAAACCCAAGGCTCCTTTGAGACCCTTGAAGAGTCTATAAAGAGATAGAGTTACAGCTAAGCTGCAGACTGTGGCAGGGATTCTCTTTAAAAAGGATAAATGTCTGCTTGCAGGAAAGCTCAATGGGAAGAAGGAAATCCAAGGACATAGAACACCTCCTCCCCAAATCTGATTGCAATCCTACAGATTCTGTTTTGCCTAAAGCTATACAATAATGTAGCATCAGACAAATAACTTTTTCTCTATAGTTTTTGATCCTGACAGGTTTATAGATAGCCTGAAAAAATTCACTTTGGTTTGAAATTTATGTGTGTATTCTCAGCATGCAGTCAAATTTATTTCACAAAATGGATACCAAAAAAAAATCCCATCAAAAAAAAAAAAAGAGTGATGGAGCCACATTTTAGCCAGGGAAAAAATAAATAAGACACTACAGTGCCCTTTTCAGAGGTGTAACTTTTGCTGTTTCACTAACTGAAAACAGCTTTGTTATAGTCTAAAAATTATTTTTCCCTAACTGCCCACATCTATAAACATGCACAAAATAAGCAAAGGGGGAAAAATGAGATGAACAAGTTATTGTGGTTATGAAAGAGCTCTGTCACTGGCATTATAGAATTATAGTAAAATGCTATTTACATAAACTAGAGTCTGAATCTCTTCTAATATTTGGAGTCCTGTTGATATCACTGCTGTCCTAGAGAGAATCCTTCTAAAGGTCCCGTAGATTGTCATGCCATAGACAGAATAAAATCTTGGCTTTACTGAAGTGACTATGAAAGGTCTCATTGCTTTCATTGGAAAGGAGAATTTAACCCATTACCTTCTCAGGCTTACACTTGACCTGATGCATTAGGCAAGCAATGAAGTAACCATTAAACATTACCCTGGTGTGACCAGACATTTGAGCAGAGTAGGTCCTCAGAGGAAAGGTAAACTCTGTGGTTTTTATATTACAACACCAGCTTCTGTGTATAGACTGTACACTCAGGACAGTATATTTACACCTTAGTGTGATAAACCCTTCTTTCTTAAAGACCAGACTGGAACATGAGGGATGATGCTGTTGTGGTTTAACCTGGCAGGCAACTAAACACCCCACACCAATTCGCTCACTCCCCCAGTGAGAAGGGGGAGTGAATAAAAAAACAGTAAAAGTCTTGGGGTTTTACAATTTAATAGGACAGAAAATAAATGGGTAATAATAATAATAATAATATACAAAACAAGTGAAACACAGTGCAATTGTTTACCACGCCTGACTAGTGCCCAGTCAATCCCCAAGCAGAAGATCATCACTCTCCAGCCAATTTCCCCATTTTATTCTACAGCATGGTATGGAAATACTCCTTTGATCAGCTGGGGTCAGCTGTCCTGGCTGTAATCCCCCCCAGTTTCTCATGCACCCTCAGTCTCCTCACTGGCGGGATGGTGTGAGAACCTGAAAGGTCCTTTGCAGTGTAAGCACTGCTCAGCAGCAGCTAAACATCAGAGTGCTATCACTATTATTCTTACATTATCTAAACCACAGCACTGTACCAGCCACTAAAAATAAAATTAACTCTATCCTAGCAAAAGCCAGGCCATACACCTACTTTCTATACAGTTTATGCAAGAAAAGGAAGTATGATTCAGGACAAATACCAAAGCTGCACATTAACTGCTGTTCTCCACATGTACAGTTTCAGGTGGTTTGGACTCCAACACAGTTTGTAATGCCCACACTTTAAGAGACATAAAATCTATCCTGCACAATGCTGTCATATCAGCTCAAGGATTCGGCTCAATACACACCTTGAAGGGGAATTTTCTTAGTGGTCAGATAAAAAGTGAGGTTTCCTGTCCTCACTGTTCCACCACAATTATGGAGTACTTTTGTGTATTTTCAGTGTTCAACTTCACAGCATTTCTTCCCACATTAGGAATCACAGGACCTCTGAGATTGGAAGGCACCTCTGCACATCAATCAGTCCAACCCTCTGCTCAAAGCAGAGTCAACAAGAGCTCACTACTCAGAGCTGTGTCCTGTCAGGTTTTAAATATCTCCAGTGAGAATCCACTGGAGAATCCCAAATGGGGAATCCATAGCCCCTCCAGGCCACTATGGTTGTTGGCAACTTTAGGCACAAGGACAAATTACTGCTCAGCTTGTTGTCCACCAAGATCCTCAGACCCACTCTGCAGAGCTGCTTTCCAGCTGGTCTGAGGAGGCTTTTTCCTCTCCAGGGACAGGACATGATTTTTCCTTTGTCAAACTTCCTGTGCTTCCTGACAGCCCATTTCTGTAGAATGCTGAGGACCCTCTGAATTGCAGCACAGATCTCTGGTGTGGCAGCCTCAAAAGGGAGAGCCCTTTTGTGTTATCAGTGATTTTGCTGAGGGTGTGTACTGTCCTATCACCCAGGCATTAGTGAAAAAGTTACAGAGCACTGGCAGTGCTGGCCCCTGGGGTACCTCTCTGTGTCTGGCCTCCATCTGCACTTGGCTGCTGATCACAACCCTTTGATCCTGGAAACCCATCTGGTTTTTCAACCACCTCACTGTGCAGCTACCTACCCTGTGCCTCATCAGCTTGCCTGGGAGGATGTTATGGGAGACATGAAAAGTCTGGTTAATGTCAATTTAAACAACATCCCCTGCTCTCCCCTCAGCCAGTGCAAGAGTGATCTCACATAGGTTATCAGATAGATTGAGCAGGATTCCTCCTCCTAATCAGTAACCCCAGTGACCACTCCCAGCCACCTTGTCCTTCCTAGGTTTAGAAATGGTTTCCAGAATAATTTCCTCCATCACCTTCCAAGGGAAAGAGGTGAGGCTGACTGGCCTAAAAGTTCTCCACATCTTTTCTATAGACTGCTCCAATATGTTTGGAAGGCACCAGTTTTGCAATCACACGTGCTGTACAGCTAAATAGGAAGAAAAGATACCCAATTAATAGAACATATTGCCTACTCTAATTCATAGCCTGATGATGACCATTATTTTGTGTTTATTAACTTCCTGTGTCTCAGAACAAAATATTAAGATAATTAAATTGGGGTCATTTACATAACTCAATGACTTGGAAAAACATGATTCATTTATATCACTCATTGGTTTTTCCATCATAAAAGAAATATGAACTTCCCACATTGTAAAATACTTACATAAGTATAAATAAAATTTATATTTACTTATATAAAAGTATACAATGATCATGTCCACTATTATATAATATATAAAATATTAATTACCATTATTTATTTTATTCATTAAAAGCATTTAAATACACTTTGAACAATATTTATCCAGCTTGCAAGAGAGTTTATGTAATGAAACACAAGAGCTTTGTGTTTTATCACGCAATCATTTCAAGATATTCTACATGTGTATGTGAAGAGAACCATTTGCCAAATGCTCTGCTTAAAAATGATGAAGTACAAAATCAGGGCTTAAAGTTGTCACTACTACCTGAACTCCATCAGACTACCCAAATACCACCTCTGAGTCACAGATACTTGCACAAAGAGGAACAGTTGCCCTTAGGAACAGTTTAGACCAGTGTAACATAATTTATTCCAGCAAGGATTTCAGGACTGAGATTCTTTCTTTTTGAACAGGTTTTTCTTCCAGAGCAGGGCTTATTCATGTAAGCCCACGCAACAATGCCACCACAACATTGATTTAACTGAAAACATCTTTTGCTAATGGAGCATGGCATTTCCTTGTTGCATCACATTAACTTCATTTCTTTGGATCTGGTAATTAAGGCCAATTGTCTCTTGAAGACAGCAAATTAATTCCTGACAGTGTTGCACTTTCTCAACTCTCACATCCAGCTTTTACATTAAAAAAAACCAACAAACAAAAATTCCCAGAAATTTACCGAACTATTTAAACTGTGTTTGTATACTGTATGGACTGACTTCTCCAGGCTAATGCAGTTTGCACATTACCCAATGCCACCACCTTCCCAGATGAGGATGCAATGCCAGAGGTGCTTGGCCTTTGGAAAAGACAGCCCAGAGCCCAAACACCAAATCTGATAGCTGATAGGTTTGCTCACATCATAGAAATGAGTGAGATAGAAGTGTTCAGAAAGCAAACTTGCCAACCATCCCTTCTCAGCTTTGGGGAGATGTCACAGGGCTTTTTCTTACTTCTCCTGTTGAAGTGTATGAGGGGAGAATGCCTTGGCTTGTGTGATTGTTCAGAGGAGCACCAGTTTGCACCAGGATGTTCTGTATGTGCTTGTGTACACAGGCCAGGAGGAGCAGGGCATGAATGGAATTTTGTGGCACCAAAGGACTCTGCTGAAGCACCATTAGTCTGGGATATCTGTGCCCAATTGCAAAGACTGCATATATACTTTTCCACATGCACAGGTACCACTGTTCAGCAGCCATCAACCATAAAGATAATGGAAGAAAAAGCAAACCAAAAGTCATTATTATTTGACAAATGAAGAAAATTAAATTGAATTTATTCTTTCTTGAAAGTAACTCAAGGCTGTCTCTCAGAAGCCATTAAGTAGCAACTCAGACATGAAACAAAACTAAAAAGTTTTATCAGGTCTCTGGCACACTTTGTTTCATTAAAAAATTTCAGTTTGAGGATTGTCTTTGGAAGCTACTCAACAAGGTTCTCTCAGTTTGTCTCTTTTTTCTCCCAGGCATGCCTTTGGCTTTCATTTTAAAGACTGAATATATTTGTCTCCACTCTGAGAACACTTGGAGCAGCTTCAGGATGTTAGTGCAGCTACTCTCTTGGTATGAGAAAATGAGAAAAAGCACTAGATAACAAAAAGTTGTTTTGAGGTAAATATCAGGGCAAAGGAAAGGGAAATTAATATTGGAGCAATTACATCATTTTAATAACTATCACAGCAGTTTAAATATCTGGTTCAGATCTCACTTTCCTTCCCTTTTCTTCTCCATGACCTCAGTTATTATCATGTTGGCTTTATCTGCCAGTGCCCATAGTGACACACAGACTTCCGTAAGACTTTGCAAAACACAAACCTCACTTAGCTGATGCAAATGCCCAGCATTGTTCCAGGGAGGGAACAGGCCTGCTGATTCAAAACTGCTCTGTTTATTTCAGGAAACTCATTGTTTCAATAAGCAACTTTCTTGTCTGGCCATTCTGCTCCTTGTTTCAGGGTGTCAGTCAATGTCAAAGAATTGGGGATGGTGGGAAGATAAAACATCTCATGGCCTCACTGAGTGACACTGCAGCTCAGCACAACTGTAAATGTTCCCAGCCAGAGCACGCAACAAACAGAAACTAATTGCAGCAGCATTTAAAATCTCACCCTGTCCTCTCTAAGGCAAAAATCCCCTTCATTCCTGGGCTCTGTAACAAGGCACCCATGTCAAAATGGGACATGACATGGTCTTTTGGGTCATAAGGGGTCACTAGAAAATACATATTTCTCATGGTCATTCAGAATCCCAGAAGACCACACTATGTGGAAAGTCAACCTAAATTAAGGACAGAGTCCCAAAAGCTCCAAGCCAGACTCCAACTATAGTGCATATAAATAGATTTTCCAAACTATTCTGATTTGTTTTCCCTTACTTTGGTATCTGAATATGAATTGATCCAGTTGCCTAACTTTAACTAAGAAAAAAATTCGCTGTCCTTGCTACATATCCCTTCTATCAAGAATGGGTCTAGGCTCAGCATTTGCTCTTGCACACAACAGTCTTGTGTTTCTGCTTGACCTGCAGAGCATGATCACAGTGCTTAACTGCATCTCCAGGATTTAGACATTATATGTACACCTGTACATGTATATATAATTTAAATTAATGGTGTATGCCATTTCTCTGCTTCATGATAGGTTGGTATTTCTGGATGGTTTCAAGGAAGTCACAGCAAAAGATGAACTTTGCTATAGATATTGTGTAGAGCACATACATATATTTAAATTACATGAAGGTTTTATACACATATCAGT
This sequence comes from Zonotrichia leucophrys gambelii, assembly GCF_028769735.1. Classification (NCBI taxonomy): domain Eukaryota; kingdom Metazoa; phylum Chordata; class Aves; order Passeriformes; family Passerellidae; genus Zonotrichia; species Zonotrichia leucophrys. Next base: position 140,901,114 of record NC_088171.1, read on the forward strand.
ATTATAAAACATATCTACATGTATGTACCTATGTTAACATATGTATGTATATTTATTTCCAGTCCTGAAATCAAAGCTCCTGCACTACCAATGCCTTCTGCTTCTGACAGTGACATTGTGTTTTTGTCAGCTTAATTACCTCACTTAGTGCAAAGACATTTACCACTTCAACACAATATATTTACACCAGCAAACCCTCACCTGTAAATATAATCTCTCCCTCTTCCCAAATCTATGCCATTATGGTACCAGAGCAAACATATTTATGGAGGTGACAAGCACATCTCAAAACAAATTTTGCTAACATAAGCCATGTATCCAGAAGAAGAGATATTCTTACTCTGCTTTGCTGGCAGATTAAGAATTTACAGCAGTATCAGCAGCTGCTGGGCAGGAACATCTCATCCCCACTGTCTGCTGTGCCTTTCGTCACAGCTGCAAAGAGCTCCAAGGTCTTCTCAAAGAGACTGAAGATTTCAGCAGCATCAACCACTGACAGCCTCCCACGGTGGTTACAATAGGGGTGATGAAACCTGCAGTTTGAGAGACTGTCTTCTCAGGGCAGCAACAGCAAAGGAAGGAAGAGTCAAAGAGAAAGTGGAACCTCCTCAGAAGCATCTGAGAGTCCCTCACATTGTGGGTAATGATTTTCAGGTCATGCTCAAAGCATGGCAGAAAGCAATGGGTTCTCTAGTGGTCTAAAATGTATTTCTATATTTCACTCAGTGAAATTGCAAGTGATATGAAGAACCTTTGGCATATGGTTGGTTCTCCCAAATCTTCTGGGCCTCTATTTCATATCCACTGCAACCTCCCTTTCCTACATTTTCCTGCTTACACCAGACACAATAGGTTTCTCTAAAAAAATAATTAAATGAGGAAAATTGTTGTTAGTCTTTTTCACTACTATACCAATTAGCTGTCCCAAGTACAAATCTGATATCCTTCAGGTTCTGCATTATCCAGATATAACCAACACTAGCAGAAATATAGTTAACTTTGGGGCAAAGGACAACTGGACAGCAGTCCATGTTTTTAGGCACAGGACAAAAAGATCAGGAAAAAATATTTTTTAACACATTTTTGTTCAATTCAGCTAAAATTACTCAAATAATTGCACATAAAAGCAATTTTTCAAATGTCAAACTGGCAATTTGTATGAGGAATTATCCATCGTATGTAAGTATCCTTCACTTTTCTGTGTGTTCTTGACTTCTAAGACTCCTGTGTTAAATGGTCACACAGCCACTGCCTTTCACACTGGTCGGTTTTCCTCAATAAGGTGTTGGCAGTATCAGTGTGACAATACTTGTGCTGAACAACAGGATCCCACTTTTTTCTAACATGTGGTACCTATTCCTTACACTTCAGCTAGGAGAGAGGCTGAGGAAGTGAGCCCATAGCTCAAGGAAACCTTCCCATTTCTTACCTTTCACACCACTGAGTCAGAACAGGCAGTCACACTCTGCAGCCTGCAGAGCAACAGAAGTACACGGAGCCCAGTCAGGAATTCATATTCTGTCCAGCAGAATGTCAGACTTTGTTCCACTGATGTATATCAGCTGCTTTAGCAGATGGTACTTCTAAGATTTTATTTCATTAGCATGAATGCAAAATTAGGCAAGCAATTTTAGGAAAAATATTTAATGGAGAGTTGGTAATTGGAACAAACCCCTTACAATCCTGTATTAAAATAAAGACTTATAAAGTATTTTCAGTTATTAACATTTCAAAAACAGCAGGAAAATCAACTCATTTACAAATATAGCCTACTTCTAACCTGACTAAGAGGATTTAGGGGATTCACCAAAAGCCTGAATAGGCTCTATTGTTCAGAGATAATTTAAACCATCTTGTGCAGTTCCAGTAATTTAAATAGCACTGGAGCACCAGGAGAGATCTCATAGTTGTTTCTACTCACACAGGAATCAGGGAGCACCTCAGGTTGGGAGCATGCTTGACAGTCTCCCCGATATCAACACCCATTTCTGTGTCTTCAGTCAGCAGAGGCATCAAGAGCATACTTTGTCTCATTCTTTGGCTCTGTTCACTCTCTGAAACCATTGCTGGGAACACATTGTCATGAGACATAAATGGAGAAAAAAAAATTCTGCTGTTTATGTAGGCCCTAATCCTGCATAAAATGTTTTGTGGGAAAACCCTCCACTTAAACAGTGTCCTACTGACTACAAGAGTTCCTCACTTGGGCTCTGGGACCTGCTGCAAAAAGTCCCTTCAGAGGCATGTCTGCATCCCTGAGTATTTTTACTGAACTTGTGTCTCTTCTATGCAGTCAATGCACACATGTCTCAATTAAAACTGGATTTTTTGAGAAGGCACTTAAATATGTGCTCAGATTTAAGCAAAATCACAAGTGACGTCTGAGGTCACAGCAGTTGTCTGGGCTTGAAATGCAAATTGAATGAAACAAACTCAAGTCCAAGTGCAACTGTTGGAAAACATTCTATTTTTTAAAAAAAGCCTTTGTTTTCATTCTCACCACTGAGATTTGAAAGGGAAATAAAAAGAAAGAGGAAATAAATGGCACAGGGACAATCTTTTGAGGGACAAGAGAATGTGTGGGAGCATACACTGAATTCAGAAGGAAAGACTGAGATGCTGGGCATTATCATGTTCAAATGAAGTGACAATTCAGAGCTCAGTGCAACTTTGATTCTTCAGTTCCCACTGGAGGTTCCTGTATTTTTGGTGTAATATGTTATTACAGATTTTATTTTCCATGAAACAAACACAGAACATTCTTTAGGAAAGGATTCATTTACATCCACCATAAAATTCATAGGCAGCAAGTGAACAGGACAGGTTAGGCCCCTGCATGGAAATTGGGAAAAGGAGTAGGTGTTGGAGGAAGAAGGAGTCTGGAGAAATACTGGGATTCTGTGTGCATATGGGAACAAAGCCCATCAAGGTTGCAGCACTTAAGTAAAGTTCATTGTTAAACTTTGGCCCTGAGACAGAACAGAACAGAATTAGAGACTTATTTTTGCTTAAAAGAGGAAATATTTGCTATGGTTATACCTAGTGAAATGTTATAAAAATTAGTTTTAAACCCCTCACTTGAAAGAGACAGGACACAATCTATTTTACTGGAGAGACTGGGAAAGCAAGCAGAATTAGGCTGTAAGGTCGTGGAATCCAAAATAAACCAAGGGACTTAACACTGATGGTAAAGGGTCAGGCACAGACTCCAGGCAGGCAATTCCCATTGAAAGAGAGTGACACTGGAAATCCAGATTCCATCAAGGGCTCTGCCAGAAGAAGAGTGAGAGATGAGAAAACATTGCACAGATTGTGGCAGTCAGTCAGGTTTCACAGCTGGCCTGTGATGAATGATGTGGCAAGGAGAGACCAGGCTGGCAAACCCACACCAGCTGCTAGAGAGCAAATGGCAGGAAAAAGACCAAGGACCTGGAGTCCACCAGGACTAAGGTCACCAGGGACTGAGGTTCATGCTCAAGATTGAGGAAATGCCGAAAGACACAAGCAGTTGGGAAGTACCTGGATGAGAAACTGTGAAACAAGTCAAGCAACCAGCAGGAGCAGCCAACTGCTTGGATTTTGTGCACATTCACCAAAAGTGCAGGTGCCTTCACACAGTTAAAGCAAAGTGAAGAAATATGGGGAAAGTCACAGACCACAGAACAGATACTTGGAAGAGTAAAAGTGATCAAAAGGAAAGCATAAAACACCACATAAAACATCACAGCCTTAGAGAATAGCTTGAATGAACATGGAGTGTAGGATGAGGGGCTAAATAAAGTCAGGCTGTAGAATCCACCAAGAGCTAAAGGAAGTACACTCAGAGAGATACTGGGATAGGGCTATCCATGGTCATATTTAGAATGGAGGGATTCTTTCTACTCACCTTAGGGTGAATGGCATAAGTTTTATAAAATACTGTATAAAAGTCAACCACAAGCATGCTCAGGCAAACACATTTTATGCAAAGACATTTTACGTGGGGCCAAGAGAGGAATTGAGGTTTGTGCCTTTGAGAGCTGCTGCTGCTGAGAGCTTTAGGGCATCCAGTAAGGCTCTGTCCAGAACAAAGTTCTACAAACTGAAACAATTCAAATCTAAGCCTGGCCATCTTACAAGAAAACCTACTCTGAGGCCTTATATTTTACCCCATGAAGATGGTGCCAGGATGTATGTGCAAGACAGGATTTCATTCCATGGTGGCTTAGCAGTAATCTCCCCAAATTTAAGATTTGGCATCATAAAATAGAGGAATGTGTGCACTCAGTAGTCCTGAATACTCAGCTTAAAGCAAACCACACACACGTCATGCACTTACAAAGAAGTTTTGCAGTAAAAGCAAAGATTTGACAGATTTCTGAAATCTCAAACAGATATTGTGAGAAAATATCAGAATTTGAATACTCTCTCTGTGTTAGGAAGCAAACCTGCTACAGCAGATTACAGCTCTGGTTGGGAAAAGTGGTCTGCTGGCAGCCTGCAGAAATCAGCTGTGGCCAGGAAACTGAGAGCAAGTTTTGTAACCTTATTTTGTAACAGCGAGAGGCCACAGAACACCGAAAAACCAAACCCACTACTGCCAAGTGGGAATTTTAGCACAAAACAAGGCTAACAAAGCTACTGGAAAGAAGAGAACATAGTTTAAAAATCTGACCGCAAAACAAAACACAGAAAAAAACCCAAAAACAAAACAAAAAAACCCACAAAACTGTTTTGTATTGCTGTGATACTCCCCCAAGTACCTGACAGTGAGGTTTTAAACCATCATGACAGACAGCACACATCAAAATTCGGGATGATGGGATGCTGGGATGATGTAGGTGACTCAGGTGTGAGGCCAACACACAGGCTGTGTTTCTGAGTCCTGTCTCATACAGCTACAGAGAAATGGTGAGGTGCCACTGTCATGTGTCATTCAGGGTAACTGCTCTTTCAATAGAGGTAAATCTGAACACAGCTCTTGAAGAATCAGAGAAAGACAAAGCCAGGATCAGATCCAGGAAGACTGAGACAGAATCACAGGATCACAGATTCACAGAATAAGCTGAGCTGGAAGGCACCACAAGGCTCATCAAGTCCGACTCCCAGCCCTGCACAGCCCTGCCATCCCTAAGAGGGACACCATGAGCCTGAGAACATTTTCCAGACATTGCTTGAGCTCTGGTAGGTTTGGTGTCCCTTGCCACTTCCCTGAGCAATCTGTTCCAGTGCCCAAACATGATCTAGGTGAGGAACCTTTTCCTAATATTCAACCTGAACCTCCCCTGACACAGCTTTAGGCCATTCCCTCTGGCCCCGTCCCTGGTCAGCACAGAGCAGAGATCAGTGCCTGCCCCTCCTCTTCCCCTCATGAGCCAGCTGTGCACTGCAATGAGGTCTCCCCTCAGTCTCCTCTTCTCCAGGCTCATCAGACCAAATGACACAGAGGTGCTGTCATCAAAGAAAATAAAATCCACTGGAGCAAAACACACATGTTCCTTGGCCAGTCATCCTCCAACAGAGCAAAAACAGAAAAAAGAACAAAACATGTGATCTGGCTCTACATCAGGAATAATATCAGAAACAAGATATAAGAGAGGAGCTGAAAAGTTAAAAACATGCCCAAAACCCACTAGTTAAAGGACCAAATGGATTAGGTGGCATCCTTATAAGCACCATCTATGTGCACATGTGCTTTCACACCAGCCATTGCCAGGGTACTGCAGGGTCTAAAAAGCTCCTGCTTTTCAGATATACAAAATGAAGGAAAAGGCAAGCTGGGGGAGGGAATGATACAGTAATATTAACAAAACAATAAATTGAAAAAAGTAGAATTTTTTTCAGTAAAATTTTAGAAGACATGACAATGTCAGAAAATTTTCCTGAATGGGTCATTTTCCTTATTAAAAAGAAACTATTATGAGAACAGATTTTTCATGTAAAACATATGTTGTTTTGTTGACTTACACTGCTCAAATTCTGCAGAAGCTTCAAGTGAAACCAAATCAGCAGCATTTGTTTGTCATTGACCTTTTCAGAGCCCCAAAGAATCATCTGGAGTGTCAAAGCAACATAAGTACTGATCTTCTCCTATTATTCCCATCCCACAGCAAGCTAAAAAGCAGTTTGCATTGGCATTTTGCTGTTACCAAGTCACAGAGCTACTGAAACTTAATGGAGGTACAAAAACCCCACACATCTTCAGCACTATGTATCTGAGTCCCCTCCATCTTCATCTTCTCAAATCACACTCTCCTACAGGAAGAAATGAAACCTTTTGGCTTCCTTTCAGTACAGTAAAATCTGCAGTAGCTCTGTTTCTCATACTCCAGAGACTTATTCAGTTACACTAGGCTGTGGGGAGCACACATGAAAGCAGGATGGTTTTTAAAAACTGCTTTAAACTGCCTTAAGGGACCTGTTGGCACCCAGCCTTAGGGGCTCTGGTGGCTCAGGGGCTGACACAAAATGGTCCAGGGCTTGTTAGGACACCAGAGGCTCCTGCCCCGTCACCTCGTCCACTGAGGACTTCAATGCCAGATGAGGAAACACATGAGGGGTTGAACACATGAATATTGAAGCTATCCAAAGGCACCAATTACCAGCTTTTAGACCATCATATTTCTTTCAGTGTGCAAGCAGAAGACATGCACAAAGAAAATTTATAGGCACAGGAAAGTAAACCGGAACAGAACTTCAAAGGGCTTTAGAAATCCCCTCACTTGGATGCCAAATCTCCCACTTGCCAAGACCATTTCTGACAGATGTTTGTCATGAAATCTACAGATTTCACTGCCTCTTTCAGTAGCATGTTGCAATGCTTAATTGTGCTTATAAATTTTTTTCTCCTAAAACACCACCTGAATCATCTTTGCTGAAAGGTCAATTGTTTCTTGTCCAGCTTCCAAATGTTCACAGAACAATTTCTCACTGGCCTCTTCATAATAGCTTTAAATATATCAGAGAGCTTTTATCATGTAGGCTCTGCTTCTCTAGACTAAACAAACTGTGTCCCTTAAACCTTCCTTCAAAGGTCATGTTTTTCAAGACTCTTGCCATTCTTGCTCCCCTTATCTGGACTATCTAAAATTTGTCCACTTCATAGAAATGTGGGCTTGGAGACTGGATGTAGAACTTCAATTGAGAGATGACTAAAGGCAAAAAGAGTGAAAAATAATTACCCCTGGTGTCTAACACACAATATGTAGGATAATCCATGATGAAATTTACTGATGCTCTGACCAAAGAAGCCCAACCAACCAACAAACCAACCAACCAACCAACAAACCAACCAACAAACCAACCAACAAACCCCTGCATTGATCAAGTGACTACACACCAGCCTGTGTGCACACATTGTTTGCAAGTGGAAAGCAATATTCCCATGTGCAAGGACTTCTGTTTTGCAAAGCTGCATTCCTTTCAGTTATACTTAAAACAGGCCAAGATTTTCAGAAGTACATGCTGAAAGGAGGATTTCTATATCCCTGTTTGGTTGCTGAAGTAATTGCCTTTGATCATCATACAATGTCAAGATGCAGTAGAACCTAGTTCTGCAATCTCACAATCTCTGTAGGCCTTAAGTACAGGCTTTGAATCTTAATTTTAAGCATCTTTTTGTTATTCAGGGCTGAAGGCAAAAGCACTACTCCTTCATGTGTCCAGTTTATCACATCCTAAACTCTACAGGTCTGGCAGACAGAGTCAATTATTTTGACTCCAGTTCCCACAGAGAGAGCTGGGGAGCAGGCGTTCAGTTCCTGGCATCACTCAGCACCATGTCCTGTTACACTTGGCCTTAAAAGAAGGTCAAATGTAAAGATATTTCAATAAAGAAAAAAGCAAGTTTCTCTTAGAAATCCATCAGAGTTAATGTTTGGGAATTCTGAAAATACATCACCCTCTTGGGAGGCTCTGGAGTTAACGATCATGGCTAATCTATTTGCGTCCACTATTCCTGTGTTTAAACAGATGATGTTGAAGTTCTTGCTGGAATCCCCTTTTATCTTCTATCTGCAAAGTCATAAATCTCCAGATATACTCTTATAATGCTCCAGGGGACAAAAAAAATGTATCTGAGAATTGAGATTGCCTAGAACTTACACAGGGGATTTTTTCAGAGATTAAATTCTTGGGTGATGTGACCACAGACTGCCAGTAAATCTTGCTATTCTGCATGGAAACATCCATGGCTTGAACAGCTGGGGAGGAAATGTCAAATTGTCTGGCATGCAGCACTTACAGTGACTCCTCCTCTCTGATGACATGTTGTACTTCTTCCAGGATTTCCCATTGCAGCTGCAATAACTTTCAAAGATATGAGCAGTATCATAAGACCACACTTGGTATCCATTCCTTACTCCCCAGTGCCACAATTTGCATGAGAGATAAAAAAAACAGTGGTTTTCATCTGGAGTGAATGATCAGCACTGGTATCGCTTCCCTGGTATCACCAACACAAGCCTGTGAAAGTTTTGAGCAGACATTTGGACTGCATGAACACTGCAGATTTGGGAGTGACAGATGCTGTGGCTCCTGACACCACTCTGAAAAAAATAGAGGGTGGAAACACAGAATTACAACTCAGTTCTCCTGGACAATTCTTCAGACTTTGAAGCACCTTTAAAGCTTTATTTGCTTTTTCCCCTTCTATTGCTTTACAATGGCAGTAGCTGTGTGAATAGAGGCGTCTGCACATCACTGACAGAATAAAGAACATCTTGAGTTACACAGCTGTCGCCACAGCCATAGCTCAACTCTCATCCTCACTGAGGTCCTATTTCCTTAGCTAGGCACTTCTGAGTAAATCTCAGATCACAAAGCTTTGATTAGAATTTGTAAAGTAATAATTGGTAAGTAGATAAGTCACAGAGGGAGATCCTCATCTTCACATAGCACTGTCAGAAAGAATTCCCAATAGCTGCCTTGATGGAGCAAGGCTGGCAGCTACCAGGGCTGAGATGACACACTGGCCCTTCATACTCAGTAGCAGCAAGCACATTTCCCTCAGTCTGATAGGCTTCCAAGGCACAATTTTAAAATTAGAAGTCTCCAAGCTACCCCAATGTTCATGGATATGGTAATTTACGAGTAATGTGCAGGTCTGACACTGAATAACTATTTGAAAACACTCTGGTCTAAATTCTTTCATTTCTTTACCTGTGTATTTTATTGTTGGCATATGGTTTAAAACTTTTGTCCTAAGGAGTTTCTCCTAGTATTATTCTCTTGTTTGGAAATGGGGCAAGACTACATTTTTTCTCTCAGTCCTCTATAGGGATTTTGGCAGAAATAGTATTTAATACAAGCTCTTCTATTCTCTTAATAGAATTCAGGGACAGAGAATGTAATACTATGAAGTGGAAGGTGGAAGACAATAATCTGTACTTGCTAGAGAAGCATCATTGATTTTAGCAGGTTAACATAGTAATGTCAAAATTAGATCTGTATCTTTTTTACAATCATATTCTGAATAATTCAGTCAACCAAACATGTTGGTTTATATGGCCACAGGTTTCCAATGTGACTTCCGCCTGCTGGCCCAGAAGGAAGTTGGGTGTCAGAGGACACTTTTCCTTTTGCCAGTCACATCCAGATGTCAGGACATTGTGGAGTATTTCAGATTAGACTAAATGCCTATGCTAAGGCATAAAGGTTTGTTAAGGCAAACCTCAATCCTGGTATCCAATTGATAATCCCCAGTAGCAAATGGATGATTACACACACCACATCTGTTTGCACACTGACACCCACACCCCTTTTATAACAATGTGCACACTCCACTGCAGCTGGCACTGCCCTGAGCCATTACAGGAGCTTCCAGACTGCTCATTTACTTGAGAATTAGTCTCTATATTAGGTTAGTTTTTTCTAGTTTTTCCTCTGTATTACCAGGACACAATGAGGAATCCCATCCTCTTATCTTGTGTTATGTCATGCAGATAAACAGAACAATGTGTTTGTCAGTACTGTTCATTTTCCATAAGCACAAACACAGAGCAAAGCACACAAACAGAGAGTACCAAAGTGGCAGATAATCATCTTCCAAACAGATGGACACTGGAAATTACTCAGGATCTGCGTGCTGTGTGCACACACATGCAACAGCAAGTCCGTGTTCATTCCTTTTGCGAAATGTCTCCTCTAAGTACATGTGTAAATCTCTTTTCTAAGATATGCAAGTGATCCCTTTGGCAGAATGAGCAAATTCAAACTGTCCCAATACCAGTCTGGAAACCGGAAAAGAAATGGAAAAGAGCAGATGTAGTTGAATTTGAGATTACTTTTTTTCCCATTTACCCTTCTCCCTTTATTTTTCTCTTATGTATTTTTTGTTTCAAAATTTATCATCGAACAAAAGGAAGCAAATGAGTTCTTGGGGAAAAAAAAGGTTTTTAGAAGTTTCAGGAAAGAAAATTATAAGTCCCATAATTCCTCACCTTCTTCTGAACTGTATCCATTTTCCAATTGGATGGACTCGAGCTGGAAACTTGTTTGAATTTGAATAAAAGGGAAGGATTTTACAATTGCAGTGAATTCAGTTCTCCACTGAACATTTGTCTTTCCCGTCCCATCACTGAAGAGACTTTCCATGCAATTTTTTTCCAATATGAGGAATTCCTCTGGCTCTAGTCTAAGTGTCTTTTTCTCAGGGTTCTTTATTGCACACCCTGTGGGAGCTTCCAAACAGTGTTGCTCACACTTGAGGACAATTTTTAGATTTTCCCTCTTTCTATGGAAATTTCTTTTGTATGAGTTACAGAAGTCCCTCTCCTAGGAATTTGTGTCTCAGAGGGAATATGAGGCTGTTGTGATTTCCTTTTCTTTCTGGATTTTATTCATGGTTCAGCACAGTTACTCCTAAACAGAACAGTTTTGCAAGTGTATCTTGCAAGATTTCAAAAGGGGTTCAGAGTGGTTTGATACCACTTGAAACCAGTCATCTCCCATGTCTTCTAGGATACTGCTGACATTTCCTGACTGATTCCAAGTATCAGTGCTTATTTCACAAGCTCAGTGGCCCAAAGAAATTCTTCATGAAGTGGATGGCAGGTGAAATTTAACCTAAGATCACAGGCTTTGGGGAGCTGCTTGTAACTTCCTCTCCACCCCACTGTCTACATTAGATGATTTCAAAGGTTCAAAATCTTGCCTAAAAGATTAGTAGCCACAAAGCAGCCAACATAGAATAACCCTCAGCTCTATTTTACAGCACTTCCAAATTAAATATTTGGATGTTCCTAGTCTGTTGGGAAGTGTCATAATCTCTTAACTAGAAACTGATTACTCCACCCATTAAATGTTGAAGTTTTCAGCAATTTCCTTGCAAGTTTTGCTTTTGTCACCTCCACAGATTTAACAGCACATGCACCACATGCACAAGCAGTGATTGGTTGCACTCATGCATTTTAAAAAGCACCACATGATCTACAGTGTCATATATCTGGCCTTTAGTTAACATTAACAATTACTACCAGTTGAAATACTAAAGTTTAATGACAATTAATATCAATACACGTGCACACACACATATAAATAGCCTATATATGTAAATATTTATGGAAGCATGTCATTTATTTCACCCCTCCTGTGGTACATGACACATAAAATAAGCTGCAGATATGTCATATGTGACCCAGGTTCAGCAGCTCTCTGGATGAACAGCACTGGGTGGCTCTAAGAGGCATATAGCTTTGTTAAATCTAATAATTTAATGTGAAGGAAAGAGGTGATCATAAAGATAAGGCTTTTATATTACATTTATCAGTACCCTTCAGATTTATATCTGACATTTAAAATAGAAAGCTCCATCAGTTTGAATCCTCATAAAACATCAACTTGTCTGTTCCAAACTAGTTGAGAGTACACACTCCTAATGTCAAAATTAGCTGTTAAACATCCTCTTGATAGATCTCCAGGACTCAGAAACAGCACAGTCTAGGGTTACATGTACTATGCACCTGAACCAAACAGAAGTAGATTATGAATTTAGGAATTAAATTAATATTTTTATTTATACTTTTGAGCTTAACTACTGAAGCATTTTGAATAATACACAGGTTTTCAAGCTACACATAATGAGAGATGTTTTCTATTCATATAGGACATTTATTTATGCATTCAATCAAATTTTAATAAAGAACAGCTGAAGTGAGCATAATTTGGTATTTGAAAAAACTGTTCAAATTTCATATTCTGTCAGAGATCTACAGAAAGGTCACTGTCTTGAAAAAACATTTCCAATAGAAAAACATTCAACAGAAAGCATTTAATCCTGAGTTCTCAGCTGTTAAAAAGTAAATCCAACTAGATGCTCCATTAAAGTTTATAAGTGAAATGAAAAACTGTCAGGCTGTGTTTTGGCAATTATAGACAAATAATAGCTATGCAGTCACAAACAATGCAGTCCTACACATCTTGATCATAAATATGGATGTACTTAAAATGACCTATTCTCCAATGAATACTTAAACCTCTTTCATCACAATTTTCTTAGCTACACATAAAAAATGGGTACAAAGCACTAAGACATCATAACATTGTAAAATATGTCTCTAGGAAGCTGTCACCACTACAATTGCATATTTAGGAAAACATTTTTCAAAGCTCCACATTTTGCAACGTTTCAGTACATGTCTGACAAACCCTAGAGCCACTCAGTTCATTCTGCAAGTGCTGCCAGCAAGGTTAGATGAGCCTTTTATGCTTCCTGCAAGAGAGGATGCAGACAAAGGTACTGCTGTGATGAAGGAGGGAGGCCCTGCTGAGAAGTGCTGAGTGCCCTCCAGTCCCAATAAATTGCAGTTCCACTGGAAGTAAAAGGATCAAATCTGTTCTCCCTGATGTGAATGGAAGTGGGGTTAGGCAAACCACCTGCAGCCAGCAATTGAGAGTACAAACTGATAATTACCAGCAGTGATTTATCTGCTGTTAACTTCTGACTGCCTGCTCAGCACTGCAAGTGTGCTGTAAATTGGCTTATCTCCCTTGAATGGAGCTGTGCTGGAGATGCACCAAAGAATCTGCTCTTCTGGACATCAAGAAATATTTCACCAGATGCATTCATGTGGAATCATGTAACTGGAAAAATTACTCCTTTCTTATATCAAAACTGTATTAAAATTTTAACTTTCTCAGACATCTGCAAAATTATCTTTAATCTATTGTCACCTCTTAGGGCATGTGCTTTACATTAGTTTTATTATCATTGTTAGTCTGTCATTGTCCTTTGTTAGATAGGTTCCAATATGCTACTGAGACAAATGCATGGTTCCAGCCATCTGGGATATGACAAATGCATTATTTGGAAGCGCTTCTTTTAAATCCAGTTTTCATTTTATTTGTACCCTTTGGGGCAGTCTCATGTGCAAGCCCAGATCTGCTACCACACAGAATCTCAAAGTGAAGCTTTGTGAGCCATGGAATTGTGTGCCTGGTCCTGTGGATCATCCTTGAATGTGTAAGAGCTTGGCCTCTGCACAGATGTGACATTTGGCCAGCTGGATGTCCTGGTGTGCCTGAAATTACCTGGGTTTCCAGGTCATGGTAATCTCACATGATAGTTGACATCAGGCACCTAATTTTTGATATCAGATGTCCAAGATTGAAAAGCGCTGAGCCAAAGGCAGATTTTGATTTTCAAAAACAGGAATGAGTTGAGAGTTTCAAGAGCAAGGACCTTCTGAAAGGCTCAGTTTACAAGATAATTTATGCTCAGCATTTGTGAAAATTTGCCCCCTTTTGCAAAAGCAGAAAGCCCATGAAAACAAAGTACACCATCCCTTCTTAACCAGCATTTCCAGCTCAGTGACTGTGCTTCCACAACAGGGGAAAAAATTTACCCTGACCTCTGTGAGAAAATAGTGCACAGACAACATAATCAGGAAAATAAAGTGCTGCAGTGCCCAGCTATTAGTGAGAGGGATCCAGTGTACCTGGAAAGATGCTCTGGAGCAGCAGGTGCTGCTGTGGGTTGAATCAAGGGCTTTGAGGCTCAGAGAGCTGTTCAAGGCACTACTGTTATTACATGGCAGAAAAGCTGCTGGAGCTACCAAAAAAAATATATTATTGCCCACAAAATTTATTCCACTTCACTTTAATGAAGAGCAGGTTTTTCTCCTCAATTACTATGCGACAGAAATTACTCCCTGTGGTCCTGTCCACCAAAAGACAGTCACCAAATGAGAGACTACTGCGAATAAAAAAACCCAGCAGGTTTCCATAATGCTTAACAGCCTGTTCTATCTGATTATAATCAACCCCATGATTGTTATTAGTCCCTCACAAAAGGAAGAGAAGATCTGTCACCACTGAGATAAATGTTAACAGACAGAAAGTTGCAAGTACAGTCTTGTACTTATTTTCTCCTTTTTTTGGCTCAGTACTGTTGAAAACTGATGCTCAATGGTTCAGTGGTTCCACAATGATAAATACACTAGTTAAGTTCTGCAGAAGATGAAAAACACCAGTAGATCTGCTAATACTGAGCTTCGAAAGTCTGACCAAGATTTTTCATTCAGAAGTTCATGTATTTTTTGCTGGTTGTACTAAACCTGAAGGTTAAAATTTTGCCTTTTTTCCTTTAATATTTTCTTACACATATTTTTTTAAAATGACTCATACCCTCATGAAATGATCAGCTTAATTCCATTCTTTAATTCTGTCCATATAAAAGAAAGCAAAAATCCCTGTAAGACAGTTAAAACACTAACAAATCAAACAACTTATGGTTTTCGAGACGTAAAATAGATATTTGAGGATCCATTCTGAACCATCATATCTAGGGGAGGACAGTTGTCTTCTAAGAATGTGAATCTTATTAGCTCATGTCTGAAACTCAGAAAAATGTGAGAAATATGTATATTGATGACTAAAAATCATAGTTCTCTATGTTAAACATTGTGGAATGCCTATGACTTCCAAACTGAGATATGCACATAGCAGTTAAATCTGACATCATCTGAGATGCAAATTGTACTATTACAGGAAATCTTCATTGCCAGATTCTTACAAACCAGAAAACTCAGCTCATGCTATAACTGATGACTTCTTTGGGGACATACTGTTCCACTTACTGAAGGAAATCACCATGCAAATAATATAACTATAACCAAAGGGTAAAAAAATTGATTTTACCCCTTCCAGATATCAAAGAAGAAACCAGCATGATTCTGGCTGCAGCAATACACTGAATGTGAAGCTGTAAAGGTCAACTGCCTCAGTGAAACACTGGATAGGCAAATGTTTGCAGTCAGCAATTATTTTTTTGGCGATGAATATGAGGTGGCAGAGACACCACAAAAGAGATAGCAAGATCATTCCTGAAGTGAGTAATGGGTGCAAAGAGTCCCAGCACAATCTGAATTCACACCACCAGTACATTTTACACTGCAGATATATCAGTCCTTTGGAAATTATGCAGATGTTAACGGCAGAAGGAGCAGGGAGAGCAACAGCCAGGAGCAGATTACCAGCAGAGATAAGAGCAGCTGCCTTTTGTCTCCTTCCCACCCAGAAGCATTTCATTACACATTTAAGGCTGTCATGTCACTTCCACACTCTAGCAGTGCAACTGCAGCATTCAGCACTGACAGCCCAAAAATGCAGCATCCAACACTTGATAGCCCTGCTGCTTCAACAACTGCTGTATAGAGACCCTCCAGCCAAGCCAGCAACATTACAATCTGCCAACAGGATCATTTCACCTGTGTGACTAAATGCAAGAAACAATATTCAGGAGTTTTACAAGAAATTTTTATTTTGTTATATTATTTTTGTCAAAGCAGGAATCTTTTGATGCCATATAACTTTACTGGAGATAGCACCAGTGTAGGCATCCACCAGGAACCTTTTGCAGATGGCTGGTATCTCCTTCTGAAAGACAGAAAATATGTCAATGATGAGTTCTCAGGCATCAGGGTGGACTCTTACAAATACTGGGGGAATGACCTCATCTGTGAGTTTTATCTCTGCGTGAAATTGAAGCACATTTTTTTTCTGGCCTGTGTTTGACCACACAGCTTGGCTAGAGCCATGGAGCCACTGTGTGCCAGGAGATAAACTTGACTGCTAAGGTTAGAAAGCTCAACTCATGCTAAGTGCAATGATATGAACTTCAGTGTAGGTATCACAAACACTTAAATTGTAGGAACTCAGCAATATCGTAGGAGATCAGTTCTATTATTGCTATGTGTAAGAGGAAATAAAAGTTGTAAGAGAAGGTATGAAATAGTAAAAAGTATCTGAAATGTATCCAGAAGGGTTAAATGTGATGGTTTGAGAAGAAAACACTATACAATAAACTGTAGATCAGATCTGAAGACATTCTCAATCATTTGATTTCAAATAAGGTTTGAATGTTCACATCCAAGGATTTTGTGTGCAGTAGCACCCGTGCCACTTGAAAGCTGGACTCTTAAAAATCACTCTGGCATTTGTAATGTATCGCTCCTAGGAGGAAGAACCATTGCAAAGGTGTTTCTATGCAGCTAGAAGCTAAAATCAACACTTCAAGATTAACATAGTAAGAAAGAACATTAAAATATCAAACAAAAATGAGAAAAGGGAGTATTCATTACCTAATCACAAAATGACAACTTTACAACTGCAGTACTTTATGTTTCATTTAAAGAGCTGATACCCTTGATGAGGCATTAGGAAAAGATCTCCTATGAGAACTAGGTGCCGAAAGAGCCAATTGCATTGAAGCACCGCCCCAGAACCAGCTGGGGGTTCTTTGGGTTACAGGAGCCTGTGGATTGTGTTAGCTGGTTCAATCCCAGTAAATGGTTATTCCAATAAAACAGGGAAGCATCAAGTGTCCAACATGACAGCATCAGACCACCCCACAACACCAATAAGTGGAACCTCATAACGGCCCCCTGAGCTGTACAGTAGAGATGCATGCTCATAATTGAGCATTTGTGTAAGTGCCTGTAGGACTGAGGCCAAAGGTTGAAACAGCAGCCAAGGGAATACCTGCCCAACCTCTTCAAGGCAAGGATATTTTTTTTGTAAAAGGATATTTTAACCTTCAGAGGCCATGGACTACGTAGTGGTAATGTGACCTTTAACTTCTCTAGATCAAATGTTTATACAGGTGCTCTCATTTCCTGAAAGAGGAGCAGAGGTTTTAAAATTATACAAACACTATTAATTTAAATATTTTTCCCAATTGCTGTATCATGCTCTACATGCCATTGAAAACAAATATATTTATCATCTTTACTTGAATCCACACATGTAACATAAGATTCTGAAAATCCTTATGATCATCTGGTGGAAATTTTCAGACTACATGTATAGGAAGGCTTTAGTTGCTATATAGCTTTAGTTGCTATATAGCTTGAGTTCTAGAGATTAAAACAATGAAACATTTCACAGGAAAAAGCTCTGAAAGTTCCCCCAATAGTTATGAGGAATCCTAGTGCTGCAGTGGCTACAGATCAAGTGAAAGAAGACCAGAGGTCCTGGGATTCCTGTGGCTGATAGGTCAGTTCTGAGGCTGACACCAAGGGGGTTTCCTTGTCCCAGTTTGGTGGCAATGTTAACAGTCTGAAGCAGGAACACCAGCTTTACTTGGGAAACACCAGATAAAAAGATTTCTCAGTTGTTCCTACTCCATGCCTGCTCAGAAGTGACAAAGATGTGTTTTCCACATCTCTTGGCAATGATCTGCTTTTCCATAGCTCAGGACAACTCAGTGTCCAGCAGAGATTCTCTCTCTGGGTCAGTACCACCATGGAGAGCTGGATGGGGTTGTGCTGAGAGTGGTGTTTGCTGCATTTGCTTTTCCTGTTCATCCTTTTAGGTCAAGTCTGGAAAGCAATTTTCCAGACATAAAAGCTCTGGAAAATGCTGCACGTGAATGACTTCACATCCACCCCTGATCTTTGAGCCAATTAATTAGTGAAATGTAATTCTGGCTGCCACCTTGCCTCTTTGAGCCATGTCTCAGACTCTCAGGTAAGTGATTTACAGCAGATGCTTATGCTTAGAAAAGCACTGTGTGAATCATATAAGGCTCAAGAGGTTGTGTTGAGATGGAGAATATACCCAGTAATGTCCCTTTCTCAGGAAATAAGTGAGAAATAAGGATCCTCCAGAAGTGGCACCATGGGAAATTTCTTCCATTTAATTTACAATCTGAGTCAATTCCTAGAGTGTTTTCCAGTAACAACCTGGAAATATGAAACCTTTGGGTGTTGCTTGCAACACACACACGTGATACTGAAGTGCCTGCCCTCCCACAAGCACACAAAGTAGAGTAAGGGTCAGAGGATGGGACAGAGGATGTTAAAAGAATGTGGAGGCTAAACATACCACACACAAGAGCAAGACATGTGCTGGTTGGGAAGAACATGTTAGTCTTGATATGGGGTAGAGATTTCTACTTCCACAACTGCTGACAATGCGCCTGATGCCAGAGGCTGGAAAGGGACTGGATGAAGGCTCCTCCATATCCCTTGATCACTGATGGAAATGCAAATGTTTTGGAGAGATGTCATTTTCCTTAACTCTGTAGAGCCCAGACTGTCAGAAAATATTAGGGCAGCATGACTCGGCCTAAAAAATTCTCTCTGAGAACTGATAAATTCATGCAGTGAATTTATTCTCATGCAGCACTCTGTGCTAAAGCAGAGCCATGTAGTTGTTATAAGGAGCCTCATGAGATATTCATCTTATTAACAGCAGCTGGGTTTCTAATTAACAGCTTTTGCCTGAAAGTTACTCAGAGTATTTCAAATGTTATATATATCAATGGTGCTTGCATCAGATTTTGTACATGTTAAATATCTGCTTACTAAGAAATTATGTTACATTCTCTGAAGATGTCTAAAAAATGGTAGCAGGTACTGATCCGAATTTTAGGGTTTAAATTTTAGTGTTTAAATTTTAGACATCTACATGAAAGAGGTTTTATTTGATGCCAAAAACAAGGGGAGGAACTTGGTGGCCAAGCAGGCATCCTAGATTTTATCAGAAACAGTGTGGCCAGCAGGAGCCGGGCAGGGATTGCCCCCTGTGCTCAGCACTGGTGAGGCCACATCTCAAATCCTGTGTCCAGTTCTGGGCTCCTCACTACAAGAAAGACATTGAGGGGATGGAGTGAGTCCAGGGAAGGGCAGTGGAGATTAGGAAGGGTCTGGAGCACACGCCAGGTGAGGAGCAGCTGAGAGAGCTGGGGGTGTTTAGCCTGGAGAAAAGGAGGCTCAGGGGAGACCTTGTCACTCCCTACAACTCCCTGAGAGGAGGCTGCAGCCAGGTGGGGTTGGCCTTTTCTTCCAGGTAACAGAACAAGTGAAAATGGCCTCAAATTGTGCCAAGAGAGGTTTAGATTGGATATTAGGAAAAATTTCTTCTTGGAAAAGGTTGTCAAGCTGAACAGTCTTCCCAGGGAAATGACTGGACCACCATCCCTGAACTTTCAAAAGCCATGTAATATGGCACCTGGGGACATGGTTTAGTGGTGGACTTGGCAATGCTGGGTTAATGGTTGGGGTCAGTGATCTTAAGGGTCTTTTCCAACCTAGCAATTCTGATTCAATGGTTCTCTATGAGTGTATGAATACATGTGTATATCAACAAATCTTACAGGATAAAGGGACAGTACTTTCATGTTTATAGATAAGCAAGCCCTGGATGGAATGTGTAGATGTTTTAAAGCCAGCTGTATAAAAGTAAAATAGAAAAGTAAAATAATCTTGAATTACATTGGTACATGTTGACTCTAATGGAGGTTCAGAAGGAATATGGTATTATAGTTCCTTATTTCCAGCTCTTTCTAAAATGACACATCTGCTGAGACCTTCTCTATGATGGCAACCAACTATTACAGGATGCCTTTTGATAGCTAATTTTGTTTAGTATTGGCCATTTGATTGACGGAAAGCTGATATTGAACTTTTCTCCAGGAGGCAGAAAAGACCACTGTTTTTTGATTTTATGATCATTTTACAAACAGTGAGTCCATTCTGTCAGCACAAGAGAAGGGAAGGCACTTGAAAAGTTATTTGAACAGATCTTGCTACAGCTATTAAGGCAGAGTTGGAGTTTGTTATCAAATGTATATACTGCTGGCTTGGAGCTGCTGGTCCTGTCGTGAAAGACTTCTAATTTTCATGGCTTTCAAAATTGCAGTGCCCTAAAGTTACATTAATGAAGCTTGCTGGAGAATGTTCACAAAAAGCATGCACTGAGATCTATGTAATCACTGATTATCACAGAGTACATGGCCCATCTGTAATTGCATTATGATGTAGAGAAAATCATTAGAAATAATTCAAGACGTGTCAGTTCAAATGAAATATTTCTCTAACTCAAGACCATCTGTGGTGGCAGGCAAATTCTGCTCTCCCCTAGAAAACGAGGCAGAAAAGGGAAATGGATATTTTGAATTAGAGACTTGATGTTCATCTAAATATACCCTAGGGATAAAAAGGATTATTTATGGATTTATTTGTGTTATAAAATCAACATTAATTGATCATATGGGGAAACACTGTTTAGACATACTGTAACTGTGAAGCTATTGCAGTATATACTTGAAGCACATGTGTGATTTCCATGGGATTATTATAAACTACAATTTGATATGTGCTTTGGTTTTCAAATTGTATCTGAAATACTTCTAATTGGATTTTTCTGTGTCCTTGGCTTTCAGAAACTAAGGTTCATGACTTCAAGTCTCCTGGTTCACATCAGTAGGAGATCTTCATGCCAGAAGACTCCAGTTTTGCTCCTCTTCCATGAGCTGGTGCTATCCTGAACTCCTGGGGAGGTCTGCAGGACCTGTAGAGCTTGGTCTCTTCATGTTGCTGCCGCGATGCTGGACACAGCAATCATTGGTTCCTCAAGCCCCTTCTGAAACTTTGGGTAGAGGGAACAACTCCTGGGGGGCTGTGCCTGCCTCCTTCATCACCTCACGTTCAGGGACACCCACCTCCTCCCAATACTTTTAAAATCACTGCCATTTCCCCTGACAAATGCAATGCCCTGCTCCCCAAACCAACAACTTGTTGCTAACGCTGTAACAAAGTATCATGCAATCTCTTTCTGGTTTTTCTTTTATTTCTACTTCTTTCTCATTTTAAACTAGGAGAACTTCATGCCTGCAGTTGGCAGGGACAAAGGGGGAGGCAGCAGGGAGGGAAGGGGAGAGGGCTGAGGAACATCTGTTTCACATTTAACCTGGAACCAAACTGTTTCATCATGCTTCTCCAGCCTGGCTTGTATATTGATTCAATTACTAGGCTCTGCTAGTGCAAGAGATTTACATTAAAGCCTCATACAAAGCTATTGTGTTTTGTCACATAACAGTACTGAACCAATTACAAATGTGCTCTACATGATCCCTCTCAGTCATACACATTTGCTTGGGGACAATCTCACCAACCTAGACTCCAGCCGGACTTTTCCTTATCTCCAGGAAGGCGTGACACACCTGGCTGGGACTTGCTAGTGGGAGGGTCACATCCTGGGCATGTCATCCTCACTCCTCCTGTCCCCTATGTGCCACATTTCTCATTTCTCTGCCTCATCGAAGTTCTGCACAAAGAGAGAGATATACAGTGAGAGATATGAGGCTCTGAGATACAATCTCAAAGGTGAGAGATACGAGGCTAGACCCACGTGCACAAAAGCCTGGCCTCAAGTCTCAGCAGCTGGGATAAAGGTTCCTCAGGTGTGCAAAGAGCAGTGGTGTGATGTGGCCCTCCCCTCAGGAATGGGGAGAAGTTGGCCAATGCAATCACATCACAAAAATGGGAGGAGGCACTTGGGGCTGGTTGATACTCAGGGAAAAGAAGGGCAGAGCAAACAGTCCTTTTTCCCCTAAGAATCCAGCTTGCAAGTAGGGAAGCAAAATGGCAATTGCTCTTTGCAGAACACGTCCCATATCCAAAGTTATTTTGCCACTTACACCAAAGACAGGTTCCATCCCTGGCCACTGACTTGCCATGTAGCCATAACCAGAACTTCTTAAGCCATCATTTCAAATATGGTGATAATTTTGGATACTACCATAGCCATTTCTGGGCTCCCAACATGAGTTCTCTGTAGAAAGCCACCAGAAAGCCACCATATCTTGAATCAAAGAACTTTTTATAAATGTTTAAACCTTCCAATTCATTTTTCAAAACACCCAGGAAACCACACAATACTTTATAGATTGCATGCTTATCTGTAGAACATCAGTTGACAAATTTAGCACCTAGGGTGCTTCCAAACTGCTCAGAAAATGCTGCACAAAGAGCACTGAGGAGCAACAGAGCAGGCTGCTGTAGCTGTGTCAGATGTGCAGACGATCCTCACTTGCCCACACATTTCCTACTTATATCTATTCACAGACAGAGTTTGTGTTTGCCTCTTTCCAGCTTCTGTCTTCCAAGATCTTCCTGATGGGGCTGAAACCATGAACCAGTTCTTCTCTGAGTCCACGTGTGCCCAGTTCCCAGGTAAATGCAGCTCCCTAGGCTGCATTTACTGCACTGCCTGCCTCTGTTCAGGCTCTCAGGCAGAACTGGGGCTGAGATTGTGAGATGTCTTTCAACAGACACTTGGCTTTTCATAACTAAACAGATCCTGAGATCCTGAGAGGACCCCTGAGATCCTAATGTGCATTAACAGCAATATTAATGATACTGTATCTACCAAAGTAGATTTCAAGTGCTCCATTTAACAGCCTTGAAAAATAAGAGAAAAGTCAGGGTTATCCAAGATAAATTCACCTTTTGTCAAAATAATTCCCCATTCCAGCCTACTTTTTCCTGCCTCAGTTTACCTGTTCTTGCACTGGAAATAGAATCTAACAGGGACGAGAGCAAAGCTCTTATGGCACAAACTGACACTGTGAAGCAGATCCCTATGGACTTAACCCACTTACATGACCCATAACTCCGCAGTAGAGCTTTGTCCAGTAAGTAAAAGATAACAGGACCCTGCATCCCTAGTAAAGGTTGAAATTGTCTGAACAGATGGAGTCCCAGTGTCCAGAGATTCTGAGCTAAAACTAGCAGGGCTCTTTCAAAGCCAGACCATAACTAGCTGTGATTAGAGCACTTACAATGAGCTTTAGCTAATTTTGAGCTCTTTGGAGATCCTTTCATACAAGTGACGTGCAAAGAATGGCAGCAGCTGTGTCTGCCCGTGCGTGCTGTGAGCCAGCTGCACCCGAGGCCCCATGGCTGCATTATCTTGGTGCTGGCTCATGGTTATTATACCTCATTTCTCAGCAGGGCATCGTTGCTCCAGGTTCAGCATCCTGTTAACGTGGCTGCTCAGATCCCTGCACTGTCTCCAGCTGGCAGAGAGCAGGGCCAGAGCAGGCTGAGCCTCAGGAGGGGATGGATGTACCCCAGAGGGTACCGGGGTGTCCCCACGACACCTGAGGACTGCAGGCAGCACCTAGCCTCTGGCATGAGCATTAACCAAGCAACTCCAGCAAACTTTCTCCTGGGAAACACCCTGAGCTATCTTGTGCAGCTCCCAGGGAATCTTGAACCTCCAGGGGTTTTTAAGTGGTCCTCAGCTCACTGAGTGAAATCTAGCTCTGGTACTTCTGTCCCTCTGAGCACAAATAATCGCTGCTGGATCATGGTTAGGTCCAAAACAATTTCTGTCATCGCCTGTGACAAATAGAATCAAAGAATCACAGCATTTCTAGGTTGGAAGAGACCTTTAAGATCATCGAGTCCAACCCATGTTCTAACACCTCAACTAGATCAGGGCACCAAGTGCCACATCCAGTCTTTTTTTAAACACATCGAGGGATGGTGACTCCACCACCTCCCTGGGTGGATGATTCCAGTATTTGACCACTCTTTCTGTAAAATACTTCCTCCTTAATTGTAGCCTGTATCTCCCTTGGCGCAGCTTGAGACTGTGTCCTCTTGTGCTGTCTGAGCACCACAGCCACCCTTGAAGACAAGTTTCTCATCATAAAATATGCAGGGTAGATATTCCCATCACCATGAAATGAAAGTTTCTTTAAAATCCAGAGAAATGTGGCCCACCATCAAGTATCCTCATAAGGCCTAACGTGGCCGGAGCGGGAAAGGCAGTAATAGCAGAAATAAGACTTGTGAGTTCAGGATTTCTGACAAACATTTCTATGACCAGTGTCTGGGAGTTTATTTTTCTCTACTTTCTGTACATCTGTTTAAAATAAAGAGCCTTTGTTGGAAAACCATGTGTCATAAGTTGACATCTTAACACCATGGAGACCACCCCTTTTCAAGTCAAATCATTTCAAAAGTTTATATTCCTAGAAAAAGAAGACAGAAATATGATTAGGGAAATCCATTATGATTAGCTGCTGCCTGATTAACCTTGGTTGAGGTATCTACACTCCAGCAATTTGTAGTTTTTCACTGGTGGCTGATTAGACTTGGTCATTTTCTTTTCTACCTGAATTACCTTGTTCTACTTCACAAGAAATGTGAATTTATTAGAGAACTACCTCATATTTCCTGTGTCTATTTTTTTTTTTTTTGTAATTAACACTTTAAAATAATTAGAATTGGCAGCAGAAATCCACAATTCTTAGGAGCAAACAGCAGTTTGCTTTATAACTGGATAGTTCCATGGAAGTGCTCAGTGCCATGGTCTGTTGTAAAAAAAATCAAGTTTTCAGAATTATTATGGAAAAGGGAAGCACAGAATTCATCAATCTGGCAACATGTGTGTTTATGCATCAGTTTTCTGAAAGTTGTGTCATGTGGTCTCCAGCCACAGAAAGACTGGGGAATGTTCAGAAAAGGATTAAAAGGATAATGAAAGGCATTCAAGCTGTACAGGACAGCTTCTGTACAAGCAATGCCTAAGAGGCAACAGTCTTCACTCTGGAAATAGTCAGAAGGGGATTTGATGGGGCTCTACAAAATCAGGGAGAGGCAGGTTGAAGGCAGGTTGAATATACATCCATTGTTGAACACAGACAAGACACATAGGATCTAAAATGCAATTAGCTGGAAGCAGGTTCAGACCAAACAAAGAACATTTTTACTCACACCAAAATCTGTTTAGCCTGTGGAGCTTCTCACCATCCTCCTCACAGGTGCCAGAAGACCTCAGCTTTTTAAAAGGAGACTGCAGAGACTTACAGAAAAGAAATCTCTCAGGGCAATTAATAATACAGATGGTGAGCAAATTGCAGAAGACTGGAATGACATTTGAGAAATTATCTCTAAATTTTTGTCATATTTTGTAGTTTCCTAGGTGTATCCATTTGGCAAAATTCAAGACAAAACACCAGGCTAGAATGCTATTTGCTGTGGCCCAGTATATTTGGGTTCATATCTTTATCTTGAGCCTGAACACCCAAGTTATGCTGGGTACCATCCGCAGGGAGCACCTGTGACAGTGTAAACCCAGAGCTGCCACTGAGTACAGAAACCAGGGGCTGAGCAAGGGATCCTGCCACTCACGTGTGACTTTCAAGGGGATTTCCAGGCATTGCTGTGCAGGGGATGTGGCAGCTCAGGCCAGCCTGTAGAATATGTGAGATCTTGAACAGGATAGATGTACCCATATCACCCTACATTGCTCTTCAAGTAACTCCTCAGAGCTTCAAGTTCCTTTTTGGATTTCAAACTGCCAATCATGCAAAATGCCTAAATGCTGGATTAGTCTTTTACAATTAACCAGCCAGGGAAAAACATGGAGCTTGTAGATACAGACACATTGAAACTGAGGATCCCTTGGAATCCTGGCCCTGCAGAGGATGAGGTTGCAGCAGGTTCATTTCTCAGTGCCTTACAAGGCCCTACAGAGCTCTTCAGTTGGCTGGGCACCTTCATGTCACATCCTGGGGCATGCACTGCAGCCTCTCATTGTCATCCCATAACACATTTCTGGTAAACTGCTGCAGATGTGTCTCTGTCATGGAATCTTCACACTGGGAGCAGGAATATAAAAAAATAGGAGAAAGCAAAATCATACTTTTGTCCCACAGGACACCACATGAAGCCCACAGGAGATGCAGTGCCAAATGCAAAGCAGAGAGGAAAGTGCTCTGGAAGAATCAAATGGCCAAAGCAGTCTCAGCACAAACAGCTTGGCCTGAGGAGCACAGATAATATCACAGAGGGGAAGTATTTAGCATAATTTAGGTGGATGATGTTTCCAACAAGGACACAAATCATTTTTGAAGTAAAATATGTTTCCACTTAAAAAAAAACTTATATGCCAAATGAAGTAGAAGAATCATTCAGAAGCCAGATGATCTTTTGACCATCACTACCTTCAGCCTCTTCTTCCTGGCCACAATGAGCTCAGCCTCTGTGGTGTAGCATAAACCAGCTCTGCACAGATTCTCTGGTGGTTTGTGGGTTGTGTAGCACAGATTAACAGTATATAAACCACATAAAACCAACTCACACTGTCTCGCCATGGCATAACCCAGATATGACCCTAACATCCAGAACTGCTACCAGCAAAGAAGAGCCTAATTATTTTCATGGGATGTGTGGAGTTTCCTGACAAAGCAACTCCTCTAATAACTATAAAAATATCAGAGAAGCTAAAGGCACTCCTGGCTTTTGGAGACTACACAGCACTTTCTAAAAAATGTGCTGCACAACATGAGAGTGAAAGGTTTAACAGAGCCTAGACAGATTGTCAGGAAACCCAAGGCAGTTTCAGAAGCCTACAGTGTACAGGGAAAGTTCAGAGGCAGCCACCACCTCAGCCCTCAGTGTCCAGGTACTCTTTTACCCTTGAGTCATGCACAGGGGAAAGGGGAGGGAGAAATGGAATCTGTGCCCAAGGCTGAACTCATTTCTTCAAGGTTTGTCAGGGTGTTTCCACCAATAGGTCACCACACCCTCCCCACATGAAAGAGCTGTACAGAAAGCGATGCCAGTAACTTTTGGCCCCGGGCTGACATAGCGTTTTGCTCGTTCTCTGATGTGATGTGAATAAGCACAGAAAGGTGTTGAACTGAAATGCCTCAGACACTGCAGCATGAGGGTAACAAGGCCCCCTTTTCTGTGTGACAGGCTCTGACATATGGTACTGAATGTACTTGATTGTTGCATAAACTCTCTTAATTTCTGGGAAGCAGTAAGGAAGCAGACTTCCAGCTAAGATCCTTATCCTTGGATATCCCCTGGAGTGCACCACTTCAGTAACATTTTTCAGCAATACCATAATGAAGGAGCTCCTTATGTGAGCCACTGCACTGCCCTCGCTATTTTCCCTCACCCCTTACTTGCCTCCAATAAAATCCCTGCCTAGGGAGAGAGAAAAAGGGAAAAAAAGAGAAAGCCAAAGGGGAACTGTTTTCCCAGGCCAAATCCCACTTAATCTGGCTTCCCATTAGGGACTGAAGCAGATTATTCCAAGATGTGCTCTGCTGTGCAGTAGAAGTGCAGAGGCAGGCAAAGATCGCCCTCAAAGCATGAACATCATCTGGGAACACTGGCATGGGCCACCTTAGCTGGTCTCAGTGTAAAGCTGAGAGCTAATGCTGAGCTGGGCTGGGCTGGGCTGGGCTGGGCTGGGCTGAGCTGAGCTGAGCTGGGCTGGGCTGGGCCGGGCTGGGCTGGGCTGATCTGAGTTGGGCAGATCCGGGCTGAGCTAATGCTGAGCTGGGCTGGGCTGGGCTGAGCTGGGCTGGGCTGGGCTGAGCTGAACTGGGCTGAGCTGGGCTGGGCTGGGCCGGGCTGGGCTGGGCTGAGCTGATCTGGGCTAGGCTGGGCTGGGCCGGGCCGGGCTGGGCTGATCTGGGCTAGGCTGGGCTGGGCCGAGCTGGGCTGGGCTGGGCTGGACTGGGCTGGGCTAATGCTGAGCTGAATTGGGCTGGCAGCCTCCCCTCCATCCAGATGTGTGTGCCTGTTCCCTAACCAGCTGCATATGCAT
Source organism: Zonotrichia leucophrys gambelii (assembly GCF_028769735.1). Classification (NCBI taxonomy): domain Eukaryota; kingdom Metazoa; phylum Chordata; class Aves; order Passeriformes; family Passerellidae; genus Zonotrichia; species Zonotrichia leucophrys. The sequence goes on from NC_088171.1 coordinate 140,928,951, forward strand.
GCTCCAGACAGCTCTGGAGACATTATCTGCAGGTGTGTTGTCTTTTCAGCAGAGGAATAAGGGCTGGGCAGTGGCCTCCAGGTTCAGGTTGGTGTGAATTATGTCACCATCTCAGTTCTCTTTATCTCTCTTTGTTCTGTCATGCAGCCAAACCTCTCAGTGGCATTCCTCGTGGAAGATGGGCAAGAGAGAGGTGGCATTACAGCCAGAAGAAAAAAATTCTGATGAAGTAGTAAAGCAAGGGATGATAATGTGCTTTAATGAGTAAATATAAAGTTGTTTGTATGTCCTAGAGACCCTAAGCTTAAAATTAACCTCACTAGCTCTAGGTCATAAGGTCTCTGAACATATTCTGGTTCCTGTAGTATTACAAGACTATAACCATTTTGCCCTTCTGGATTCTCTCTGAGCTCTTCACAACTTTCTCATAAGACATTTTAGACCTCAGACCATCCATAAGAAGGAAACAGAAAAATTATAACCAGTAAGAACTCAAGACAAGATATCTGCCTCCTTTGTTCTCTATCCCAGTGGATGTTGTTGCCTCTGAAAACAAGTGGTGGAAACCTGAAAATTAACAGGGATTTTATTTTCCTGAGAGAATGGCTTCTGTTGTCCCCCGTGTTGTTCCTCATTTTCTGGCAGTGGCAGTGGTCTTCTGTTCCATGTCCTCATTCTTGATATTTCCAGCCTCCTGCCCTTTCCTTGCCAGACACCAGAGACCAAAACTAAATACATAAGATCACTGAATTAATGAAAGAAGTGTCTGGACCCAGTAAGAGAGGCAGCTGTCACCTGGTGACATCCATTGGCTCACTCCATGTCCAGCACTGCTGTGTGCTCAGACCGTGAGGTGTTTAAGGCAGGGATTATGCCTTATGGAGTTTGCACAGAGGTGCTGACTGAGGCCTTTGGGCAATGTGAACATTAAAGAAGAGCCTTATACTAGAAAACATTCCCACCTGGAAAGGTTCAAAGAAAAGCCTTCTTGTACAAGTGGAATTCCTTCTTGGTACACTGGAAGTTTATTTAACAGAGCTTGGCAACTAAGACAAATCCTTGTACAAGAATAAGCAGAGACTTCCCATTTTGCTCCACCTGTTCTGCCACAGATAGATTTACTAACATATGCCTGCTCCTTTACAAGCCTTGGACAGGCAATAAGACAGGCCCTTTGCAACATGCAGAGATGATCCTTCAGCTTTCAGAAATGTGAGGTGTCATTCCTGAGGAGGAAAACAATAAAAATGTTAATGCAATAGATGAGCATCTGTCATTAAAACTGTATGTGATGCATTCCAATTTCCAAAAAATACTGATACAAGAACAAATACAGCAATAAAATTTTAGCATTCATTATTTTTGAAGATCAAGAGAAATAATAATTTGGTTTACTTCCCTTTCATTCCTATGGGCTGCTTACAGCAATATATCAAAGAGGAATTGAAGGAGGAAGGAACTGATTGTATTACTGAACTCAGAGTAATCAAAACTTGAGCAAAAACCATTCCCCCTTTCCTGTGTTACTTACCCCTCCCAGTACTTCTGTACACATTAAAGAGACTCTTTAAACAATTACATTTGTTCACAGACATTATATGCACTATTGAAAATAAATGCTAGGGAAAAAATAGAACACTTTATTTTAAGTCTTCTGTGATAGCTTTCTTCTTGAGTCTCTGAATTTCTAGTTTCACCATGTGCAAAATATGATACATGCCCTCTTACTGCAAATTGCTTTGAGATGTGTGCATGAAAAATGTTTTATATGTACTCCTGACTATGGGCAGTTTATTTGTTTCCCTAATAACCTGTTCCTTCAATGAAGACATTTTTATTAGGATCAACAAGAGAGCAGGGTGCAGGGGGGAGGCATTTAAATTGGGGTAGGATTTTTTAAAAGTGAAATTATTCCATGCCCCAGTAATATAACATCTAGGAAAAGAAACATTATTTGAACAGGTGCATTTTATATATCACATGCACGTGCACTTTCACTGCTTGAAGCCCCTCTAGTGAAATTCACCTGGGCAGCAAATGAGCCTGTAAAGTTACATTATTAATTTTCAGGCCAGTGTTCCCATTTAGATAATCGGCGTCATGCCTTTGCAATTTACTCTACTGAGCCGATTCAGCAAAATTGCCTTTTTACAGCATATGCACCCCATATGGGAAGGCTGGGTCTACCCTTTCGTTCCAGTGCAGTAAGCAAGAACATGTTGTCAAGAAGATGTGAAGGCAAGGCTCACGCTAATCAGCCATGATGCACCATCCAAGGGTTTGCCTGGAAGCTGAGTGCACTTTTACATTTATACCCTGTGTTGCTGCACATGTCAGAGCCCATGCAATAAAACAACACTGTGCTCTTGGTCAGATGTGGGGCAAGCTGGGCTGCACGTGCAGGGTTCCTGTACCACCATCAAAGGATGGCAAAGGATGGCACTTCCCTGTGCTCCCATCCTGGCCACATCCAGACTGAGGCACAGAAGAGAAAGTGTGAGGAAGATCAGGGACAGAGCAGGGATCCTGTGGGACAGACAGACAGAGCATTCCTAGCAGCTTGTCTTCAACTAATTTGGGAGAAATCAGTTACAGACAGGACCCACAGAACAGAAGGTGGCTTAAATAGGTAGGAGTACTGAATGTGTCTTAGCAAATATATAATATTGTTATTTAGTCATGGACTGAGCAAGTCATGTAGTCTGGCCTTCAAACCCTCAGAACTCCTGACTTAATTTCAGTCTCTTAAATGGGGATACTCAGATAAAACCAGCCCTCTGGATGTCCTTCATACTGAGTGAATGTAGAGAAATACAGCCAGCACCCAGCTTATTCCAGACATTTCAACATTATGATAGGTTAAATTGTTCTCTAAAGGAGCCTCAGAGTCTTCACTGATTGTAGCAGGAACTTCAATCAGATAACAAACTTTTTATATGGATGAAATTAGTCAGGATGAAATACATAATGAGTTGTATCCACTGGGAAAACATGTTACCAGCATTTCCAAATTTCCAGTCATGCAGAACCAGGGGCAGGTGGGGCTATAGCACAGACAAAACTTCAGTGATTCTTGTTCAGTAGAAAGTGAAAGCAAAATTCAACCCAGCTGAAAGATTAATATCATGAAACAGATACTCAATTTCAATAAAGATATAGTGGAAAATCACGTTAATTACTAGTGACTATATAGAAGGCTCATGGAAAGCCCTGAAAAATTTTCCATGTCTTATTTGCTAAATGATGTTCATTAGATATCTCACAAGGGGAAACACCATCTGATCCCAGAAGGAGAACAACCAAAAAAAATTAACTTGGTATAATGTATTTGGTTAAAATTAAACAATGAAGAAAATTGCATCTCCAAGGACAGTCTGTGTGAAGAGGTTACAAATATTGCTTTGCCCTGCAAGAATAATATCATGGTTTCTCTCAGAATTGCTAATACCAACATGTGTTTTCTGAAGCATGGACTTAGAAATACATGGTCTTTGTACTCACAGACTCATTTTCCCACAGAACTTCATGAACTGAAGGATGAACCCTCATTACACTGTAGCAGCCTACAGCTTTTTTTTATTTTACAGTATTGTTAAAACCTTGCAAATCTTCATGTTATATTCTCTGTATTTTCTGACCTTACATCTGAAATGTATTAAAGAATTACTCAAAATTTGGATAGACAAATCAACAAAGAAATTACATTTCAACATTTTTTATCTCAAGTGTTTAACAGGCTACTACAACCTCACATCTACACACCTGTCAAGGGTGAGGTGGGAGCTTCAGACAAAGTTTATTAGGGAAACCCTCCTGTTGAGTCACAAGGTGCAGAAGGGAGTCCCTTCCTTTCTAAACTCCTGCTCAGAGGGGAGCCTGGGGGCAGCTGGATCCAATCTTAGCCCCAGATTGGTTTAAGGAATTATAGAGGTGTGATTGAGCCTTTGTACAACCTTTTCCAGCAGGTTTAAGGATGGCAAACCAGATATATTTATATAAAAATGGATGATTTATTATGATAAATGATTAGACAAATGATCTTTATCAGAATTATTTGCTAGAGTACAGAAGCTAAAACTACAAGTATAGCAGAGTATAAAACAGGATAAGGCACTATAGCAAAGCAATTATATTAAAGCTAGCAAAGAGAAACAATTATTAGAGATTGATGAAGCCACCAATACCAATGACAATGAACAAAATCTCTTTCACCCAAACTCAAGGTGTAACTTTGAGGCATCCCCACTCAAGGGAGAATCCTCACACACACTCCAGGAAGGGATATAACAGAAGAATCTGTCCATTTGAAAGTGGAACTGGACTTCTACAGTATAAAGTGGTTCATTGTCAGTCATATACCTCCAGACAGCTCAGCATATTTACACAAAGGTCCTTTGCCATACTTGCCACTATTAAGGAGCCAGACTGGTTTTAGCATAATTCAGCACCAAAACAGCATGAGACATCCCCTCAGTCCACCACTTACAGCCTTGAAAATAGGGCATTACCTGAGCTGCACAACCACATTCAGGGTGGAGCATCCTGCTACAATACCAGACAGTCTCACAAGAGTGTTTCTCATAGATCTGTTTATGAGGTTCATAATGCAAAATGTATTGTATCATTTAGACTCAAACTTGACTTGCTGCAGAGAAATATATGTCTATAGACATTTTACAAATTTAACTGATTTGAAATATAAGTGAGAGTCCACCAGTTTGATTTGTTGTATGTTGAATTCGCAAGAATGTGAAATAACATAACTGGGTAAAAAGTAAGATTAATTTATCCTCTTCAAAAACTCATCCCAAAAATTTTAATTCTAAAATTTCCTTCTCAAGAGCTCCAGGTATAAAGCCCCTCAATAGATTTCTTTGTTTTCCATCAGAATAATCTCAATCAAATTCAGAGCTGTGCAGCCCAGCAGATGTCAACCAGGCCTGGGCTCAGAGGCCAGAAAACACAATCTCAGAACAGGATCAGCACATACAGGGATTTCCTGATCACAGCCCAGACCTCTGGATCTGTGACTAGGCAGGGAGGGAGGGAGAAAGAGGAAACTTCTGTCAGGGTACATGTGGTTGTGGTCCAGCACTGCTAATAGATGAATTTTCTGGCAGCAGTTTCCACCAAGTGATTTCATAACTGCTCATGATTTTATGAGGCAATTCTACTCATAGAGGCCAAATCTCTCCCAGTTGTGATGTGACATAAACTGATATACTATAGGTATAGTCTAATCTGTCCCACTTAGGCTTTCCAAACTATCTATACCAAGCTGGACAGTCCAACCAGGGAGGTTCACATTAGATATTAGGAAAAATCTTTTCACTTCAGACTAATTTGGCATTGGTGAGTTAGGCATTCTCACTACAAGACTAATTAGGTACCAGGGAAGTGGTGGAGTCACCAGCTCTTGAAGTGTTCAAAAGGCATCTGGATGTGGCACCTGGGGATGTGCTTTGGGGTGGTTATGGTGGTGCTGGGTTGGTGTTGGACTGGATGATCTTGAATGCCTCCTCTTATCTGAATTACTCTGTGATCCTCTGCTGGGTGTTTTTGCTGATCAGCTGGCAAACCAAATGATGAGGATTTTATAATCTATTACCAAGACAGGTTAAAAAGAAAAGAGAAGGAAAATTAGCACATGGAAAGTCTGCAATTTTACTGTATCCAGTGAAATACTGATTTCTACTGAGATTATGCTTCTTGAAGGCAATGTGGAGAATGGTGGGACAGCAGGATCTGAGACAGGTGATAAAAGCAATCCCAGTGATCCATGGTTCAACTTCCATGGCACTCACTTTAGACTGGCAAATAGAAGTGAGATTGGAGAGCCATCACACTTCAAAATCAACAACTATTCAAACCCCCAAAGGGGCTCAAAAGCTACTTTGTGTCCTGGTGGAATGAGAGGACCCACTGGCTCTACAGCAGCTGGATTTCTGGATACATAATAAATTCTGCTGCTCACAAAGCTGGACAAAAATACAACTGTATAAACTAGAAGTCTGGTTTTGCTTCAGTAGTGCCTTTTGGACCTGCTACACTATGTACTTGCTGAGAATTTAACCTATAGCTCTAGCAGTCCATTGCATTGGCAGATCCATTTTTACTTCTTTGACCTTGATTGCACTGGTGCTAATCCAGTCTTGAACAGCCAAAAAAACATTGTATAGAAAAATATGTTCCTCAAAATACATTTCACCTCATGGAAGAATACACTGGTGACACAAACAACAGTGATGAGGCTCACATTGTTTTCTCTGTATCACCAATCCTGAAGAAAGTGGAAAAGAAAAGACTGGTGAAGGAAAAATGAACTCAATATCTTCCTGATCTGGCTATGCATGACTCTCAACACAGTACCTGCATTACAGAAGAAAATCTTTGCTCCCAAACTCAAGGAAGTGCACCTATGAAGCAGATATTAATGTAGCGCTCTTTCAGCAACCTAGTTGCTGGCATTGAATATACCTTCCTCATCAGGCACTCCTCACTCTTAATTCATAATGGAATTTGAGAATAAAAGTGGCTCAAAGCAAGCAGAAAAATTTGGAATGCATTGGTGCTGCTCTCTGTGGTATAAAAGACATGAAAGAGAGACAGACACAAATTAGACCATAGAAGTAAAGGCAATCATTGGTTTGAATGGCACACACAACACAGCAATTTGTAAACCACTTTCACATTACACACTGCAGCAAATCCAAGTATCTCAAATCATCTCTGCCTTCTGGAACCTGAAATCCCTGAAAAATCACTCATTGTTGTAAAAGAAATCTAATTATGAAGATATCAAGAACACAGAATTTGACTGGTACTTCAGGGCTCCTGGATGAGTCCAAAGATGAACAGGAGAAAACTCTGAAGTCAAATCTTGGATAGTGATGAGAAGTTGGATACTTCAAAGCTCACACAGCTGTAGAAAGGATGTTTACAAATTAGGGCTCACTGAGGTCAAGGACACCTGCTAGTAAAAAAATGCTCAATTTTTATTATTAGCCAAAGATGAAGAATCTAGTGAAGCCTCCCTGCTGGGCTTATAAAGTCACACAATGTTCTTCATTCTGATCATTTATGCAAAGTTAACTTAGCTCTTTTCTGTTTCCTGCTGTCCCACTACAGATCATAAAAAATTTGCTAATAATTACTTAAATAACATCCATTTTTCTAAGGGTGATGAAAATTTTGTTTACCCTCTGCAACTGCCAAGGTGTTTTAGTTGGATTTGGATAAATGCTCGTTTGCAACATTATCGATTCCACTGAGGGAATCCAGCCTGGAAAATTGCTGATTACATTTTTCCCTCCAAGTCACAAACTGCTCCTAGTGCTTTTATGTGGTTTTGCCATTCAGAATTGTCATTTCAGAAATTCAGCACTTGAAGACTTTTACCTATGTAAATAATAAACCACAGCAAATCCCAGAGTAGTTCGCTTCTCACTGGTGTGATTAAGCTCTAATTCAACAGAATTACATTTGTCAGCTTCTAAGCTCAAAAATATTTTTAAAAAATGAACTACTTATGATGAGAAAAGAAGGATATGAGCTTGCAATACTATATATTTTGTCTCACCTCTTGAGTACCTTTCCTAATCCATTTCAGATCCCATAGGTATAAATGTACTAATGTGTATCCCATAGAGAAACACCACATAGCTCAGGGTGAAGAGACACTTCATCCTGCTGAGTTTTTCCAGTAGTTTTTACTTGATTCCCAAAAGTAGAGTCCCCTTGAACTGTCCTGCTCTAGGCTGGGATAAATTTCATTTTCTTCATAGTAGCTGGTATGGAGCTGTGTTTTGCATTTTTTTCTGGAAACGGTGTTGATAATTCAAGGGTTTCTTTGTCATTGGTGAGCAGTTCTGACACAGAGTCAAAGCCTTTCCTCACACCACCCCACCAGAGAGGAGTTTGAGGATGCAGAAGGATTGGGAGGGGACACAGCCATGACAGCTGACCTTAACTGATCCAAGGAATATCCCACACCATATGGCGTCATGCTCAGCACATAAAGCTGGGGAAAGAGGAAGGGAAGTGGAGGGCATTCAGAGTGATGGTGTTTGTCCTCCCAAATCACCATTAAACATCACAGAGCCCTGCTTTACTAGAGATGTATGAAAACCTACATGCCAATGGGAAGGGATTAATGAATTCCTTGTTTTGCTTTGCTTGTATGCATGAGTTTTGCTTTCCCTGTTAAAATCTTCACAGGAATCTTATCCAATTTTGCAGCATCAATCCTCAAATGCAGACATCAGAGGATACAGCACAAACACTGCTGCCCACCCAAAGTCTGGACACTTTCAAGTGTTACGAGTTGAGCATGAAAAATGGCACCAACTAAAATTACTAGACATTTTTGAAAACATTGACCCTAATGACTGATTTTTTTTTCAGCATACTCCAGTTCACATTACTAAATGTCTCATCCAAAGTGATTAGTCATATCAGTTGTGGTGGAAGAAGAATCAAACCTTCATGTTCTGCCTTAAATTCTTGATACCAAGAAATTGTAATGAGTTAAAAAAGTAGAACGTATGTCAATACATTGGAGACTTAAAGGAATAGAAAAGATAAACTCCCCTCCCTTTCCTGTTTCAGTTTACTTTATCTAGTGACCAGAGTGCAAATAAACTAAATAAGCAGCAAAAACAAATAGTCTTTCCGACATCACCTAAACAACTGTTGTTCTCAGGGTTTGCAGAGAAAGGAATATATGTGATTAGTTCAGCTAACACAGCTGTAGAGACACAGTTTTTTGGACATGTGAGCTGTTTGTTCTTTATGAAAGCTGGAAAGGCTGTGTTTATTCCCTCCTGCCCTCAAAATTTGCAAGGAGTTGTGAATTCCCTGTGTTAATAACTCTCAACTGTTGTGATGATTTCTCTGCTTAAATGTAGAGTGACTGTACAGTTCCCAAATGCGAAATCTGAAGTGGAAAATTTAGGGGGGATTCTGGAATGCGAAGAGTATCTTCAGGAGGGGAAGGAGATGGGAGCCTGCACTTTGGAACAAAATGCCTGATTATAAATCAGTGCATTATTAAAACAGTAGATGATTTCATTTGAGCCATATAAGGAATGCAGTGACCATCCCAAGAAAGGACTGCTACCATGACAGTCAGCCTACTGTTCAGTATATCCGTAACATCTTAAAACTCTATTTGCAAAGTACTCACTGGGAAAACTGAGGCACCAGCCACAAAAAGCCCTGCAGACTGTCCTTATCTAACCTGAGCAGCTTCAGCTGTGGCTCCTGGATGAGCTGCCCAGTTCCTGTGGCTCCAGGTGCTCCCTAACTCCCTGGGAAGCCTACAGGGAGTCAGGCACCATTCCTGCGTCCTCAAACAACCCACAAAGCAGACATGCTGAGCAGATCACACATGACTGTTGTGCTGCTACAGATCTTCCCAGGGTCCTTCCAGCATATTGACATTTAAAAGTTATATTGTCCAGGTACAGAGCCAAATCACAGCCTTTTCAGGGTTAATGAGATTTGGAGTCCAGAGTTCAGTTTGGATATGTTGTGACTCATTCTAGCTTTCTGAATCACAAAGGATGGTGAGCCTTTAGCTGGTGAACTCACCAGTGAACAGACCAGTTGGTTGTCAAGTAATTAAATGGTGTCTTTTGTCATCAGTGAAACAATCACATCAGTGACCAACATTTTCTAACATCATGTCTGTGCTCACTGCACAGCTGCATGCTAGGTGAAAATATGTGGCTTTTTTTTACCACATTGCACATCTGGAAATTCAAAGCTAACCTGCATTTGGAGAGTCTGAACTGAAAAATAAACAAAATCAACTGTGGTTTCATGTAACCTTGGAAAGAGTTGTCTTGAGAGCAGCTGTGCTTTACTTCCAATGCTTTCTGATATGCTACAATCAGTGACATCCCAGTTACAGGGAAATCAGCCCTCTGTTGCATCATTCAGGGCAATGAATGCTTGTTATTTGTGGTGCATCACAGAGCTGCCAACTGGAGAAATTCCACAACCTCAGCATCAAATGCAGCTGATGGCTGCATCCAGCAAATGCTTGCAGGGCAATTGCGGTCACACCACTCTGCCCTCAGCAGGCTCTTCACTGGGTGCCACCTGCAAACCGGGGCTGCAGCCCCTCTGCCACAGGGGTGTCCTAGCACAGCCCACCCCCCTTACTGTGCACCAGAACCCTGCTCATTGTATCCTAGTGGGCAATATTTTCCTGAAATAGAGTTGAGACTCTCTGCCATGCATCCTACAATTGCTTTTAGGTGCCTCATGCTATTTACGGCCTGCTCTAAGGCTGCTAAATTCAGTGAAGAGGTAGCACTCAGAAGAGAGGGGCTTCCAAAAGGGAGGGAGGGAGGGAGGGAGGGAGGGAGGGAGGGAGGAAGGAAGGAAGGAAGGAAGGAAGGAAGGAAGGAAGGAAGGAAGGAAGGAAGGAAGGAAGGAAGGAAGGAAGGTTGGTTCGAAAACTGTGGTTTTTTACTTAGTTTTGAACACTACAAAAGCAACAAGCTCCCTTCAAAGGTACAATTTGTCCTTGGAAGCCTAACCTGTGCTTTCCAATATGCTGAGGAAAAAAATATCTGCTTCAAGAAGAGGGCAGACATCCAAAGGATGGATGGATTTTTTCAGGGGGAAAAAGTAAAAACCAATTGAAGAAATTATTTCAACCATTTTTACATTTTTGCCCTTTGGGATTTTTCCAGCAGTGAATTAAAACCTCTGTTAAGGAACTCACACTGTGTAACAGGGCCTGGAGACCTCACAGAAAGGGGCACCCATGCATTACCACTTCACCATTTATCACTCACTGAGTAGGCTGTAGAGGTTACCTCAGTTTACTGGGATCTCATGAAGGGATCTCCAGCACACTTTTTCTCTACCCCAGGACTGTGTTTATGTTGTAATTATAGCCATGACAGCCAATTGTGTTTCTCTAATCAATCACACTGGAAGTTTTGTTTGTTTTCCTCTGCTAGGGAACAGGAAGGTTTACCCTTCTCTGAACAGTGAGAAAGAAATGAAGCATATTTTTCAGAGACAAGCTGAGAATTATCATTGAAGAAGGGTTCAATTAGCAAAAATCCTACTTACTATAAGTGAGAGTCTATATGTGATGACACTGAGTTCTAGCTGCAATTTAGAGTAGATGAAAAAACCCTTTGTAAGAAGAGTGGGTTTCCCTTCAGTTGATACAGGCAGAGGTAAAACAGATGCCACAAATTTTCTCCACAACCTGGAAATAGTTGTCAGGTCTCTTGTGCACAGCTCTCTAATTATTATTAGACCATACAAGCTCCAAGCATCAGACAAGAACTATGCACTGATTGCAGCCAGGAGTCTCCAGTCTCAGCTGGCACAATGGAAAGAAGAAATCCATTGGTTCAGAGAAGCCACAGCAAATACAGGAGCCCTTGAGATAAGGAGATGTGTTTTGCCCTTCTCCTGTGCCTTGCCATGTTAATTAACCACTCTGATTGCTGCCTAAACAAAAACTGCCATAAGCTGGGCTTTGCTCCAGGCCTCCCCAGGCACATCTCAGTGACTTTGTCCCTGCTCTGGGCTCCTGGGTCAAGGCAAATACTCACTGCAGCTTCACTCAGTGCAGTCACACTGCCCTTCCTGTGCAAATACAAGTACAGGCATTTCAAGTTTATTGTTGGTACAGTTTATACTCATTTTTCTTGTAGTTTTCAGAGCCAGAATTTTTTTACTACATTAAATTAACATTTTGAAAACACTTCCTGTCTACCTTTATGACTCAGTAAGAAATAAAAAGACACAGTGCATCCCTAAACAGTTCATGTGACTGTTCTGTGCACAACAAACTTGCTATGAATTTGACAAATCTGTCAGGAATTATTCTCATAGAGCCTAACCTACCTCAGAGCAGAAGAATGGACTAAACAACCTATTTTCCACTTTTTTGTGTTAACAGCTTTGTGAACAAACAGCCAAGGAAGTGTACCTCATATAGAGCAAGTTTAGGCCCAATGAGAATGATGCCATCTGGCATTTCACAGGCCACATAAAAGTAATTTATGCTCCCATTTGCCAGGATGTCATGGACCAGAGCCCTAAATCACCACCAGGTACAAGACAGCCTATCAAAGTTCCGTTCCTCTTTATTGTAGGCATTTCAAATAAAGCTATGTATGTAGATGATCCAAAAGTTTATCATAAAGAAATCTACAACCTACACATGTCCCACTAGAGGGAAGTGAGTTTGTAGCTAGCCTGCTGCCACTTGAGTGCTCACCTCACCCCTCAGAAACACGGTGGAAATTCTGCATCCTGTGGGAAAGCTGCACACATGGTGCAGGAGGAGTCCCGGGTGGTCACTGGATTTATGAACAGGCAGGTCTCTGACAAATAAACAGCCAAACACTCTTGGCTCATGTTCCCAGCCTCACACTTTTTTTGGGGGGGTGAGGAATTCTTTTAATAAATCCACTTATTTAACTTCTCAGCTTAAAAACAACGAAGGAGTTGAAAGGTCACACAACCATCTCTGCTTCCTTCTAATCCTGGAGAACAGTTTTTCCCTGGATATATAAACACAAGGCAATGTTCTATTGGTGACTCTAACAACTGAGCTGTAATTGATTTGTAAAATGCCACTGTGAAGAAATATAAAAATTAGAAAATCTGATAAATTATAGTAATACACAATACTGAATGGGTTGTTTCCTAAATGGTTCAAGAGGAGGAAACCTCTGATACAGACCCCATGACCTCTGATGACTGATATCAGCCTCACCTGTTATTAGAATTACTGGGCTGCCAAGCTGCTGGGTGTTTCTGATGCAAAATTAGAGGCAAAAAATAGGATTTTATAAGTTATGAAGAAGGAATGTTACATGTTCACCTTGCTCCTGGCAGGACATGATGCTGATCCCTGGCAAAGGGATAGCTAACTGCCAATGACTACCTTAATCCCTCTTAAATGGTTTGATTTGGGCTAAATTGAGATTTAAATTATACCCAAGATTTAAATTATACATAAAATTTATGCTCACTTTCTTCCTTGAAGGCATTTTTACTACTGCATTTTGGGGAAGGCTAGATATCAAGTTATACCCTTTCTGTGCTGGGAACTGGTCAAAGACTTCTTTACTAGAATTCATCATAATTACTTGAATTTAAAACTTATATTAAAAAATCCATTGCTTTTTTGTTGTGTTATATATCTCTCAGTGTAGCAAATGTTGGCTTTACAGGACATTAAAAATTTTAAAAACCCAAAACATGTGATAAGGAAGACAGATTGTCTATTGTCCAGTGATTAAAAACACAAATTCAGTACTGCATTGATCATGATTCCTTCACTCTTGCCAAAATCTCTATTTAATTTTCCTCTGTGTGTTCTGTTGCATCTAGCACTGAGATGCAAACTGAAAACCTGCAGACACAAAGGGACTAAAACAAAGCCCAATAACTCAGCTATGTTGAGATCCAAACTGTTGCTTCAAACAATTAATAACACAGAAAAATCCAGTTACTTGAAGTATGCACAGTTTCAATCTTTTTTTCCTAATCCTCTCTGAGCACTATATTAATGGTGATCCCCTGTAGCCAGGCAAGCAGCAGAGTCTTGGATGGCAGAGGAGTTATAAATCAACAGCAAGTGAGCAATGTAAAGGTTGTGTTTTCTCTAGGAAAAAAGATTTATTTTAACTTGAATTAACTACCACAGTGTTTAGCCTTAATAAAGACAAATTAATTTATAGCTTTCATAGAGGTTCATGGGTCAAAGTAAACCCTGTGGCTGCCCTAGGCTTTAATCAGATCTTCCAACATCTATCTAACCTTTCTTCTGGAAGATTCTACCTCATCTTAATATACTATGTTCTTTGTCTTGATTAAAAAATGAAAAGGAAATCTTAAGGATAAGAATAACAGGATGTATGTTGAGAATTTAAAAGAAACTTAGAGTGATGTGCCATGTCAGCCCTAACTTGATCTAAACAGGTTTTGGCAGCAACTAAAAGCTTCAGATGGAAATAAAGTTTGGTCTTTGAGTGGTTGTAACCTGGTATAAAGACTGAACATCATCTTACCCTAGGATAATGACTGGATTTTGATTGAACTTTGAGTTAGTTTCTCATTCAGCAAAAGAAAGTCACACAGATCCACAGAAAGTTTGGAAATTAGCTTTTTACTTTCATGGCACTGCAGAGTTAGTAAGATAAGATGAAGAGAGGGTAATTTAATCAGCCAGAAATCAGAGGAATTATAGTATTGACTCTGGAGTCTCCGTCAGCTCTTCACTGGTTGCATCTCCAGAGCTTCTCAGACTTCACTTTTGTTGAGGGAAAATTAATTTCTAATATTTCCCAAAAGAGAGAATGGCACACCATCCTATGGAGGAGCTATTGCTGTTGTAAAGAGCAGAGATTGTAAAGGCTTCTACACGGGAGCCACTACAAATTTAACTTTCACTGTTTCCAGGCAATGCATTCACTGCCTGTAAATGCCACTGTGCTCTAACCATCACCTTGCTCCCATGCAGAGTGAGGTATGGCACTGGTGGGCTTCTGACTTGGGTGTGTTAAAACTCTGGACAAACACACACCTTCTCTTTCCTTTTAGGACATCTCAAGTGCACTACTGGGTCACAAAGGCAAAGGTAAATGTTGCAACCCAAGATACACTGAACCCAATGGTGCTGAAGACTGATAATCAGCAGAAATGTGGTACCATTTGCTCAGAGGGTTGAGGTTCTGACCACACTGGAACACAGAGTGGGTAAGAAAAACAAAGAGATTAAATTTTCTGGATAAGATCTAGTTGACTGAGAACTGCACTGAGAACTTCTTATTCTGAGAAAGACAATCTTCCCTTTTTTTCTTTTTCTTGCATTATTTCTTTCATTTGCAGGCTTATCATGAGCACATAATGCTCTTCAATTCATAATGTGGTTTTTGTGGCAGTACCACAGTTCACATTCTCTCTTCCACAAACTGCTCTTCGCAATGAGTATTCTGGAGCTCCCTGTGCTCTGCCACCTCTTCAGGAATGATCAGTGCATGCTCACAGGTAAATGTGACAATACCTGTAAGAATTTTTTAATGCAGTGGCGCTGCATAATAAAACCAACTCTGTAGTAAAGCTGTCTGTATCTTACAGCATTTATCAAGTGTAAATATTCATTACCATTTGTAGAGTTCATAAGCTTCATTCATCAGTCCGCTTATTGATCATATAGTTTCAGAGCTGGATAATATCCAATTCTTTGTCTAATCAAAATCTCTTCCTACCATGTCATTGTTAACTCTCAAGCATTACATTAGTTTAGACCCCATATGGGAAAAAAATGTAATGATCCATAACTGAATTATTAAGTTTAACCCATAAACACTGATGTTAATGACTACCAGGTTGCCATGTTCTTCTTTGAAGTACAATGACTGAAACTTACAAAAATTAAAAACCACTCTTAATGTCCTGGAATAACATGGAATAAATTCCTATTCCATTCAACACAATTTGAGCATTTTAGCTTCCTCAGTTACAAGTTCTCTTTCTTGGAAATTGTGATGTTCCTATGACTCTGCTTAATACGGAGGAATTAATTTTCCTCTTGATTGGCTGGTTGGAGTCTGCAAATCCAGAGAGGTCATCTGAGTCCTTTATATCCTCTAAGCAAAATTGTGCAATATAATTGCTGGTACTAAATGCTCTGATACTTTTTTAAAAGCTTGAGGCTATTTTGTCATGGGTTGTGTATGTAATAATGCAGAGTAATCCTCTTTTCTAGATGCATGCACAGAGAGAATAAGACATTTATACTTTAGTAATGAATACACAGCTGTTCAAAGAAAATAGCAATCTAAGAGAACAGTATTCCAGATATTTCTGAACTAAAATATTACACACCTAGGAAAAGTTATAATTAAATGTTGATATATATTCTGTTAAAAATAGAAATTAAAATAAACCTGGCTAATCACATATCTCAATGAGATCTCTCTGAAGCCATATTTAAATGAGTTAAGAGATAGTTTCAGAGGAAGTACAATTACAACTAATTTCAGCCTCATAGATCTGGGGCTTTTGTCAACCCTTGGCTTCTCACATTTCCTACCATGAGGCTCAAAAAAGGCTCTGTATGTGTGAAGGAGTCCAGCATGTGTAAGCTATTAGAACTATGACACAATTTTGCCTCCTGTTTGCAGTGCAGCAATTCCTGCAAAGGAGGTTAGGACATAGCCCAGACTTGGAGTGAGGGCATCAACGGGCATGGATGCATCCCTGAATACAAGCATGAGAGGCTTCTTTCTGACCTGCTCCTTACACATTTTACACATGGTGATTTCCATTTCAGCCCAGGTACATGGCAGCTGTGCAACCAAAGTCATCTCCAGCAGGTTGGCAAACAGGTGAACCCACAGAGGAAATGCCATGTGTTGTTCTGCAGGCATTTTGTAGGAAAATCACTGTCTCCAAAACAACCCACGCAGGAGTAACAGATGCTGCAGTGCAAAGGCAGAGCCTGGTGAGACTGTTAAGTCAGTGCTTTCCTTGTGCTGCATTCATTCCAAGTTCATACTTTTTTTCTTTTATTTCTGACATACAACATTGATCTTCCACAAGAGAATGAAAAACAAGCTTTTCCTTACTTGCCAAAGTAGATTGGGAACAACTGCTTTTGACTGAGAGAAGTATTTCATTATAATGCCTCTGTGGTGTAGACTTTCTCTTCTTCATTGGTTTAGTAAACATTTTCTTCTACAGAAAGAAGACACTAATCATTATAATTTGTCCTAAGATGATCTTCTGTTTGAAATTATTTACCTGCCAGGCAAAAGAAAACTCTCCTAATTAAACAAAGTTATTGAAGAGGCTTAAAGGTCTTTTTCAGAACCATTGAAGAACTGAAAATAATTGTGTGCTGGATTACCCTCTTCTGCTCTGTCACATGAAGAGTTCATAAGGTATCCAATACATGCAGGTCTGATTCTAATGATCCTCTGCTAAGCTGTGGACTTATGTTGCTTCTTCATTTCTCAGGAGGGAAGTCATTCCAAAACATCTGGAAAGTCTCAGTGCTGTCCACCTGTGACTCCTGACTGTCCCATGCCAGCTGTGCTCAGAAAACACACCAGAGAGCAAGAGATCTGTTCTGAATATCTACCAGGGGTTAATTTGAACAATGCCTCATAAATTGATCAAAAGCTGAAAAACATTAAGAGCAATATGTTCTTTTGAACAGAAATAAGCTTATGAGCATTTTTGCTTTGATGGTTTCCAATAGGCAGAAAATAAAATCCTGCAGTGAGTCCCTCTCCTAATGCAGTTTGTTTATACACAGGGCCTCAGTGAGACAATAGAGCAAGGTCTGGTTGGTGGCCAAGCACTGTGACATGAACTGATGGAAAAGAGAGATTGCACCTGATCTATGCCAGTATTCACAAAGGCAGGTGCCCTGTTGGCAGCACAGCAGAAAGGGATGCTGTGTGTGTATTTGCAATTTAAGTATGGGAATGGGTGAGGACAGGCAGACATGAGCTACCTGCCCGTGACCCAGGCTGGTCAGACGGAAACCAAAGCCAGCCTAGAAGTTTTATAGAAAATTTCCTATGGAGTCTGTTCTCTGGGCAGTGCATCCTGCCTCTCACATGCAGCTCCAGCTACACAATTCTCACATGAGTGCAGGAGCTCAGGTCAGGATGTGCCTGATGATGTGATTATATATATATATATATATGTGTGTGTGTGTTTGTGTGTGTGCGTTTATATATATATATATATATTTCTGAGACGTATGCTAGTCAAGGAGTAGGAAGATATATCTGGAAGAGACTGCTGAGGTCAGACACATTCATTACAAGCCTCAGAATCACCATTGTAAAACTATACATCTTCCTCTTTCAACTCATTTCCTGAGCTGAAAGATCTTCCAGAGTCTATCTGCTCAAATTGTAAGAACTTCTTTCCATTCCATATTTAAGTAGATACATGGGCCATTTATATCCCATTTCTTGTATAGAACATTTTCATTCTTGTGGGTTGTCATTCAGGTTTGTGAATTTCTTCCAATATCTCAAATAGTTCAAGGATGGGAAACCTTCCTGCCCTATTGCAAATGAAAATAAAGAACTGAAAGTTAGAGCCTACTTTAAAGTGTTAACAGATTTATCCTAAATTCAAATAAAGGAGTTTGGAGAGTGTGAAGAAACCATGGGCAGTGTCAGGCAGTATGAGAGCCACCAACAGTTGACTTATAGCTGCATTTTTGTAATGACCATATGTAAAAAAGAATTAGAAACATGGTAAATAATCAGCTATGTCATTATTTGGAAATATCCCACCAGGGAAACCAAAACAAAACTAAAGAAAAAAGGAAGGGAACAGCTGTATTTGAAAATAAAATTATCTGGACCTGCTGGCTGAGTGTATACCCTGGCTTTGCCATACAGAAGAGATGACTTCTCAGGAAAAGAGACTGTACACACTGAGAGATGGCACAGATGCTTGAAAGTAAAAGTCTGGATGAAAGAAGGAGTCATTAAACTGCCTGTGATAATATGTGGCAAAAGAAGACAGGAACGTGACAAAAGGACTGCAGAGCTCTATCCATCCAGAAGTACTCTGATTTCATCACTGAGCAGATGCCCTTATCACAGCTTACCAGGCTCAAGCTGGGGATATACTAGGATTCAGTGAGGAAAACATAATTTTCTAAATCAATAGCAATGCTTTTAGTCATGTATATGTTTCTTAGGAAGTCTCACTACAAACAGAGTCAAGGTTCAACCCTTATGAAACCTGACACAAGCCAGTCCTCTCGTGAAAAGTCTGCAAAACTTATTATTTCTTTTGTCTGGCTCTGAGTTTGTCTCTCAGAGTTTGTAATTGCAGTTTGTTTTAAAACAAAAGTTATTTATCTAAATTACTGTTGTGACTATAGTCTGAGCTTCCCATTATTTCTACACCCTCTGGAGCAATTAGTGGTGAAATTTCCTCCTGCTTTATAAATCAATAAATTATTTAGACAAGATATCTCTTTGAACTGCCTGCATGTGACAATCAGAAGCATAATAGCCCACAAGAAAGCAGAATACTCCTTTACGTGCATGCCTTTCTAACAAGCAAGAGTAAAATCACATGATTTCTATCAAATGTAATAATCTGAGTAAAAGTCATCTTTTTTAACTAGCTGAAGAGACATAACATGCATTGCCCTGTAATATGCTTCTGATCACTGACAGAGGAGAACTTGCCTTCCACCAGGGATTCCAGGCCTTTGGACAGAGCAGCTTGAGCATGACTAAAGCAGTTGCAAAATCTTTATACAGAATCCCATAAAGCAGATAATGTACCCTCTCCTTGCATCTACAACAGAAATTAATGCCAATAAGGATAAACTAACTGTTAACATCTGTGTTGAGAGCAGTAAAGCTGCACTTGCTCTCCCACCGTTTCAGAGGAGAAATCTCTACTTCAGCTTCAAACACCTTGAGAGAGCAGACCAGAGTAACACTTGAATCCAGAAACAAAAGATTTTTCAATACTGCTTCTTATTACTCCATCTTAACAGACCTTTAGCAAGTATTAAAAAAGGTTTTTTATCTTCATCTCAGTTATGTATATCTGCCCTGACCAAAATGATAGGTCAGGTCAAAAAATTGTCTTTAGCAGCGACCCAGGGATTAGTGATTTCCAATCACTGCCTGGAAGACCATAGTGTTACCAAAGCTCACTGAGCTGGTGGGCAGTGATCTATTTCTCATTTTCCACAATGGCAAATTTCATAAGTGTGATGTTCATTGCTGTGATCACCTGAGCAGTGTCACCTCTCCCGTCTGTATTTCCCTCTAGGGATGCTTCAAAAAGCTCAAAGCTGCCAGCTTGTCACGCACTGTGACTGCTCTCTGCCTAGGACAATGGCAGAACAGTGCTAAAAAGAAGGATTTGCCTTGGAGGAGGACTAGAGGTTTTCCTTAAATCTGTGATTTGTAAGGTATGTCCCATTCTGCTTGGAAAAGCTCCAGAAGGTGTCCTTGCAGTTAGGAGAAGGTACTTAACTGGTTTGTGACTGTCATTTCCAAAATTAATCCACACTGCGAAAGAGCAAAGAAATTCATGAGTGGAGACAACAGGCAGTGTGCACTGCAGATGCTCCACAGGAGTTTCAGCTTCTGTTTCCATCACAGAACCATGCCAGCATGCAGCACTTCCAGTTGGATCCTCCTCAGTTTCTAAAGAACAGTGTAGCCACCCTGTTAAATTAACTTTATTTTTTTCTTTTCCGTGGCAGGCAAAAGCATCACCACCAAATCTTTCTTTGTGTTTGTAAAACTACACCAGCATTAATTTGTGGGCAACATATCAGGTTGTCTGCATCAGCAAATTACTTCTATCCACTCTTCTAAAACACCTATACAGAGGAGATATTTAAAGGATAGAACTTAGCCAATTATGAACTGTTTGAGTGTTTTAGGACAAAATGGGTGCAAACATTAGTAAGACTTTGATTTTTCCCTGTACTAGCATTTGCCTGGTTTAAGCACCACAGGAATTATAAACAATGAAACAGTTCTCTTTTTCCAGTGAGATGCTGTAATGCCAGTTCTAAAACACCTGCAGCATCCCTACCTAATGACAGTGCAGATTTCCAGAAACTGTGATTCCTAGCAGCAGCTACAACTTTACTACCAGCCAGGAGCTTCTCTTGTGCCCTTCCACATCTAAGCCCTGGGAACTGTCTGCTTTTTTTGTTTCATTTGCTTGATTATTGCAGCTGCTGGACCAGATGGCAAAAATGTAATAAAGCAATAGAGTTTAAGTATGAAACCAGGAAACTGTGTTTACCCCAACTGTAGACCAGAAATGCTAAATTCTTGTCTAAAATTTGATTTGTCTTCCCTTCATTACCACTTTTTGGTTCTTTCTTTCAGAGAATTGTATTCAATGTTTTTAAAGTCCTTTATAAAACACTGCACTAAAAAACAGGGACATGTACTTTTGAGTTGGGATTGCTTGACATTACAAACAGGCACTTTTTGTAGGGCTCCACAGCTGGAAGTTCATCACATTCCCTGAAGTACTAATTTCACCCTTATTGTAGTCAAAGATTATAAGCAAGCTTTTTGTTTGGTTTTGTACTAACTTGAACCCAAATGTCCCAAGTAAAAAGCAAAAGAAAAAAATAGTCATAGCATATGCTGACTGACATTGTGAACTTCCTCATTTATTACAAGCTCATTTATTCCAATATACAATAACAATAATTTTAAAAAGCTAGGTGTGTTATATTATTGGCTTTGTTGTGAATCTAGTTAGGGCCAGCCATTTATCAGCCAGTACAGGGAAAGCTTCCTGTACTTTTGTTGCACCTGAAGTTTCACAGGATGTCACCTTCCTTTTTCTCTCCAGCTCCCTGACCCACACAGCTGGCCATCCACCAAATCTGGCTATCCTGCCAGGACCTTTGAACATGACTGAAAGCTTGTTAGGAGCTAAACTAACAAAATTATCTGAATGATACTTGCAACCAAAGACGGGACAGACCAGTCCATGGAGTAAGAGAGCTTCTATGAACCCTACAAAAGTCTTCTAGGAATATGTGGAAAATACATCTGTTTGGATGACTGAAGCAGGCAGACAACACCACAATGCCCTGTGCTGCTCTGTGTGTGTGCCAGTCAGGGTGAGCTTTACTGTATCAGACAGTCCGCTGGGAGCTGACCCTGGCAGGGTGACGTGGAGGATCAAACATGTCTAGTGATGGGCACAAACAAAGCCTGTCCCCACAATGTTGTTTCATCTACTGCACATGTGAAGAAGCTTTTACAGCTGAGCTCTTTTGATGGAAAGGGCAAGCAGAGATTATCTAGTGTGGCTTTCTCAATCTGTGTGGCTGGCCTCCCAGGGGAAGGCTCTGATCTTTTCCTAGTACAGCACGTGTGTGTAACTCTGGGGCAAATAAGAAATGGAATGTGTGTCATTTATTTGTTTAGTTCTTTGCAGACCCCCAGCACCCTGGGCTGGCCACTCAGTGCTGAATGCTTGTTATTCAAAGGATGGCTCCTTGCTAGGGCTAATCCCAGCCCTGAAGAAGTCAATGGGAATCTTCCCCTTGACTTGAGGATGCTTTGGATAGAGACACAATCTTCCACACTTCACGTTCCCATTGAACTCAGCAGGGTGCCTGGATGTGCAAGGAAGAAGATGCTGGTCCTTCAGTTACTCAGTGTCAATATTAACCACTAAAGTAAATATAAGCAATGGGCTTTCCCACACTTAGTAATTAAATATTCTTCCTCTATTCTCTGCCAATTTTTACATTAAAGGATCTCCATTGTTTTGGTTTAGCATTAATGATCATATCAGGGAAGCATTTTTAGAAGAGGGCACCATAATCCCAAGTTACCAACATGATGTTAGAATGTATTTTTTAAATATGGCAGTGGGAAGTCAGAGTTTAGTGAGTGGGTTTTACATTGTTTCTACAATAAACAAATTAGGTTCATCCAGATCATATGTTAAAATACTAGTTTAATCATACAAGATAACTCATCTTTTTCTGCCATCTAGTGACAAAACATGCAGCTAAGCTAGTTTATAGACCTTCTAACTAAGTCATTTTGTTCAGTCACACTCAGGCAATAATATAAAGCTATCAGCATGAGGTTTTCTGGCAGTTCCAGAGCACTTTGTGTGATTTGAATGGGGGACAAGGCACAGACCTTGTACTTTGTCCTTTCATGTATCACCATTTTGATAATTGCTTTTAGCCTCTCATCATGTCCATAAAGACTAGGTCAGTCTTTCAATGCAGAAAGAACATCACTAGTGTAGAAATCTCCTTGCCATGCATGTCTTCAAAGAAAGTCACCTGACACATCATCTGGGGAGACTCTGTCTCTCTGACAAGGAGCATTAAAATCTTCCTTCCATCATTGACAGGCTATACACAAGCACACACAGTACAATTATGCAGTGATGGTATTAAGACAATCAGTGGCCACCAGGAGCAAGCAAATAAATAGCTGCTATGTTTAACCCAAAGACTGTATATTTCTCTTTCTTTCCTTCTACTGAAATTGAAGCCATGCTTCACTGATGTCAGTAAAACCATTAATGCACCCAAAATGTAATTATATGTTTCAGATGCTTTGGTCGAGCAAGCCATTTACCTCCTATTCCATAAAAACTTCATTGTAAAGCTATGATATGAGTTGAGAATTTTCCTAATCCTTGGCTAACCATTGCCTTATACAAATATAAGAATGAATTTTCTGGATTCTTCTATTTAGGCACCAGTATAGACACCAGAAACCCATTTCTTGTCTTTTAATACAAGAATACATCTGAGTATATATACATATATATATATATATATAATATATATATCTGAGTATAGATACATGTATATCTAAATACATCTGAGTTACAAGAGTCATTCCATAAGATTTAAATAGCTTGCCTGATTTTTCCCTAAATGAGAAGCCTCATTCAGATCCCATTAAAACATTTTTTAAAAATCTGCAAATTTCAATACATTGGATCAGACCCAAGATAAGCCCACGAAGAAATGGTGGTGACATTCAGCCTCTGTACTGAATAATCCCTACCAGTTCAGGAAAGTAAATTACCTCTTCTGCTTTTTCCAGACAATGTCAAAATCATCAGATAAGGTGAGCCAGAATGACAACACACATTAACATATCACCTCTATCTTTACATTCAACATTGCAGCCTTATTAGCAACAGCTGGCTACCTCATTGTACTCATCAGAGCAAGTTTGCAGACTAGAATTAACAAATCAAAGCCATTATTTTTGCATTGTTTCCAGTGAATTATGGTTCTCTAATAATGGGGAAGTGCTGCAGTGTCTCATTACCCCTGTGTAAGGCATGGGAATTACTAATGAAGACCACTGTGCCCTTGGGAGTGTTGTCTTACAGGTATTTGATTGTTGAGGATGTGTATGTGTGATTCTCCTGAACTGTGACATCAATATGGTTATTGAACAGTAATACACCCCATCACAGAAATTTTACTGTCATTTCTATGATGTGATTTCAAAGACCATCTATGCCAAAACACTGCACTGTTAATTTCAAATAAAAAGAAAAGGGTTCACATAAAAATTATGTGATAATAACAAACATTTGTGTCAAATGGATATAAAAACTCTGTGAAAAGTAGCTTTTGAGCTGGGGTCAATGGAAAGTAATGAGAAGCCTTATAAAATACTGAGGCACCAGCTGCATTTTATAATCATCTCATAGAAACAAGTCCATGACTGTGTCTTCTCTAAACAAATGAAAGATATAACATTTTTGTTTAACTTTGGATTTTCTTCATTGTCTTTAAGTCTCTTCAGATACATCATTTTGCATTTATGTGAGCAGAGGATGTGATCTCTTATCTCTGAAATAAAAATTAAATAGAAAAACCAAGACCATCATTGTTTTTTGGGGTTTCCATCAAGGCAGGGTCTTGCTGGAACAAAGCCAGTCCTGGTCCCCACATGCTCCCCTGACACAGGCACAGAGGGTTCTTTGGGAAATTGGTCTCTGAAATGAATAAGAAAATACTGACCATAAGGGAAAAGAGATATTTTCAGACATCATCATACACTCTTATGTTTTAAATATCCTTTTTCCACTTCAAGATGTTTTCTCACAAACTCTCCTTATATTTTATGAATAAATAGACCACACAGAGAAATGTTGGATGTAATCTGAAGCATAAGCTCAGAAAATAAGAAAGTGTGATCCTCAGTCAGTCATGTTTCATCAGTGATTGGTGTAACACAACCTCTGTGACTTTGAATGTCACAGAGCAAACCCTAGAAGGACAAGACAGATCTATAGACAAATTCCCAGTTCTTTTTTTGTTGGTTTTGGGGAATTTTGTTTAGTTTTGTTTGGTTGGGAGTGGAAGGAAGGGTTTTTGCTGTTTTAAGGGGGCTTTGCTGTAGGTTTTCTGGTTTGCTTTCTCATGGGTTTTTTCAGTTTGGATTTTATGGTGGGATAATATTTGTAACAGCAAATAATTTTATATTTCCAGTAAACTATAAGAGTGTAAAGCATTTCCTTCAATGAGTCTAAATAGACTTAAGCATGTATATGCATAGAAACTTTAGAAACCTTAAAAGCCTGATTTCTGTATTTTCACAAAGAATAATTTAGAGCAGTAGTACTGGTGTCTAACAATAATTCAAGAAAGAGTGGCCTCAAAATTAAGTTTCCTAGCCTATAGTAGTGGAATCCTTCTGACCTTATCCAGACACATGTGTATGAACAGGTCACCTTTCTCTCCACTGCTGTCAGTGCAGAGCCAGACAGGGAATCAGGGGTGGTTTTGGAGCAATTCATCTTATCTGAAATTAGTTTTCAGTATTTGATGGACATGAATCACAGCCAGAACTCTGTCAGCTCAGCTGACTAAATCTGCACCCACTGCAGATCTACAGATCTTACAGGGCTGCAATACCCACATCAATGACAATTAAACTTAAATGTATCTGTACCTTATTCCTGACTTGTGATGATTTCTGAAGATTTGTGATATTCTTTTTTGTTCTCAGTTGACAAGATATAAGCAGGAAGATGTGTTATATGATTGCTAAAATGCCATTCACTGCTTTCAGTGCAGCCGTTTGTCCATTTCACAGGGGTAGGAGTCTGAGGACCTCACACAGAACATGTTCTGGTTAAAGATGCTGTTTTGGAGATGCAACATAAATTAAAGGTGCTTATATGAAAAGGACTGAAACCTCCTCTAGTTCCCAGAACAGGTATTTAAAATAGTTATGCTTTTTTATGTCTTCATTAAAGAAACATACAATTTTATTTAGACTCTATGTATATACAATGTCTATCTTGAAGCCACCTTGTGGTATGAATCTCTCTAGTCTTCTTTCTAAATTATACATTAATTAACCAGATTTGATTCCTAGAAAAAACAAGCTATTGTGAAATCACTGGGTAAATGTAGAGACTAAATTTAATTCCTGAACCACATGCACACACAGCCTTTCTGTGCTGTGTTGACCTATTTGCAGAGGGTGTGATCAAGAGTTTGTCTGGCTCAAAAGCTCCTGTATCAAAGCCCTAGAGAGGAAATGCTGTGACGACAGCAAAGCAAAATGCATCTGTCAGTTGTAATTACACTGCTATTTATTTACTCGGGGTAGACACTTGTACGTTTAGAAATAGATTGAGACAACTGTCTGATTTTAAACAAGTCATGAGAGACATGGTTATAGCCATGAGGCTGCACAAGGTGTGGATGTAGATGTACTTGTGGCTCTGACCCAGTTTTTGATAGTATCAAACCTAGGAGGGCTTCAAGGCAGTGAATGGGCAGTTACCCACACAGATAAAAAGATCATTCTAGCTCTTCTTTGCAATAAGTTCAGTCAGTGAAAATGTAAGATACAATTACAGGTTTCGTTAAAAAGGAGTCTTATAATAAAAAATCATTTCCATTTTCCTCAGACAACCAGGAGCAGCATTAGTCTTATGTTCCAGTTCAGTTAATGGAGCCACTTGCCTCAGTGACCCGGGTGCAGCTGCTGGAAACCCAAAGATGCAGCTTGACCCAGGCTTGCTCACTTCCAGCACTGAGCTGCAGAACCTGACTCAGCATGGCTGGGAGGCACGAGCGCAGAGTTGCTGTGGATCAGGTGGAATGTGGTAATTGTCCATGTGCCTGGATGTCCTCCTGGCCTAGTCAGAGGGATTTAAATAGTATTTGGGTTTTATTATTAGATTGCAGTATATATATTTGGTACTTTATTTATATACTGTGGATAAAATATACATTATTAAATGTGTGGCAGAGCTATGAATTGGGAGGGCCATGGTTTAAGAGTCAGTCTGATTTTCAGGCCAGAAATAGTATTGTATGCCAGTTTACAAGATTCTCACCTCTTTTCTGCTTCTCCCTTCTCATAGCAGATGAAGGATATTAATTTACTAAACTCTCAAAAAAGCAGTAAATCATTACCTACCATGCAGAGACCATTGTGCAGACAGAGACACACAGGGCATTCCTACTTCTTCTCTTTTGCTTGAGCATTTAATCCAATTTGCAGTCTAGCTGTAAGTTATGGGAATCACTGATAAAAGTTATGTTCCCAGAGCCCCCAGAGCATCTCTGTGCAGCAGTGAGCTAAAGCCTGCCTTTACAGGGAAATATTTGAGACTTTCATTCACCAAGGGCCATGAGAGTCTGATGGAAGGAATTAGCTGTGTGCCAAATATTATTAATAACATTAACACAGTAAGGACTGTCTACTTTCTGCCAAGTAAAATAAAATTAAATCATGTTAGCATAGTGGGTAAAACTCATTCAATAAAAAAGAACAAAAACAGTGGGATTATTTGTTCTAACGTCTGAGCTAGGACATATAATTTCAGATCTCAGGCCACATGCAAGTTTGGAGTTATTTTCAGTCATTTTCTTGATTTCTTTGTTGTAAAGTAGCAGGCTGATCCACAACCATTTTGCTGGCTCATAGGGACTACCAGATTTTCTACTCATATGGAGCTAGGGCTACTTTGAAGCTATAGCTGTGTCTCCAGTTTGTCACATATGCATGACTGTCCCCCCCTGGGAGCCAGCAAGGCTCTGTGCTGGTAGCCCAGTCCCACCAACAAAAACTTCCATTAAAGCAAGCCAGCCTTGAAGCCAAACATCTCAGGGAGAGGGAGGGGATGGCAGGAGCATCTCTGCCATAAGGACAGGTTGAGAAAGTTGGGATGGCTCAGCCTGAAGATAAAGCTTTGGAGAGACCTAATAGCAGCTTTTTAGTACCTAAAAAGGACCTACAAAAGACCTGGAGAGGGACTTTTGACAAGGGTATGTAATGACAGAACAAGGGGGAATGGCTTCAAAGTGAAAAAGGGGAATTTTATATCAGTTATTAGGAAGGAATTCTTTACTGTGGGGGTAGTGAGGCACTGAAATGAGTTGCCCAGAAAAGCTGTGAATAGTGCATTCCTGGAAGTGTTCAAGAACAGGTTCGATGGGCCTCTGAACAACGTGATCCAAAGGGTGGCACGCCTGCCCAAGGCCAGGGGTTGGAGCTAGGTGACATTTAAGGTCCCTTCCAGCCCAAACCACTCCATAATTCTGTGCTTCTGGCCCTGCTATCTGTGCAGCCAGCCAGCTTGGCTGACTGTCAGCTTTGTTTCCCAGGAGTCAAAGTTATTCCTTTTAGGTACCCAGAGACAGAGCTTGTCACTTTTAACAAAATGTCATATAAACAGTCCAGTTGGGGAAAAAAAAAAAAAAAAGGCTTTCACTGCTTATGGCCTTTTTATTCCTTGCTAGCTTTTCACAAATACAATGGGCTTTACATTCTCTGATTCAGCCAGCAAAGCTGTGAACATCTCTGCTCTGCTGATAACTGCTCAGGATTGGCAGTACCAATTCTACTCAGTTAAGGGTAATAGACCCTCCTATTTGTCATAGGATTTGAGATTTGCCTTTATCTACGACTTTCACTTCAAACCACGTGTAATTCTACACAAATCACATCTCTAGGTGATGTTCCAGGATGAGTGGACCCTTCAAATATGAAGAGTAAGTTCTTACTGTGGCCTCCAGCCTGGGGAGTTGTAAGGATTCAGCTGCTTCTATAAATAGATAAACTAAAGCTATTCACAATATGAAATAATCTGAGGGAATATACTGTGTTCTGAGTGCACACTGTGCAAGAAGCAGCACAGAGACCCAGAGAAACAAGGTCTTCATTCTCACATACTCATGAGACGATTTGTGTATTTAATACCAATAGTGCAGAGAGCTAGTCTGGATGGTACTGGATATAAATGTGTGTGCTTTCATTGCTGGTTACATATTGGTTCTTAAGGTTTTGCAAATGGACAGATACTTGGGACTGGGAATGTATGAAATCCATAGAAACTGTAGCCATACAAACATCTGTGGATGGACACACAAGGACACACATCTGTGATGTGCTTAAGGATGTGTTGATTCGCACTGCTGCAAGATGAAATGAAACTAATGTTCATCACTGTTTCTTAATAGAATACTGTGAAGAATTTCTTGATCCTGAGCATTAACAGTATTCTGCTAGAAGTAGGGGGAAAATATTACTGTTGAGTAACCACTGCCTGGAAGTTGTGGTGTTGTCACAGAATGGTTCCAAACTGAGCTTCCAGGATTCAGCAGTATCCTTTTATACATAATTCAATTTAACCAGACAGTTTGTGCTGCACAAAGGAAAAATAAATCCTGTCTGTGTTTAAAAAAATTAAAATTTAATTTTATTTTAGTTTTGAGTCTTAAGCATCAATTATGCTTTTTCTTTTCCTGTAGTTGCCTACACAGGCATTGACCTTATACAAACTATTGTTCAGAAAATGTACATATAGATGTCACTAAGTGTATCAGCACACTTTCCCTGAGGATCACACTGGGAAAACACTCTAGATGAAAGAACAGATGCAAGAATGCTGTGATATGATCACTTCATTGAAAAAAAACCATCAGTGATAGCAAAGAAAGAAGTAAAGTACCTTTCCTAAGCAGCTCCTGTCTGTTTCAGCCAGCTTCATTTAAAGCCACTGGTCTATGATTAGCAACATTTTACTTCCAGCCCCAAATTCAAACACTTCTATTAATTTTATTTTGGCAGAACCTAATGTTAGCAAGAGACAGATGCATTTTTAATATCTGGGAAAAAATTTCCTGTTCACTTCTATTTACAGTTGTTTGCATTGCATTATCCTCTATTTAGATGAAGTTTTAGTAGTTTACCAGTTTGTGAAAGTCTACAGCAATTTCCATCACCAGATCTAGTTCTAATGAAAGAGTAAAGGAGATATTTTTTAGCAGCATTGCTGACGTACACTGCTGGTGATATTGCATTTGAAATGCAGCAGTTCTCACAGCAGTAAGTATGGAAAGAAAGCTGGGATGACCTGCTTTTCAAATTCCAGTGGTTGTCCAGACAGAATTCTGTTTGTTAGCAGTGATGACAAAATGCCTGTTGCTACTTTTACATTGCAAACCATTTTCCTCCTGTGGTTAATTTATTCCAGGTGAACATTTTGGAGAAACTCTGTGTGTAGAATCTACAAATAACTAAGCTCTTTAAACAGATTTTACTAAGCACTATTAAATACTATATTCCACAGAAATAAAAATGGCATGTCCCAGCAATAATAAACACTGAAGGAAGGCAGAGGGAATACCACATCCTCCTGCACTGAGACTCAGGGAGAAATCCTCTTGGGAAGGTGAAAATGGATTTACCATGGATGGAAGAAAAAGGATACAGTGTGAGAGGATGCTATTTTCTCAGCCTTAGGCAATATACAACACATTTTTACCAGCTGGAAAAGTTGTGCTGTCACTTACAAAATAACTGTGGTAGAGCTGCAACTTTGATTTTGCCAAATTTGAAAAGCCACATTCATGAAGGCAAGATGACAGGGGGGAAAAAATCTATACAAGAAGACTCCAGCGAGGACCACTGAAAGGGACCAGGAAATTAAATTGTCACAAGATGTTTCTCTCTGAAATAGCACATGTAGTGATACTGATCATCTTCATCTCTTCCAAATTTTAATTATTTCACGAGTAAGAGCCACAGAAAAAGGCCTGGAAACTCTTTTGAAAGGACTGCACTTGCACATTTTGTGTGTGGTCTTCCACTGCCTCTCTCCAACACGTAAAAGGTCTTGCTGGCTCACTTACTCTGCCATTTTTTGTTTATTCTACAAACTGAATTTGGGCTGAGTTTGATAGACAGTGAGTGTCTGCTCTCAACATGATGGAATTGCTCAAAAGCTTCATGATTATAAACAAAACACTTTAAAAAAGACTCTCTTCCTATTTATTGAATTGCAGCCACATACTCCCACTTTTACTGTGGTTTCCCTTGCACTGTATTCACTTTGTGGGATTTTCTGTAATACTATCTTAATTGCAAGCTTTCTGGTCCTTCCTCTAACAGTATTTTTCAAGAAGTACTCACCAAAATCTCAAGCATGCAGCTACTGGTATTCCCATGTTATTGATTCCTAGTTTGTTTACAGTAGCTTTGAAGTTGGACAACGAAGTCACATATTCTAGTGCTTAATATGCTAAATTTTTAACCAATTTATATCAGCACAGCCTCACATGATCAAGAAAGTAATACCATTCTCTGTTAGCTGGCATTGCACCCACAGACTTGGGGAAAAGGTTTGTGTCTGGGAGCTGAATTAAAATCATAGACATTTGAGGATGTGTAATTAAAACAAGATTCCTTGTAAATTCATGGACACGTCTGAACACTTTCAGCAGAAATTTTCCATGGTTTTTAGTAAGATATACAAAGAATTGATACATAAATTGAAGTGTGGCTCTGTTTCCATTCTCCATACCTGGTGACTTCTGACTTTTTTAAAATATATAAACATATCACCAGTCTTAAATTAAAGGCTATACAAGCTGTTCAACAATTTGTTACAGAATCATGGTTCTCTGAACAAGGAAACTGAAAACAACTGTGTGCCAAATACACCCCTCAGTGCACTGGAGTGTTTGCAAGCCTCCAGTTTCACAAACTAGCCCAGGATTTTGTATAAGCTTGGTTTGTAAAAGTTCACTGACCTTATCACCCACAGGGCCAAGGTTGTTCAGGGTCTAGGGAAACAGTGTGTTCTTTAGGTCATATTTCTTTACTAATTTAGGGAAAGACACTTTCCCTGTTCATTTTACAGACCAGCAAGATGCTGGGTCTTGTCTGTTTTGTTATAGCCCTGGTGGAACTCCAGAGGAGCAAATTCCTCGTACCCAAGGAGGAATACAATATCAATGTCAAGAATTGAAATCTTACAGATTTCAGAAAATTTTTACCAAAAATTATCCAAAATTTCTCCTGAACACATCAGACAAAATACAAATAATGTGTTCCAAGTTACAAAACAACGAAACAAAGGCAGCAAGTTTCATAAGGCTGCCTCTAAGAGGCATGTGACATCTGGCCCAGGAGCAGGGCTCCCTACAAGCCAGTGATGTATTCTGACACCCTCCTCAAGGACCAGGCACTGGCCAAGTCCAAACCAAACTGCCAGCCTTTGATGAACCTGGAAGAGAATACAGAGGGAAAAGTACTGCTGACAGGTGACAAAGAACAAAAAAAGGGAAGTTTTGTGGGAGCTGAGAGCTCAAAATGGGCTGAGAGGGCACTGGAGGGAGAGCAGAGCACAGAGGGAGAGCAGAGCAGCCCAGCAGTGCCCACAGAGGAGCTGCAGAGCAGGGGACGTGCAGGGGACGTGCAGGGGATGTGCAGGCTGCTCCACAATGCTGCCTCCAGGACAGAGGGCTGTGTCCACCAGCAGCCAAGGTCTCCACCTGGAGCCCTAAGATGATTCTGCAACACTGTGGGGAGCCAGTTTCAAGCACTTTTCAGCTACTACAAGGAAACAAACATGGTTCTTCTCATGTTTATAATCCCAGTACCCAGTCTTTTTATGTTCTTGGCTTTCAGATGATTTTTTGTAAACATCTTTGTATTTTTGGCTTGTCTACTCACATCTTCATCAATTCATGGAAGCAAAAGCCTGTCCTCTATGTCTGAATTCAATTCAGAGTGAAAACCCTCCACCCAGGTTGGATTACTTACTAGTCTTGCATAAACCTTAGTTTTGGATGCTTCCCATCATTGCAGCTATCTAATTCCCTAAAGAGTGCACTTATTTCTTACATTTATTCTGAATTAAGGACATCTGTTATACCTGCTAGCCTGAAGGTCTTTCACCAGAATAATATGATATGACCTTTCTGTCATTGTCCATTAGTACGAATATAATATTTACTGTAATTCAGTCACTGACATAACCTTAGATTTACATCTTTCCTCTACAACCTACTGGTTTGGGATACCTTCAGTCTTTATTTCATGGTCTGTTACACTTCCACAGCTTTTCTTTCTACACCATAAGATCCCTGCTTCTTATCCAAAGGAACCCTTTTGCTGATCTGACTGATTTTGCATTATCTTCCAATCCTGTGCACGTGCTTACCTCTTCTCAGACAATATATAGTTTATCCTGTGAAAACTAAATCTTGTTATCCAAATTCTCAAGTCACACAAACTCGGTAACCTTTCTAACCTCTGTCAGAAATTGTTTATTACACTACCTTGTTATGTAGTCCCCTTGGTGGATGCATACCTTGGATTTATTACTTTAAAATCTGCCCTATTCTTCCTGGTTGGCAGAGGAAAACTCAGCTTATTTTTTTATAAATACTTCTCTTCCTCAATTAAACACATAAATCCCCCCCAGCCTGTTTCTTATTCATTTTTCCTAAGCCTTTTATTAAAGGAAACATTTCCACAGTGAAAAGAACTCTTTGAATTAAAAATATTAATATTTTGTTTGAATTATGTGGTTATTAACAGTGTTTAGCAGTAACAGGATAAAACAAAGTACAGGATAAAACAGTAACAGGATAAAACAAATTGGATCAATTTAATTTTCAAACCCAGCTGCCGAAGAGAACAATAGAGATGAAATATATAATGATTCCACACAATGGCTTGTTAGTTTGCAAATGGACTGAAGTATTTAAATACTCAAGAGCCTCTGCCTTCTTACAAGTCATCAATGTCTTTGCAGTACCTGGAACCCATACTGGCAATTTTATTGAAGTCCCTGCCCTTCAAAGATGTCCATGAGTACTTGTTAATAATCTAGGAATAATTCTATTGCTGGGAAAGACAAAGAAACAAGATCA
This sequence comes from Zonotrichia leucophrys gambelii, assembly GCF_028769735.1. Taxonomy (NCBI): domain Eukaryota; kingdom Metazoa; phylum Chordata; class Aves; order Passeriformes; family Passerellidae; genus Zonotrichia; species Zonotrichia leucophrys. The sequence continues at coordinate 140,962,672 of NC_088171.1, forward strand.
GAGAGAAACACAGAGAAATGTAGAGTCTTTCCTTTGGGGAGTGTTTCCACTTACTTAATGGACTTTGTTCCAGGCTTTTGAAGAGAAATCCTGACCCAATTAATTTGTGGGAATTTTGCCACTGACTTCAGTGGGGCAGGATGTCACCCCTCCTGTTCACATGGACACAGATCAGAATCTGTGAGTTAGTAACCCAGAGGCATGACAACATTTTCTTATATATAAGCCGAGGTTTTCTCTTATTTCTACTTGACCCAAAAGATGACTGTAGATTCTCACCACAACAAACAAGAACTTGGAGATTAGCATGCATCTCCACATATTGCTGCTTTGCTTAAGGGAACTTCGTTTTGGATAAAATCTTTCTCAGTCCAGACAGGCATCTTTCTTTTTTTTTTTTTTCTTTTCCTTTCCCTTTTTTTTTTTTTAAGAAGCAAAATGAAAAAGCATTCTCTAGAATCAAAAAGTAGGTTCTTGACTATTAAAATAATGTAACCACGTTCTGAAGACCTCAACATGTTGCAAAACACTGACTACTTCAACTCTTTCTTTTAGTTTTAGCTACCCTTTGTTAATGGGGACATTTTACAGTAAATGTGAATCAATTAGGAGATGTATGTTTGTGTTAGTAAACCCTGAATTGGCCTTCATGTTCCCATAGTCTTCTGTTTTGCCTACAGAAAATCAGTCCAGGTAGGGAGAGAAAGTAATTAATTTAGAGCTAAATGTTGACAAGTTTGAATCAATAACTTTCAGTCTGCAATCCCATTACATTTTGGCCAAAGAGCATACAAAAATTAGTCATTAACAAGAATAGTCTAACAGAGAGATCCTGGAAATGATTATAAAGAGCTACATTAAAAAAAAAAAAAAGAAAGAAAATAAAAGAAAATTTTAAAAGGTTATGTCTTCAGACTCCAGGTTTTTGAATGTCTCTAATTTCTCTGCTTTACAATAGCCTCCTTCTCCATTACTCTGTTAAATGGTTCACCATGTTGTGACAGCCAAGGAGTATAAAGCTCTTCTAATATGTACATTTAATCTAATGCTTCTGTGAGAAAAGGTATTTCATTAAGTAGAAATTTTCTTTGCATCATTAGTTTTTTCTCAATGTTTTTATAGCTCATCCAATTACATGTATATTGTAAAATTAAGATGCCTTATTCTGCCTTGTGCTAGGTGTGAATCTAGAGGGCTGCTTCCTGAAAAGCAGACCCAATAGTCAAAGTCAAGCAAGATAAATGCTTGGAGTATCTTAAAGTTCATCAAAAAGCCCATGATAGCCCCATGGTAGCTGTCACCTGCTGCTGGGCTATTCTAGCAGTAAATTACTGTACATGCCTTAAAACCTTTGGCCAGTTTGGTGCTGTGGGTCTCGATCACTGTGTGGAGCAAGGTTAATCCCTGCACTCTGTGCTCACTCCTCCCCAGACCTGAGGAAAGCTTTCAATGACAAATCTTCACTAGCCAGCATGTTGGAAAAAAGTGGATGTTGTGGATGACAAAACTGAAATATACAGTAGCAAAAATGCCAAATGATAGATTCTGAGACCTTGGTACCAACCATGCAGAATAAATAGTGAATAGATTCTATGCAGTTTCATCCTATGAATGAGGTTCAGTCCAGGTCAATTTTCTCTATTACATGCCAGGCTTTGAGGAAGAAAAGTGAGGGGATTTCTCAGTTTAGGGACGGATGCTGTTGTCTATTTCCAGAAATATTCTGTTTTCCTTAGAAAAAATGAACTGTCTGGAATTGATAGTTGCAGGCATTTTGCCTGGTAATTGGCAGACAAGTCCAAAAGATATATCTCTCCAAAAATTGAGAAATAATCCCTAACTGAGCCTTGCCACTTGAACTTAAAGTGTCCCTAGACTGTATTTACAGGGTGTCTGGTTACAGGAATGGACACTAAAAAAAATAAACACCTGCAAAGGAAGTTTTAAAAGTCATCTGCACTGCTGCATTCATGGCTTCCAGAAAAACAAAACAAACTCTGTCTTTATTTGACCAGTTCTAACACGATAGCCCGGAATAAAAAGAATTATACATTCTAACATACGCAAACAAACCCCCAAATTTTCTATAATATTACTTTAAAATTTTATGAGTCTTCATTTTTGATTGCACCCAAACCATGAAATGTCTCTTGCTGACTGAAGAGAGCAGAAATGTTGACCTAGTAACAGAGTCTGGCAATCTATTTGTCCTGCTTTTCTATAATAACAGCTCTTCTCCAAGACACATTGTCTGAGAAGAAACCAATGTCCTGTTTGGTTTTGTAGGTGATCTAGGGATCCACTTGTTAAAATGTCAGTTTTCTCCAGGGGCTGTATAGGCTTTCCCAGTCAAAGGTCTCTCTTTTTTGTTGAATTAGCTTTCAAGGAGCTAAAGGAGAGATAAGGACCACCCCTACACACATACTTAGATTTTAATGAATGATTTTAATAAATCTGCCTTTAATGAATGTTAAACAGGTAGGAAGATCAAGTAAAGATTAATCAATGATAATGACATCTCTCTGTTTGATCACATTCACAAGCTCAGACTTTTAAGCAGCTGAGCCAGATTCAAAGCCAACAGTCTCTCCATTTCAGATGTCTGGGATGGAAGGGATGCTGTCTGCCCCACTTGGGGCACTCACTACTTATCCTCATAACCCTTAAAGTATTTTATGGGCAACACGTGCCTATCACTGTTGTCAATCTTTTGACAGCATGGTCAATAATTACTGCCACCATAAGTCTCAATTTACTTTCTCAACTCTCACCCAACCCTTTGAAATCCCTTTCTGGGAGCCTAGCTCATTCTCCTACTTTACCAGTGCTTACTTTATCTTTCCACTCTTCAGCACACTTGCAGGACTTTCCCTGTTCTCTGCCCTTTTGGACACAAAATCACTGTAACACAATAGTGTGAAAATCTGTCTTCCTAAGTCTCTTTGAAACTTGCTGATTTTTGTTTCTTCTTCTTTCCTCTTGTGAAATACCACAACATTTTTCAATTAGAGTAGGTTCTTGTTGCAACTGCTATCAAAGCGCTGTTATCATAAAACATCTGTCCTAAATGTAAGAACATCTGTTTCCCAAACTCCTTCTTGGTCCCTAGACAACTCATTTCTTTGATAGCTCTTCTTTTTAAAGGAAGTATTTTTTCTTTTTTTTTTTTTTATGAAGTTGGCTTTTAAAGTTTCTTTTTTATTTAACATATTAAGCTAGTGCTTCACAATATTAAGTCATGAGATTCTGCGCTTTTCTTGTAATTCTTTCTGTAGTACAATACTTTCCCAAGTAATATCACTGTTTCAGTTTTTCTTACAAGAACAACTGGTCCTACCCAGGTCTTTCAGTGCTGCCCAAGCAGCAAGGCAAGGAATCCTGGATTTCATCCTCTCTGAAATGCTGACAATTGAGGTCATGAAAACAGTCTGAGGACCACTGGCCCTAGATACTATTCAAGTTCATTAGAAGGCAGCAATTTAACTTCTGCAAACTCTTTAGCAATTTTTTTATTTCACATAAATATTGCTGAAACCAAGCACATCAACACAGGTCTTCTAAATTACTCCCTGAATTTTGCAGTCCAGCCCTATGCAGAAGAGTAGAACCTTACAATTTATTTTGCCAAAACCAAAGGAAATTAAATACTCAGCAAGGTTGCAGCTGAACACCCACTGAAAATACGGAGCTGACTTTGTATCATTGCTGCTGAGATGTTGTCACGTTAAGTGGCAAATTATGTAATCACTATAGTACAGTCCTTTGTTGCATACTATTTCTCCATTCAGATCCTGTGCAAGCACACAACTGCTACATAGTCAGAAAGGTTCCTAGCAGTTATTTCCTTTTGATTTAACTTGAGCTGTTAAATTGCTACTTTGATGACACCTTTTAACTCCGAGTCTCCGTGGGCAGCACCTTGTGGGCAGTGCCGAGCACACCTCGGGTCAGCCACTGCTCCACAGCCCTGCCTGTCTTGGAGCACAGAATGCTTTTTGGAGCACAGAATGCTTCCTGTGTGTCTCCATCCCAGTTACTGCCCCAGGCAAAGCCAGCTCAGCTGGTGAGATCTGATTCCTTCCCACACCTTGTGCTTCCCACCTAGCTTTCCCTGTAGCACACTGGCCTGGATGGTACCTGGCAGTCACCTCAGGGTATCAGCACAAAGTCCACGTGGCCACTAAATAAAGAGATGGGCACAAGTGAGTGACTCAAAACAAAAGAAGCTTTCATAGTCAAAACAACAAACAGCAGAAGCCAACTGAGGTATAGGGTGCACTAGAAAAGGGGAGGGCTGGGGTAGAAACAGTAATTTATATAGAGCTGGATAGGGGCAGAGTCTGAGGGAAGGGTTCCAGTCATAAACTGGGGTTAGGAATATTAAATTCAATGAGGCACACTGGGGCCAATAATGGAATAGGGAACAAAGAACTTTCTAGCAATCATTGACATAAGAACTCCCAGGGAGTGGGGGGGTGAGTTTTTCCTCTCCATAACTTTGGGGATTTCTCCCTCAGCCTCAAGCCAAAGCCTTCGTCCTGCCCAACCCCAACATTTAGTCTTATACAGTGCCATTCACCCACCTGCCTAGTCCATTGAACAAGTGAGATGTGTCAAACCAGATTCCTTCTGGACTTAAAATCAGCACTGCTTTAGGGAGCTATATTCAGCCTCACTAAGTACGGAATGGAGCAGGAAGCAGGTAAAAATAAAAAAGGATGTTGTCTGCAGAAATAGACTTCAAATATTCATGAGGGCTTCTGATATGGGCTCCTCTTTCAATTGAGTAAACCCTGAAACCTGCCCTGAGACCCTGTGGTTTGCCAGATCCTTTACACAGATAAGGAAAATAGCCAGATTCTAGCTCTTTTAGTATTATTTTTCATTACTGAATTGAAGGTGAAAGGAAACTGAAAACAGCTAATCCTGTGTGGTTTCTGAAATAATAGCACTGTGATTCATGAGTGACTTGGAGCTTTGAGGAACTTAAAATTGGGTTAGACAGTCAATTCCCTGACTCCACGAGCTCAGTGCTTTCTACTGAAGTACCCAGGGGTAAAAACACTGGCTTCCAAAAAAATGGAATCAGTAGCAGCAGTATTATAACTGTACAAGCTGGACAAAAGTGTTTAAATGAGCTTTGGGGTTTTCAGTTTCACCCTGAAGTACTTTTGTGCCACTACATTTGCCCTGCTTTTCTTACTTCAGCAGTTTCTGGAGATGATCCATAGAACTCGTTTTGCTGTCAGTCAGTTTTCAGCAGGCAGGAGGATCTGTTGTTGAACTTCCCATATATTACTGTAGTTAGCACACTTCTCTTCTGGGATTAAGGAAATTGCCTATGCTCCTCTGAGATTGCAAGTTAACACTTCTTTGTAAATGAGAGTGAAAAAATGTAAACACCTCAAGAATTCACAGCAGCACTGACCTATGAAAATTAATACCAAGGTGGCTTGTGCCTCTCTTTCATGCTGGCAGGTTTCTGAAAGGTTGGTAAAAATGATCTGTTGATCTGCTCCTTAATGGGTATTTCTAGAGAATCTGCTACCGTAAGTGCATGAGAACTCAGATTTTCCTTCCATAAAATAAATGGATCCCAAGGCCAAAAAAAATGAGAAATTGAAGAAATAAATCAAGCAATGTAGAAAGGATAAATCAGGTGGGATCCTTCAAGGTGATGTCCAGAATCTTGATTTCAGTCTTGTAGAACAAAGGAAAGAAAGCACAGAGTAAAGAAGGAAAGAAAGCACAGGGTCCATCTGTAACTATTAACAGCGTGGGTCCCACACCTGACTCAGCACTTGCATTCCCTCTGTAGCCCCTGGTGAGGAAATTCACTGCTGGAGAGCAGCACCTGTGTTCAGACTACAAGCATCTGTTTCTCTCCACTCTCCCTGACACAAGCTTAGATATTTAGTCCTGTGAGAGCATCAAAAATGTCATTCAGCAGCCCTCTCTTCATAGATACATCTTTAGTATCAAGGCACTGAGGTTTCCAACACTGAAAGCATCTCTGTCTTGGCAGCACGGAGCATCTTGGCTTGACTGCTGAGCCTGAATCATTCCCACATCTACAGATAGACATTCCCTTCCCAGTTGTGCATCCAGACCTCAGTGTAGGTTTTCTCACAGTACCTTCAGGGCATCAAACATTCAAGGGTAGCCCTAAGAAGAGGAGGGCTCCAGCCTCAGTACAAAACACAGAATGAGAAACATCTCCCTTGGACTGCCCAAGGGCATCTCCATCCTTCACCCCAGGATGGCTCCCACATGCTACATTTGTTCTCAGTTCCTGAAATTGTTCTACGCTTCAAAATAATAAACTACTAATTGGATGAAAAGGAGCAAGAACAAATCTTTGCAGCACCCCCAAAAAATGTTTCTCACTGGGCTTTCAATCTGTGAAGTAGACCTGACAGTCTTTGGGGCACAACAAAAGACCAGGAAGGACGTCAGTCACTCCTACCCCCTTTCAAACACCGACACATAGCAAAATAAATATTTACTGAACAGATTCATTCCAGGGACTCTTTAAGGCCTGCTGATTCAGCCTTTTATTCTTTTCTAATGCTGGAGATCATATAATTTGAAATACTCAGGATTTACTCATCAGATGTTTTGATTTTAATTGAATGCCACAGACATAAAAACAATGTACAGTGAAGGAGGCAGGTTCCTGAAGGCAGACATACCATGTGTAAAAGGGTATTATAGAATCAACAGGCCAAACTTTTCAAAACAAGTATGTGAAATAAGGCTTTTAGATTCAGATTTCAGAGACCAGGGTCTCAACTATAACAAACCAGACCTTACTTTGCCATGCCTTTCTTTGATGATATTACTTTTTAGAATCATAGAACGATTTTGGCTGGAAAAAACCCTTAAGATCTTTGAGTCCCACCTTAACCCAACACTGCCAAGTTCATTACTAAACCAAATCCCTAAGTCCCACATCTACGCATCTTTTAAATGCCTCCAGGGATGGGAAAGGCATCACTCCTGTGGGCAGTTTGTTCCAATGCCTGACCACCCTAACAGTGAAGAAATTTTTTTTACTATCCAGCCTAAACCTTGCTACAACCTCCATTTAAGTAGCTGTAGAAAGCAATAAGATCTCCCCTGAGCCTCCTTTTCTTCCGGCCAAACAAGCTCAGGACATTCAGCCACCCCTCATAAGACCTGTTCTCTTCAGGTGTGTGTATTGGCATTGAACAGCCTAAAATCAATTACCCATCTGAAGAAACAACTCTTGACCTCACTGTGTTCTAAACAGAGATTTAGCAGCAAGTAAAGAATGCAGTGGTTTTAAGGCATAATGACACTTTTAGGAGCAAAGCTCTGTGATGTCACAGGAAAAAGAAAGAGAAGGTTTCATTGGCATTTTGGCAAATGCAGCTCCATCATGAAACTTTGCTTTTTGAAGCAAAAATTAGGTTTTGAGAGGCAGCTAAAGCAGACATTCTTACTACATTATGCAAGTATATAATGTGATTAGAAGTGTAGTTTTCAGTATATATGCAATATATGAGCTGTGCTAAATATATATGTATATGTACACACACCTCTGCTAAAATCTGACACAGCTGAGGAGCTCTATATGGGAAAAAATAGGTGGAAAAGACTCTATCTTTTCTTGTGACAATTCAGTAGAAAAAAAAGCAACTCTGCCTCCCCATCTAGGCTGCCATGGTCTTCATTAAGGGTCCAGCTGCTGCTGGAAGATCTGTGGTACTTATAAGAAGCAAAAATCTGCCCTTGAAGGGGATCTGGGTTTGTTATTAAAGGCTGTTTATCAGCTGTTCCTTTCCAGTCATACTCTTTGAGCTTCAAGGCTCCTCTCGTTTCACCCAGTGCATGAGCCACAAAGAGGGGGAGATGGTGTATAGGTTACCCAGCCTCTCCACATATAGGCTCTCAAAATGACTGAAGAGATTTCTGCCCTTCCTCCCCATCACTCCTTTTCCCGGCTGGGGAGCTATAACCATTCTGATTTATTAATTCAAATTAAAGAAAATCTTGTCCGTAATTTGCAAGGTCCGGATATTGAAACAAAAAATATTTTTAATGAATCCCTTAAGTTTCTTCAGTTCCTCTTAGCTGCATAAAAATAACTATATTACAAACCCCTTGTGAATCAAAAATAGAGATTTTGCCAGATCATACACAGTATCAGGAAGAACAGTCAAAATAGCTGACAACCCAAATTGTAGTGTGAATATCTACAAGCAAAAAAACCCACACAATACAGACATTGAAGAAGCTATTACCAAGCTTACAAGTAAATTATTTCCAAGCCAAACACAAGTAAAAGTAGATCCATTCTAAATTAGCCACTCAGCTCCAGTTCTCGCAGGAGCCCTTTTTGTTCATTGTCTTGGGCTCCCTGTGACAGAAGATTGATATGTGTTACAAGAGGTATTGCACTGATTTTACTATCAAATAACATGTGTGGACAAAAGTGCCTGTAGACTCTGGTGGCAAACGCTCAGTCTACAAGGACCTCTAGGGCAGCAAGAATATTATCATTGTCACCTGGCCAAGTTTTCACAGAACAGCAGTTCATTTCTCTCTGTAGCTTTTATCCACAACCATGTGTGAGCACCATTTGTGAGCTGGCTTTAGAGAAAACAAGGTATGCATGAGAAGGGTTGTCTGCTCTATGTTTCAATAACAACTTTAATTTTCAGCATCTTAGCGTCTGTTTCTTCTAAGCCTCAGAATATTATAGAGGTAAAAAAACCCACAAAATCTTAGGTGGAAGCACCATCATCTTTTGAAAGCTCTGACAACAGAATTAAGATTTATCAACTTCTCTTTGACTCAGTGTCAATGAGCATCAGGTACCAAAATTTTTGAAACACTCCTTTTTAGAGCCAATATTTTAGGCCCATCTCAGTTGCATAGCATAACAATACTTATTGATTTAGCATTGAAATAAAGGTTGTGTTGTAATATCAATACTTGGAGTAACATCTATAATTGAGTCAAATATGCTTGCATGATTAGTAAAAATATCTAATCACAACATTAAAACACATGACCATGAAATCCTGATTGTTATTTACACCCATTAAGATTATGTTAAACAAGACAACAAACATCCACTACCACAGAGGTATTGCATGTCAGTGTTATTAAAACCATATTATGAACTATGTTTCCTAATAAATTGTATCTAATAAAATGCCCTGATAATAAAAGTATTATTAAAACAGTATTAGGGTTAAAGGAAGAACTGGCAGAGATGCCTAATCCTCTTTTATCCCCTATGAAATAGAGGTTCAGTGACATGGCATGTAGCTCTTCTGACACAGCTCAGCACAAAATTGGCAGTGAATCATTGTTTTGCCATGTCTTACCATCACACCTGAATTATCCCAGTATAAAGCAGAGCTTACAGGTGATGGTATTGATTGTTATTACCCTTGAGCCCTTGCTAGGACATGAGAACAAGATCTGAATAAGATCTGGCTCGCTTGAGTTGATATTTCTTTCTGCACATTTCTGTCACGCGTAGATTAGTCATGAGAAATTCTTTGCATTTCTGATGACTTCTTCCCTTTACCTGGACCTCTTCTTTGTCAGGCTTCCTGCAGATCACCACAATCAATTCAGTAAACCAACACTGCTGTCTATATGGCAGTGGTAATTCTGATACATTTGGTACACCCAAGAATAAAGTACATGCACCAGATTAGGAGTACTTAAACTTTACTTGCCTCCCTTCCCCCTTCTTTCCTGCTGCTTCTCAGGATGCCTCTGTTGAACATCTCATTCTCCTCATCATAGAAATTAGCTCTAAAGACTTCATTAAATGGTGTCCCCACATGTCACTGCGGTCCAATGGCGCGAGGGCACCCAATGGCCAAAGCCCTCCTCATTCCCTTCCCTGGGGTGGAACAGTGTCACTGCTTCTCACACCTTCTTCACATTGTACCCAGCCCTGAGGTAATCACATAGCACCAATCCTGCATTTTTTGTCATGGGAATTGTTTTAGAGAGACTGAAGTTATCTGTTTAAATTAATATATCAAGTATCTTTTTAAAACAACAAACAAATAAATAATATACATGGCATCTAAGTTTAGGACACATAGATTCAAGATGGTTTATATTAATTCTAAAAAATCAAAGCACTCTAGAACTAGTGTAACTCTGTAGTTACACTATAGTTGAGAAAGAATTTATGGATGCATTAATGCAGAAGTTTAGTCCACTTCTGTGCTGGGAAACCCACTACACTAACATAGAAGTGGTTCTTCCATTGGGAAAAAATAATCTATTTCTAAACAAGATCCTCTAGCTACAAATCTGTGGTGGGAGAAAGATTTTAAATAAATCCCTGATATAAGATGTTTTGCCTCAAATGTATTTTCTTGAGACAATAATTTAATAGCTAAATAATTTGTCAGAAAAACATTACTTGTGGGGTTGATTTTTTTTGTGTCTGTGTGTTTTACTGTGTAATGTGCTAACAATCAGTTCCATATGGTCTCCAGATACTCAATGATTTAAGGTTTCTGGAGTTTTCTATTTTACTTCCCTGTATACATACAAAAACACACTATAACATGCATATTTTTCTTTCTCCTAAAATCATGTGTGGAATTACATTTTATTATTAAGTACCATCAGATCTTATGTAGATAAGTATCAGAAATAGATAAATCTTCAGTATGAGATGTAAACACTAAACCATTTTCTGCAGTTCATTTAAAGTATAATACAGTCAAGGTGAAAATTTCTATGCATTTATAACCTTACTTTCAGCTAAATAAAGCTGTCTCACATGCTATAGTACAAAGCAGAGAAAGGAAAAAAGTTTTATACTGTGAGGTTCCATCTGCAATCACGCCTTTTTGTTTAACACAGGAATAAGCTTTTTAAGTCACCACACAGAGAGAGGCTGTTTGTGAAACTCTTTCAGAAAGCCAAGCCAGCAAGTCTGTGACTACCTGGTGCACTGAGTAAATCCTGGCATGGAGAGAAAGCAGCCTGTAATGGGCAGGGAGGTGAGAGGGGAACCTCAGGTTTGCTCTACCATTGCCACTAGTTTTAAAAAGAGTGTGATATCCTAGCAGGGAGATTTTAACACCCTCAGGGGACTGTTCATCCCACCCTAAAACCTGATCTGAGTGGGACTGCTGGAAAAGGACTTTTTCTCACCCCACATCTGCAGGGAAAACATTTGGTGGGTTTGCCTATGGAATGATTTGTTGGAAATTAGGAACTAAACTTTGAGCTGCTGCTCCTCGAGGAGATGTTAGCGAGCCCATCAGCCTCCCTACCAGCTAAAGGACAAAGCAGAGCTGGGTCTGGCTGGGGCAGCGAGTCCCCACCCACAGGGTGACACCTGGCAGTACAGTCAGGGTGCTGCTGGTGCTACAGCACTTTCCTCTTTGGGCACCTTCCCCACATCACAAATGTTTTTTCTTCCTTCTTTATGTTCAAGCTGATTCCTTCTTTGTTCAAAAAGTAATCAAAGTCCTTGTAATTGGCCAGCTACTGTTTAATCTAGCTGACATTCATTGTCTTTAGTGTTAACATATTTGGGCAATCCATCACAGATTCCTGTACTTGATCAATGCACTCATTGTGTGCACTTCCAGCCTTAGCAAGGATTCTTATCCAGGACATTCAGCAAGGCTGGGTTGTGTGAGCTCCCTCTCAGTCATCCTCTCTAGTCATCTTCCCAAATTTCCCTTCCCAATCTTCTTCAGCAAGCTTCTTTTAATTCAGAATTTAAGATATTTCCCATGAAGGCAGACCAAGAGGCCTTCTAGCCCAGTGACAATAGGGCATATTTCTTCAAAGTGCACTCTTAGAAACTTTTCCCAGTCTCAGACTTATGAAATTTTATTCTGAGTCTTTTCTGATTTCCTAATGCCAGGTTTAGGCTGCAGGTAAGAGGCTTGAAAGTGGCTTTCACACAATGTTGCACAGTGCTGGGCAAGTCATTCAGATACACCATTCTCCAAGTGTAAGATTCAAGTAATTTTTCTTGAAATCTTGATTGTGACAGATCAGTACACACAACAGAATACAAAGTTAGATGGATAAATATGTCCCAGTATATTAACTCTTTAATCTAGTATGGCTGAGAAATGACCCGGTGACACAAAACTGCACTGTCGGTGAACATGCTGAGAAAGTGAAGAACTGGAGCTGAATCAATGTAAGTGCTGCTGAATCAGCCCTGGAGGAGTTCAGCACATTGCATCATCTTTAGTGATCAAAGGAAGTGAGGGGAGCTAAGAGCAGCCAGCCCTGCCAGCATCCCACACACACAAACCCTCCCACCACACACCACAGAGCACCACTGAGCACACAGATAATATTCCATGGGAAACAAGAAGTTTCTGCTCACCACAAGCAGCTCTGTGATTAGTGGTAGCATCAGAAGAATCCCTGCCAGCAGATGAACTCCTGGTCTATACTCATGTATTATCCTAAGTAGATTTTTTAAGTACCACTTAAACAAACAAACCACTGTTCCTGGTTTGTCATATGAATAAGGGGAAATACTTCAAATATTATGCACACCAGCTTCATTCCTGGGATTGCATTTAAATGCATCCTAGCTTTGATGGCCACTTTTCTGTTCACCCACATCCATACCATTATCAACCAGAGGTTTTCTGCCCTACGAACTTCCTTTCCCAGATTCTGAGCAGACTAGACCTAAAGCCTGTGCTGAACAGCATGGTCTTCAAATTAAACTGTGTCAGTGATTTGAGTGACAGACTTCAATGTAGTGCCTTGAGTCCCTCCACAACTGCACAATTGGCTAAAAGCTCAGTGGTGTTTGAAAAATTGGAATTCATTGTTTCTCGGGTAATGTGCTCTTGGTTCCACCCTGATCAGTGTTACTCATGTTCCAAATGCTGAAAGCAAGCAAAAACCTTTTCCCAGGTAAAATAACCAGGGTAAATTTTTACTTATGACTAGATACATACTCTGTCAAAATTTGAAGCCAGTGCCACAGAGAAAAAGGCTGTTCCAAATAGACTTACAGTTACCAGACTCTGAATAAATAACAATGGAACAATGAACTGCCAGATGCTAACCAGCACTGGGGAAAGCCTCCATCCCCAGACATGGCACATGGGTGGCTACAGGTGTAGTTATGGGAAGAGCTGCTGCAAATACTGCTCAAATCATAGCAAACCCCAGCAAACCTCCAGACATGCAAACACACAGCAAAGCTCCCAGAAACAGGACAGGCAGAATAAGGAGTGAGAAAAGAAAAACAACTCAGGAGTTGTAGTCATCTTCCCAAGAGCCAAGAATAAAATATAGGTCTTCCAAGTTCCATGCTAAAGCCTTTATCACCTTCCACTAGGATCTTGCTGTTTGCTGCTTTTTAAATTCTAAAGCCCAGGCTTAGTGTGAATTTCTGGAAAAGGGCTGATTTTTCCTTTTTGTTACTAGCATCCAGAGAAATAGGCAATGCCACTTGAAGTGAAGTATGTCCTATTATCACTTCCTGACCTGAGAACGAGATTTGAGACCCCTCAACTTGGCATAAGAAAATTAATCCACTCAAAGATTTTTAAGGGGGATACTTGCCAACTCCTTCCTGACAGGGAGGAGTAAAATTAGCAAATATTTCAATTCCCATAACCCATGTATCCTAAAGTATTGCTGGATTCTCTCTAATCTCCAGCCATAATTAGCATGATTAATTGCAGTGGCAAGAACAGCAGGTCTTCCTCACCAAATCTGCATGACAACGTTTTGTTAGTGTGTGAGAATGGAGTGAAGAACCAGCTGTTTATAGAAGAGTGACCCTTCTTGTTCACATGTTCCAGCTGGGACCACACAATAAAGTTAAAACACGTAAGAACTCAACATTTTTGTCTATTTCCACATATGCTTTGTGTGTAACTTCACTCATTGTCTCTCCATATGTATATATAATATCTTTTGCCCTATTTTTCTTCTACACACAGCTGTATGATTTTAACTCACACCACTAATTGGAGAAGATTACTGATAGAAATATTTTTATATACTTACTTTTTTATTACTAGGAAAGGAAAAGAGAAAATATCAAGAGTCCTCATTTAATCAAATGTTTGATTTCAATTGTCCAGGTCACTGAGTCCTTAATAAGGTTCCCTTGCCTGTGATGAACAGCTTGAGACCTGAGTTCAACCCTCAGTATGGGCTTCGTGCACTTTGTGACAAATATATTTAAAATCTGCTGTGTTTCAGAATTCTCCCTTCTTCTGTGCCTTGACAGTTCCAAGGAAGGGAGGAATTTGTAGCAGACACTATTTCAGTAAAATGTTTGGTCAGTTATGCTAGAAGTCCAAAAGGTATATAGCAGCCATCTACTGCTCCCATCCCCAAAAGTGGGAGCTGGTACCCCAAACAGGATTTCAGTTTCTGCCAGACCCAGAGGCCTGCACACAACCTAGGCAACAGGTTTTACAACCCTCTGACTACATCCCACTGGCCTCCTGTGGCCCTTGAAGCTTCTCCACTGTCTCTTCAAATGGAAAGTGTCTCCTCCAAATTATGGTGTGTGCAGCTCAATATCCTTGTGGGATGGTGCATAGGGGTCTCTCAGAGCTGGACAGAAGTCATCACCCTAATTGTCAACAGAGCACAGAGACAGGAAAAGCCAAGGATAAGCAAGGAGAGGGGAGGATCCAGGTTTGAGAGATATCTTGTGACCACCTCTAGCACCAACTCCAGATAACAGTGCTGGCCACAATGGAGAAGTCATCCTAGTATGCAACTTTGACCCACCTCATTTAAAGGGAAGGGTTTAGACATACACTCGTGAGTCACACTGTGAGGATATGCCCAGGTCAGAGAACAGTCCTACTTTACTGTCTTTAGTAGCATAGGTGTGGCCAAAATGTGAGAACACTGCATTCCTATCTCTATTTTTCTTGTAGTCTGCATTTAAAATGTATTTGAATTATTGCATCTCTTGCTCTTCACAGAGCACACCATAAAAACACACTAAACTAAACTGTCCTCAAATCCGTTCTGGAAGTGTATTTGGGATGAAAAGCTTTTTGCAGAAGCACTGGACAGTCAGATTCAGTTGCTGCATTGGCATCGTTTGCTCCCCTGAGAGTCCAGGCCCTCCCCAGCACACTGCATGTCTACCAGCACCACATGTGCACCACACAGTGCCTCACTGGCAGCCACAGCTGGGACACTTGGATGTTGCAGTCAGGGGTCCACTGAGAAGCTGACAAGGCGGGGGAAGTAGATTTGCCCATTTAAAGTCTGCTAAATCAGTGCTGAACACATGAGTGCTCTTCTGTATCTCATACGCCTCCGTGTGGCATTCAAAATGCAGATTATCTTTTCTGCTTCAGAAATGAAAGCTTCAGTAATCAGCAAGTCATTATTTGAATAGGCATGAGATGAATTCCTGCAGCTGACTTTTCAAATCTCTAATTTCCTCCTTGGTAGCTTTCATAAATGATAGTGAGACTGAAATGGATAGGTACCCTTCCTTGGAGGTTATTAAAGTAAATATAGCATTAACTGGATTTGGTCCCAGTGGAAGTGTACTTTGATCTCCAGTCTAGGTAATATTTCTCTTCCTCTCTTCAGATGTACTCTATCTGCTCTCTTTAGAAGTTACAATTGCAAGACCGTCAGTTATTTAAAAGGTCTGCCATGGCAGGATTTTAAAAGCAGACTCCAATGCAAAAGCTGTCTTTCTGAGGCTGAAGCTACAGAATGCCCACAGCCTTTTATTACACTAAGCACTGAAGATTTTCAAGAAAAAATAAAATAGAGCCCCTCAGTCTAAATACCCTTTATCTACTCCTTCCTGGACAAACAAGATTTATGACTGCAAACTGAGCACAAAGGAAAATGAAGCACTGAGAAAGACTGGAGGATTCAATTTCAAAGAGAGACAGTGTAATGCTGGGTCCTCAAAAATATTTGGTATTTGTAAGCTAACCTTCACTGAAGATTAAATAATTCTCATTAAATTAAGCAGTGTTCAGTCTTGGACATGAGGTTGATTGAAAGGTTAGGATTCAGCACCTCCCTACTGCCTCTATTCCCAGACCATTCCTTCACATGAGCATCATGTTTCCTTGCATATAGTTTGTCTCATTGAGCCTCCTCTCACTATTTTACTGCTTTCAAATCTTCCCTACGTGCATACAATTTTAAAACCCTGGTTTTCATAATGAAGGGAACACAAAACATTTCAGAAATACATAATACACTATGTCAGTTCCCCCAAGACAGTGATTCTTTCTGACTCTCTAAACATGGTGGAAGAACAAATTTGTGACACAACATGTATGCAAGTCAGCAGGCTGGTGGATGCAGGAAAACAACTCATGGTGATGGCCTTAAGATTTTAGCCTTTTTATTTTTCAGATCCTGTGCTGCATTAGTGCATAACTCTAAACTTCATATAAAGTGTTAACTACTGTCTTCACACTTTGGTCAGACAAAACAATTCCTCTGGGCCCGGAACCCAAGGATACCCTACAGCCTCAGGCTCCAAAAATTATTAAAAAAAGTGAATTAGGGGGGAGTGAACTGGGGGAATATGGCTTCATACCCTGAACCTGTAATTGGAGAATTAACCCCTGATGTGCAAATAAACCAAACTTATATATGTCTGAAAAATTTGTGACTGTTGTCTATCTCAGGTGTGAGGCTTTTGATTGCCCAAGATGTAGCTATTGAAGGCCTTTAATAAATACCCACTTTATTCTCTAAACTTTGTCTAGACTATTTTCTAGATAGCCACTCTAAGGCATCAATGGAAAGGCTTCTACATCTCATGAGTGTTTTAATGACCAGCTAAAATCAGTCAAGATACTTTCACCTTTTTCCATTTATCTCCCTGGGTGAAAAAGTCACAGATGTCTATCTGGGAACATGATATGATGTTCAGCCAAGCCATGCAACTCTGACATTCAGTTGGAGCCAGAAGGATGATGTGTCACATGTGCACAGCAGGAAAAGGAACTTTCCCCAAATCTTCAGTGTGAAATTTTGTGCCCAGAGTTTAGAATAATTGCATTTCACAATGCTGCATCTCTGAGTGTCTCTGACTGGCAACAGATGATGTGAATTAAACAGTAGATTACGTCAACACTGCCAGATGTTGTGCTAACCATAGCTCCTTCCCTTTGAGGAAACTTTGTGTCATGAAACTCCTGACTTGCTTATTAAAACAGTGATGAATACATAGCCAAGCTACAAACCTTGGGCCAGGAGTTTGACTTTTCTCTTCATCCAGAAGGATCGCAGATGTAAGTGGAGAAGAATATATGGAGTTTTTCACACTATAAGAATGGTGAATTCCCAAAAAGTATCTTGACAACAGCTGGGTGAGGTATTATGGGAAGGTTGTTGCAAGTCAGACTGACTGGTCTTACCTCTGTATTTCCATTTGCTACTGCATTTGTTTATCTGAAATTGACCATTTTGAGAAATTTTAAGTTAGTTAATATATTGTCCATTTTCTTCTCTTTCTGTATGGTGCCTTGCACGAGAATGGGGAGTGTCTACGCAGTCCTAAGTTTAAATTATTTCAGTATTTCTATTCTTTAATACCAGTGGAGGACTGAGGAGAGGAGATTTCCTCTCTACAAAGAGCACACATTTGATCTGTTCAGTAAAGAAAAATAGAATCCCAATACCCATGTGGTGATGTGCTCCATGGCAGCACTCACCCGAGTGGTGCTCCATGAACTTACCTCATCTGGCCTGGTCTGTGAAGTGAAACAGAGCCCACAGAGGAGACAAAGTTAAATCTGGAATGCATTTAAGCAGCATTATAGAAATGAACTAAGCACAGCTGAAATGTAATGAGCACTCCAGAAAACCAGCTCAACAGCATTGATTAATTGTGCTCAGCCTTTTTAAAATGAGATCTTCAGAATATCAGATCATCTCCAAATGGAGAGAAAACAACCAGCAATGAATAAAACAGCCAAGACAGTAGTAAGCTAGCTTCTAAAAACTGTTGGGATTTGAAAGAATGATACATTAACTCTGCTATTTAAGTGATTATTTTAACTGTGGCTCCCCATGGGTCTGATCCAAAGCTGACAGTCATCATCCAGAAACAAAGGCCTGTGGCTCCACTCTGAACTGGTGCTCCTTTGTGTAGTGAGCTCTGCTCTGTATGTGCCCCATAAATTACATCTGCACAGTTTTCTTACTAGCAAGGATGAGAAACATTACCAAGGCTGAAACTTTGAGGAAGAAAAACATGTTGCTTATGGCTGTTCCATTGATATAGCAAAATGCAACAGAGTAAAACCAAAGTAAAAAAAAATTAGAGTAAATCTCTGGAAAAAAAAAAAAAAACCATGAAATAGTATGTGTCAGACATACAGTTAAATATCCTCCCTAGACCAGAGAGAAAAATTTCCCTAAGTATTAAAAACCAGATTAGACAAGAAATTTGCCAATATGCTGCAAACAGTCTTCTCAATGGAGTAAGTGATCTGAAGGGGGGCTTTACATCAAACTTTTGTAATGTGGTTATTTATATATAACCCATCTCCCAGATGGTCCCTCAAGAGAAACACACATCTTCTCCAAGGCCTGCTGTCACCTCTGATTTTGGAGGCCAGTTTCAAGAATTTGCTTTCCCTGCACACCATCTTAGAGCACAGAGGTGACAATCCGCTGCTGCCCCTGTGCTGCTGCTTAGAGGGGCAGGCTCTGAGAAGCCCTGTAGCTCCTTTATTACCATCTGCACACACCACTGACTCATTAGCTAAGGTGCCACGCTGGCACACTGAAGCCTCACAACTTTTCTAGCCCACCTCAAGCCAATTTTGGCACCTAAGCAGCACATTCCCTGTTGCTGGTGCACAGGTAGAGGATGGAATAGTTATTTTTCTTCATAGTAGCCCATATGGTGCTATGTTTTAGATTTGTGCTTGAAAGCAGTGTTGATGACACCCTGATGCTTTTGTTATTTCTGAGCAGGGCTTACACAGCATCAAGGCCTTTTCTGCTTCTCAGGCTGCCCTGACACTGAGGAGGCTGAGGGTGGAGCAGGAGCTGGGAGGGAACACAGGCAGACAGCTGACCCAGCTGACCAAAGGATATTCCCTACAACAGGGTGCTGTGCTCAGCATATAAACCTGGGGAAAGAGGGAGGAAAAAGGCAATGTTTAAAGTTATGGTATTTTGTGTTCCCAAGTAACCATTGCACATGATGAACACCTGCATTCCTGGAAGTGGCTAAACATCATTCTTCAGGTGGGAAGGGGCAAAAGAATTCCTTGGTTTTCTTTGCATTGCTTACTTGGATGATTTATTTATTAAATTTCTTTATCTTAACCCATGAATCTTCTTACTTTGCCCTCTCAATTCTCTCCCCAAGTGCACTGAGGGAAGAGTGAGCAAGGAACTCTATGGGGCTGAGTTGTCTAGCAGCATTAAAACCCAATAACTGGTTACTCTGGCCTGACCCAGAGAGGATGTCATTCCACCCAATGAGCAGAGTCTCCATCAGTGTCCCTAATGAACATTGCAGGAAATGAAAGAATATGGGGAAATTTGTTTTTGGGAGAATACCAAATTTAAAATAAAAAGCAGATTATAAACTTCAAACACATGTGACAAGCTTTCCTGTGGGAACAGGAAATCTTGGTAAGGAGCATCAATACCATGGGTTGAAACTTCTATGTCACACAGACACAGCAGATTACAAAAGAGGGAGCACAGCACCGTTACTCAACAAGAGCCTCTTGGGGCCATTTCCATGCTTATCCATGCATCACGGAGCCCACAGTTCCTGTAATGAACATTAGGCACAAAACTGTAGTGTTTGTGTCAGCCTGGAAAAGAGAAGGCTTCGGGGTGACCTAATTGCAGCCTTCCAGTACTTACAAGAAGCGTGGAGAGAGACTGTTTGTAAGGTCATGCAGTCACAGGACAGAAGGGAATGCCTTTACTCTGGAATAGAGCACGTTTAGGTTAGATATTACAAAGAAATATCTTCGCCCTTAGAACTGTGAGGCACTGGAATACATCACCCAGAGAAGTTGCGAATGCCCCATCTCTGGAAATTTTCAAAGCCAGATTGGATGGGGTTCTGAAAAACCTGGTATCCTAGAAGGTATCTCTGATGGTGGCAGAGGCCCTAGAACTAGAAGACCATTGTGGTCCTTTCCAACCCATGACTTTTTTTTTTATTCTATTATAGTTTTCCCTCTGTAGTTACAGGAAAAGAGGCACCTTCAGAAGGGAAGTCATACAATAGCAATCACCAAAGACTATTGTCACTCTCCCTTTACGTATATGTCAATTTAGTATGTTAACTGGGGCATTACAACAGATATTTCCAGTTACATGGCCAAAGGCAGAACAGGAGGGCCAGGTAGGCTACTGTAGACACTTAAGACGATGAATTCAGAAGAAAGAACTGTTCTTAGATCACTGAAAGGTGCTAAATAGCTGTCAAAGTAAAGAAATATTCATTGCCTTTTCATTAGGAACCTGCCATCATGGTTAAACCAATGTGAACCCACTACAACTCTCCAAAACTGACCATTTGTGGTGGATATCATATAGGAAACACAGCTACAGAATGTGCAACTCTTTTGGACTTTGGGCCCATCAAGAGGATGTATGGAGATCTCCATATGCTGATGGAGATCACAGCTTCCACTGCCTTCAAGCAAGGAAGACTAGTTTGGTCTTCCACATCTCACCTGCAAGTTGGTCATTAACATGGACTCTCCATGTCTTTCCTGTGTTGGGGTTGCAGGGTTGGACACAGTGCTACAGGTGGGATATCACAAGAACAGAGGGGGAGAACCACCTTCTTAAACCATGATTGCTGGCTATGAATCTTTCAGCTCAGCCCAGGGTGCAGTTGCCTTTCTGGGCTGCAGGCATGCATTGCCACTTCCTCCCACTCCCCCTGTGCAGCTCACACAGAGTCCTACTTGCTCTGGTTCCAGCAGGTTTGCTAAAACATCGCTCTGTGATTTCCAGCTCATGCTCTGCACTGCATCAGCAGACTCTACTCCAAACAACTATCTTATTCTGCTTCCCCTCCTGGGAATCCCTCCGTGGGTATATGAGGGTCTCACAGCCAGACAATTTATCACCAAAGTGCAGTATCCCATAATCATGCCAGTGGTAAGTGGAACCATTATACATAACTGTTGAAAAGACTCAGAGCTTCATCTCATTACATTGGGTGAAAATCAATTCAAAGACTGTAAGCAATCAACGTGTGGCATTGTTCTAATAAATATTCAAAATGACAACCATAAGGCCCAGCCAATGCCAGGAAAGCAAATGTCCATACAAATTTTCTGTGGTAAGCACTTTCCACACTTAATATATCCCTAGAGGCTACTGTTGTCATTACTTCATGTTTCAGTTATTTTGAGTTTTTCCACTTCTATATACTTCTTCACTAAATCTCTGTGATTCACTAAAGCCCTGTGAACACATCTATCCACTGCACAACTTAAGGGGATGTCTAAGGCATAGGTACACTGCACATTGTAACATGGGAGCAGCATTAGGGGTTCATTCCTTTTAGAGCACAGGCATTTTGCTGAAGAGTGTTTCTAGTTGGGTAGGATTTGCAGAAGAATTTTCCACTCTTTTTTCTTCCAGTGATACCTGGGTAATGAATTCTTCTGGCTTTGAAATGGAACTTATTGACCATCTTAATTTTTTACCATCTGTAGCAGCAACATTAAGATTTGTAGAAAATTCACAGTAAAAAAACATAACATCTCAGGGAGATAACATTTCAGCTCTCCTTCACACTTGGGAACAGCAGCATGTAATGTGCTCACACAGAGAAATAAAAGGCTAGTCAGTTATTTAAACATTGAGAATCTCAAGTTGTTTTTCAAAAGTACATCCATTGATATCAACTGAATACAAGGAAAGATAGGCTAGAAGTTTAAATATTATGTGAAACTTGTGAGACCTGAGGGAATATCTGCAAATAACATGTCTAAGAACAAAAAATCCAATTCATCTGTAATTAAAGAACCAAAAACTATCTCAGATGGATCCATCCTCAAACTTTTTACATTTGTTTTGTATGGAAGTCACAGCAAAAGAATCCTCAAAAAGGATTCTATGCCTCAAACTTTCTATCTACTTACACAAGTGTGATTCAAGACTTCTCTGCTAAGTCTCTGTGAGTGCAGTGGTGTGGCAGCAGCAGAAACAAGAGCAGATCAAGGCACTGCTTTTTATCCTAAATAGGCATGGTTTGAGTTTACCATGATATGGAGCAAGAGCAGATGCAAATTTGTACCAAGCATTTTTCCCAGACTCTCTTCCAGAAGACAGAGAATAGCTATTCTCTTAATTACACAAATCAGACACTAAAGCCTAAAGATGCATTCTCAATTATATATTTGTGCTTAAAATATCTGACACACACACCAGATATAGAATGAGATCACATGCACAAAGAATCTTCTGTTCATGATCCCATGCACAAAGAATTCTGTCACATATAGTATAAATTCTGTAATATGACAAAACTTACAGTCAACATGGAGTATTTTCTCCTTGCACAAAGATTGTATAAAGAACAGCAGTAATAAGGGCTATAGCAATTATAGATGTATCTTTGTATGCCAGGAAAAAAACTGTAACTTTGCAAAATACTTAAATTTGCAAAAATCAAGGGTAGTCTCAGCAGCCCAGCTCTGAAAGCAGGGTTTTCTGTGGTATCACAAATGCCAAATAGCTTAGAAAAGCAAAATTATTTTCTGTAGGTGTCTGAACCAGAAAAATGTTCCTCAATTTTTTTCGTTTGGATGATCTCCTAGTTCTACCCACACATTGTACTCTTAATCCTGCTGTGCAGTTTAGTTTAGCTAAGGAGGCCACAGAGATTGCATCACATGGGGTGAACTCCAGCATATGTGGGGAAATACATGAACTTTGCCATACTGGGGATGTGGGCTTGGACTTAAAATGAAGTTAGTTATTCTTGCTGTGGTACATCTCTTTTTTTTATCCATCATAGCCATTTAAAAGTAGCTTTCTAAGACTCACAGAATCTCTCCATGTTTGCTATTTTAAAACAGATGCTTCTTTACAGACTGAAGCAAGACCTATTTATGAAAATCATTGTACTTTGACTTTCTCTCTGAAAGTATCTGTGTGCACAAAGGCAGAAATTCTGTCCCCAACACTGTTTATGACTGGGTGTTCATGGTTAAGCCAGGATGGAGAATTATCCTCCAGAGCAGTTTGTAAAAGATTTTTCTTTCACACCATGAACATAACAATCTAGTCAGGTCTAAGGATTTGAATCACAGATATTTGTACCAAAAAAACCATGTTCCCCAAGAAATGGCTTTCAGCTTTTATCTGCTGTGAATCATGCCTGCGCTGCTCCCTGCAGGCCTGGGTGAGGCAAGTCCTGAAGCAAAATTTGGCTCTGGACAAAAACTGGTCAGCACCTCTCATTATTCTCCTGGCCTGGGCAGATGCAAGATCTCAATTAGGCACATGTAAATCAGCAGATGATCTGGAAACCCACTTCAGATCACAAAAAGATGTCATGAGTGATGTCATGAAATGCTTAACACAAAATAAACAGCTCAGTAGATTATGAAGAATCAATCTGGCTTAACTGCTTCAGCCTGTGAATTTGTGCTAAACCAAGCATGTACTTCTTTCTAACCTAAGCAAGTACCTAATTGACTTGGATGTTTTTAAATAAACCTGGAGCTTGAAAAAGTTAATGCTGGACTACTCAGACTGCAACCTTAGACCATGAATAATGAATACCTTAGAGATCATGACCATGTCCATTTTAAACCAAAAAGGATCATGACCATGTACATCTTAGATGAGAAAAATTTGTGACCATGACTTGCTTAGCCTTAGACCAGCTCCAAAATGTAAAACATAAAACTATTTTTTTTTTTCTGTCTCCACTGTAGCTAACATAAGGAACAGCAGACTTCAAAAACACAAGGAAATATAGTCTAGATATCAAAAAGTATGTTCTGACTTTGGGGCTACTTAAGTCCTAGAATAAGCTAAACACATATCCATACAATGCAGGACAAGTTGTGATATTAGCAGACCTCAGTGAAAACAACAACAAAAATACAACTCCACAGGAACTAATCACACTCAGAAATAGTGTCTGTCAATATTTCATTTAAATCCAACCTCTGGGCTACCTGAAACCACAGAACCCCACATCTGGTCCTTAGCAGTCACACTGGGGCTCCTCTGGCCACACCACAGTAATAAACACTTGAACGTTTGCAGTAGGCACCCATGCCTCCCACCCAGGGGTTCCTGCTACACAGGGCACTGGAGAAACAGGAAGAAAATAACATAAACAAACTCCATTTAAGTTTATGACTCCCAGTTGATGTGTATATTTGGGGTTCAAGCTTATTCTCCTTCCAGGTGCACTCCGTCTCCAGGACCCAACCAAGTCTTTGAAGCAAATGGAGACCTTACCTTTTCCTTGTTTTTTCTTTCCCCCATCCCAGTCTGTTAAGTATTACCCCATGACCTTTCACTGATTGGCTTCAATTAAGGCCATGGATTTCCTCTTCCTGAACCAAAGTCAGGTTACAGTGCAAGAATAATAAAGGCAAAACGAATGTGTTGCAGTCATCCATGTACAGTCCCCAGGCAGCATTTGGAGTAAAACTTTACTTGGAACTCCCACATTTCAAGAGCCTCAAGACACAAATTTGCTGATTTGGAAATCTCAGTGCGTCTCTGCAGAAAAAACTTCTCGGTCTTTGTTTTTCTTTTTCTCTTTTCTTCTTCTTTTTCATTTTCATTTTTTTAATAAAAAGGCAGTTCTGACAGAGGGGCTAGAAGGAAAAACTTACTGGTTTTGCTTAAGCTCAAGCAAAACTGGATATATCTTGGACACTTTGATTAATCTGAAGTTTTACAGCATATACCCTGTACCTTTTTATCATAAAGAAGGATTAGTTGTATTTCAGTAGTGACAAAAGGATGCAGGTGGGATCAGGGGCCTGCATTAGCTGTCAGCTGCTGACAAATAAATAAAAATCCTTACTCCTTCACTGAAAATTATTCTTCATAAAATCTCCCAGGTTCCATTAATTTATTACAAAAATATATTGTCCTGAAGTGAAAGATTTCTTTATGAGGAAGACTGTGTTTTATTCTGGGTTCTATTTAATATGAAGTCGTGGTTGTTTTGTTGATGCTTAAAAGTTAAAAGTTGAGATATCAACTTTTTGTTTCATATGAGTTTTTATTTTTCTTTCTTTTTTATTTTTATTTTAGTCACATTCCTCCTGGTAGCATGCACCTTGTGGCATGCCACAGTATTCATCCTTCATAAGAAAAATCTTTGTGCAGATTAACAGTAATTTGTGCAGAGAAAATGCTCACGCACTGAATCGTATGACTAAAATTTCATGAGGAGATTTAGCTTGTAGTTCTCAAACCAAAACCCTCTCACCTTCTATCACCAAAAGCCAACTTTTGTGCTTCCCAGTACCACTAGAAGATGTTTGTATATAAACTTGTCTTTTATAAAAATTTTCCTCAGCAAGTCAGCAGCTGCACATAAAGGCTCTCAGTCATTCTTTATTTAAGCACCACTCTCAGTATGCCTTTAATATAAGGAAGGTAGGTTTACAGCATAAAACATCACCATACAGACTTCCTGCAACACTGAAGGTTGACCCAAGCATCACATTTCAGGGCTAAGGGCTAAAGGATTTCATTCATTTTTAAAAGAACATTGCTCCATCTAACTGGAGGGCAGCAGAGTTTATGTGACTTTCTCAACTTGAAAGGCCTGAGACGTCACAAGCGTCAGTCTGCATCTGACAACCACTGACACAACCAAAAGCCCTCATGAAAGCAAATCAAACAAATGATGGTTATTTGGAAAAGTGATTTAACTTAATCTTGCTCCACTGTAAAAATTGGATTACGTCCAAGTTGCTGGGGCTATGGTGGGTTCCACAATCACTCTTTTATGGGGCACAATCAACTTATCAAAAATGATCCTAACTAATTATTTATAATACTGGCTTTCAGATGGTGTTGGTTTTCCTGGGGTTTGAAACCCAGCCAACACCTATATTGCTTCCGTCTACCACCAGGCTTCCTCTGCAGAGGGAATTTCAGACACTTTTGAATGGAGGAGACAAAGCAGCTTCTCCTGAGCTCAGGAAAGGCCAGTGTGTTTTTAGATCAGTCTGCTCCACTTTAAACATTTCATCCAAGAAAATTTAAAGTCTGTCATGAAATTTATGATGTCCTACCGGACAAATATTTTCCTTTACTTCATAAGGCACCAGCTACTGTAATACAACAAAGTGAAAATTGCTTTCCAGGGAAAAGTGTAGAGATTTATCAGAGATACCTCATTTAATCACATTCCAGTAAGCCAGGCTCAGTCATTCATCTTTGACAAGTGGAAGGGTGTGGGTTAAATTATATTTTAAGCCATTATCAGGGCTGCTGTTAAAGACTTTTTGACAATGAAGTACCTGCATCATACTCCTAACAGGAAATTATGAAAATATTTATATGAGGTTTGTGTGCACCTTGAAAGTACTAGAGCAATTGAAAAATTCATTGACAACAAACTGCTGAATAGGTACAACTCATTCTAGTTCTCAAGGAACATGCACAACTGGGAACTGCTGAACTTCAGCTGTAAAAATATTCTCTTCTGTAACACAGTCAGTCCAATGACCCAGCAAATAACCACACTGAGCAAGAAAGTCAGGGACGCTCTGTAACCTCAAGTTGCAAAGCTCTCTGCATGGCAGAGGAGATCCTTGCACTGACACACCAGAACAAGAGATGAGGGACAGTTTACACCAACTGGCCTGTCATTCCACGTGCAGGAAGGTTGCAGGATGATCAAATACTGAGATGTCTGTGTTAGCTGAGAAAGCGCTGCCAGGAAGAGCATGGGAGGGAAAGACAGGGGCCATTGCCCTTGAGTGTAAAGGTGGCAGCACTAATTGGCCATGAGGATGGGAACAGTGTTTTGGTAGGGAAGTAGTCAAGCTTGTTATTAAGTTCAAATCTTTAATAGCTCACTAATTCTTTTGAGACTGCAGCCTGCTTTGTAATTACTTTTAAAATCTCTATACTTCAATGCCTATTAGAGCAAGACCAACCTGCCAGGGCCACTCTCCCCAGCTGACACAAACAAGGTCAGCAGTTTTATCAGTTCCCTCTGTGAGACAGAATTTAAAAAGAGCAAGGCTGGTTCATTGGCTCAGAGGACAAGCATCACAGCATGACTTCCTCCTACAGTGGGAAACTCTCTCCCTTCCAAATCCAAGGCAGCCTCATCCTTAAGGCCTGTGTGAGGAGAGTGTCTGGACAGGCACTGCCTCCAACCCTGCCTGGCATTGCTTGACAATGCTAAAGGCACTGGAAAAGCTCTCCTGGGGGGAATGTGAGCAGGCAGAAAGGATGATCCCAGTGAGAGCTCACATCCCAGCCTATGGGAGGCACAGAGATGCACATTCCTGGGCTCTGGGATGCACCCTTGCTTCCCAGCCTGAGCAACAAACCAGGGCAGCTCTCTAAGCCTGTGGAGATCAGGAGCTCCCAGCCCGCCCAGGTGTGTCTGCTCCAGCACATCCAGCAGCTCTGGCACCTTTGGGGTGTGTTGAGGGGATCAACAGAGCCCTGGACACACGTTAGAGGACCTGGAGTGCCACCTTCTGGCACCGTGTCCCTGCACAGTCCCGGCATGAGCGTGGATGCAGCCAGATATGTGGGGCGCACACACACACACACACACACACACACACACACACACAGAGCAACATCCCCACCAGCCTCCAGCCCCTCTGCTGGCCCTGTCTGGGTGCAAAGTCACTCTCTAACCCAGGGACAGCCACCTGCCTGCATGCAGAGAGGAATGGAGCCCTCAGACACTTCAGCATACAAAGAACGAGCTTGCCTTGTCAGCTCAGGTTCACACCCTTGACATAGGTGTCAGAGCAAGAAACTTTGCAATACACTGCAGACACCTTCCCACAAAAGAAATTCAAACAGGACCCAAACCTCAAAACTATGAAAAGGAGTGAAGAACAACCATCCAAAATATTCAGGCCTTTCCCTGAATTTCACAGAAAATTGTCATAATTCCATGTTTTTCCAGTCACTGTAAGTGCAAGGCAATAGATGCTCTTTGCAGACAATCCATTTGTGGAAAATAATCTCTGAGGCACAGCTTAGTGCTCTGTGTGAGCTCCTCAGCAACATATAACAGGAGCATTGACAGCTACCCACAGTATGTAGTCATCTCCCTAGTAACATTTCAGCCAGCTATGATCCCAGCAAACTATGTTTAACCTAAGGTGATTGCTTTGTACTACACACAGTTCCCAAGAGAACAGGGGAAATGCACCACAGAAAAAGATGAGCAATGACAAACAAAAGAGAAAATCCTTATGAACATTTCCTGAAACTCTCCCTTCATGTTCCTACCACTGATCCAGGGGGAACAAGCCAGATGCAAAGTGGCATGAACAGTTTCAGCTGTCTGATGTAAAGAATTTTATGCCAACACCAAGATATCTAATATGATAATTTTTATCTACCAGTCTAACAATTGGCTGTCTGTGCAGTGATGTGTCCTTCCCCTTCTCCCAGGCTGTGTGTGCAGACTGAACTCTGAAGCCACAGACTTTGCTTCCTGCCTCATTCAGCAAGTTCAGATCAATAGCAGAACTTGCTAAGGTTCATAGGAACCTGTTACTGGAACTTTCTGCCACAACTGATGGACAGAGAGGATCACTAACACAGCAGAGGAAGCTGCTAGAGATTCTGCCTTTGCTCCTGAAGGGAGTCAGCTCAGCCCCCAGCTCTCCTACAAATGCATTAAGCTGGACAAGTCACTGAGGGTGGCATTTGTCTGCCCATGTGTAGGAGAGTCATGTATCTTCCTGGTGGGCTCAAAGCTGAAGTGATGATGCCCATGGTGGTGTACAAAGTGAACCTGCCTCTTCTCACCACTGGCTGCTGGGACAACCCACACAGCCAGGTCACCACTGAAGAGGATTGAAGGATGGATGGAGCATCTCTCCTGTGAGGAAAGTCTGAGTTAGGGCTGCTCAGCCTGGAGAAGAGAAGGCTCCTAAAAGACCTTACTGCAAGGTTTGTAAAGTCAGACAGGGACAGACTTTTTAGCAGGATCTGTTGCAATAGGACAAGAGGTAATTTTAAAATAAAAAGGGTTAATTTAGATTAGATATATGGAAGAAAGTTGTTTTTTGTTTTTTGTGAATGTTGTAAACCATTGAAACAGATTTTCCAAGAAGGTGGTGAATGCTTCATCCCTGGAAATGTCCAGGGTCAGGCTGGATAGGGCTCTGAGCAACATTATCTGGCTAAAGACATCCCTGCTTATTGGAGAGAGGTTGGACTAGATGGCCTTTAAAGGTCCCTTCCAACCCAAACTATTTATGATTCTATGATCATAATGCAGGCCACCCCACTTGTGGCTATCCACAGAAGGGTGAGGTGAATATCACCTTATGTATCCGCTCTGCATCTCTCCTGGGTGAAGAATCATCCCTTCTTTTATCATTTTAGCTGATTATAAACTTAGTGGCAGCCAAAAAGGTCTTCAAGCACATACACAGATAGAGAGGCACCCACAGAGCTGGGGTGGACATGTACCACAGTCAGAAAATTGATAACCATGGGCTTGCTCTTTACTTTCAGGCTTTAATCACAGCCCTTCAATGCAGCTGGTTAGTATGAGTAAACTTGCAAGTGCCATGTAAGATTCTGGGTTTGACAAAGCCTAAGCTTTGTATTTGTAGATGTTAACTTGTGGACACTAAATATCCTCCATTAATTCACAGGAACTGATAAGAACAGCCAGAGACATCTGATAAAGTCTGTAAAGTATTTTACATCTTCACTCCATTTATGAAAACTGGAAAACTGCTACCTCTACCCTAGCACACCATCTCACTTCCAGACCTCCTCTAGAAAAGGCATTCTTATAAAAATACTCCAACATCAAGTTGATATCATCATATCTTGCCATTGTGAAAAGACAGAAATCTTCACTAAAGGCCCAAACCTGCCAAATGCTGATAGCCTTCACATCTCACTGACAGCAGGTCATACTTTGAGAAATGGCTAAAACTTACAGTGGTACCATGAAATACTCCCACATTGCCTCACCCTTGCATCGTTTCAACACCTGCATCTTTATTCAGCCCCTGACAGCCTTCCTCTGCTCCCAGCAGAGTAACCAATTTTCCATGGGCTGTGTCTGGCTTTAGCAGACAGCCCTTAAAAATTTAACAGCCAGCTACTGACACAATTTGGATGGCCCTGTGCACAAAATGAAGAGTGCTCTTTTTCCGTTGTCCAGTTACATCAGTTGGTCTAATATCAGATATTGCCTGTCCTTGCAGTTGAAAGAGAGCTATTCATCATAAAATATTATTAATTTTAATAATTGGCTTCAGACTTTTACCCGAATTTCTTACCCAGCAATAAAAGTTCACGAGATTTCAGCAGCACGTCTAATTACCAGCAAAGTAAAGAACATCTTTTTCTTGGTACATTGAGTCACTGCCCCTATGTTTTTATACTGCAAGCAACTATGCAAACACCAGCCCACCCTAGAGAAATTTGGGGAGTATTGGAAAACTCACAGACTTTCACAGCAGTTCAGCACAATGCTATTTCACTCGCCCTTTCCTGTCATTTGATACAGGGTAAATATTCGGTGTTCAGTGGCCTCCACACACACGTTTCCACCTGTGTGGCAGAGCAGTGCTCGCCTGCTGGTTTATAACGTAGAACATGTGGGAATACTGAAGGTCTCAAGAGGTCTGTCTTACACTTCCTGTTCTTTATTTACCTTGCTGTGTTCAGTTTGTTTTTCCATTTATATTTAGCACAGATAAAAGCAGGGCAACCAAGCTCATATGTCTTAGCGAAATAATGGGAAGAGCTGAACACAAAAGCCATCAAAAGGCAGGATGAGGCACCTCCACCACCCAAACAAAGGACAAAACTTTAAGCCAGCTTTGAACCATAATGCATACAACCAAGTGCTTTTTTCCAAGCCTGCATAAGCAGGTGAAAATCTCTCATGCATTCACTCCTCCCAGGTTGAATAGGTTTGTTATTTTCAGTCAAAGTGTTGGGGAACTGCATGATTAGGAGGCTGCTTTGATCACACCATGCAAAATCCTGCTCTCAGAGCTGGGCAATTACAGACTGCCCCTTGCAGAGGACTTGAGGCAAAGCTACCTGCAAGCCCCTCAAATGTTCATTCAGAGCCAGAATCAGTGCTAGCTCCAGTTCAGTTTGTCCAAATGAAGTATGACGGGACTATTAAAGGGCCTTTGTCTGCGTTTGCATAATCCGTGTGCTCATTATTTCACAACTCTATCCACATGTAAAGCCTTCCACCATGCTCTGGCTCCTCCACACTACAAGCACTGGCCCCCAGATGGGGAACAGACTTGGAATGAAAATGCCAAAATTTTGAAAAGAAGCACAACAAAGCCTGGACCTACATGTTCAAAAAGCACATCAATGGGTCAGCAAAGCCCTATGCACAGTCAGCTGAACACATGCACCAGGCTCACTGAGACACTTGTAAATATGATAAATATCTAAACCTCTAAAATAGGGAGGGAAAAAAAAGACCACATAAAATAAATGTACAATCCAGCTAACTCTTTAGAAAAGCTCAACAAACACTTGAATAACTGTAAAAAAAAGAGTGAGGGAGTAAAAGGAAAAGCATTTCTTAATTCAAAAATGCAGTTGTTAGAGACACCACCTTAATGCTCCTAGGCACTGTCCACCAGACAAACAAAACAAGATGACAATGTTTGATTTACTTCCACTAATGTACCAATGAATCTTTGGAATCATATGTTCATTTTCCAAAAATAAGCACAGTGGTCTGGCAGCACTTCAAGACTGAAATCATAAATGTCAATGCACACATATTTGTATAAGGCTGATAGGTAAGAGGCACTTATTTAAGGGACCTTATGCATGAGTATCCATCAGGACTTGGTATCATCTTGTGACACTGCAGGTCTCTCCCATGATCATAAATCACTCTGCAACAGCTGAGCCAACCTGCCCAATGAAAGCAAAGCTGGGCTGGCAGTGAGACTCTGCAGGATGGACCAAAGCCTGAGGCTGCCACAAGACCCTGGTTTACCAAACTCCAGCCCAACATTCTCCTGGGCACATGCAGGAGTGGATGTGACCATGACAGGGACAGATCCAAGATGCCATCATCCATCACAGATACCACAACAAGGCCTGCAGATCAGGAGTGGGGACAGCAGCCACCACAGCAGTGTTTACTCTGGTGCATACCATGTTGTGATGTACTTCTACCACAACAAAACTCAATTGTGGGTTTTTACAGTGCATTTTTGTGTACTGGCAACCAGCCATAACCATCCTGTGAACAGCTTCTTATCTAGTTACTATTTCTGCAGATAAGAGCAGGAGTTTGGGGCTTTAAGAGAGTGGCTTTGATAGACAAAGCACAGAGTGGACACTAAGTGAAAAATATCATGAGAAACTGGTAGCCAAACACGGCACAGGAAGGGATGTGACAAACCCAGGCAGCAGTGACAGGGAGGGTGAATTGAATGAATGAATCCCAGAATCAGCTGTGCACACAGCACAGTGAATTTCCTTCACTTCTCTCTCTTTTTCAAAGGAAATTAGTACCTTTCAAGAGAATGCTTATTTCCAACAAATAACCTCAGGATTTCTCCACAGGCCAGAACTAGCCACTAACTATTTCTTGAGGCTATCTAGAATTACTGACCAAAAATAAAGTGAATAAGAATAGGTTCCAAGTAAAAAGATGGTTGAGCACCACTAAGACACTAAATATCCCCAGAATACCAAGTTTTGTAGATGCAATGCTTTACAAGAAAGTACTGACAACTTTAAGAAAACTCTACTATTTGAAGAAAGAGGGACTCATAACAGCAGTGATTCTGCTCTGCCCCACAAGTTCCTATGACAATTTCTAACCATTAGGGCCTGTGCATCCAGGGGCAGATTTGTCCACTAATTTCAGTTTCTCTTTGAGTTTTTCAAAATGCTTTGTCAAAAGCATTCTGATTTTGGTTATTGTCACACCCAAAGACACAACCCACCAGCAGTAGCCTGGAGGGTTTATTTGTAAGGTATTTAGTTTAAGGTCATTCCTGTCCCAGCTGTCACCAGAGGTAGTTTATGGTGTTTCATGAATGGAGCAGAATGGGGCTTTTTACAAGGTGTGCACTGGCTTTCCATCAAACCCTGACTGAAGGATCCCTTTACTGAGGCAAGGGGAAAATGTGCTAAACCCTGTGGTAACCCTGTGAGCACTGTGGTAACTCACAGATCTGGCTGTGCCTTCTGTGGAAGGTAAAGGGCAATCAAGACTTTTTGTGGTGGGCATAGATCCCACAGCTCTCAGATCTCCCTATGCTGCTGCCCTATCCCGAGGCACAGCACATCAAATATGTGCACTGCCATGAGAAAGTGGGCATTTGAGGGATTGATTCCTTTAACTCTCCTCATTTTCTGGGAGAAGGAACAACTTGGAATGACTCTTTCAGGTCAGCCCCATCAGTTTTGCTGTGTCCAGCAAACCTCTACCAAGGAGCATGGCCAAGTAAGAGTCAGCAGATGATGTGGTGAGGACCAAGAGTGCCCACGGGCAATGCACGTGGCAAGATCCTTGTACACCTGCTCTGGCTCTGGTTCTGGGCTCAATTGTCTGACTCCAGCAAGTCCAGTCCAAGAGAAAATCCCATGCTCACAGCATCATCCAGCAGCAGCCACTTGGCTGGGACAGCATTTCACTCCTGGGTTCTGTGTGCTTGCTGTGAGATGCAGTCAGGATTGCAGAAGTGACCAGAGAAAAGGCTTTGTGCCACCAACAGAAATGATTTACAGGAGAGTGTTGTCTCATTTGCATCACACCCCAGTGTGAGCACACAGCAAGGAGCAATTCTGCCTGTGCTGCAGGTCTGTGCTCGTGACCCAGGCCTGGCACAGCAATTGCTCAGGGGCTCCATGCAGTGCAGTGAGCACAGGGCCCTGGGGACTCGCTTTGAGCCCGAGTCACGCAGCAGTGGGCTCAAGGCAATGACTCACTCCGGTCAATGCTAAAGTCATTCATGATTTCTTTTTCTTAAACAACAAAAGTAACATTTTATGTGCCCAGAAAGGGTAATAAAATGTAATGGACACTCTTGTGAGCCTAAATCAAAACCCAGTGAAGGCAATGGAAGGAGTTCTGTGGCTTACACACACACTTTCAATCATGCTGCCTTCAGTTTTTCTTCAAGAGACCTTTCCATTTAGCACTGAGGAAAGACCTTTTTTTTATAGCACTTATGTTCACCTCTCTTTGAAGCAGTCCCATTTGCCACAGTGTTCTTTAGAGCAAGAAGCAAAAAAACAAAATAAGATTGATTCCTTCTTTTAGTCTTAATGCAAAATGCAGTAATATCTTAACTCTGGGCTTCAAAATGCTGTACTAGCATCACCAACAGGTCTTAGGGGAAAAAATCAGATCCAAACCTGTGGGAGGTAAAGATTACCCAAGGCCTGGAAGGAAGAGTCTTCATCTTAATGACAAAATTCTCTTCCAGTCAGTAATGCTTACATATTATTAAGCATAGAACATTTTTACCTTCTTTTGGGATGTCACATTACAAAAAAAAAATCCCAAAGAATTTGAAAAAAAGAAACATTCAAGGCTCATGAGTACAGTCAGGTCCCACTGAGTTATCCAAGCAATTGTTGTTTATACCCATTGTTAAATCTGTTAGTAAGCATTTGGGGGCAAAGCTTCCCTAACTGTAAAAAGGAAAGTTGTGCAGCAGTCCAAGATGTCCCTGGCTAACGCATATTTTTCAGATATGCCTCAGCTAAGCTACTTGAATAGACAAATATAACTTTTCAGACAACCTATACATTAAAAAAATCTCTTTTTGTGAACACCATTTCTAAAAGGAATGAAGTACGTAAATGCGTGAGAAAGAAAACCCCACAACATTAGGACATATGTCCTTGAATTTAGAAAGGAGCTACTGAATTTGTAATTGAGCAGTACTGGATGCTACCAACACACTTCTCTGCTCAGATTCATTTTGCTGCAATCCAGGTCCTTTCAGTCAGGGCTGGAATTTCACAAAGACTTTTGCAAGGGTGTGAAGTCACTAATTTTTAACCAATTATAATGAGGGGGAGGTGCCTGCAGCCTGCTTCTCAGCCAGCAGGATGGAGCAAGGGATTCCCTTCCAAAATGCTACTTAGACAGGACCACAGTTATTTACATACCTGCTCCAGAATGGCTCTTACTCACAAGTTGCACACAGGTTACAGCTCCCTCCCTCAGCTCTGAAAGAGCTTAGTGTTGGTCAGCTCCCCCTAACTTCATATTAACTACTCTTTAAGCTATATTCCTTATTCATCTAGGTCAAGGCAGTATTGGGTTAACAACTTTATAATTAAAATGTAACATCATTATACATAATTAAAGTCAATCCCAGCATCTGACCCAGCCTTGAATCCATGACTTTGGCCGGCAGCCTTAAAAAGGATTATTCCCTTTTCTTTGGGAGATGTCCCTCTTTTTTTTTTTCTTTAAAGCTGGGTTTTATCAGGGCAGCTTTCCAGTCTGCGTGGCTTCCCTTCCAGACTTTTTCAAAACAGCCCTTTAGTCCCTTGCTCTGTGGTTTCTTTCACATTTAAGACAAGCACTGTTCTAAAACCCACATGTCAGAATTTGGGATTAAAAATAGCCATTGCAGAGTGGTTAGCATGAAGCAGCCATTCATGGCACACAATAGCCACAGGCACAGCCATGCCAGCTCCAGCACAGCCCAGCCATGGGCACTCCCTGGGCCACTGCCTTTCCCAGGCAGCCTCAGCCCTCCTGTCTGTCCCCATCTGACAGCCTTGCAAAGCTCCCAGAGCCCATTGGCTCTTCCAGAGCAGAGCCACAGCACTCAGAAACCTCAACGAGTCTCGTGTTCAGTCACCACAAGCAAATTTCTAGGATAAGTTCCTTGAACCAGCATTAAACACTGACTTGTAATGTGTATAATTTGATAATTTAGCATATTTCACAAGATCCCTGTGAAACTCTGCAATGTGTCATTACATATGAATAGTTCTGGCAAATTTAGAGGAACATCTATAATTACTAAAAAAGTGATATGAAAAAGAACAAAAGTCCTTCTTCCCCATTGCCATAAATACTAGTTTGAGGTTGGAAAGCCTTTTACACACCTTAAACCCTTCCATTTTCTCACATGATTGTTTCAAAGTAAACATTTTTGGGTCATGGCATATGCACACCCCACCTCTATAGTTATGCCTCTTTTATATACTTCTCAATCCCTTCCCCTGGCCAGGTCTCACCCCCTCTACCTCATTGCCTCTCCCACCTTATGCAGGCTCTTCTTCCTGCTTCAAAAGCCATTAGCACTTAGTAAACCTTAGTCTCCCGACTTGACAATCTGTTGCCACGATTTGCAAAGTTTAAGACAGGTATATCACTCTGTCCAACCATAATAAAATAATTTTAGAGTCATTTTACACATGAGCAAAAGGAACAAGAAAAACTTCAGCTGGGCTAAAAGGTGAAGCTGGAAAAGTTTCCAGTCCTTCCATTAGCAGGGCCTTACTGGTGGCTTCAGTAAGAGCAAAGTCAAAACCCAGCTCCAGATTCCTAGCCCAGTTTTCCTGTCAAAGCACAGCTACTGCCAATGCCAGGTCAGGTGTGCTGCAGCTGCAAAACCTCCCAGGGCGGTGCTGCCTGCCTGGCTCTCTGCTCCACTGCTGCCCTGCTGAACCTGCTTGGCTCATGACCAATGTGCACTCCCACAAAGGCTGTGTTGGGCATTCCTCATGCTGTATCACAGAGCAGTTTGGCTCTCTCATCCCTGTAGCTCCTCCTGGAGCAGCTGTGGTCTGCTGGCTGATCACCCTGAAGCCACCACTGCATCAAATAAACTCATTCCATAGGTCCCAGCCTCCCCTCAAAGCCTCTGACCACCCTGGGAACTCTGCTCTGGAGCCTCTCCAGTTCATCCAAATCCCTCTTGAGCTGGGGAGCCCACAGATCCATGTCCAGTGCTAAACAAATGGGAACAGGGATTCTCCTTGATCTTCTGGCCACGCTTCCACTGATGGAGCCAAGTGGGCAGCATGCCTTGTTCCCTGTGTGTCATTTTGCCTGGTACCTTCCATGGGGTGTCCATCACAGCCCCTGTCCTTTCTCACAGGGTGGCTTTCAGACAGTCAGGTCAACTGGTGCAGGGAATCATCATGTGCAGAGTTTCTACCCCTCTTTTTCAAACATCACAATAATTTGCATTCTTCTTGAATCTTTTCATTAAGCAAAACAATCCCTCCTTCTATCTTAGTGCTATCGCCATACTTTCTAAAATTGCACTCCATTTCCTCATGCAGAGCCCAGAAAATTTGACCAGCATCAGGGTCAGTGTGAATCCTCAAGTTGCTTGTGTGAAGTGCTTCATGTCTTATTAATCATGTCCATGCTTCATGCCTTATTAACCAAATGGACTTTGACTAAGACCCAGTGAGCCTGGTGATCCATCATGCTTTTCAACCTTCCAACAGTCCATTTGCCCAGCTGGAAACAGGTAGATCCTGTTTTCCCTCTGTTCCATTATCTTTGCAAATCTTCTTTCAGGCAGTGCAAAACACAGATTTTAGTAATGTGATACTATTCATTTTAGTCAAAATTACTAGTTCCATAAGCCCAGAACTGAAAAAATCTAAAGATAAGAGCATGGTGAAAATTGATGCCTTTTTCACTACATTAAGTTGCATCCACTGAGATTGTCTTGGTTTGACTAGAGCTAGGAAACATCTTTTGCATTGCACAGACAGGAGGGAGTTGGCAGCACAGAGACTGAGAAGAGCCAATCCCCTGCTCCCCCAGGCTACACAACAGCAGCTCCACATGGCCCCAAGCCATCAGGCACAAAGCACCATACACAGCCTGGCAGAAGTCAAAGCTCTTGGAGGAGGTGACAGGCAGGATCCTGTGAGAGACCCACCACTCCATTACAGAGCAAAACTGGCTTCCAGCTGGTTTCCAGGGAGAGCTGGCTTTATCTCCCTTCAGTTGAGCAATTTTCTGATTTCATTGTTGAAATCTTTGCCCCTCATTTTGAACTAATAGCTCTGTTAGCTCTACTTTTACAATGGAATAATAAACTTCTGGGGGAAAAGCCAAGCATTTTAATCTCTTCTGCACAAAACACAAAAATAAAATAACAGTGTGTGACTGCTCTTTAGTGGCTTTTAAATTCTCAGGAAATGAGCTGTCCATGTGCAAGGTAAGGTAGGGGGTTTTGATGATTTCTTGTGAATCAGATGACACACACAGGGAAGCAAGGGAAAGGAAGAAAAATATTCTTGTAATCTGTTCTCAAATTGTTGAGATGTGCTCCTGTTGAAGCCAATTATTTTACAATTTAAATGACTGGGCACAAATCTGGTTCCAGTGAGAACTGACAAGATGTGAACCCCTGAGGGCTAAAACACAGTGGACAGTACAGGAACCAGCAGTGGATCTCTCACACAGCCACCATCCAGGTGAGAATAAATGAGTCAAGAGAATGAGACTTTGTACCTTCTTCTGCTCACACAAACAAGGTTTCAAAAATCAAAAAGGCAAGTAGTCCTAGAGGGCATCAGTCACCAAAGCAAAAAGATCAAATTCAGAGTCTTTTTCTGAAATGACAAGGGACATTGAACCCACTCCATGATAGTTAGGTGGCCTTGACACACCATAGATACTAAAAATATTAAATTAATATCCAGGTATTATTA
This sequence comes from Zonotrichia leucophrys gambelii, assembly GCF_028769735.1. Lineage (NCBI taxonomy): Eukaryota > Metazoa > Chordata > Aves > Passeriformes > Passerellidae > Zonotrichia > Zonotrichia leucophrys. The sequence goes on from NC_088171.1 coordinate 141,001,513, forward strand.
AAGAATTAAAAAAAAATAAAAAACAGACAATTCATTTAAGGGTCTGGCTGCTAACTGTCCACATGAGAAAGAGAAATTTCCCAGCGTCAAGACGACTTTTGGACCCTTCAGGTGGCTTCACCACCTGGGGGATCAGGGAGGGAGGAACCCCCACCCTTCTGCAGCAGTGGCTGAGCATCCCCTGTGCTCACAAGGACCAGAATTCCAAAAGGCAGCAGCTGTGGAGGGACCCAGGATCATCATGAGGTGTCACAATTCTGACCCAAATACCGTGGGTCCCCAAGCACCCTGCATCCCATGCTGGGCACTCACAACATGCACAGACATGTAAAATCATGTCAAACAATACCTGGACCAGCAAATGGCACCACATTAACTTGGGACCCGCAGGCTGCAGCCTAGTCCAGATTATCTTTGTCAGTCAACATTGCATTGCACGTGTCTGGACAATATTAGAAGCTCACAGATATTAAATATTAAATTTATTTAAATTATTAATAAATAATTTATTATTATTAAATATTAAAACCAAGAAAACATTTTCTGCATTATCTCTCTTCAGCTAAATAACTTAGATAAACATTGGAAATACATTCAGTGATGAATCCCACAATTCTTTCTCAGGCCACCAGAAGTCACTGAGAGTTTTCTCTGGTTTAATTTCCTTTCCTCCTCCTCCAGTACATTATTACAATCTGTTTTTCTATAAGTACTCATTCATTTAATTTTCATTCATGCCTATCTGTGAGCACAAAGATACAGAGAACAGTTCATGGGAAGACATGAACACTAAAATCAGATTCAATTCCTCTGGTGTGGCTTCAGATGTGAAAAATCGAAGCCTCCCTTTGGGAAATGTTCATGGTGAATATTGTTATAGTAAATGATTAAGTGGTGCAGTGGTTACTTGATACCGATGGAGACAGAATCCATCTGTCAGATTACCTATGAAAATGGTAATATATAAATGTGTCTTCATGGGCACTGAGCTTCAAACATCCCCAAAGTGCAATAACCATGTGATTTATGGCAGCACAAAGCTGTTAGCAGGGGAGACTTTGTTGACATTTGAGATCAGCTGTGCAAAGAAAAATTCTTCTAACATGAAATGAAATTAGTGTTAAAAAGAGATGCCAAAACTGAGAGAATGTACAACTCTTACAATCCTACCTGATCTTCCACTGTGTGAAAGAGGCTTTAAAGATTATGACAGAAATTTCCCTGAGAGAAATAATTTGATTTGTTCTGTAAATCTGCTCACTTGTTCCATAATCCCTCAGATATCTCTCAGATGAGGGACCTCCCAGAGTCAGCACTGTGCTTTTATTTGCCCTGCTGTTTGAACTCAGAGCCCACCTGAGAGTTAGTACTAAAATGGTAACAAGAAGATCTTATTTCCACTCTAACAGAAAAGTGCTTCACCATATGATAAGAATAAAGTAATAGAATTGTTAAACCTTTTGTAAAAGGGCCTACTTTGAAAAAAAATGGTTTGTAATTCCCTTAAACCCTTCTGAAGTCCTGTAGTAGAGACACAATCATTTTTAATCTTTCCAGGGATTGGAACTCTCCAGAAAAAAAAAATCACGGACCATTACACTCAAATCAGCTTTCCTTTTTCTTCACAACACTGACTTGTATTTGGAGATTGCTCTGCTGTTTGCTGATGGGGAGGGCACCACAAGGGCAACAGAAAGCTGATGATGTTTTTATTGGCTCACTCAGCACAAAATGACAAGCAGAGACTTTACCCTCTTGATGATGGATACTGGTATGAAAAATGACCTTTTTCTTTTTCAATTAAAATAATTTGGCATCAGTCCCCCAGTGCCAGGCTGATAACACAATGCAGGAAAGAGCCTTCCCCAGATGTCAGTGTGTTCCCCAGATGCTGCCAGTGTGCCCCAGCTCTGCCCAAGAGGTGATCCTGGTTGTATTCCAAATGAAAGTGTCATTCAGGGCAAATGTCTCTAGGACCCTGCAAGAAAACGTGCAAAAATAAAAAAAAAATTGACATCACAGTGTCACAGCCAAACTAGGTGTCCCAAAGGAGTCCAACAGCAATCATTTCTTCTTTTTGTTTTTACCAGTATTGAAGATAGACAGGTAATTGGCCTAGATACCAATCACAGAGGCATTACCTGTCACAGAGGCATTGACACCATTTCTGGTTGGATCAGCCTTGGCCAGTGCCACATCCACCTTTGGAGCCATCAGGGACTGGCTCTGCTGGACATGGTGGAAGCTTCCTGTACCTTCTCACAAAAACTATCTCTGTGTGCCCCCCTCCCCAAAAAAAACCCAAACAGGCCATGCAAACCAAATGTATTGGCACAGAAAACATGATGAGATCCCCCAAAAGAGAAGCAGTGTGATTTCCTCTGAGTGACCATTAGAAATGCCTTAGATTCAGACTACTACAACCAGTTGCTGCTGTCTCTGGGCTATGTGCAGAGAATTTTCAACCTGTATTACTCATATTTTATTGCCTGACCTCCCAACAGCTGCCTTCCCTGAGCCTTTGGTTATCTCACACTAGAGGCATTTGAGACCACCACTGGTGGTGAGATAAAGTAAAGGTTGCACTGATTTCAGGCTTGCTGCTGCCTGGAAATGCTGTCATTGGTGGTGTCATGGGTTGACCCGGAAGGAGTGAGAATTCTGGGAAGCTGTGGTCAAACCAATGAAGGTTTTGGGTTTCATACTGACACCTGGTGTAGCCAGTGGGGTTTGGACACACCTCCGAGAATACACAGGGGTTAAAAGCAGGGCACTGCCCTGGCATTTCCTCTTTTTGGACATCGCGGCCGAGGAGTTCAGACCTCTCTCCCTCGCCCGGCCCGCTGCTGCTGGGCGGGGGAGGGGCCAGCCATGCGGTGAGGCCTGGGGCCGGGACAGAGATGGGGTTGAGGGGGCTTCGGGGGGGCTTCGAGGATGGAAGGGTGGCGGAGCCCCAAGAGACATCGAGATATCGGGCAGCCAGCCCCTTTCCTCCCCCCCCCCCCCGGAGAGAGAGAGAGCCCGGCCGGCCGCAGCAGCAGCATGTGTGGGAGTATCATCTCCCAGGACAGACAGAGACTGAAAACTTTTAACCCTTTCTTGCATGATTGGGGCCTTGCAAAATACTAATCCTCCTCGAAGCTGAATAAGAAGGGAGATGAGAGATGATATGAGATAAGGACCTTGGCCCGGAGTTTGTGGAGATGATTGGATGGGGAGAGATGATTTGGAGTGGCCTTTGGGCTGGACGTTTTCTTGTAGCCATGGACTCAGTTGTTCCTGTGACACAGACTGCATTTAGGGGGGCAGTGCCTCAAAGCCAGGAGGGTTCATTTGTGAGGACCCCCCGGCCCCAGGGGGTTGGAAATATATGGGGGGGACAGTTGTCCCAAAAGCAGAGACTGTGCCTTTTTGGAGTGAGACAAGGCATCCTTGAAAGACCACCCTAAAAGCAGCTCTGATCCATGTCTCGGTAGTGAGAGCACTGAGCATGGAAGGAACGTGTCACAAGTGGCAAATGGACTTTCCGGCGGTGCCGGAGTGACAGGGAAGCACACGAGGGTCTCAGTGTGTCTCCACGAGAAGCCTATGGAACAAGAAGGACTCCTTTCCCTCTTCATGAACTGATGTTTGAGTATACTAAAGTGTCGTGCCGGACTGGGCAGTTGGTATTTTTGAGAGAATGTATTAGATTGGGAAAGTCAGGGAGTGGGGAGGAGGAAAAGTGGTTTTTGTAAGGTTTTCAATTTTTTTCTTTTCCTTATAGTCTTTCCTATTTTTTTTCCTGTAGTTTTAGGTAATAAAGTGTTATTTATGTTTAAGTTGGAGCCTGTTTTGCTTATTCCTGGTCACATCTCACAGCAGACACCAGGGTGGGGCATTTTCATGGGGGCACTGGCTCTGTGCCAGGCTCAAACCATGACATTTTTTGGTTCCCTGACCGGGAAATCGAATCACGGGAGAATGATGAGGTAAAGCTGTGAGATGAGACCAAGAAGAATAAGGAAAGCATGTACTAAGTTAAGGTAGATGAATAGTCATAGTGAATCTAAGGTATTGTTGTGTAGAAGTGTTTTGTAGTCCTGTTGATAATTTTAGAAAGTGTATTCTCGGAGGTGAAGGGTGGAGTGTCATGGGTTGACCCGGAAGGAGTGAGAATTCTGGGAAGCTGTGGTCAAACCAATGAAGGTTTTGGGTTTCATACTGACACCTGGTGTAGCCAGTGGGGTTTGGACACACTTCTGAGAATACACAGGGGTTAAAAGCAGGGCACTGCCCTGGCATTTCTTCTTTTTGGACATCGCGGCTGAGGAGTTCAGACCTCTCTCCCTCGCCCGGCCCGCTGCTGCTGGGCGGGGGAGGGGCCAGCCATGCGGTGAGGCCTGGGGCCGGGACAGAGATGGGCTTGAGGGGGCTTCGGGGGGGCTTCGAGGATAGAAGGGTGGCGGAGCCCCAAGAGACATTGAGATATCGGGCAGCCAGCTCCTTTCCCTCCCCCCCTCCCCGGAGAGAGAGAGAGCCCGGCTGGCCGCAGCAGCAGCACGTGTGGGAGTATCATCTCCTACCAGGACAGACAGAGACTGAAAACTTTTAACCCTTTCCTGCATGATTGGGGCCTTGCAAAATACTAATCCTCCTCGAAGCTGAATAAGAAGGGAGATGAGAGATGATATGAGATAAGGACCTTGGCCCGGAGTTTGTGGAGATGATTGGATGGGGAGAGATGATTTGGAGTGGCCTTTGGGCTGGACGTTTTCTTGTAGCCATGGACTCAGTTGTTCCTGTGACACAGACTGCATTTAGGGGGAGGCAGTGCCTCAAAGCCAGGAGGGTTCATTTGTGAGGACCCCCCGGCCCCAGGGGTTGGAAATATATGGGGGGGACAGTTGTCCCAAAAGCAGAGACTGTGCCTTTTTGGAGTGAGACAAGGCATCCTTGAAAGACCACCCTAAAAGCAGCTCTGATCCATGTCTCGGTGGTGAGAGCACTGAGCATGGAAGGAACGTGTCACAAGTGGCAAATGGACTTTCCGGGCGGTGCCGGAGTGACAGGGAAGCACACGAGGGTCTCAGTGTGTCTCCACGAGAAGCCTATGGAACAAGAAGGACTCCTTTCCCTCTTCATGAACTGATGTTTGAGTATACTAAAGTGTCGTGCCGGACTGGGCAGTTGGTATTTTTGAGAGAATGCATTGGATTGGGAAAGTCAGGGAGTGGGGAGGAGGAAAAGTGGTTTTTGTAAGGTTTTCAATTTTTTCTTTTCCTTATAGTCTTTCCTATTTTTTTCCTGTAGTTTTAGGTAATAAAGTGTTATTTATGTTTAAGTTGGAGCCTGTTTTGCTTATTCCTGGTCACATCTCACAGCAGACACCAGGGTGGGGCATTTTCATGGGGGCACTGGCTCTGTGCCAGGCTCAAACCATGACAGGTGGCATGAATGAAATCTTCTCCAAGGAGTACAGAACAGGCTCCAGACCTGCTTGTTCACCCTTTTCCTCTTGGTGTTGGCCAAGTTCTTCATACAACTGCCCTGTTTTCCTCTGCTGGACACCTGGTTCTTGCCTCCCATGGACACGTGGCTCTTGCCAGCTCCAAGTGAGCTCACCTGTTCCGAGGGAATGAGAGCCAGCAGGGCCTCTGGTATTTCTGGATAGCTGAATGTCAGCCAGGTCTCATTTTAGCTGTAAGTATGAAAAAAGCACCCATCTGAGTCTCACTTAAATTTCCTTGCCACTATTTATAAGGCTTATTTACCATCCTGAGAGGCCTCAATAACAATGAGAGGCCTAAATAACAATAACAATTCTGTGTTGAAACAGAATTTTGCAAAAGCTACACTTTTTTTCAAAAGTCAGATTTTCACTGTGTATTCACTAATATTAACTTCCTCACCTGGATATTTTACAGCAAAGACTTATCACACTGTGTTGCTTGAAGGTTTTCCTGCCTTTATGCAACAGGTGAGCAGACAGATCTGTTGTGAGTGGTGTCAGTCTGCAGAAGCACTCACTGCATGGGCTCTTCAGTGATACCTGGCTGCCACAGGAAAATGATGCAGAGATCTTTCCAGAGGGAGCTCTGGAAATCACACTGTGTGCAGCATGACCTGAGGCTGTTACTGTGAGTTTCTCGGGTTTTTACAAGGGAACAAAACCGCATTGTGAAACACAGAGCCTTTCTTGCTGCACCCCAACAAAGCTTTCATTTTGGAACTGCTCCCAGAACTATCTCATCAGGTCTAGAAAGCAAAGGAAACAATGGCTAAACATAACATCCCAGAACTCTATAGCGCTGATCTCCTTTCTACAAGCTGGATTTTCCAAGCAAATCATGAAACTGCAGGTGGATGTCACAGGGTCTTGAGGAATTACTGATGTGGATGCCATTAACACCATCCTGGGAGGCCCTCAAGGTGAAGGGCAGCACACCCAGGCACTCTGCATCCACACCAACCTCAGCCTTTCTATCACAGCTGTCTGGGAAAAAAATATAGGCAGAGGAAAAATGATCTTTCTTGACATAGAAAAATTATTGCAAAATCATCTGGCAGATAAAAATAAGTAAAAATTCATCTGAGGCATGCAGCAAAGGCTAACTTGCAACAAAAGAGAAGAGAATGAAGTATTTGAATTTAAAATAATTTTGTGTGGAAACTCCTCTTCCAACAGAAAGCTTTGAACAGTAGCAGGCAAATAGATTATGGAGAAGAAGATCAGGAAGGAAGCTTATACCACTTTGCTAAAACAAAGAAGAATGCAAAAGGGAGTGACTTCATTTTAAATTAAATTTTATCATAAATTGAATAGTTTAAAATGTTTTTCTCATTTTCCAAATGCATGTTTTTCCTTTTATAAACAAGAAAGGCAAAGTTGGGGAACTTTATGCTTGGAACATGGCCTGGTAAAGGATGTGATGGTCATCTGTGCTCACAGAGCTTATCCTGCAGTTTGGACAGCCCATTAAAAATTGTGTCTCCTGAGTTTTACCAAGAGCTGCTGGAAATCACAGCGGGTTTTTTCTAGAGTTTCTGGGATAAATTCATTAATATATTTTTAAATAACACAATCCTTATGACCTGAATTATTGCAGTTCTATACAAGAAAGGAAGGAACATAATGTGAACAGTTTTTTCTCCTACTAGTATAGCTTTTTCACAACCAGGGTGGATTCATCTCACCTTAGAAGGGACAGCTACCTTTTAGACCTCTGAAGCTGGATGAGACATTGAAAGTGCTGTTAATTCTGTCAATAATGACATCTTTGCAGTCAGTAACATGCATCATGTCTGAATTTTTATTTACTTGTCCAAGTGAAACCACAGAGGAGGATGCAGAGAATATCTCAAGAAAGAGTTAGGAAGAAAAAATAGAAGAAAAGGGAAATAAGAAATTTTAGAAACTCAGGACAGAAAGAACAGCAGCTTCTAAGTCCCAACTAGCTGGGAGGTAGCATGTTTGAGGAAGCAGAAGACAGCCAATGTCCTGGAGACAGCCCTGGTGAGCAGCACCTGATGCCAAAACACAAATTTACAAGAGAAGAGTTGGGTAAAATGTGATTTTGATTGAAGGGAAAGAAATTTTGCCTTGAAGAAAGATCAGAGCCAGGATGGCTGGACTAAAGAGGGAACAGAAGAGTCTGAGAGCAGCAGCAGGAAAGGTTACACAAGTCTTTAGATGAGGGGGAAAGTGCATAATAGAAAGCACATGACAAGAGAGCAGTCCCAAAAGGAGATGAGGTATTAATGAAAATATAAGCATATGTCTCTCTACCTGCTGCATGCAGACAGAATCTGTGTGTGTTTATGATCCTGCATATTGGAATGAACAAAAATGTAAAAGCTGAAGTTCTGAACAAAGAATACAAAGAGAACATCCAGGTATAATCTACATTTTGAAATGTACATTTCTCTCAATGTCTTCCTTTTTCAGTTTAAAGTTCACCCATTAGCCAGCTTGAATTGATATTTGCAGTATAACCAGCTGTGTTTTGTCAATTCAAAGGGAGGAATCCATGCTGAACTTTGTGAAGAAGGAAAAGCTATGAGCAAATCATATCACAGGAGTCAAAGAAGAGAAAAAACTCTCTTTTTTTTTTCTGGTTTTAACAAGACCTAGACATTATGAACAAAAAATGTGGACTAAGCATTGTTAGAAAGGGGAAAATATATAAGTAGAGAATGCCCCACTTGTTAATGCTATACAAAGTGTTTAGAAGATGTAATGTGTTATGGACAGATTAGTCCTTTTTGGAAAATACAAGTTATAGAGAAATCTTGTTTAAGTAGATAGCAATCTGCAGAGCAGCATTTCAGTTGCCTGAAGAATTCTGTTTGTGGATACATGTTGATACGTCCTTCATTAATTTTTTTTTCATCTAAAATTTGAGGATTTGTATTTTTTACATCAGATGTAGTTCACATTCAGTACACAAATTTATCCCATCAGGTTTTCTGTGAGGAGGAGAAGCCAGTGGACAATGCTGCAATTGATACATAACACTCATTCCCACTCATGGTGAGAGCACTGTCAGGGGCAGAAGCCAAGTGAAAAGCAATCCTGTGCTGGCAGGGTGTGTACAAGATGCCACTTAATGTCAGTGCATAATTTAGCACAAGTAGAGATTCATTGCTGGTAACGATGGCCAGCACTATTGCAGATTATTTTGGGTTTTGTTTTTGGATAAAGGAAATATTATCCATCATTGTTTCCTAGCGTCACACAGTTCAAACACACTTTCCAACTAGATTAGCCATAACTGTTGACACAGTCTTCATAAATGCCTCAAACCCTAGGAATTAATTGTGTTCATTATTGTTCTGATTGACTTGGCAGCTTTCACATATATAAAAAAATGTTCTCATCTTTTCTTATATTTGTATTTTCATCTGACAGTCTTTTATCCAACCCTTTGCTGGTGTAGGTAGCAGCATTGTATAAACCATTTCAAAAACTGCCAGCTCCATCTTAAGAGTCATACAGGTTTTTAATGATTTCTCAGAGTTCAGCATCTCTTAGGATTAGGAATGCATTCCCATTTTCCAGGAAAAAAATATTCATTATACTTACTTGACCCCCATTTTCATAGCAAAGTTGTTTAGGGGTTTTTTCAATCTCTCTTATGGATTGGCCTCTCTCAATCTTTCAATGTTTTATATTAAACAAGACACTTTCTTTTAGATTTTTTTGCATCAAATGTCCCTTTACTCAATTATCTTTAGCAATCCTTCTCTACAACTCAGCTCTGAATGTCCATGGCCAAAAGTGAACATCCCTCCTAAAGGTCTCTTTATCACCTTATGTTGTGATTCTGTGTGCATAATAAGTCGGTTAAAAATATTTCCCCTAATGGCTTTTAAGACAAGTTTCCATTTTGTTTGTTTGTTTGTTTGTTTTTTAGTTTAGCAGATTATCTGTATGTGAGCATCCTAAATGTGATATATGAACCCACACCTGTAACAAATTCCCAGTTTATTAGCAGAAGTTTCACTTAGTTTGCGAGGGCAAAGGTTGATTTTTGTCTAGCTGTGTAGCTGAGCGTCACTTCTGTAGCTCCAGTCTACCAGGGCACCCAGCTCTTCTCAAAGGTAACAATGTGCCCTGCAGCACTGGACAAACCTCTCATCTTCAAGAAACTACAAAATGTCACCAGCACATCCTTTTTATCCTCTTGTCATTAACACAAATACATGCACGGTGTCACTGCCTGGACACTGCCCTTTCTGTGAGTGCTCCTCCTCTCTTGCCTGCTGGGTGCTCCTCTACCCCAAAAACCCTCTGTTCATCCCTCCATCCTGCAGCATGCCTGTGTTTCCCACATAGATCCCTAAGAAACTTGAAATCTGGGACATACTGCATTTCTCCTTTTTAGAAAAGGAGTCTATCCATTCACACAGCTGCTACACACCTGGCAAATCCATTCATACAGCTGCTACTGCATTTTCTCCCATCCTCTGTATTATCAGAGCTGTAGTTTTTTAGTAGTAAAACATCTCCTGTTTTCTTTCCAATTGGCTGTTATACTTTGCCTCCTCATCAGTGCCATAGCTGCTATTGAAAACTTAATCAAAATAATAATTTCATTTTGGTGTTACATTGTGTATACTTAACAATTGTAAAATTCCAACTGCATAGCAGAGTCATTTCTCCTCCTATGCCACTAAAGAACTTTCTGTATTTGTTTTAATATCCTTTTCTGGTGTGTCTCAGTTAGGTGCGTTTGGCAGTTTGCACTTCATCCCACCCCATTTTGACCTCTGTGACTCCTGATGGCCCTTTCTCCACACTTTGAAATCCCTCTCTCCTCTATTTAAGGCAGTTATTTATCTTCCTGAACCTGGAGAGTTTCTCTGTAAGATTTTCCTCGTGGCTGGAATGGAGAATTCTGTCACTTCAACAGAAGAATTTGTGGCCACTCACACCCTGGAATACCTGGGTGCTGCTGTCATCAGTACCACTTGTCCTTCAGCCTACTCCAGATGAATTAGGGTATCTCATAATGCTCAACACAATCCCCAGTAATCTGCATCTCCTTAGCACTGTTACAATATCTAACATCCCTCTTGCTATCCCTGATACCCTTCTCTCACCCTTAAGGTCCAGGGGTAAGGCTAATTAAAGATCCCTGTCAATCATTATTGATATTTAGGAACCCTAAAGTCAAGCTGCTTTCACAGGCAGGGTTTGTTCTCTTGTTCTCTGCTTTTGCTGCAGTTTAGTTCTTGGTCTGGTACCTCCCTCCTCTGACACTTCTTTTTCTCCTGTGTTGTCCATACATCTTTTGTACTGTCTCTGCAGTTGTTTGACTTCCTTTCCCTGCAGCCTTTCCTGTGCTACTCCAGTGTAGGAAACTCAGAAACATCCGCCATTTCTGGAATGCTCACCAGCTTAGGCACAGCATTCACATGCACATGAACAGAATGCTATCTGGAAACAGGGATTTGATTTTAAATGACCATATGCCAGCCTTTCTCATAATTTTTCCATTCCATTACATCATCTAAAGAAATTAAAAAATGGTATTTTAATTCTGTAACAAAGCAAATATAATACATGATTATTTCACTGAGACAACCAAAAAATATTGTCACTGTTGAACACAAGCCAAAACTCATATGAGAAATGTAATTTCCATAATATGCCAGCTACACTTCCCAAAACAAGAAATCCTTCTCCAATACATGAACTGCCACTGTATTTTACTAAACCCTCAACAAAGCAGCCCAATTCCAAAGTTACCAGAGCAATTTTGATCAGAACAATGGTTTCATCCTTCAATTCCTCTATAGCTGCAGCTGAGAAAATGAGAACCTAAAAAAAAAAAAAGGAAAACATATGAGAATTACATCATATTTTTAAAGACACAGAAATAATCTCAGTCATATTCCCTGGGTAAATTAACATAGAATCTCCCCTCCTTCTTTCATTTTTCTTCAATTGACACCTCTTCAAAATGCTGATTTCACCATCTGGCTGTGGTTTTTTAATCAACGCTTATGTTAAAAACTCAAATTAAAAAAGAATAGGGAGTGGGAGACAACTATACTTTTTTTTTCATTGTCTCCTATAGTTTTCCCTGTAGGAAAGGTTTCTCATCTAAACTTTATTATTTCCACAGCCCTACAGGTAAGCCAGAAGTTATAAGCACTGCTTTGAAGAGTGCCCATTTCCCCAGGAGCTGCCTGTGCCTCCAGGCACTGCTCTTTCTGCTGCTGGGCACCTTCCCACCTCTCACCCAGATTTGCTCAGGCAGGAATGAGCCCCAGCCACAGCCACCCACAATCCCTGCCCTTGGCATCCCAAAGGAGATGTTCCTCTGGCCAAGAAGGAACAGCTCCTCACCCTGCCTGATTTTCCTCCTTCTTTGTGTTTCTCTCTAGAGCAAAGTTAAGTGCCCTTCATCTCCTACAAGCTGAGAAGCAAATCCAAGCAAGACCTGAAGGCAAACTTAAAGGAATTCCATGAAAGGAATAAAGTACAGCTACCATAATTCTTCTGAAAAAATAAATTAAAATAGTTGTAAATGTAGTATTCTTACTACTGGGTTAACAGCTCCAATAATAGATCTGGGAAACTGGTTGAAGCATTGGAAAAACTCTGCAGACACAGACCTGGGTAAGAGAAAAACTCACACGGCGTCCTGTTCCCAGGCACCTTTGTATGAGCACCCTGAGCTCCAACAGCAATTCCAAAGATTTTGGACCTCCTGTCCTGGAAAAATGGCCATTTTTGGTCATGAGATCTGAGTAGAGCTTCAACAAGGCCTGAATGCTTAAGAAATTTGGCAAGACTTTCACCTTCAAAGACTGCTCTGCAATCAGTGCAGGGGTTCACTCCTGTCAGCATCCTTGCCCTTCTTTATGGGCTCAAACTGCCCAATCCAGCAAGAAGAAGAGCAGCCACAGCACGTTCCCATTTCTGTAAGCTCTGGTGGTTACAAGCATCTTAATCAATCAAGGAAAACACCTTAAAAAACATGTACCAAGCACACAGGTTTGGGGGGGGGGGGGGGGGGGGGGAAAGGAGGTGGGTAGGAGAATCTTTTGGTACAGAATAAATAAATGTCATCTGAGTAATGCAGGAACCTTGCACTATATAATATACCAGGTGTAACTTTGAAGTAGTCCTGGGATCATACAGGGTAGAGTTCAGCTCTTCAGTTCATCAAAGTGATAATTTAATTGCATTAATAACAACTTCCATGAGGAACAAGAGCAGATGATGAAACTTCCTCAGATGTTTAACAAAGTTCTGATAGCTCAAAGCTTACTAGACAAGCTAGAAAACAAATACAGATTTTTCCCCAGAAAAGCAAGTAGCTATTGAAAAACAAAACACAGTTCACTGGATTTTTTCACTGGGAACATTTCCACCATGATTTGTCTTTCCCAAAAGAGATGAGGGAAAATGAGAATGAATTCAGGGAAGTCCCGCAAGCTGTGTTACATGGGGCATTGTTCTAGATCAGCACTATTTTGCCTTCCAAACTTGTAACCTATGAATCTCAAGGAAAATATTTAAAAAGACAAGACACTCTCAACAGTCACTGACTTTCTGAAAAACATAGTTACCAACATTTCCAAACAAATAGATCCAGTTGTTCCTTTCTGCCCTGGAAATGTTCATGAAGCTGTTATTTGTTTGTGCAACAAAGAGCCCTAGTGACCTGAAGCTGCTTGTTTTGCTCTGTGGAGGTCCAGTGGAGACATCAGCTGTAGAAATGCCCCACTCTGACCAATGCCAGAGAAAATACAACTGGAAAAGCACTGAGCTCATCCATTCTCTAAGGCCCTGGTTGGATTACATCATGTGTGCTCTGTATAAAGGTGACTACAGTAGAGATGTGATAGGGAAAATTGAGAGGCTGAACACAGTGACCTACATCCCAATGTCCCCCTCCGTTACCTTTTCTCCTTCACCCAACTGTCAAACTGACTATTTACAAAACCTTTTGTAATCTTCCCCTTCCTATTTTAACACATTTTTATCTGAAACCCACTTTGGAGAAATATTTTTTGACTTTCTTATGGGTGGCTTTGTTGCACTTTACTACTGACCACGATGACAAGGCTACAACTTAGACAGTCCAGGAAATCACACATACACACACACAAAATAAAAGAAGATTAATATAATAAATTTTGGAAGGGACATCTGCAGATCATCTAGTCCAGCACCTGGCTGAAAAACAGGGCTAAACTCAAATTTGGATTCAGAGGACTCTCCAGTCAAGTTTTGATTATCTCCAGAGGATAGAAAACCCAGAGTGTCTCTAGAACCTACATCTTCCAAAGCCACCACATATTTGCAGTAACTCCTTCAGGATGTGCACATTTCCATCTGACACACCACTTTTTGGGAATCCCTATGTTGGCTTGGCATCAGCTTGTGATCCTCATTAAAATAGCTCCTCAGCCCTTGACCATTTGGCCCACATCACTTCCTGGCTTATTGGAAATCAGGAAGAAAAGCTGGACCCCGAATCAGTAGTTTCTGTCTTCAGGCAGGAGGCAGTCACATGTTACTGATTGGATCATAGGTTTTGGAAGTCTTCCATGGAAATCTCACAGCACAGCGGATTGTTCTGGCACCTTACAATCTCAGCCTTTCTGAATCAATGCTCTAGCTTTCTTCTATCAAATATTTTCCAGAGAAATCTCTTTAAAATTTTTATATGATTTCAAAAACTTTACCACAAGCATCCCATTTGCACCATGGCACAACCCTTTCTGTCTATACCAATCCCCTCATTAGCTCTGTCCATGAAGCAATGGTGGAAGTCTATAAAGTTTTGGGTAGATTTGGATTGTCTGCTAAGTGGGGTAAAATAGGTTTCTAGTTTGTGCTGCAGACATATTGTGCTTTTTCACCCTGATGAAAAGTTGTTATGATGATGGTTACAGGAAAATGTAGAGCACTTGGGCAGCTGAAAGAAGATGGTATGGAAAAGCAAGCAGAAAGCCGAAGATCTGAAAGCAACCTCAGTCTTCTGATTTCCTTATTGCAACAGAACTGGAATTAATCAGTTCTAGGCCATGATTTTAGCATGATCTTAGCATCAGATTCATGACAGTGGCAGCTGGAATATGCCTACCTATTAGATGTGTGAAATTAAACAATGGCCAGGATTTTAAATATAGACATTCAGCACACACACATCTTGCTTTAGACCTACACATGTAGGTAAAATTCTCTCTTTTTCTTAGGCACTCAACCATCATCCCTAAACACAGCGGCTGGGAGCCATTCAGCAGTTTTTCATATCTAGTTATTTATTAGCCTAAGTAAAAATGTCAGAGCCAAATAGTAATCTCCTAATTATGGAAACTTTTGGCTTGTGCCTGTTTCATTTCATTAGTATCTCCACAAAGAAATAAATCAGTCTGACAACTCAAGTTTCTGATTGTTTCAGAATTGGGATACCATCAGGCAACAGGGAAAAACAGTTTGAAAGGAAACCTGCATCCAGGATCATGCGTAGGGAGCCACTGTCAGCTCCAGAACAGGCAAAGACTTTGCATTGTCAGGTAGAGGAAAATAAAGTAGTGTATTTCTTTTCAAAGTACAGGCAGTGAGGAATGGGGCACTCCTTCCAAATTTCCACAAAACTTTGAAAAATATCGTGTTTGTAAAAGTCAGCTGAAGTGCAACTGGTGCCAAAGGGAACCAGCTCTAAAAATCAGTAATGGCTTGACGCCTTACTCCTATGCAAGAGTTCAAGCAGAGAATTAGACAGGACAGGGAATGCCAACTGGAAGCAGGAATCTGTCCAAAACATTGCTGGAATTCATTCACTGATTGTTACAGCCCTGGCACCTCCATTAACTGACAAGTGTTCATTGTCTGAAATTGCCCAGGCTGCAAAAGTCATTATATGATATTGGTTTTATAATATCTTGGAAAAAGCAGAATCTCTGTACCAGATGTAGGAAAATATTTATCTTATTATGGAAGAGAAGCTATCATATAACACAAGGAAGAGCGAAAATAAAAAGAGAATAATTAGCTGTTCTCCATATATTATCTGTCCCTTATCATATCCTTTCTGGTATTTCTACATTTATTTTGAGTAAAAGTGGCCATAAGGTACCTAATTTCACCTGTTCACATTCACTGATGTGCTAAAGAGCTTGCTGGCTGGATTTCCACCCGAAATGTCCTTTTGTTCTGTAACAACTCTTCAGGCAGAAGCAGCATCTGCTGCCAGTGCTCTGACACCCTCCAGTCCATACCTGCCACTTTTACCTGCTACCCAGGTGCTGCCAAGCAAAAAGACCATGACTGAGGTCCTCAGATTTTATCTGGAACAAATCAGCTGACAACTTCAGGAATTACAGACAGACAGCGTAATTACACAGCCTTTTCCTTGCTGGAAATGATAATAACAACTTGCACAGAAACTTCAACAAAACAAAAATAACCTTTGATCTCAAAAACTCCTCTGGGATAATCAGACAACCTGTAGCTAACTCCCAAATTGTGTGTGGATGGAAAAGATGCAAGGATCTGGCATAAAGGTGATTGCATGCTAGATCTATAAAGATTTTGGTGATTTAGCAAATTTTCTGTAAACTGTGCCTAAGTGTGGGAGACTTCTTGATCTTGTACCCAAAAGGCTGCTTATGCTTCAGCCATAGCATTAATCCTCTGTGAAGAGAAATGTGGAGTCTACAGCATTCAAATGCACACCAGGTACTGCTTAGAGCTAGTTCTGCTTCAACACTGACCCCCACGAAATAAAAAATACCCATGGGGAAAAAAAAAAAAAAAAAACCACCACAAAAAACCACTGACAGCACTGTCCTAATGGATGGTACATTCATCCCACAAAACCAGATATTCCTGACTGGAAGCATCTTATGGAGTACCTCCCTCCCCATCCATTCTACATTTACAACAGTGCCCCCTCCAGCAGGGTTTGGCACCTGAAAATATCAAACTAATTCAAATCACCAAGTAGGGGCCAAAAGGAACAGTTTTCTTCCCAAGCAGCAAGCAAAACCACCTGGCTCCATACCAGTTCATGCTCTTGGACAGCTCTCCAGACTCCTTTTCCTGCTCCTTCCATGTGCACACAGTAGCCAGAATTTGTCACCTTGCAGGCATGTAATAGTTACCCATTCTCACAACACCTTCCTGTGAATGTTTTTCATTTGTTCTTTTGCAATCTAATAGGTCAACAAAATATGGTCAAAACCAGGGGGTTCTTCAGAAGTTTTCTCTGGAAAAAAAAAAGAAAGAAAGAAAAAGAAAAAAGGAAGAAAGCAATGAGTTATGGTTATTAAAATAAGATGTAGTACTGTCTTCCAGACAGTCTCTGGCTTTGTTATTTCAGGCACTCAGCCAACAGAGAGGAGGAAAAGCAATGAGGAAATCTGCAGAGTGCAAAGTCTAATTTGAAGAATAATTATTATCATTATATTGTGAGACCGTGTTCCCTCGCTGGGACCAGCATGAGGAGTTTCAGCCTCCAACCAGCGTTTGGCTTCAGTAGGTTCAGACGTGGGGATCTGCAAGGGTCTTGCAAAAGTTACCAGCTGCAAAAGAGACAGAGCAGAGGGAGGGAGATCTCTGGCTTTCACATAGTAAGTGCAGGACACTGAGGGACACCCTGTCTGCAAGGAGCATGAAAAATGAGAGCTGTCCCTGGAGCAGGGCAGGAGCAGGGGGTGTTTACAGAAATGATGATAGTCCTTATTCCCCCTCCAGGCAGGGCTGGCAAAATACTTGCTAACTTTGTAGAACTGCAGTTTCACCCTGCTAAAGCTCCATCAGATTTTTCCATTTGTAAAGAGGAAGGGCTTCAAACCCAGTTAAGCACCACTGATCCTGAGTCCAGGCTGGGCAAGCTGTCCTGTCCTCTTGCCACACTGCCAGAGGACAATCCCCAGAGTGACAGCCAAAATCAGTGCTGAGCACTCAGGCAGCCCCTATAGGGCTGGATATCTAGGCATGTCAAAAGCTGATAGGAGGCATTAAATTAAGGGCAATGTGTAAATCCCCCCCTCCCACTCCTATATGGAGCACAGGACTTGAATCCTGTCTAAGAACTGAAGCACCATAAGATCTGGTTTCACAAGATGTGTTATAAGCAGTAGGAGTCAGGTTTTGGGTACATTTGGAAATCCTGTCTATTTAGGTGCTCAGCGCAAAGTGATGGAGACATTTAGGTGAATCTGACACTTGCAGGCTGCAAGTGTCAGATTCACCTAAATTTTGCAGAGTGTACTGAGCTCCTTTTTCCACATCACAAGATTCATTTAAATTGTATCTAATACCCTCAAAACAGGAATGTCAGCCCTTGTGCACAGAGGACTCCTTTCATTTTAAAGTCTGGCAAAAGTAAAACCCAAAGAAAACAAGAGGGCAATCCCACAAAGCAATGCAGTGTAGCTTACTGCAACAGCAGCTCATCTGTACCAACAGCTGATAGGAAAAAAGATAAATGTTGGCCACAGACACCAGGAGTTACCAGAAACCACAAGAAAAGAAAAACAACAGTAAGAAAACTCCATTAACAATATAATAAAGAAAACTCCATTAATAAATAATAATAATAAATTTTAATTGTATCCTTTAAAGGACAAGAGCCATGGAAGGAATGCAGCAATATTTCCCTTTAACATCCATCAAGAAAGATACAAGCTGTAAATAAAACCATTTCAGGAGCCTGGTCTGAGCTGCCACATTGAGCCCTGCTCACACAGACGGAAGGGCAGTGTCCCGTAAGTGGGTCACTTTGGAAAGGCTTGAGCTTTGCAGAAGTGTCCATGAGCTTTGACATATCCTTGACACATGTCTACACATCCTCAAAGCACCTGGGCAGAGGCAAACATATGGCTCTGCAATCTCCCAGTGACCCCATTATCCGAGGGTCACTGACTGGGGCGGCTCTCGGAGCTCCTGTCTGCCTGGGCAGCTTTTAACCCATGACTGCTCATGTGGTCTGAAATGCTGAAGACAAAGGATTCCTCTCAGGCATTTAATTGAAAGCAGTCAAAGGCAGAAGCTTTGATATTTTCACTTGCTCTGAATGAAGTAGTATGAATGGGCAAAGCCAAAGAAATTGCAATATAGCTGTCCAGGCTGGACAGTGGGAGAGGAAAACTGCCCGAGCAGTGAGGCAGAGGGACTCCTGCATTTCAGTCCTTAGGGCCCTTTCATCTTTGGTCTTAAACCCTGCTAAGCCACCTGCTATTAGCAACTGAGAGGAGAGAGTAGCATGAGAAACAATAAAACAGAGCAGCTCCTGGGAAATCAGCGTGGTCAGTGAGGGCAGCTCCCTTCCCAAGTGGAGGAGGCAATGGTTCATCTTGGGCAGCTGACAGCTGATAAGCAGCAGGTGGGAGGCAGGGAGGAGAGCAAACCCCCCCTCCATGCCCAACACTTCTGCTGAGAGGTGCTGGCAGAGTCTGTGGGGACAGGGACAGAAATAGCCATGTCCAGCTGCAGGGACACTGGTGTTTGTGTTAGCACACCAATGCCCAGGCAGAGAGCACACAGCACAAACCACAGCCACCAAGGCAAGGTGTGCACTCACCAGCAACAACCTGTTTTAGTGGAGAGAGCTGTAGAAAGGCTGGATGAAACAAGAAACAAACCAAAGCCAGGAACTGCACTAAATCACATCCTCTTGTTTCCTTTGGGTGGCAAAGGTGAGTACGCACCTACATGTGAGCTGCAGAGCCAGCTCCTACTTCCAGCCTCTCTTGCTCATTTCTCCTTACCCACAGAAGGCATAGTATTTGATTACCTTCAAAAATAATATTATTTTTATATGAATATACATAAACATCCAGAGAAAAATCACTGTAAGGGTCCTCTTTGTGGGCTTATCTAGCTCATTCATTTCAGTAATTTCCCCAAAGCTGGATTTAGAGGATAAGTCTCCACTATTTCAGCACTTCAACATCTGAAATTTCCATGATGTCGTGCAGTTTGACATTGGTTTCCCCTGAACTTGCTGCCATCTTGGCAGTCCATGCCAAGTCCATGAATCTCAGCTGAACATTGCTGGGATTCATGGACCCAAAATGCCTGTGTAACAGTGAGACTGCACCAGATCATGGAGAGGTGGTCCCTGGCAGGTGGGGTGGGACAAGAGCTGCCAGGAAAGGGCCTCCCCTAAAGTCTGGTTCAGCAGTAGGTGACAATAACCTGGAAATGCTGTCAGTAAAAAACAAGAGTCAAAGAAAGAAAAATGTTCAAGTTATCAATGTACCTATGCTCTGTAAAATTTTTCTCTCTGTTTCCATAAGAAAGAATATAAATCTGAAGGCAATGAAGAGCAGCACTGCTACCATATCCTGGGCTGTCAGTGCTGTCAGCCCAAGCAAGAGGACACGGTTAAGATCTTCCAGAAAATTGCCCAAGTTACTCCATGTCTGGCACAGCCTCCAAGTGAATTCCTCTCTAAAGTTACAAAGAGATTTGTTGTTAACCTCATCCAGGCCAAAGTTTTACCCAATATTTTGATTATGAAGTCCTCCTTTATTGCAGTATTCTGAATATAACATTACTTTATCTTGGCTTCTGGGCCCCACAAAATCCCATTATAATTAATTTTACTTCTACAATAGCTCTGGCTCGAAGGATGCTGTCATAATGACCATGAATATAATTGGCTCACCATGCTGCAAGCTGTAGTAAATCATCAGCCACCATAGAGGAGATCAAAGTAGGCTAATTAAACTGTATCCTCAGCTGTCTGCTGCAGACATTTCAAACTGCTTTGGCTCCCAGCTGGAAATCAATTCTTCACAAGAGCTAAAGCAACTCTGAACAAAGACCAAGAAAAATATATACTTGTACTTAAACAGCTCTTTAGTGTGTCAAACTGTAATAAAATGCTGAAAAAGCAACTGGTAGATAGAGAATGATACAGTCAAAAGCATCTATAAGAATCATCTTACTAGTCAGAAACAGGAAAGTAGGTACATAATATATTGAATGGTCTTGATTTCAGTCATGTAGAAACAGCACACCCTAATTTTCTTAATTAGAGAAGAGTAAAGCATAGAAGTTCTTGGCAAACCTCTTTGGTTATAAACAAATTTAACTAGTTTCCCAATGAAAAAATTATAGTGTTTGCTAAGGACATTTATTAACTGTAGAACAACTGGGACTGTAATGAGGAGCTGATCCTTGATCCCTCTACCTGGATTTAGGAGTCAGAAGGACTTGAACAAAACTATCCCTCTCTCCCAAAGACTTCCGAAATTAACAAAAATGAAGTGCAGATAAATTCATAGCTTTAACTAATTCACAAAGAGACTTGGATTTTAACAGTGAGTTTTGTGAATCATAGAATCTGTTCCATGTCAATGCAAAACATCTGATGTTTCTGAGGAACTAAGATCTGGCACTAAGATACTCCTTGGGCTTCTCAGTGTTATGAATTCTGGCTGGCCATCACAAACTGCACTGGATTGGCCCTGGCCTCTTTCCTAGAAAATATGTTTCTGAGGGATATCAATGACTGATGCAGATAAAGCTGCCCTGACTGACTCACCAGAGTTCAGTAGAAACCTCAAAAGGTCTGTGGAGTTTTAAGAACTGCTGTTATTCCACATTTCTTCACAGAAAAATGAAGGAGGTTCACCACTTCATTATTGCAGAAGGAGCCATTGTTGAGGTGTGACAGGAATAATGTCTTACACAGGCTCCTGCTCAGCCCCAGAGAGAGCTGTGCTGCCTTCCCCACTACTGAAAGTGCAGAAGTCCCAATTAGGAATGATGTCCTAAAAATGGAGCTAGAGAAAAAAGGGGAAAATATATACTTCTGACATAGTGATTAAAAAATTAAATACTTTAGTGAAGAATGAATATTTATGTACATAAGCAATCTTGATGCAGATCAATCCTCATGCTGTGAGTTCCTTCTTTTCTACATGCACAGCAGCCTGTATCACTCACAGTGACCTGCTTCCTCCCTCCCTTCTTCAGAGCAGTCAGTGCCACAAACCTTCCAGAGTGTGGTGAGGGAAGAGAGAGCCAGCAGGGGAGTTCAGCTCAAAAAGAAAGGAAAAACTACAGCTGCATTTCAGCTACAAAATCTGACAAGACAACAAAGCAGCATTCCTAAATCCATGAATTTCTGGGTTTGGAAATAACCCAACATATTTTTTTTCCTCCAGGAAGTGGAATTTATGAAAAAAATGTTTTCCAGGAAACACGACTATAAAAAAATGTATAAAAAATATTTCCCTTCCCAAACTCCATCTTCATATCAGGATTTAATTTGTTTACTCTAAAAATTCTAGATGAAAGGAGTCTTCACTTTGATTTCATAAGACATCAGCAAAACAAATTTGGGGCAAATTTTATTTTACTTATACCACAAAAATATTGCTTTTTGTGTTAAAAGCCAGCAGGATTCAAAATATGTCAAGGACAGCTGTTCACACTGCATCTCTATTTCCATGCCACAGGAAAATCCAGGGAAAAGTTGCTGTCATCAGCTGATCTCAATTCTTAAGAAACCTTCCAGAGCTTCACCCTTTTCTCTCAATTGTGCACTTTTAGGGGCTCCCGTGTGACAATTAAAACATCTGCACAAGAACCAGGGCAAAAAGGAGGCATCAAGGATATTGCGTGAAGATTGAGTCCCCAGTATGGCAATCTATTTACCATGAGAAGCAAAAGCAGAAAAGAAGATATTACCATTTTAATAACAGCTATTTCCCACTGCAGCAGGAAAATTAATGTCTAAAAGCAAGTAAAAGTTTGGGACATTTCTTTCTATTTGGTGTGGTGATAAAGCCCAAACAATCACCTCAGTGTGGCTCAGCCCAAATACTATTTTATTGTTATTAGGAGAAATAAAATTAGAAAAGCAAGCTTTGGGCCAAATGAAAAGTATTGCTCAGCGTTCAGCGTTCTTAATTAGAACCTTATTTTCTTTTCAGGCTATTTCACTCCTTTTATAAAACTCTTTCTATATATGTTTATTTTGAAACAGAAGTACTGTCTAAAATGGCAAGACCAAAAATTAAATTTTCAACACATGGAAAGGAATCTTGATGCCATTTTCCATGACCATTTTATCTTATCTCTCCCTACTTTTGCTGTATCCAGGGCACACTGTTGACTCAGTCCTCAGAGTAGAGATTTCTCTGGCCAAACCCCTCAGGCAGATTCCTCCATCTCCATAAGGCTCAATCCAGCAGAAAAGTGTGAAGTACCTTGGATAAATTACACCTCAGAAGCATCTAGATATTTCTCCCACTGACTATAAAAGGCCTCTATGCAAGTAGCTCAGATGGCTCCTTCCAACATGCCAGGGTTTCAGGGCAGGTGGATTAATTCCACCCCTGTAACCTGCCCTTACTGCAGAATTTGTGTTTCTGCACCAAGAGAAGTTGCCCAGCTGCACTGCAGCACCTTTGAGCAATGGTTCACATGTATGGCCTTTGTGGTCTGGATGATTCCAGATTTATTTCCATTCCAACTGAATAAACCTCTTTAGTTCAGCTCCAGTTATTCTAGTTTTGGCCATAAAGCAGGAGTGTCCCTTAAGTGGCTCTTTGTTTTTTACACAGAATTAGTAATAAGAGCTGTGTTTATTAACTCTCTGGAAGAAAAATTCAAGGCTGCAATATTCAAGACTGAGTATGATATTCAAGGCTGGTAAGTAGGAAACTTTCCCAGTTATCAGTACAACAAAATACCATTCTTTATAACTGGTTTAAACATCTCGATGTTTCTCCAAGCACAGCAACCTCAGAGAGTATCCTAGGAGTAAAAGATTAAAAAATACAGTGTCTGTTCTTTAGTAAGGTCTGTTCTTCAGTTCTCACCTGTCCTCATGTCCCAGTTTCTATGATTTCCCTGTGACATGTTGGACCTGAGAGGGTGAACCAGACAGGGAGCAGCACCCAGATCCAGCTGGAAATGGAGGGGTAATGCCTGGGGCACAGGCAGTACTGGAGTACAGGAAACATCCTTTACAGTGCAGCTCTTTGATTGCAGCAGCAGCTTCAGAGGATGCTGCTAGGAAAAGCTCTGGACATTTTCTGCAGGCCACTGCCCTTGTACTCTACAGTGTCCAAGGTCACTGAACTAGGGACAAGGGAAGAGACAACCCTGACCATTCCCTGTAACATCCATTTTGTCCATAAATTCATCTCAGCCTTTACTCTGCTTGCAGACACTGTGTGCCCTCCAATGGCAGCATGTTCCCCAGCTTCATTGCATAGCCTGCAAAATTTGCCCCCCTAGTTTTTTTCCAAGAGGTAGATCAGATTTATTAAATGCTGGAAGTATTCCTTTCTCTCCAATGGCTTGAAATGGCACTAACATGCATTGTTCAGATGACTGAGGAAGGTGAGTGAGTATTCACTTCCTAAAGATATTTCTTAAGCTTGATATTGCATACAACAACATTTTTAATTGTTTCTCTTTAATTACTAGCTATATCTCAAAGCCAAAGATTCCTACATCTGTATGTACAGACCTATGTAGGGAGGCATGTTTTCCTCTTTGTGTTTCCGCCAGAGCTTACATGAGTCATGTCCTTCTTCCTATATCAGGGACATAAACTAAGTGCAGCCATAAGAACCTCTGTGTCCAGAAGTTTTATTGTATATGACAATTTAATCTAATTTCATCTTCCATCTCCCAGACCACAAATCTGAATTTCCAGAACTTCTTATGGAGACTGCTAGCACCAGCCTCAGGGAGTGCATGGACGGCTGTGCTGGTTCAGCTACAGCTGACTTCCAGGGGCCACCCAGCCCCAGCTCTGTCTCACTCCCTCTCCTCAGCAGGACAGGGGAAGATTTAAAGATTGGAAATCCCATGGCTTGAGATAAGAACAGGGAGATAGTTTGCTAATATTGTCACATTAAAAAAAAATTAAAAAATAAAACAACCCTGGGTAACCATAGTTTGATACACTGTCAATTTAAAAATAGGGTAGGATAGTGAGAAACAAAAGCAAAACTAAAAACATATTTCTCCTTGCTCCCCTTCTTCCAGCCTCAGCTTCATTCCTTCATTTCCAGCTCTTCTGCTTCCTCCTAAAAATGATTCTGTCAGTATCAGAAAGCACTTGACTGCATTTCAGTTCATGGCTTTTGCTTTTCAAATCCATAAATCTCATGTATTCCACTTCAAGACAGTTCTTGATAGAAGTGTCTTGCTAGAACATGCTGAACGGTATATTCTCTTAGCTACATTGACAGGGCTGTTTGAGTAACCTCTTTATGAGAGGTGAGAAGAGTGAGAGGAGACCTGCTGGCTTTTAAACTCAGACTTCAAGTCAGAGAAAAACAGTAAACACAGGTCTGAACTGTCCCACTCTTCTCCCCACCTCAAATAAATACAACTACAGCAGGGGGAAAAAAAGCAGATTCCTACAGTTTTAAGATGAGATTCCCTTTAACCTCTTAATGGAGTGCATCCTGAGGTCTGTCACTAGCATCACACACACATCCCCATTATCCACCATGAAAGATCAAGCGGAGAATGGGGGAGAGAATTGATTTCCTGTCCACTGAGTGGCAGCTCCAGTACAAGTCAATGTTATCTGGAGCACTAAAGTGGAGCAGGGCACTTTAGGATAAAGGCTTAATGCTTTATCTGCTCACATAAATACTTTCAGATAAAAGAAATTGGATTGAAATAACATTCCAACTGTGACACCAAATGACAGGAGTCAGGGAGTGCCCAAGATAAGGTCACATCCTCTATCCTCTGCAAGAAAAAGAAGAGAAAAGGCTGTGTTCAAGTTAAGACTGATACATCAGCGTCATCTGGGAGTTATCACCCCATGAGCCCTGTGTACAGATCCACATGGACACGTGGAGGCAGGAGGCACATTGACTAAAGAGTCATATATCAGCACCATAGAATTTTGTTGATCACAAGCTCTTCCTTCAAAGACATCAGTGCAGGTACCAGTTCAGCCAGATACCTGAGCAGGCCCATCAGATGCTCTGCTGCATGCAGAGTTTGTGAAACCACACTCACCACCTCTGAGTTTTGACTAGAGGAACAGACTCTTCTTCTTTCAAATTTGCCCCTTCAGGTTGCCTCTCTGGAGCATGGTTCCATTTCTCCTCCCACTGCCCATTTCACTCAGACAAATCTGTGTGAGTCCAGCTCCTGCTGGCAAAATTTCAAGCTGGCTTTAAATGAGTTTTTTGACTTAAAAAGAAGGAACAGATCCCCAGTTTTCATCCCTGTATCATCTGGAAAATGTCAAATTCTTGTTCGCTGGGAATTTGCACAAGGGAAGATTTTATTAAGCTGAAATGAGTAAAAAGAACACATCAGTTTGTTCCTAAAATTTACCATGGGTTTTGGCTGGATCTTGTGAGATTCTGCTAGCCTTTTCTTGAGAAAAGAAAAGTCAAAAAATGCAGCAGGTAGGGGTCACTTTAAAAAGATGAGGGTAGAGAGGACTCTGCTTTAAATATGTTTTTATGGTCAAATACCAGAGATACAGACAGCCAGAGTTAGGACAAATTGCCTTACACAGTGTAGTACATAAATACATAGGGATCTGATTTAGAAATAATCATAGTCATTTTCAGTAACCCCCTAAATAAAGATTGTCCCACCAATAAAGGTTGTCCCTGACAGCTCTCCAAGCAAAGACTGATTCAGAAGAACATCTGAGCACATGCATAACTCCCAGCAGGTGTCTGGTCCTGTTGAAATAAATAGCTGACTAAATAGCTTTAAGGAATTGGAATTCAGTAGCTGTGCGAAATAAACAGGGAATGCTCATAACCAGCAAGCACAACAACAAATAAACCCTGAAACAACCCAGACAATTTGTCCAACTTCTGTTACATTCGAAAGGTAACATTAAAGGCATAAACTTTATCACTGCAAGATAAATGCTCCATTTCTAAGACTACATCCTGGCCCTGTCAAGTCAACATGAAAAATGGGTGCAGACAAAAATGAAAACAGAAGGAGGGACTTGATACAAATTGCAAGTGTGTAGTATCTCAGCTAAGTGCTTTGTGACTCAGAGTTACCACTGTTTCACAACATTAACAAAGGTTCCACTCAAACATTTTTAAAATAAAAGCATTCATGTTGTTTCCTTTTATCATGGGAAAAAAATAGTCCAAATCACAAAGATAACATTCCCTTTAAATGTTATTCTTTTCCTGGAACATGAAAAACAGTAAACCCTTGCCCAACAGATAGATTACGGGCAGTTCAGCTTCTTACACAGCCTGGCACCCTAAGTCTGTGACCATCTAGAGGTCAGAAGACACACTGAATTAAAATATGAATTTTAAATACTAGTAAATAATATCCACACACATGATTGTTAAGGTGCCAGCTGATTACAGTGTGTTAAATGGATTTCAGCCATTTTGGTACAGATGTAACACACAAACTTCACAAAGGCAATGGACAAATTTATAGAGATCAGGTCTATAAAGTGAAGCTAAAAAGACCAACCAGGATATTAAAAGGACTAGACTTAAATGCTCCTCCAATAAACCATTTTCTTTGCCACTGCTGTTGATTAAACACTAGGCTAGAATGACCATTGGCCTAAACAGTATGGTGTTTCTGATGTTATTATTTGTAATTATTTCTGGTTAGTTAAGCCTAGAAAAACAGTTCCATGCTGCCAAAACCTCTGTCTTCAAGAGTTTGTCAAGCGAAGGGCTACAGCATACACACTCACACACTCTGGTGTCTAAAATTTCAATACAGGTTTTGTAAGCACTTCAACATGTGGAGCCCTACTGAATCTCCAGTGTTGATGCAGAGAATTTCAAAATTTCACATACCTACTCAGCCTTCTGGCATGCATATACCTGTTTTACTAAGTCATCTTTTGCAGACCTGTGAGGATTTGTCTATAGGTTACCAAGTGCCTCAGATTGAAAAACAGCATATCCTGGGAGAATGACACTCAGAAACTGACCCTCTGGGCAAGTTGCAGTTCAAAATAAGACCCCAGATATCTGAGTACAGACACCTACTTGAGAGCCAGCAATTCCACTCTAGAGAGAAACAGTTATCAGTTCAGTTGCCTAAACACTGGGGGTTTCTGCCTACACAGGCACCTCAATCTGGGCCCACATGGCCATACACCATACCCTGGACATCTCAGGTAGGCTTAGAACCCCTAGAAGAAGCATCTGACTCCTGATTTCAGTCCCCTGTAACAGTAGTTGGACACTTCACTTGCAAATACACACCAAAGTCCACATACTTTCATACTCAGAAGAAACCTGCCCACAGAGCTCTTTCTTGGCGATGAATGCACATCCAAAGAAACAGCAACTGTGACCCACAGGCCTTGTTGAGCTCACCTCTGCTGCTCCCAAATGGAACCTGTGTCCTCACAATGTATTTTTAGTGTGGTGATTACCGGCAAGAAACACTGCCTCCATCTCATAAAGGCACCTTACATTGGTAGCATCAAATGATTGATGAGATGGGGCACAGGGTCTTTGGGGAGGAGACAACACCTACATGTGAGCAGATTTCCATGCAAATAGAAGAATGGGTGCATATTTATCAATAGAGTTTGATCAGTCTGACTGATTGCACTAAGTTTACTGCATCTTCATTTTTGACTGTGCTGATGCTATGGCAGTAAGGGACCACTGCACAGCAGCTCTCGTCTCAGGTTAAGCACAATTTAGGCACAGCCAAATATTTCAAGATAACCTCAGAAGAAGATTTAGTGCCACAATCTATCATAGGAGATCAAGCCTAAATCCATAATACCCAAGGCCCAGCCTTTACCATATGAAGTATTTCAGAGGATGATTGGTTTAGCAAAGATTGTCATTCTTTACAGCCTTGTCCTTTTCTCTTGATTGTATTGACTGTGGCTGTGTCACTGAAGGCTCAGCTGTTCTGACTTTTCTTTGCACTTCTCTGCTTCCATTAGCTGCTTCTCCACAGAGAAACCTTAGCCTAACACAGCACTAGCTTTTGTTTTACATCCATTTTCTGCTGTGGAAAACAAATTAGAGTTTTCTATCAAAGAGGATGAACATTTCACTCTATGCTCTATCATCTTTAAAATGGGCCACAATTTCTGCCTGTCTCAGCCTCGCCTCTTCCGTGGCATTGTTCCATGGGAAGAGAAATAGAGGAAAGATTGACCTTGCAAGGCTCCAAATGCAAGAGTGTTTGTAGAAAAGGAGCAGTTGCTTATTATGACTTTCCTGATCTGTCAGAAAAGAGCACATGGTCAGAACAAGGGAAGTCTAGCCAGGCAATAAATATGGAGTGAAAAAATACATTAACACACTCACTCACCACACACAATGTCTCATAAATCACGTGGAGCACCATTCTCTCTGGCTGAACTGTAGCTGAGTGCAGTGAGTTTAGCTCTCTAGTTCTGAAGACTGTTTGCATGTCTGAGAGCCTGTTAAGAGCTGAGATGTGAGGTTGACCTCTTTTCTATACAGATCTCTACTGAGGGCAGAAACAGCCATACTTTCACCCAGTGCTGGGCAGAGGGTTGCAGACAAGACACAGTTAAATGCGCAGCTCTCATTTGCACATCATGCCCTATTTTCTAGATTTGTTTCTTCCTACACAAAAATTTATGTAGGTTGAAAATAATTGTTTCTTCTTTCTGTTTATGGAAACTCAGCACCAAGACTCTGCAAACACTATTGCTTTCTGACCACAGAAGGAAGTAAGAGCCAGTGTGCTTTAGAAAGTAAGAAAGGTTCCCTTGCTAGGGCTTGGTAGTAAACTTGCCTTCTGATTATGGCTCCAGCCAAAATCCTGCTTCCATTCACAACTACAATTATTTTCTATTTTGAATTCTCCTTCCTTCTTTTTTTTTTATTCCCCCTAAACAATCAGACCTCCTGTTCATTCTTTCTTTGAACATAGAAAAGAATGGCTGAAGCTTCCTTTTTCCTAACATTTCTAATTGCTTTATATCCTCTCTGTAAAGCACCCTTGTAGTACATCAACAGATTTTTCCCATCTTGTGGAGGAAAGCATCCTTAAAAACTAAAGTCAGAAAATCACTGGTGTCAATGAGCCATGAGATCACTCTCAAAAATACATCATCAATATACATGGATGTTACAAATGAAACATAATGTCCTAGAGCTTCTGCTTGTTCTAAGAATCTTAACCTTCCCTCTACTGTGGTTAAATCTTACTAAGCCACCTTCTGCCACATACAGTTTTTTTTCTGACTTCTCTAAGTGGAAATTTGTGAAAAAATCACCTGGAAATATAGAAATTCCTTCTTATGTTCAGTGAAAGCATAAAAGCCAAGGAAAAATCAATAGAACTATGAGTAAGATAAGATTTAAATTGCTTTAGTCACTTTTCTCAAGGGTGAAGAAAAATTGAGAGGAAAAGAAGCTCTGGCAATTCATTTTCGCATGCACCCTGCCCTTATTTATACATAACCTGAATTTCTAGGGGGCTACAGAAGTGTGCTGTTAAGAACACAGAGGCAGGCTCAAAATAAAATGCATAGGGAACCATTAAGATTCATGCAGCCTCTGCTTCCTGATGTTCTCTATCTCCAACCTGTACCCATGCAATTCCTGTTTGCGTTCCCAAAGCATAATCCTACTCTTTTTTACCCATAAATTATCATGGGGTGAGTTATTATTACACAAATGACTGAGGCTTCCAAGAATATGTCTTTCAAAATCATAGTAACTGCATTATGGTACATGCATTATACCATGCTATTTACTGACAGACCATAATCCTCATTCCAAATCATTGTGGTCTATCATATCAACTGAGCCTTAAAGCCTTGGAAATGAGAGACCACAGTGGTTTCCCTGGAGCCAGTCTGTAGTAGTGCAAAATACAGCTGTTACATGAAGACAACTTCAGGCCAGATATTCATAACTGCTGAAATTATTTTGGAAATGAATCACTGAAAAAAATATAGTAAGCACCCTTGTGAAAGAATAACTGCATGTTTTTATATAAACACATCACTGCAATAGCCTACCTTGTGGAATAATGGGATTTCAGACTCATAAAATCCAAAGGATATTTGCTGCAATTTTTTTTTCATAGGTAGCCAAATTATACTTGAATGCAGTTTCCCTTGCAGGAAAAAAAATTTGGGGCCCAATTTTGATGTTTGGCAATATTTCATGGCACAGCTTTATGAAGTGTTGTAAGTGCTTGCCTACCCTAAGGGATGAGAATAGCCTTAATTTTGCAAGGCAAAACTGCCCAGCATGCAATCATTGTAAAAGTGAGTTTGGCAATTATACTTTAAAAACAGAAATGTGATGATGAAATCTGATGATTGATCACTCTACCCAGATGTTTGGATGAGTAAAATCAAGTTCTAAAATTCATTGATTTTTCTCATGAAACTCACAACAATACTCCATTGCTACAATAGAGCAAAGATTAACATACAAGTTCTTAGCTTGAGCACAGCTGTACATGTGTGTTAATATGTGCATCCCTGAAACTTAAATTCACTTTGATCATTGATCCATCAAATGACAAACACACAGAAATTAAGACTTATTTTTCTGTATGAAAGTCATAATTGTTACACCTCAAGTGCTATTAAGCAAATGTCACGTACCACTGCATGCTAGCATTTGTAGATTCCTTCTATTTCCTAACAAGTTGTCCACACTCCTGGTGACTACAGGCCTTGTGATTGTGCCAGGAGCATCTCTTGCAATGAGGCACCCCGGCCAGGCTTTGTTTTGCAGTGAAGTTTATTTCCTCATTTTACAGCCTTATGCATCATTCTTCATTTTACAAGCAGGGTGGAGACCCCCGAGAAGATGAGATGGGCATCTCAGGAGGCTCTCCTAATGAGCTTTGTTCGCAAATAATTAAATCACCCTGGAGCTCAGAGCTTTGCTTTGCATACACACAGAGCTCCTCCTTCCATCTCAGGCTTTCTTTGTCCTCCACCATTTCTCAGGGAATGCAGTATTTCAGTTCCTACCCAGGCTGTCCAGCCACTACATCACCAGAAGTTGTTTTCTCTTGACCTTCAGGAGCCTCACAAACAGTGACTACTTCTGTTATTTTTTAGTAGGTTTAGTGGGGTCTTTATTGTTCAAAACCAAAGTAACGGGAAGGAAATAGAAGAAAGGCAACATCCATCATTGAAAAACACAGTTCTTGCTATCATTACAAAACAACACAAAACAAGTCATTATGCTCATATCCAACGTGTTAGTTCAGGCCCATTTTCCTAAACTTGGCTTTTCCAAAGCTGCATATTTTACCTAAAAAAATTACAATAAGCTCCCAAGTTTCCCAAAGTAAATCCCTACACACCCCTGCAGGTTTCTTTCTACGAAGGCTATGAAACCTGGGCATCACAGCCCCATCCATCCCCCTGCAGATCTGTGGAGATTTTCTCTCCCAAGCATCACAGAAGTGATGGATTCTGAGCTGACACTTGACTGACAGCAGACTAGACTATGAATAAGGGTCTATAACGTCCAAGAGGAATAAAATACTGCTCATTTGTCACAGTGCAATCACTTCAGGGTGCCTAAGGAAGCCAGCGAGCACCACGCTTAAAACAAACCCAAAGAAAGCAACTTTTACCTTCAGTACAAGCACAGTGTGGGATTCCTACCAAGGAGCACTGTGGAGCCTAAAAGCACCAACTGGACCCTCAAGAGAAACCCTTCAAACTTCCTCAATGTGTCTATGGCTGCTAAAATCCATCCTTGCCTGGATGGGGGAATCTCTGAACTCCTACTCATGAGAAGTGGGGAGGATAAACTGCAGAAATAGACACAAAAAAGAATAGTCAGGAACTTACTTTCTCTAGTGCAGCAGCTGCTTCTGTCATCAGGGATGGTGGGATGTTATTTTTAATCCTTTCATTACCAGCAAAGTACCAAAACTTTAAAATGAAGTTATGCCTGGTAAGTAGAGGCACAGCTTCAGTTACTTAGCTTTTAAGTCCTTCAATAGAATGTATTTTACTTCAGTTCTCAATTCCCTAAAAAAACCCTCACATAATAGTAATCTTCAGCAGAAAAATTTATCAACAACAGTTTAAGAAATTTATTTATGTATGTATATGCTTTTTTTGCAAAGATTTTAGAACCAAAATGTTCTTTTCTTAGAGTTACCTAATACTTTACTAAGTTTATAGACTAATAACTTATAGAAATCTCTGATTAAAAAAACAACATCAAATAAGAACAAAAGGTCTGTGAAAATTTTCATCACAAATCTTTTTTTTCTAATTGCATTTCTTGGTCCAATAAAAGTTTTGCACTGGCTCACTTACCATAATTCCTGTCTTCATTTTCATACTTTGGTTTTCTACTTGTCATGTGATTCCCATTTTCTGAAATAAGATTAATGAGTGAAAAGTATTGCTTTCATACTACATCATACATCATCTAAACCACAAAAATATGAAAATATCGCTGAGCAAGATCTCAGAGAGTCTCTACAGCTAATCAGACTCTCCCTGCCCTGGAGGTGGGCCCAAACCAAAATCTCAGCTTCAGACAATATGAGACTTTTGGAAATTTGCAATGCAGAGTTAAACATCAGCTTTTAAACTCACTTCTAATTATAACAGCCTGGACTTATAATGCAAATGTACTGTATATCCTGAATCTACATTGTGTGAGACAATGGCAAAATCCCACTGACTCCCACAAGATCCAGCATCATCTTCAGAGTGAAATCAACAAAAATAGTCACACATTGGTTCCTCTTTTCATTTAAGTGAAAACTTGCAAATCCTTTCTATGTTTCCTTGAAAAGTAAAAGATTTTTAATGTATAATCAATCCTATAGCTCTTAATCCACAAATAGTAGCAATGTTAAAAACCCACAGTTTCCTTTTACCACAATATTTTCCTTCTGCATGAGGCTTTTTTCACTTCTTCTGTGCTCTAGAAGATGCCTTGGCATTTGCTATCACAAACAAGTCCCAAACTAAGCTGGCCAGGTGTGAGCATTCTGAAAGCCATGCAGTCATCCCCACACTGATTCTGTCAGTCTGCTGTAGCTACATGTAGGGAGAGTAGAAAGTCTTCTGAGCTCAGGGAAAGCCTCAGATACACTTAGTTGTTAACTCTCAGTGTCCACGTTTATTTCAATCCATATCCCAATGTCTGGGCCATGAGTCTGTCATACCACTGAATTCCCATTCTCTTTGCTGCCTTCTCAGTCTTTACAGTATCCCCCAAAGAAGTAGAGTTTTACCCATTAAGATTTTACCCACTTTTAAGAAGCCTATGGTGTATATGGAAAATACACATAATTTTCCAGTATTAAAATGCCCCAGCACACAAGCCAAGAAATGTACATCTTGAAGCCTAAAAGGATTAAATCTGTTTTGACAGTTACTGTAAATACAAAGGAATTCCACAAAATTTATAACCCCAGTGCAGCTTAACAAGCCTGCAGGTTAAGATCATGTTCCCCCCTTTCAGTTCAGAACGTGTGATCCTTCTAAGAGGGATAAATGACTTGCAAAAATCATGTAAGGAAATTAAGATTGTTCACAAACCAAGTGATAAGCATGGCATTACTAACTGTCTGTAATGCATCTTCAGTGTTTCCTAAGTGCACAGGGGCCTTCTTGGGCATGGGCTTTGTAAACTACTAAACTGAATGGCAAGAAGAAGTCTAGAACCATGAACCACTGAGTTCATAGGTGACTGCTGGAAACTGTGTTGTATGGTTGGTAAAATATAAATGGAAAGTTTTTGTACTTGAAGTTTGAAAGTTCTCATGAAAATCCATTCGTTTTGTTAGTAATTATCACATTCTAGATGGTGAGATTAGGGAGAATATATTTGACCTAAAATTCATAATGTGGGAATTCTGTAAAAAACTGCAAAAGAGAAAGTTGTGCCCTCAAACAGCACATGGAAACTGGGTTGAAATGAGCAAAAAAGAATAATTTAGTACATCAGAGCTTTACAGCCTAGAGGGGGGAAATAACCTCTTCCCATTGGCAAAACTGGAGTTCTGTAAAGGTGGAACATCTCCTGATGCCATGGTTTAAAATTCACCTTCTGTAAACCCACCAAGTGTCCAGTGTTACACCAATAACCATGTTGGAAGAGGTAAAAGCCAAAGACACTGTAAGAGATGATACCTAGTCTTGAAACCAAATTAGTGGCTGATTTTCCATGGGGAAAATCCAATTTGGCATGTGCTATTGTAATAGGCAGCCATGTCAACAGTGAATTTATGGCAAATTTTAAAGACATCTAACATACTTGCCAAGTAGTGAAGCACAGGGTTTTGCAGCTAAACTCAAGATATAATTTTTTTGGCAAAAACAATTGGAAAAATTTCTCAGTAATTCTAACAGTTTCTTTCAGCATTTTCTGATTAGCCTTTCTTAACCCTTTACTATTGATTATTGTTCTAATTCCTGCAATAGCCTAAATTTTTTTCACAGGTTTTTGAAGAAGGGAAAAACCAGGAGGTTTTCTTACATACTTCATATTTATCATATTCCATATATATATCTTTTTTTTAAAATCTAAAATATATGGGCATAGCAACAAGATTTTTAAAATATAGTCAAAATTCAATCATTTACACATTTCAGTCATTAGCAAGATTATCACTTAGGGGCTTAGTTCATCCCAACTCAGATATTAATGCCTAACCAGAAGCATAGCAGTCGTCCTAAGTAATTTTAATTGGGATTACTCAATCTTTAGCATTATACACATTGTGAAGAAATTTTCTTTAAAAGGCAAAATACTTAGAAAGCATAATAAGGTTTAGAAAATTGACTTCCTTCAGTGCTTTTAAGTACTGATTTTAGCAAAGGTACAATCAATTTTAATTAATACAGGTTGGGAATATTCCACTCATTCCAGGTACATCACAGCAGATGGAAAAAAACCCCAAAACCCAAAAACAAAAACCAAAACCAACAAAAACAGGAAACAAACCAAAACAAACCCAAAACACATCAAAACCCCTTAGCCATTACATCAAATTGCTGAGAAATTGAAAGGAAAAAGGGAAACATTGCAGAATCAGGAAGTTGAAAGCACAGTTTTAAATTTGCCTCCCAGTGCTACATCTAATAAAATAGCTTTTGGTTTTAGATCATTCTAAACTCAGTATCTTTTTCCCAGGTTCTGCTTGTAGCTCCCATGGAGCTCTCCGGGCCCAGGGATGCTTTGTTGCTTCCACCTGAGATTTTGTGCAGCAGCTCTGGATGTGTGGAGGTTCTCCAAAGGTGGTTTGTGGGTACAGGTTATGAGACCACTTCTTTACCTTTGTGGGCCCTTTAGAAGAGGGGGAATAATCTGAAAGTTGGGTCATTTGCAATTTCTGATCCACACCCTGGTGAAGTCAAGGACCTCTGGTTTCCTATCTGATGGCTGCAGCTCCACTTTCATCTGCTTTCCTGGTAGTTCAGTTGAGTTCATGCCAATGATGCATCTCTGATGCATGTCTGGTGGCTGCCTCCAGGTGGGAAAACATGGGATTTGGGAATTAAAGCCATGACTGTACAAGAGATATGAGCATAGAGAAAAAAATAAGTGGTCCCTGCTGCACTTGCTTCCTTGGTTCTTTTCCAGAGTCAATGAATACTCCAGTAGCGAGGGCAGCGGCAGAGCAGGAAGCAGCCCTTGGTGCAGCCCTGCACCCCAGGATAAGCTGTCGTTAAAAGGACTCTTAAAACCTACTCTGAGCTCTTTGACATCTGCAAGGACTAAGTGAGCAACCAGGTCAGAATCTGAGAAGCAGAAGCCCTCCTCTTCAAGGGCCTAATTTAGCTTCTGGCTACTTTAAAAGTCACAGGAGGAGGAGAAGTTTCCCTCTCAAAAGTAAGCAGATATCATTACTAAACAGCCTCCAAAATAATGTTGTTTCTGCTTTCTTGTGAGGGCCAGCTCAGAGGCCTGGTTGAGTTCTCTTCCCTTCAGCTTAGATTTCTAAGAAAACAAGGCAACCCTCTTTGAACCAAGAAGGTAAGGATCAACATGGCTGTCATTTGATCAGTATGACTGGAGAGAGGCATTCCAGCTGTAGTTTAGATGCATAAATAAAGAGAGCAAAAAAGCAACCATACTGGTTGGTTCTGCCTGTACCTAGACTCATCCTTGACAACTGTCTCCACCAGCCTGGGGATGGGGGTGCTTCACGCAGGGCTGTGTGGGATTGCACAAGGAGCTTTCTCACACAGACTTGTGTGGGACTTGTGAGCCATCTGACAATCGGTTTGCAAAGGAGAGCTCTCCCTCCCTCATCCCTCCCTCATCCCTCCCTCCCTCCTCTGCCTTCCAGCCCAGGACCTGCTGCTGCTGGAGCAGCCCATCACTGGTCACCTCTCTGCACAGTCTGGAGGCCCCTGGCCATCTGGACCACCTCGGAGAAAATGTTTTCTTAAAGAGGGGAAGATTAGGGAACTGGGACTTACACCTCTGTCCCCAAGGTAATTACCAGATGGCAAATGGCTTGTTTGCACTTGACGAATCAGAGCCAGGAATCAGGCCTACTGAAGTGGCTTGGATTTCATTTGCAACCAATCCTTTTACTTTACAGGCTGAAGGGGCTTTTCTCACCCTTTAGATAACGATTTTAAGGTAAAGCTAACATGAAAGCAAAAGCCTGCCATTAGGGGGGTGGATTTCAGTGTGCTGGGACTTCAGCCATGCCATTTCTCACAACACCTTAACCCTTTGCTTGTCACTGCTTGGCCTTGCGAAGAGCTCATGGCAAGAGTTTACTCACCTGAGTAAGCAAAACAAAATAAAGCCATGTCTCCCAGGGCTTCAGAAGGAGACCATAAACTTGAGGACTGTCAGCAGCCTTTTGCTTCAAACATTCTACTCTGGTAAGAAAGATGGAATTAAAGACATTGCCTTTTGAGGAATTAAATTTTTGCCTTTTATTTTTTCCTTTCCAAAAACAGCTGTAGAAATGTGCAGTATTTGAACTGAGCATTAGCAATACAAATTAACAGAACAAACATATTCAATGGAAATTTATAGTCTCTGCTTTGCTTTGTTTTGTTTCCTTCAAAAAATAGAGAGCAAGAAATTTAAACAAACCTAAAATGAATGCTCAGTTTAAGGTCTTCTTGTAAATATATGCTCCCACTCCTGAATTGAAGCAATGTGACATTTAAATGTCATCTTCAAAACACTAAAGCCAACTAAACTACAAATATAATGCCTTACTTGGCATTCATAATGTTCCTAAATCTTCTGCTGACTTTCTATATATTAGCTGGAATAAAAAGCAATGTTTGCTTTGTTTGTTTGGATTTTTTCTTGATTTCTCTTCAAAGAGTTTTTTGAAATTAACAACAAATGCAGGAAACCAGCTAACAAAAGGCCAAGGTGGGACCCTATTTAGTTTCATTTTGCAGAGTTCCCTTATGAATTTGCTGTAACAATTGTCCTAACCATTTACTCAATTATTCTATGGCCTTTTCTCATTCACTGTCCTGCCTCATGACTATGGAAAAATTGGATTAAAATATGGGGTTTTTTTCCTTTACTCTAGTTTACTGTGCTCATTTTCTCTCTTTGATGGATTTTATTTCTACCAATGCTTCTGTTTTAATTTCAGGATTTCAGACTGACTTTTTCCATGTGCTGGAAGGTTCCTATTATCCTATTTTCTCCATGGAAGCTTATGAATGAAAATACTGCCTTTTCTTTTACACCCACTTCTAAGCACAGCTCTGCCTATGGAATGATATTTTTAATCAACAGTTATCTCTAAATCCAAGGACTAATTGAGTCTCTCTCTAATTGAGAAAGAATTTTTAATGCTGGCCCTAAAATAAGCTTTTCTTTTCACTATATGGTCTCACACCCCACAGCTGTTTGTAGCAGAATAGAAGGAAAGGAAAAGCCTTTAAACAAGAAAATGGCCTAACAGTGGTGTAGGATCCAGACAGCACCCACCAATCTATCTGCATTTCTTTTGCTTGTCAAAGTTTAGGGGTAGGTGCACCAGCAGAAGGACCTAATCCACCTAACCCAAAACCAGGCAGGACTAGGAGGACAAAATGATGGTTCCTTGTAAAGAGGAGCTCCCTGCTGGGGGAGGCTCAGGCACTGTCTATTGACTGACCAGTCCTGAAACAAATTCTGAGCTGTCAGAGAGGAAGACAAAGCCATGCAAGGTAAGTAGAATGAAAGATGAGAAGGAAATACCTGAGGTTGTGACAGGAGAGGAAATATATAAACTGCTGAGAAAAGAGCAAATAAATTATGAATAAATGAGGCCTGGATAACAGCAACTCAAAAATCTGGGTTCAGCAGAGCACAATACATTTCTCCTGCCTCTCTGAACATCCCATGAATCAGCCTCTAGAGGTGATAACGGGACTGGAAAGTTGCACCTACCATTTAGATGACCAAATTTACATGAGATTTATCTTACCCCCTCTGCAAAAGTACTGGAAATTGTCACTCTAGTTTGCATCTTTATTAAGTTGTGACTTTTTACACTTGTTGGATTGATGCAAATCAGATAACTCTCCTGTTCCATTTGCCTCCTCAGCAGACCAATGTAAAAGGGTATTATAGTGATGGTTTAGTCTTAACCATCACAAGACATGTGGGCAGCACAATACTAATTATGCTGATCTGTTAGTAAAACAAAGATCATGTGCTATAATTGATGGACTTCTTCTTTAGGTACAAGTTTGGTAATATCAGACTGCTCATTGCATGGGAATGTCCCAGCAACAGAAACTGTTCCAGGTTTGTTTGACAAAAAATGTGGTATTCCACCCAGATTAATTTAGTACCACAGAACACTGGGACTGAGGAAGTCAAAAAAGACCCTGGTCCATGCTCCACAGATTGCAACTGTCTGCTTCTTAGGCATCAAAAGCTACATCTAAACAGATTAAAACAATGCACAAGGGCTGTTTTCTGGCATTGCATGCAGTAGCATAACACAGTTTGCATCCATATGGCTACACTGTTCTCCCTTCCCAAGGAAAAAAAAAAAAAAAAAGAGAGAAATTAATCCAAATTTCCTATTACAAACAGTGCCTGACCTGTTCTGAACCACACCAGGGTTCTGTCTGGGAGAATATTAGCTTGCATGGGCCAACACCATACCAACAAGCATGCCAACAAATACACAATATGGGCTATTGAAGGACAGTCC
Source organism: Zonotrichia leucophrys gambelii (assembly GCF_028769735.1). Classification (NCBI taxonomy): domain Eukaryota; kingdom Metazoa; phylum Chordata; class Aves; order Passeriformes; family Passerellidae; genus Zonotrichia; species Zonotrichia leucophrys. The sequence goes on from NC_088171.1 coordinate 141,041,075, forward strand.
TCACCCTATGCCCCAGCCTTGTGTAGTTTAGTTACTGGTATAGACACAGACAAAATAGCCAGAATATAAGGCAATGATTTTCCCTAAACTCAAAAGCTGAAAAATTCAACTCAGCCTTTGTTTGTAGACCACATTATTTACAGGATCTTTAACATTCCCTAGCAACAGACACTGGGAGGACTGGTTGGTACTCAGAAGCAGCAGGAGCAGCATGTCCTGGAGGGACAAAGCAGCAATGACAGAGCACATCTCTCCGTCCTGCTCCTACCTGTCGAGAGGTGCCCAGCCCTGCAGTCAGTGCCCTCCACACCACGAGCTCCAGGCAGGCACAACAGCCTTGTCAGCCTCTGAACAGCACCCCGGGGCTCCTCAGGGCCCACACAAAAGTGTGGTTTTTCTTTTTTTTCCACTCTGTCCTTGTCAAACAAACATGTCCCCACATATGCAACAATTCTGTGTGGCCACGGCTCGCTGGATGCTGCACAGCTGCATCTCATGGTGTCTAACATGCCAAACACTGGATGATGCTAATTGGACACTCAACATCAAAAAGTACCACTGACAGTAGAAAGCTCCTCTGTTGGGCAGAAAAGATATGGTGAGCCCTGATATTTGGCCAAAATCAGGACTAGAGAACATTATGACAGTACAGACAAGGATAATGTAAAGGACATGCAAGTCTTTCCTTTGTTTCCATGCTTTAGGAAGAAGGATGGGTTGATAATGTCTAATATAGGTTTAATTGTTCCTATGCCTTTTAGGAATACCTATTATTATACATACATTATTTATTTAGGTATAAAAATTAACTCCCCCAGCCCCACCAGACCAAGGAAGAAGACTGTGGCAGAAACTGGGGCCCTGATAGCTGTATCTTCATTTGGCAAATGAAAACAGCAATATCCATTCTCAGTTTAAAGAATGACCTCTAATGAATGTTATGTTTGCTAATGATAGACACTTTGGAGGCCTTCAAGAATTGGGGATTACTCTGCTATCCAAAACAAATAATCATAAAGCAGATTTTTTAAGATAATGCTAATAATAAACTGAAGGGAGTCATTTATCAAGTGCTGCATACGTGGATGGTTTCATCCTCCAGTTCAGAGGAAAGCTGAAATTCAGAACTTGAAGTTTACTTTCTTCTTGTTGCAAATATGTCTACATTTGTGTCATAGCTCTCACTGGAAACCAAACGTTCACAAATTGGCCATCAGTGCATTGCCATATTGTTCATTGTATTTCATTTAATTTAGGCAATGATTATTTTAGACTGATTTATACTATGATATTATTTATTTTCCTTCATAACTTATGGGTCTAAAAGCCAAATTGCACAAAAAGAAAGAAATCTCAAAACTGTTCCATTCCTACAATCTTTGTGTGACTAGACAGGCATGCCCCCACACTGGTGTCACTTGTCCCACTGCCACCAGATAACCACAGGGAGCAGCCTGTGCTTGACATTGCTGTGTCAGGTGACATAAACAGCTGTTTGACTGTGGGGTTTACAGCAATGGATGAGATTTATCTTTTTTACAGTCTGTTCTATAGCACGCCATGACCCCACCCTGTGAATTCCCTTTGACCACTTGCTGTCTCCTTTAAAATTCCCATTGCTGTTCATTAGATCTCAGCTTTTTTCACAAGGTAGGAGAGCAACTCTGTGAAAACACAGGAGGAGTTGAATGAGATCTGCTTGGCTCCCTGGCAGTCCAGAGCTCAGCTGAGGGGCTGGCATGATATCTTCACAGCTGGATTTGATTTCTTCCAGATCTGTAAGGACACAGCTGGTCCTCACTGCTTATCTCCTTCATTTTGAAAAATAGCTCGGTCAGGTTTTGTCTCCTTATAAAATACTAAATACAATTTTAAAAGGTCCAGTCATATTCTAGCTTTTCATGTCTCAAATGGCATACTATCCCTAAATACTCCTGTATTTAGGGATATTTGGAAGAAGGTTCACCTCTATTAAACAGGAACAGGCTGGCTGAGACAGAGGTGCTACTGCTGTATCCTACAATCACTGGAGCTTTTTGAGATTGTGGTTATTAGTTGCTTGAGACAGAATAAACTGCCAAACACAGTAGTGGAAATAGTTATATTTCCAATTGATCTTGATGCATATTCACTATTCATCATGAATCTAAAATCATTTTGTATTTCTGGACCAGTATGTCACACATCTCTACCAGTAGGGCTCAGTAGGAAAACTGCATTACTGAAGTCAGGAGTGAAGGCCTTGTTTCAGGCTGTGTAACACCACTGCCTCCAGCAAAAAACTCCTCATGACTGGGATGCAGAGGTGAAAGGCAAAGATGCATTTCAAGCTTTATTCCTGTAGCTATTACTTACAGAACCATGCCTGTCTGGACCAATAATACACCAAATTTCTTTGGTAGACTTTGTCTTTATGCTTCATTAGGAAACTTAGAATAGCTGGAGAGAGACTAGAAATTCAGACGATTCAGGTCATGAAGAATCTAACTATATATAACATGTTAAAAGCACTTCCTACACACAAGGAAAGCTGAATCCAGCTCCGAACTACTTTTGTTTAAAATACAGTGAAGCTTATATCCTAATAAACAATTTACAGTGCAGTTACTATGATTTGAGTTTTGGATATATGAAACATATTTTTTCAGATGGAGCTGGATCATGTTCTGCATTGCCTGTTAATTGCTTTAAAGTCTCTCAGCCTTTTTTAAATACCTAATTGTCTGAATTCATATCAGCTTCTCTTAGAGATTTGGTTAATACGATTTGCACCACATACTCATTATTATCAGTGTGTAAACTGAAAATGCAGAGCAAGATAATGATGATAATGAATCTCAGGCAAGTTTTTGTTTGCTGTTTCTTCTCCCCAGCTGGCTCACCCAGCTCAAAACCTTACAAATACATAATACCATTCCTTAGAGTAAACATACTGTAACTCGATTTTCTTCCCCCAAGCAAGCAACCAGATGAATGGCCTTGGTGGATTATTCTGTAACAGAAACACTCATAAGGGCTCTGTGATAAGCAAGTGAATGGAAATGGAGAAGTGCCCTGTTTAAAATCATCTAAACATTTTCTCTTAACATGAAACATTTGAAAATGTGTAGCTCAGTGTTTGATGAAACACAGGACCCTGTTGTCTGTAGCTCAGTTCTAGTCCCTTCTTTAAATGTAATCTTTTATCCAAGTCACATGTGTTTTCAATAACTTCACATGTGGATGCAGTTACACCAGAAAACTGATTCACAAGTACTTTAGAGGCTCCTCTATCTTTCAGACCCACCTAAAGTTTCTTTCCATTTAAAAAAAATGGTTTTTTAGAAAGCATATGAAGAGAAATAATCAGTTTTGCTGGCTTACAACACAACTGCCCTGGTCTGAATCATAAGTACAGCATTGTTCAAAGGAACAGCTGGTACCAACTCCAGAAGTTTAAGCACTCCCCTCCAAACAAAAAACTCTGTTGGGTCTGTTAGTCATCATCTCCCACAGGTATTGATTCAAGGCTACAGTTCTGCCTATTCCTGCCATGGCTAAAAAGATTTGTTACAAGGTTTTTGGAAAGGAACATTTTCATGCACAAGCAAACATACAACTATTTCTTTCTTGTCTGCTAATCTCCACGGTTATTGTACCTTCTTGAAACATTTTTAACCACATAAAGGGCAATCACGCTTTATTGGTAACAATAGAGCACTAAAAAGTTGTTTCTACAGAAAAGCACATACAAAGATAGTTTTGCCCTCAGGCACTGCAACTATATAAACAGACAACTTTACTATAAATCTGAATCAATTCTGCCAGCATTTTCTATCAGGAAACAAAATTTTCGGGATAGGATCTGTTTGAAATATATTCTCAGGAACTGAACTCCTATTGCACCTTATTATCACAGCAAGCTTAACACAGGTCACCTCCTGTTTTCCAGGAGTGTATTTTACTGCTCCTTCTGAGCTGTGCCAGAGGTGGGAGCTTCAAAAAGCAGTTTAACTACTTTGGGAACTGTACTTACATTGTGCTCTCAAGAAACTTCTGCTAACAAGCAAATGGTAAACTTTGAACTTCCTTGGCAGTTTTCTAGGACATCTCCTTGACAGTTTTCAACGGGTTTTTATTCAGTTCTGGCACTTATTGCCTTCGTTCATATCAGGGCCCATTTTGTCCTGGAATACACAGATATTCAAAAACAGAAGTTTGGATATAAATCCCTTCATAGCCTGTGGACTGGGGGTTTGAGCCTAGATGCCAAAGTAAGAACCTCTAACACCATAGAGAAATCAAGCAGGACATGAGGATTTAGATGTCATGCTTACATGGCCTGGGTTTGGTGCAACCAGGATATTCCATCTGCAATTGAGAATCAGAAGCTGTAAGGGATGGGACGCTTTAGAAAAAGATTTTGAGTTCCAGCCACCTTACTACAATCAGGGATATTTCTTAGTGCAAGTGGAAGGAGTCATTGTTGGTAGGTACAGGAAAGTTGAGGTTGCCCAAATATTTTCAGTTGTACTTGCAGATTATGTCTGGACTTGAAAAAAAGGTATTCTTAGATCTTTGTCTGGCCTTTCTACCATAAAAGAACAGGCAAATAAATACCAAGATGTTTTAAATATGTGTTTATCTCATGTCAGTCTCAGGATCATCCAGACCTTTTCTCCTCAGTAAGAACACTCCATTCCCAAGAGATCCAACGCCAAGTGAAGGGCTGTCTCTCACACTGTGGGTTGAGATTTCCTGCCTGGCTGTACCCTGGGAATGGCAGCAGGACACCACATCATACAACACAACATCAAGGCACAGATGGGTGAATTTCAGCCCTGACCACTATATTTTTCTGACTCTTCTGCAGCCTGTGTAAAACCCATGTGTGGTCTCAAAAATGATCAGTGTGGTACAGATGGAGGGGTGAAGTGGGTCTGTCCTTTCAGGGGACTGTTTCCAAAGTCCACATCATCCTCTCTGACCTCTCCTGAGTGACTCATGCCAGAAGCTGAGGTTCATCACAGCTAAAGTTATATCAACAATATGCATGGTCATTCATTAATGATAGAACATGGGTTCAGACTTTCTAAGTCTGAGCATTGTGAGCAGGATTCAGGAAAATGGTTAAATGCATGCATATATTTTATTCATGTAGACTCTATGGGACAAAAAATGTTGTGCAAGTTAAATGTTGTGCATGTAGCTCGTCAAGGGCAGGGTGTTTGTGCTTTGGAGGATCAGGCTCTACACAGCACAGCCTTGCTCCCAAAGCTACAGACATACCTTAGAGTAAAAAATACAAAGCATGATGGCAGGGTGAAGGTCAAAACCTGGGCACAAAGTCTCCAGAATAAGACCAAGGGACACAGAAACCATGCTCCACACGGAGGGCTGGCATCAAAGAGTGCTGTCAGCCCATCATCTTTAGCAGAAATCATTTGTGGTGTCTTAGACTGTTAGTTAGAGTGTTTATCATGTTGTCCAAGGCTTTTTCACATGGTTGAGAAACTTATAAACTTTTAAAAGATAGGTGTTACCTTAAAATATGTCTATCTGAATTAGTCTAACTTAACCTTTTGCTAAGTGCATTTATGTGAAGAATTAATGGGGCAAACTCTTATAAAATTACAAAGTTAATCAGAAGTGAACTGCAGTTTTCTCTAATACAGTTTTGCTGGGCATTCCATGCAGATTCAAATATTTGATCAGATAATTTTATCTTTTGAGGAATGACAGTGGTAGGAAATATCTGAATGCCCTTGTCTTTCATTGCATGTAACCTATGGTTTCTTTTACTCTGTTCAAATGTAAAGTTTATATACAATTGCATTTATGACATAAAATTCAGAAGAGACAAATTAAGTCTGCCTATTACGGTCAAGGAAAAATGAGCAAAATCTACATAATAGTAACCCTGAGGTCTATTAGAGAACAGCTTCCAGAATTTGTGCCTTAAAATATCAGCATCAGACTATAAATTCATTTAATCTTAGTTTTGAAAGATTTATAAGCACTGTGGTTATTTGGTGGAGTAAATCCACACAATAAATTTCTTTACAGTCATATTCAACTTATCCGGTGCAAATCCAAAATACTTCAAGTGAATCACAGATTTCATAGATGTGGATGGAGAGGTAAAATGTTAAGGTTTCAGTGCAAGTGCTGTGGTTTAAACTGAAATAGCAAAACAGGATCTGGTCTGGAGAACACAAGTCCCATGGAAATCTTTACAACACATTCAGAAGGAGTATAGGTTACATGTCAAGTATAGGTTGATCAGAAATTGTATAAATGCTGAAGTAGTAAGTAGGATCTTGAGCTAATTTATCCCTCAGTGACTGCAAAAAAAGCAGGTACTGTACATGTTGAAAAACACAACGTAGAAACTAAAATGAGAAATTAAGATAAAGTAATCCAGTCTGCTCTCTTGGTTGAAATTCCTCTCACTCTTCAGAGATGAGGAGATATTGACTTCATTACAGAGACTGAGCCTTTTCTCATCCCATGCTGTTCAGCTGCCATGGTGGGATGAAAAGGGAAACTGCTGCCTTAAACAGCAAAAAACAGCTTCACTGTCTCTGTGTCCTTTTACTCTCCACACACGAGAAGCAATCAGATGGTAGAACTTTCTGGCAAGGGACTCCAGTTGCAAGAACAACTCATCCTCTGGGGAGAAAAATAAAAGAATCTTATGTAAACCATTATCAAGGGAAATACTTCCAGAAACAGGGGAGACTGTCAAAATTCGAGCATGTCTATTTGTAAAGGGAGGTCAGAAGTACAGAAAATGAGAAAAATATCATATGGTCTCACCAGTAATTTAGTTCTTATGGGGAGAGTTAGCTGAACTCTTCCTTTCTCAGCCTCAGCTATGTCTGGTTCTCTGGTTTAAAATTCAGTTCAGTACCTCCCAGACAGGGAATATGATTTCCTCCCTTCTTCATAGATTTCTCTGGTTTACATTACCATTCAATAAATGTATTACAAAATGTTATTTGCCTCTGTCTGCAGCTTTTGAGTAGTTGTAGTGATCTAAAAGATATCACAAATTAAATTACTGGATCCCACCCCAAACTCATCAGGACACATTGGGGAAGAAAAATCAGGCAACCTCATTGCATCTGGAACTCAGTGTTTGTGCATTTCAGCAACACACATTCCACTGTGCCAATACCCTCCCTGAAAAGAAGCTGTCCAGTGAATTGCATGGAGCAGTGCTGCTCCCCCAGCCTGGCACTCAACACTGTGCTTGGGGGATTTTCATGTACACAGATGTGGTTTTGATTTGGTGACCTTCATTTTTAGCAGGAACTTCTTCTGAAGTTGGTCCACGGAAATGACCAGAATCTGGAATGAAATCTAAGAACTGTATGCATTACTTGTGTCCAAGATTCATAGTGAATTCAAACAAGGGTAGCTGGAGGAAAGGTATAGTCTCATATAGGAATGTATTTTTAAGGTTAAACATATTCTGCAGAAGCAAATGGTGCAAATCAATTCAGTATTGTCAGCAGGAACTTAAGAGCAGCATTAACTGCACAAAGACTGTGCAGCTGCTGAGCCAATTCTACTGAGACACTTTGGGCATCAAATCACCCCCTAAATGACACCCTCACCAAAAAAGAACATATCCACTGTAGCAGCATCCCTTACTGCATTTGTGTTTCCATCACAGGGCAGATACTTTAGGGCCAGGACTGTGTGAGCCATTCCTGGAACGTTCCTGACTGGGATGATGGTGGGTCTGAAAGTAGCCTAAGCACTTCAGAGGTGAAACTTCCCAAGCAAGTGGTCAAAACTGCTAAAAATAAATTAATATTAAAGTAGGGTCAGAAGCAAATCCACTGTTACAACCATCTGGGCCTCTTCAGGGGAGCTTAGGTGTTTATTTGGAGTCAGTCATTTCACCCAGCTTTTCCATGATCTATCCCAAAGCTGGGATGGGAACTTGAAATATGAAAATAGTTATTGGAAAGTGGTCTGAAATATTTCAAAACTAAGATTTTTTTTATTTGAATGGGATTTCTTGTGAGATCGATGCTGGCACACTCACTGACTTTACCAAAGAGTCACTCAGGATGAGCAGTAAAAATACAAGCTGCAGAAGTTAAAAGGAGGCCAGTAGTATTCTGTTACATTTGTTTATTTCTGTGAGTCCATTTAAAACAATAGGCATTTGTCTTGTTCACCCTATTGTTCTAGTACAAATCTGTATGTGTATTCCTTTTTCCCTCATCAAGCACAAGCTTTGTCTCCTTGCTCTGAAAGTCCTCCAAATCACTGTCCTGTCCTACGAGCCAAGTTCATTACCACAAGACCAGCTAAAATCCAGGCTTTGCCCATTGCAACAGCCCCATCCCATTTTCTCCAGGAAGCCCTTTAGTGCAGCAGTACACTGAGATGTTCAGAACCACTACCCCTAATGGTGCTATTTCTGTGCAGGGCATTAAAATAACTCTGTGGCCACTTGGGCCATAAACTCCTTGTCTTGAATATTCTCCTACCTTGCTATTAACAAGCAGGGAAATTTTGCAATAAATATCTGCAATGTAACCCCCAAGCATCCCTCCAAGATGCACCCAGCAGCGTTTAACCAGGCAAGCAGGTGAGCAGAGCTGTGGAACAGAACTCCTATTAAAGCAGTGAGACTTCTGTGCCTCCTCTCACACTTACCTAATGATTTGTGTCCCAAAACCCAGGCAGATAATCTGCTTGATCCAGCAATTGCAAGTAATCTTTTATCTGGGAAAACCTCTGTGGAGGGCATTTTACAACACCAGCACAAATAAACTTGCTTAACTGAAACCTTAATGCTCCATCAAAGTATACAGAATCTCAGACTTCTAGGAGAATTCATGTTGGAAGGCACTTTAGCAGGTTTCTAGCCCCAATTCCTGCTCCAAGCAGGGACACTCATGAGAGCAGACCAGGTTGCTCAGTGCTTTATTCAGTTTGAAGATGGCACAACCTCTCTGGGAAGCCTGCTCTCATGTCCAATTGTATTCATACTGAAAATATTTTTGCCTTATTCCAGTCAGAACCTCAGTGTTTCAACTTCAGGGTTCATTATTCAAAATATATATAATTGTTATTTTTAAGTGTTAATATTACATAATGATGCAGGGCTTTTCACTCAGCTTTGCCCTCAAAACGTAAGGGGTGGATAAATCTGTTAGCTCATCTTAAAAGTACACCAGCTGTTGCTTGTTTAATGTCTTGGGGAACAACTAATATACATTCAGAGCTATTCCACAACCAGATATGATATCTATTCTATAACCAGATTTGATATCTATTCTATAACCAGATATGATATCTTGCATTTAAATGTTCCTTACAGCAGAATAGATCCCCCATACACTTATATATCAAATAACCCTGCACTAACCAGTGGTTGTTTCTTTGGTGAAGCCTGGCAGCTGTTTAAGCACAAGCAGAAAATAAGGGAAAAGTAGTTCAGTATAAGACATGGGAAGCACTGCAGGAATGTGGCTTTTCTTCTGCACTGATATTTCACTAGGGAGAGTCGTCGTCAGCATTTCTGTCAGAAAAGGTCGCCTGGAAAGGAACTCCTGATTCATTCCAGTACACCTAAATAGCACAGCTCAGCAACTTCAAGTGATGCTACTAGAAACTCTTGGTTTCTCAACGTGATTGGGAAGCAGAAAAAATGCTTTTAGTTGATGAAATCTCTATTTAGAAACCTCATAGAAAGTTCCTGTAATTAAAAAATGTCTTTATTCTATTTAAAGTTCTGATCTGACACATCACTAAACTAAACAGGGACTACATGACAAATCAAATACAGTGAAGCACAGCCTGCTTCTTGAATTGGAGTCTGACACGATGTCCCTTGCAATATGCCTCAGGATATCTTCATTGGCCAGGAATGATGAAGAACACAGCCCTGCACCTCTGCAAAAGCAGTCACACTCCCTGGACATGGTCAGAGCTAAAATGTTTTAACCTGCTAATGACCCAGCAGCAGCAAGCATTGTTCTCTGCTCCAGAGGGTGTTCAAATTCTTGTCCTGCAAACATGACTTTCCCGTGCTTGCTAAGTTATCTCAGCCTCTCCTAAAGGAAAAGAACTTGTACAGCAAATGGTAAACAATCCTCAAGCTCTGTTTCATATTCACATTGTCTGGAGAAGTTACAACAACAAAGAAGATTTTTTTCCTCCCTAGGACTTTAATTCCACAGATTATAGCTCATATTTTCTGGCAAGGTATTCAGCTGCTGTTAAACACTTAGACAAGAAACAATGTTCTATAACTCATCAGTACCTTTCTCTACCATCCCTAGACAGTGTGCTGGAAGAGGAAATCAGTGTAACAGATTTGGATGGGTTTTTTTGATTTTATGGACAATTTATCACAACGAGGCAGAGCAAGAAATTGAAACAATGAACATACATAAACAGCAGAGAGAATCAGCCTGGTGACAGGATGAGCAGAGAGGCTTCAATGATTGTGCTTTGACATTTCAGGTTAATTTCTCCCCAAGGGTGGAAGAGACAATTTTGTCTTCAGAGCAATTTGCAGCACTCACTAAATAATGCAGTAATGTCAGCACATTGCCAGTATCTTTCAGGAGTTAGCCCATTTTCCCCACCAAACTCACACCACATTTACTGTGAGAGAGAATCTCCACGGTCCATGGCCAGAGGAATGCTCTGGCCAGCCCTCAGAAGGCTGGGCCATTGATTAAAGCAACAGAGTGATGCAAAAGTGAGGTCCCACCAAAACTCTTGTGCCTGGGAGATCAGACCTACCCATGCTTATTCAAGATGCTTTGACCTTCCTGCCATGACTGAAGTGGTGTGAAATGTTCACAAAAATCTTTGCCAAAATTATCCACATTCTTAAAGAACAAAGATCCATGTGGTATCTGCCAGAAACTCCACCTCACTCTCATAAATAGCAGCCATTTGGGTTTTTCCCCCTCCTTGAAAAAAGCAAAACTGCAAATACAGACTTTTGTGCCCAGATGAAAAGAGTAATTATAATAATATTAGTAAATGGATCCACTATACTGAGCACAGAAGGGAAAATGTTTCTTGCTGATAAGACTAATGTACCGATCCAGCAGGGATCTCCAGACAAGGACTTCAGGGAAGCTCCCTGCTGCACAGCATCCCAGACTAGTGATCCTGAAAACAACCTGCAAAGAGCTGAACCCAGTGGCAAGGAGACTATAAAAGGTCAGTAGCCTTTATAAAGACATTTAGGGGTGATTCCAAATATTCATTGCAGTGCATTTAAATAGCATCTTCAGTTTAAAAGTTTACAGTTCTTCCCTATCTCCTATAAGTGATTTTTTTTCTTCTCTGTTTGATACAGATTAGTGTTTCACAACTAAAAGAGTTCTTTATTACCAAAGTTAAATCATATAAAATCAGGAACACAGAAAAGATTTCAGTAGGCAAAAAGTTAATTCTCTAATGCCCCATGAATGAAATGTTATCCGTCAATTTACGAAGAAATACTTCCTCTTCTTTTTAATGCCAGAGAGCAGAATTAATGTCACAGCCCAATTTCTATCATACAATGTAATAACACAATTATGAAGCTGAGAAAATCCTAAAACTTATTTTGCTTGGCTTCCAGCCTGACAATTTTCAGAACTGTATGCAATCCATGGATTTGTTTCCCATTAAAAAATTATTTGTAAAGCTCCATTCATTCAAGATGCAGGAAGAGACAACTCAATGGCTTCTCAATTTAATCTGAACATCACTTGACTTTTCTGCTTGGCCTGCACTCACATTACAGTCTCCCTAAGTAGTTTCAAGAGCCCATATTGAAACAGAGTTTTGTACCAGATGACAATGAATTACAGGCCTGCCAAGTCACTCGTGCCAAGCATGCTACTCCCACACCTTCCACCTTCCCCTCCACAGCTGGGCTGTTCCCTTGGACATCCCTCTGCAGCATCACCCCAAGGTGATCCAGTCTGTGCCCTGCAAATCCACTTCATCTAGCACAAAGGAGGAGATTCAGCTCCAGAGTGGAACACCTAAAGATAAATGTCCCCATCTGGCTACATGTACACTAGGAGTCTCCAGTCAGGAGTGATCTAGGGCTGACTTTGGTGCCATCAGAAATACCCTAGGAGATCCCACATGACCTTCAGGCGCCACTGCACAACAGCCTGAGTCTCTCCTAGGATCGTGCTTAGCAGATCCATCCAAACACCTGAGTATTTGAAAGTATCTCAGGTGTTATGAAACCAAGCCTTGCCCTTCACCTTGACTTAATCCCATGCAGAAGCACATAGGATCAGAGCTTTTCGGCTCTGATCCAAAGAGAATGAATCCAAACTGCATCTGGCAATGCCCATTTTCCTTGCAGCACAGTGTTGGATTCATTAAACCTCACAGGACTGTGCTCACATACATGCACACACTAGAGAGAGAGAAAGAGGGAGAGAAGGAAGGAAGGAGCTTATGCTGTAAGCTGGTCACATTCAGAGCTGGCTCAACATTTGGAACTCTTCAAGACTGAAGTCTGTATGGCTCTGGAATGCTGCCTCACTCCATTGAAAGATGGGGTCTTTTGGAAAGCCAGAACTTAGATGCAGATTCATAATATGGCTAAAATTGTGGGAATGTTGGGATACAAGGATTGGGCCAGGCCTGTTTCCCAGTATTATAAAAATATTAAAGACAGAATTCATAAACAGAAAAATCTGTTCAATGAAGTGCATAGAAAATGAGTAATAATAAATCAGCTGCTGTCTCTGCTCAAATGTTTTTCCAAAGTTGCTCAGTTTATCTCCATTTTGGCTGCTGTGCTGCCCCATTGAGTGTGATTTGTGATTAAAGCTGTTTGTGGTACTTGTCTGCAGGCCAACACTTCTGGTGTGGCCATTTCCAGTATAGCTTATTTTCATTGACACAGGGACCCCAACACTGGCTTAAACCAAACAGCAAAGACTGACTGGGAGAGCAGGGTGGGTCCAGGCCATGTTGGGATTTCAGGGCACAGTCTGGGATGAGGAGAGAAGCAGGACCTATGAGGCAAACCAGGGTTTCACAGGTGTCACCATCATATTTTCTGAAAAAAACTCTTTGCCCAGTATTTTCTCCTGGGAAGCTGAGAAGCCTCAGAAAAAAAAGAAAACAATAATTATCTGATTTGCTTCTCCTATGTTTTGCTGCTTTGGAATGTGTTTAGACATTGTTTACCAACAGGTGACTGTTTCTTTGGTTTCATGTCAATTGTTTTTACTTAATGGCCAATCAGGGGCAAGCTCTGTCAGGGCTCTGGAAAGAGTCACAAGTTTTCATTTGTATCTTCTAGCCTTCTATAAGTATCCTTTCTGTATTCTTTAGTCTAGTTTAGTATAGTATTCTTTTATATAATATAGTATCTTAAAAAAATAAATTAGCCTTCTGAGAACATGGAGTCAAGTTCATCATTCCTTCCTTCATCTGGGAACCCCACAAACCCAACAGTGTGGGAATGGGGTCCATGGCTGGGCAGGAAAGGGCAGGGCTGTTGCAGAGGGGCAGATCAGCATCCTCCAGCACTGAGGAAGGACCAGTCCCTCTCTGGACCTCAGTTCAGCCGCCTACACCCAGGGATCTTGGATAAGGGAGCTACCATGGAACACAAACCGCAAATCTGCAAACCGCTAGTGGATGTGATAGAGGACCAAGAGAGAAAAGGCAGGTGAAGACCAGGAGCAATTCCCTGTAGCACCAGGTGCCTCTCAGGAGTTGTGAATGGGCTCCTGAAGGGAGATCCTGACAGCATACTCAGTTGAGTGACTCAGTTGAACAGAGTGCCTAATTTAAAGTTTACAGAATCATTGGTTCTTGGAGAAGAAATGACCCCTGTGAGCCAGAATGTGGTGACACCTGAGCACAGCTGAACAAGCAGGATCAGAGCAGAAAGGTGTTTAGCAAAAGAAAATGCATGGCCATTCCATTTAATGGATGTATAACAGGCATGGGTGGAGGTCAGAAGAGGCAGAAGCAGGACATGGTAAAAGCAGTAGGTGCAACACCCATGATGCTGAGATGAGGGGAAAGGAACATGAGGAGATATCCAAAGAGTATTACCAGTGACAGCCAAAAATCTCCTGGAGCTGATATAAAGGCATAAAAGCTCTGGCAGCAGAAATTTAAGTTGCTCGTTCTTTTTCTCTTTCTCCAAGACTCCCATGGATTTTCCTCAGTAAATCAGAGTCAGGGCTTGCTGACTGCTCAGTACACATCCACAGTCATTAATGGTGTCTTGGTATCTTTCATTAACTCTTTTGACACAGAAATGCTTTCCAAATGTAGTATCCAACCACTGACTGGTAGATGATCCTTACTAGCAGTTCTTTTTTGTTTCCCTTCTGGTTTGCCTTCATTTGGCATAACTAATATTCAATCTGAGGAGTTCACTTTCCACTTACTCAGAAAAAATGAAGCAGAAATCAGAGAAAAGAGGGCTTTTCTTATTTACTCGGTGATGGACCTTCAAATGTGCAAGTCCTGCTATCTCAGGTGAGAGATTGCTCATCTATCAGTAGTTAAGAGAGGGGGTAAAGTACCAGCACTTCTGGGTCATTGCAAGATGCTCTATGGACACAGACCACAAAACTTCTTTTTTTTTTTTAATTAAGGATTGACTGTCCAAGCATAGGCATAGAAGAATCTGGGAACCTGGCTTCTCTTCCCAGCTCTGATGCACCATGGTGGGATTGAGCTGCTGTTCATAAATTTTCCAGCAAATCAACTCACCTCATCTTCACCTACACATGTTGATAGGCTAAAGTGCCTAGAAAAATTTGGCCAGATTTGGGCATCAGGAAACATTAGCACTATCTAAACACTGCTCTGGATGTTTTAGTCCTTGCCTGATGCAGGGCCAGCAGCATGGATGCTCTCTGGACCCATTGCACTGATCCAAGCAGGCTTGGACACTGCCCTGACACTGGATAACAGCAGAAAGTGGCCCCAGTGCTCCCTTCTTCCCTCCTGCATCCCAGTCCTGGCTCAGGGAAGCAGAGTTTTCAGTGTTCCCAAGCAGCAGGAAGGCCTGATCCCAGGATCCCAGCCCCCGGCAGACAGTGGGCTCCAGCAGCAGGCCCATCCGTCCCCTGCAGAGGGCTCAGCGGTGCACGGCCTGGATGCTGGGCAAGGGCCCAAATCCTCCGGGTGGGATTTAAGTGCATTGAACACTTTCTGCCTCTGAAATCCCCTTTATTTTCTCCCTTCACACCTTCCAAATTTTGCAGCTAATGAGGCTGGGACCCTACACACAATAGTCTTAGTCCCTCACTATTTCAATTATTTTTCAACCTACATACTGCATAGACCAAGAAATAATATACAACAGGGTATAATCTTTTTCTGCTAACTATCCCTATCCCAAGATGGATTAGTTCTCCTTTATTATTGGTCCTTTGTCAGCCAGCCCAGCAAATGATAGCTGTATTACTGAGTTTAAATAATTATGTATGTCTATCCTAATAAGGAAAACATGATTTCTATTTTGTAACAGATGATCTTGTGGACTTCAAGCCTGCTATGTTGCTGCAGTTGGCCATAATTCTCAAACTGACTGGTTTTATTATAAATCTAAATTACTAAAATCTCATTAAGTTCTGACCTTTTACTTTACCACATGCATTTACAGATCTTATTTACCTGTCAGTCACATTTCTATGGGATAATCATGAGAATATCCTCCTGATGAAGGCACATGCTGTTATTCCAGGTAACAAAGCAATGCAATGCCAAAGAAAACTCTATCAGTCCAAACATCCTTCCTAGGAAAATGCCTCCTGCACCATCCAAAGGCTGGCAATATTAGCACTGAGCTGCTACTTCCTACACATTTGAGAGGCTAAAAGAAGAGATTAGACTGTTCTTACTCTACTAAAATATGGGAAATGCCTCTGGCAATGTCTGAGTTGGAAGATTAGTACTTTTAAAATTATTTAATGACCATGGTTTAATCTGTGGAAATCCCTGGACAAACAGGCAATACATGTATAATACTTAATTGATCTAAGCACACAGACCTAAACATTTGGGCTGAGCCAACTTCTTTTAGCCTCACCATTTTCAGGGAAAAAGTAATAGATGAGTGGATATGAAAAGTTCTGGGATACTTTCAGAACTTTGGAGATACTTATGAGCTGAGTAAAGTCCTGAACTATTGTTGTTGAATCTCATTTCTTTTTGGTACCTTGTAATTGAGTGATTGCAAAGGTTTACAGTAACCAACATATTCTAGCACAATACAAGATTATAAAACTGCTTTATTTTCCTGCCAATTATGTGGTGAGAAATATATGGCTGACATGTCTTGCCACATAGGGGGAAAAATCATTTCCCAATTATCTTTGTATATTTGTGGCTAAGAAGTTTTCTCATGAGTCACAAATCATTTTCTCATGGCACCAGTAGCCTTATTACATATGCAACTAATTTCATTCTGTAATCTAAAGCAGCAACAAAATGAACATTTTTGATATCTCTCCTGGCATTCAGTTATGAGAGGCTGCAATGATTTTTCTTTGTCTATGAATAGTAGTAGGTATTCTATTACCAGGATTACTATTGTGCTTTCAGTTGGCAATAAGGAATATAATGGACAGCACATTCAATGGTTCTGGCCTCAGCACATCAGTCACCATTGACTATTTTCTGTCAGAGCTTCAAAACAATGCCAGCTCAAAATCCATTTTCAAAGAACGCTTCTTTTACTTATTTATCACATGGAATTAATATTGGCCTCACCCTATTCTCAGTAAGATCAAGAGAAAGCTCTAAATTGATTACAGCAAAGGAGAAATTAAAGATTCCCTTTTAATTTGCTGACCCTTGAAAAGGAGACAATCCTAGTAACCACATTAAATGAAAGCCAACATAACTACTTGGCAATCAATAACATGATAAATATGTTTCATTTTGATGAACATTAGAAAATCTAAACAGAATGATTCTTGCTTGCTTGCTTCCTTTGTGTTTGTCTGTCTCCCCCCAAGAAGTGATCTTGTGTTCTCTGTTAGATATCATCCATTCTGAGAGTGATGTTTATCACTGGATATAGAGTTTTAGAAATAAAACCACTTGACAACAGAGCTTGTGTTACTAACTGGCTGTTTTAGTGTTGAAGTCTTTGTCATGAGAGTCTCTTGAGTTGCTGCTCTTTCCATGATCCGATTGTTTTGAATCTTTCCTGACAAGGAGATGTCTGATGCACACTAAATATTTTCAAAAAAAACCAGCCAAACCCTTGGCCATAACAAAAGCACTTCATAGTGATAAACCAGTCACGGGTATGTTGAAGTTTCTGTACAAAACTTTCAAAGATCTAGAGTTTTGAGACAAAGGCAAACTACCCTAAAATCTTGGAAAACCTCACACTGCAGCCTGCAAATGAAAAAGCAGCATGACTATTCCACCATGCAAATTGCTCCAAAGATTTAATTCATGGCATGAACCTAAGTAGGAATAACTCATCTCAAGCCTTCCAAGTCTTTAAATATCACAATACATTCTTTTACCAGACACCTTTGAATGGATCAGTGATGAATATTTTCAGCTCCACTTCTGAGATGCAACAGAAGATGAGGAATTTAGTGCCTCAGATATTATGTCCAGGGTGGAGGATAGGCCCCAGGAAAGTGAGAGAGAGCCTTGCCTTGTCAAATTACACTGCATTACTCAGAAGGCCACAAGCTCAGCTCAGCCACACACTTCCATGTGTAAGAGCTGACCCACAGGACACACCAAGAGAGTTTTTCACATTGTCTTTCTTGCAGGTCTGTCAGCTGTTTTAGCAAGGATCTGTGATGGATGATCAATTATTTAAGTGCAGACTCTTTCCACAACCCCCCTTGAGTTTCTGCTGACCCAGCAGGGGCAGAGATGCACAGAGATGTACATGAACACATGTTCATCTACCTGAAACCAAGGCTTCAGCATGGCCACAGCTCTTGAGAAGACCCTGATTTTAACAATCTTTGTTCTTTTAAAATGGATAATTTTTAACCCTTCCATTTTAGAGACTAAACCCCCTTATATTTTAGCATCTAAAAGGACTCCACAGACAGAGACAGTCACTAGCATTTCACTCTCTCCTTCCCAGGTCAGCAAAGTCAGCACCAGGGACCTACAGAACTGAGACAGTCCAACTGCAAGGGAAATGTTTTGCTGTAAAATCAGGCAAGACCAGCCCTAGCACAGGAACTAGAACTGTGTCAGTACCAACCTGTACCAAAGAGGCTCTGCAGATGTGGGGGGGGGGTGTTAGGATTACAAGCCCCATCCCAAAACCACTAATGACTTGCCTGTTTTTACTGGTCAAGAATCAGTCTGTCTGTACATCTGTGACTGCTAAGTCCAAATTCTTCTGCAAACCAGCACACTTCCAGGAAAGGAAAGGGAAAGGGAAAGGGAAAGGGAAAGGGAAAGGGAAAGGGAAAGGGAAAGGGAAAGGGAAAGGGAAAGGGAAAGGGAAAGGGGCCAAAAAATCCCCAAAAAACCAAAACTGAACAGAAACAGGAACCAGTTTAAGACAGGCATGCCTCCAAAGAAGAGTTCATTCTTGTTGCCTGAAAGTGTTCCAGCTCTGCCAGTTTTTTGCAAAGTACTGGCTGCTAAAGATTCTCCAAGCTCACCTGGCCTCCAGACCCTGGTGAATTTCAAGCAAGAATGCTGCAAATCAGGGAGTTTTCTTATCAAGCATCCACCCAAATCCACCTCACAGCACTTACAGTCACTAATGGCTCAGTCCCAAGCAGTGACAGAGCTCAGGGCCTGTTTCATCTTAACCAACTCACACTGACTGGCTTTAACTACCCCGTAAGGATTGACCTCACAGCTCTCCAACTGCACTTCTTCTGCCAAGTTTGTTCGTTTCAGTGTTTTCCTTTCAAGTGTCTCAAGAGCACAGTTCATACAACTCCACATAAATCTCAAAATTTACAGCATGTCTAAGTTATACACAAGATGGTCAGGAAATTATGTCTAATAGAAAACTGTCAGCAGCAGATTATGAGAGAAGTGTGTGGGACAGGTAATGATAAGGCAGAAGAGAAATACAAAGACCTGCAGGAAAACAAAAGAAGCAGCAGTGAGTCTGGGTACTGAGGCCTGGCATTTTTGCCAGCTTAATCACATAACTGGATATCACACTTTGACAACACTTGTTGGCAAAAGCAATCTTACCTGAATCAAAATATATATTTATTTGCTCCAGAAACTTAAAAAAACTGCACAAACCCTAAATGCCTGTTTTGTTGATTGAAGCTGCCTCTGAATCCAGAGTGTACTGAATCAGCCACCCCACCAGTCCTTCCCTGCTGCAGTGATGGGGTCTGAATGCCAGCAGGGAGGAGAGCAGGACCTGTGTGAAGGCACTGCCCAAAGTCCTCCCTCAGAGCCCTCCAGCATGCTCAGCCTGGGTCTGTCTGTGGCTGAGGGCATGGCAGGTGAGAAGGGCCATGGTGGATCTGTGCCTGAGCACAGGGTGGATGTGCTGGAGCCTGCCTCCCTCCCTCCCTCTGTCCCTTCACAGCCTCTGTGCCGCTGCCCAGAGCACCCTCCTCCTCTTCTGCGGTTGTATTTCCCAGCTGAGATAATTTCCCTGCCTTGCCAGGATGGACAGAAAGGAGGTTTGGTTTCAATAACATGGCAGACAGGAAGGACACTGCCCAGAGGATGTATTTCTGGCAACCTTTGACACCTTCCCCTTTTAACCTGGGTAAGAGGGAGGACAAGAGGAGTAAGTGGCTGTGCAGAGAAGCCTTCGCTGGAGGAGTGCAGGAGGAAACTTCCAGTGACAGAAGAGTGAGAAAGGGGCAGATTTGAGCCTGGCAATTCAGAAAAGCACATCAAGAGGGACACAACAAACACCAGCACAAACAGCTGCTGCTTTAAAGTCCAGCTGCCTGCTCCCCTCCCACCCTGCTTGCTCAGGTGCCTGCTCATTAAAACCCAGAGGGTTTTGTTCAGAGCCTCCTTCATGAAACTGTTTCCAAAGCCCCGAGCAGTCCTGCAGGACCAGGACAAATGGTCACAGCTTTTTGCAGCCAAACTGATCGTGCAGCCCAGGCAGTGATAAAACTTTGTTCCTCTACTAAATACATGTGTAGTTAGAAGATGTTCAAGGCAGGGTTTTTGTAGAGCCAGTGGTGCATAAAGTTAAACCACACTCATGTGCTTAGCTTTTTTGATTTTTTTCCCAAGTTAGGGAGGGAAGAAAAACAAGAGAAACTCAGCTTTTTAATATAGGTTTTGTCTCATCCTTCCTTAGTATGTAGTTCCTCAGGAAGAAAATTTATTCAGTTGACTTGAAGCTAATCAGCAGTGTTTTGAAGTTAAAGCAGCTTTTTGTTAGTCAGTCTTTTTTGGGGGGAAAGGAAGAGTTAATCCTATGCTTTTTCCATTATGAGACAAAAAACATCAGATACTGTCTTTTTCCTTTCAGCTTTTTTTCCCCTTTGCCTTTTTTTCCAAAGGTCTGGGATAGAATATCCACATCCCCATCCCTCTGAGCGTTTTTCTAATACGTTGCAAACACTCAGTGAAGAGCAGTGATTTTTCATTCCCATCCCCTCAGTCAGCTGAATCAGAAACCATGTTCTCCTGTCATCTGGCAGAAAGGAGCAGTGTCAGGGAGCCACAGCAGAGAGGTCACTGATAAAATGCACCTGGAAAATGAAATATGCACTGCCCAGAAAAGGACACACTCTGAGCAATGGCCAAGGTTTTTCTTTGGCCTGCAGCTACTTTAGCTATTATTTTTGAGATATTCAAGCCTAAAAAACAGGTTCTGGAATGGGATCCCAGGTGTTAGCTGGAATTCTCTGTGAGAATGAATGAATGGTTACTCAATTCCTTAATACAATGAACGGTTACTCAAGTCCTTAATACAAACACTAGCAAGGAGAAAATACTGCTTTTCATTCAATCCTGGTATACTTGACCGCAGACACTTTTCCCCAGCTGATAAATTGGAGCTTTTATTTGCATTTGGGTCCCTCTAGTGGAAAAAGGAAGAAGCCCGGGGACGGCTGCAGAGCTTGGACGGGACATGCTGCATTACAGAATCTCACAGTGCTGCGTTACAGAGCCTCCCCATCTGCAACCAGCAGCGATTCTGCACCTTTGCTTCAGCATTTAACACAAGGTCACACCGAGCCTTGGTCACATTAAGCTGTTGTGGTGGCAGAAGCCAAATATCAGCCCTCCATGCTCGAGGGGGCGTTTCTCCTCCCAGCCTCAAGGAGATGCCAGGATATTTATTCCACTTCTCCTGCAGCATTCAGGTGTGCTGGCTTGGGACAGCCCCACACAGCTGTGCAGACCGGGGCACAGCTGGCCTGGGGGCAGCTCTGGAGGAAAGGACACAGGAGCAGGTGAACACCGAGTGACCCTCAGTCAGCAGGGCACCTCCCCAGCCTCATTCACAGCTCGGGAGCAGCTCTGCAGGAAAGGACACAGGAGCTGGTGAACACAAAGTGACCCTCAGTCAGCAGGGCACTCTCCCAACTTCATCCAGAGCTGCTGCAAGGCTGGAGCCTGCAGGCTGAGGGAGATCCTTCCCCTCTCTCCAGTACTGTGTAGCCACAGCTGGAAAACAGCTTTGGGCTTCCAAACACAATGCAGATGTTGACAGAGCAGGTGAAGTCCCACAGTGGTCACCAGGATGGCTGGGGACTGAGGCACACTGCCCCTCCTCACAGGAGGAGAAGCTGAGTAAGACAGCCCTGCTCAGCCAGAGGCTGCAGCTCAGGGAAGGTGTTACTGCTGCCCACAGCTGTCTAAGGGACAGAAGGTGAAGTCCAGCTCTCCACAGAGGTGGACAGTGAAAAGACACAAGGCAAGAGACACAAGGCTCGAGCCAGAACAAGAGAAATTCTAAAGAGACACAAGGGGAAAATATTTCACTGTGAGGACAGTTCAGCAGTGGAGAAAGTATCTGGAGAGGATAGGGAATCTCCAGCACTGGGGATATTGAAGACTTGGCTGGACAAGGCCCTGAGCAACATGCTCTGATTTCAAATTCAACTCTGCTTGGAAGAAAAGATTGGGCCAGATGAAGTCTACAGGTTTCTCCCAATCCAAATTATTCTGGTTTGCATTTCTCCCACTGAATAACTCATCTGGACCCTGGCTTTGGTGGAGATTATTTTGAAAAGGAGTGGTGACTATAAGAGAAAATAGCTAAATAGAATAACCCAACACATGAGACTGTGGAACAGAAAGGGTATCTGAAAAACAAGTGTCAGTCTGCATCCATCCTGCCTAGCTTCAGATACCTGCATTAGGAGTATGGTCTTCCTCTCTCAACCCATTCTGGATCAACCTTCTATCTCTCCATCACTGAAGAAAGAAGCTGAAGCACAGAAGAGTTCAGTGACACATTTTCATCAGCAATTCAGCAGCTCTGCAGAACAATTCTTATGTGCTTCAAATCAAAGCATGTCACTCTTCAGACACATAGAATGGATTGGGTTTGAAGAAACCTTAAAGATCATCTAATTTGTGTCTTAAGCTAATTTTGCACACTGAAAACTTGTCATGTGGCTCTGATTCCTTCAGCTTCATGCTAAGGGGTGGATATAGACCTTGCTGGGTTTTGGTTCCAATTTGGTTATTGGCTTCAAACATTGTTGTGAGCCTCGGTTAAGGAGAGAAGGACAATTAGATGATGTCCATCCCTGATTTCTCAGCAGCTGCTCGCCCTTGTGATAGTTCCCCACAGCTGGGTCCTCTCGGGTTTGTTGTTGTTGGAATGGCTCCCAAGGTATTGAAAGTCTTTTTTCCCAGCCCCACACTTGAAGAAGAAGTCGAGATTCATTGGTTCTGCTTTTCAAGATTGTTTATTTTCTCTTATCTATAACATCCTTTCTCTGACCTGTTGAGATTTGTCTGGCAGGTCAAGTTGAGCACACTGACCACCCTAAGGGCAGTGTTTTCTTTTTATACTAAAAACTACATGTACTTTATTTACAATAATTTTCCAATACCTATCACCTATGTTAGACAGTCTGTCTCTACTCTAAACCAATCCAAAAGTGCTACCATCACAGCAGAAGATGTGATGGTGAAAAAGAAGGAGAAGAAGGAGAAAGATAGGACATGCCCGGAATCCTCCATCTTGCCTCTTGAACCCCTATGCTAAAAACCCCAAAATTCTACTTTTTCACCCTGTGATAAATTCACTGTCATTCTACTCAAACCCTTGTGGGTTGTAACTCTTCACACAAAGTTGGTAATTGTTTCCATGGGTTAAAGTTGAAGGCACAGGTGTCTTTGACTCTGTGCCAAGGTCTCTGAGCCCCCTGCCAGGGTCTCAGAATGTCCTGGATTCCCACGGGGTCCCAGCACACCCACTCCACAGTGCTGTCTCCTTGCTCACCTCCTGCCCACAGCTGAACCATGAATCAGGCTCACAGTGGTTGGGACAACTTTGCATTCTCATCCTGGGTACCTTCCTTGGCAGGATTGCCCAGCCCAAGGCTTTGCTGTCTGGCAGAAACCAGTCCATCCCTCACCTCTGCCACTGCCCATCCCTGTGGGATCTCCATGGTGGCACTGCTTTTTCCTGTGGTGGTGAGTGATCCAGAAAGGCTCAGCAGCCTCTGCTCCTTCGAGGGAAGTACTTACCCACTCTTCCCAGGGTACAAGAGCCTGGCTGGGAGTGTCCCTGGCAGAAAACTCCTGGGCAAAGGAGACAGCTGGCATGCTGGAGCTGTGCAGCGAGTCCTTGTGGCCCAGGGATGCTATCTGCTATGACAAAGTATAAAGGATATTCACGTTTATCAGTGCCAAATTCTGACAAAGGAACTCTCAGGCCAGGCTGCTGATGCTGTGCCAAGCACCTTGACCTGCTCTCAGCCACCCCTTACTGACCAAAACACCCCATCCCAGCCAGCAAAAACCAAAATGCCACACTGGGGAGCTGTAGAAATGCCTTAGCTTGGCTGGGACTTCAACCACATTAGCAGGAAACTGTTCCATGCAGAGCTGTCTGCTACAGTGAGTTTTGGAAATGATTACCAACAGTAAGGGATTCAGGACTGTCTTACACCAGGTTCTACAAGGGGTGCCCACAAGGTTATAAAATATATATCCCTCATTACTACAGGTCTGCTTTCAGTAAAAGCTGAAAGGCTGGGCTACATAACAACCTCAGAGGGCTGGTAAAGCAGCAAATAATTAAATTAAGAAAAAAATTACCATTTCACCAAATTTGGCTATAATTTCTGAGAACAAATTAGGCAAATCATGATCCTAAAATCACTTTATTGTGCTTTTGGGTGCTTGTTCCCAATGTTAGAAGAGCCAAGTTTCAGAAAACAATTTTATAAAAACTTTGATGTGAATAAAGCAATATTTAACCCCCAAATTTAGACTGCAACTGAATGAAACTTCCTTCCAAGAATCACAGTCCACAGAAACAGGAGAATTGATGAATTTCAGCCAAAGGGTTTTAAGTTTCAAGGAGTTTCAGTAAGAAAAGCAGGCCCTAGGGTGGAAAACTGTTTGGCAATACAGGCATACAACTGCTACCAGCTCCACCTATAACATGTTCAAATTAGTGTGTACTGCAGAGTCCCTAGTAAAAAGCAGATTAGAGACTTTCCACTATTATTTGCATTGATACTTACCATGAGAATAGCAATGTTTCATCTGTGAATAAAAACATCAAGTCTAAGCCTTTCTGGCACCACATACAACACTTGCATTTTCTCCCACATGTTAACATGGAGATCCACAGGCAACGTGCCAAGAAGACTGAAGAAGCTAAATTCACTGTATAAATAATTCAGGATCAAAACCACTGGTGGTAAATCTGGAAAGTCACCATCTGACCTACCATATGTGGTTACTATGGAAATCACTTTCTCCTTTAACTTAATATACTCAGTAGTGGGAACCATTTCCTCACGATTCACATGAATCTCAGGCATGTGCTCCACTGCTAAGCACCAGTGAGAAGCTGCTTCTTGCAGTGATGTTTTAATACCTTGACGGCACCACAGGACTGGAAAGTGCCACAAACTGGGCCTGAGTTAACCAGAGGGAAGCTGAATATGTGCTGCAAAAGCAAATCAGAAGAGGGCCTGGCACCCAGTATTGCCATGTGGTCATGTCAAATGCCAGTAATATCAGTCCCAAGTCAGTAATGAAACTGTGGCTCACAATGAATAGGCACAGTGAATAGGCACAGCTTCTTTCCAACACAAAGATGAGGTTCATGGCCACCTGTTTATAAAATTTGTTCTTGATTGGATTAAAAAGAATGGGTTTGTCATATGAAGGATTAAGCACAGTGTAAAAATTCAAGAACTCAGAATATCTTACTTGCCCCTGTTAGTTCTACATTGTCTGCAGAAGTAATTTCACTTGTCTATGTCTGAAAATTTGAAATACTTAATTTGGTCCCTTTGCATCCATCAAGGTGTTTTAATAGATGGGATATCCTGGTCATTGCAGCATCAGTCAGGAAGAAAAGCAGTTTCCAGGCTCCAGAAGAGAGGCCTTACCTCGCCCAGATGTGGAGTGCACATTTCTGCTCCTTCCAGCAGCTGGCTGTAGAAATCTGTGTTTTGCACATTGCAAAGGGCTAGGAGGATTCACCCTGATATGAGCTGTGAATCTCCAGATGAGGTAGTGTGGGGGGAGCTGTAACTTTCAACAACCACACTGCTCTTGAATGACAGCAGCTGTGATTCTTATTATCTTTAAATACAGTTTAATATCTTTTAATAACTGCTGTTCATTATTATTTTATTTATTCAGATATACCTCTGTTATAGCCAGCATGGGCAGCAGTAATGCCTTTTACAGTTACTGGGAGGTTTCAGCACTGTTCATTGGTCAAGATCATCCATGTCTAGATATTATGAAGTATTACACACTTTTTTCTATAATTCAAAATCTTTTCCCTGAGACAGAGTAGGTGAAGTGTCTGGGAGAGGTGAAGGGTCTGTGGAGCTAAAGCTGAAGGAGAGGCCGCGTTCCAGAGACAGCGAGGAGACAGAGAAAGAAAAACAGAAAAACCACGAGGTCAATCTGCCCCCGACCTAGGAATTCCTCCGATAAAGAAGAATTAGTGCTAAGTGTCATGCAAGATGAATATGTATGAACTTATTGTGAAACTGTATGCATATGCATTTGGAAGGGGGATAAAAGGAGGTCTGAAATCTTCAGGGGTACGCATGCCCTTTTGGGGAGTCTTGTGTCCGGTGCGCGTCGTAATAAAGCATACCGGGCTTTACAACTTTTACAAGTTGTGAGGTTTCTTCTTTTCTCCGCAAAACATTTTGGCGAGCCAAGGCAGGAGTTCTCTGTCCCCGCGGGGGCAGGGGGGATAGACGGACCTCCAAGGCGCGCCCCAGGATTTTTTCCTGGTGGGGCTCCGCTTGTCTCAACTTGCCACCTGCGAGGACAGACAACGACCCGCTGGCCTGCGGAGGAGAATACGGTATGTATGGGGCCCCAGGGGGGGAAGAACAAGGAAAGAACAAGGGAATTAACGACCCAGAGACGTCTGGGATCAGCCGATAGAGCGGCTGTATTAGAGACGGGGTTCGTTCCATCGTCCTGATAGAGCAGGACTGCCAGCGGCTCCGGGTAAGCTAGCTGCAGCTGATAGAGCGGCTGTATTAGAGACGGGGTTCGTCGCCTCGTCGTCCTGATAGAGCAGGACTGCCAGCGGCTCCGGGGGTAAGCCGGGTGAACCCGTGTATGCGTGTATTAGAATTCAGATTCTGATAGGGCAGAGCTGAATTCGCGTATGTTTCTTCTGTTTGTGCGTGTGTGAGTGGTGTCCGGACACTGTGTTGCTGTATGGTTAATGTGTGTGGCCAGTGCACTGTGTTTGTGATCGTGCAGGTGATATGTGTATGGTGTATAAAAGAGAGTAAATCTACAGTGCCCTACAGTGCGGGGATGGGTCAGTACTCCCCGTGTTTGAAGCAGCCGAGTGAGGCCAGAGGCGCCGGCTGCAGCAGGCTGCGGGGGCAAGGAGAGAAGTGCCTGCGGAGAAGTGAGTGGAGGAATGTCAGTGATGGTATTTATCGTGTTTGAATGTAGTGATTTGTGTAGATTTGGTACATTTTAACCGTGAGTATGAGCTCAGAGAGTTCCTTTGCCTTGGATGTTTGGACTTGATCTCTAGACTGTGTGCTGTTATTTTGATTGTGTCCAAGAAAAATTGATTTGAGTAAATGCCGAATTATGGTGTGCTGTGTTGTGTTGAGAAAAGTGAGCACTTTGAGAAATATGCCCTTTCCCAGTGATTTTGTGTGGTGATTTTCTTCCGCTGCATTGTGGTAATTTGATTCTCAGACTGTATAGTGGTGTTTGTGGAGATTTTAAGATTTTGTTGCAACAAGAGTAGCATTTTACATAGGAGAGCTATAGTACGGTGATTTATGTTTAACTTCGATAAAGTGAGTTAAAGGAATTCCAAGAATTCTCCCCCTCACAGCAATTCAAGCCTTGGCTCTAGTGAATTTGAGATAAGGCGGGGGGGGGAGGGGGGGGGAGTGCGTGTGTCTGTGTCTGCAGGTATATCAGAGTTTTGGCTGTGACTAGCACAGCCCTTTTGCAAAGCAGCAAAACAAGTGTAAGTAGACACAGTGCTTAATTAGATTGTGCAAGAAGAGAACTAGAAAAGACTGATATTTTGTAAAACAGAGTTTATATAGAAGGGATGAATGAGATGAATTAGTTAATGAGACTTATGAGATTTATGAGACTTCGGTTGGTACTGCAGTAAGTCTTTACTGGAAACAATCTGCTGAAAGGATTTAAAGTTCTCTGTAATAAACAGAATAGCCAGCCTTTGTGGGCAATTTTGGGGAGCCTTTGGTACATCAAGAGGCCAGCAGGCTGTGTGAGGTGACAGTGGCTGCGCCCTGGGCACAGGGACAGCTCTGGCTGCCCTGTCTCCCCAGGGAACACGGGAATGGCCTGTGAGCAAAAGCTGGATGTGCAGGTATTATTGCAGTGCGGTGTTTATGAGAAACACTGGTATTGCTGTTTTGCTGTTCCAATAAGTGTCAGGGTACACGCCCCGAGTGTAAATTAAAGGTTTCTGGTCAAGCGGATTCAGAACCTAAGGTCTTAGAGCTTGTGTGTGGGAATCACATCTGATACCTGCCACCTGGAGCTGTGTGTATAGGAGGAAAACTGAGAAACTACTGTGAAAGTCTGTAAAAAAGTTTGAATAGAAGCAGGATAAGGCAAGGAGAAATAAATAATAAGAACTGACCAGAGCAAACAGGTTCCTAAATTAGCCCCTTTTGGGAGGGGCTCATTGGGAGGAGGTTGCCAGTAAGAGCAGCTCAGAAAATAAAAAGATTTATAGTGCTTCATTGCTGTTAGTACTGTTTTATAACAGGAAGATAAATGGGATAGTTTTTGTATGCTGAAATGTCTTTTGTTTTAAGAAATCACCCAGAATGACAAAGAGACTGTGAGATCAGACTGCTCTCTGGTCTTGGCCCCTGAAAAGGAAAACAAGGCAAAGAGAAAGCAAATCAAACATGTTGTTCAGCATGCAGCATAAGATAGCAACGTATGAAATCAGGCAAGGATTATCACGCTGAAATGCGAAGCAATCACAGTTCGCAAAATGAGTACATATGATTTGTAAAGGCTTCCTCCCAAGGTAAGGGAGGAGGGGTAAAGGTAACCTTCCCAAAAGGGAAGAATTTTTGTCAGCACAAGGGTCATGTGTTCAGTTTTAAATAAAGCTTTAGTACCTGTGGAGAATGTTTATGTTGTAGTGTGGGGAATGAACAACTGGCCAGTCTGAAAAGGCATACTTTTGAAAACCTTTAAAGTAACATGCGTACTATGTGTACCTAAAAGCTTTTGTACAATTCGCTCAATTTGCTAAATATTCTCAAATGAGAAAGGTTACTCTGGAGGCAAATAATATAAAGATGTTAGGCTTAATATTAACAGACACTGAAATTAAGAAAGACATTAGTAAGGAGATATTAGAATAAGTAAATAAGTGTTTTCAAGGGTATGGGCCTCTGCTGCACCAGGGAGAGTGAAAGATGCTCCCCCATGGGATGCTCCCCCATCAAGCTTAATGAAAGAACACAACCAGTGAGAACTGAGTAGTACCCTCAAAAGGAAGGTAAGGAAGGAATCAGTCCAATAACTGGTAGTACTGGATTAAGAGCTGTCAATAAGATAACACAGAATTTGTACCCTGTGGTAGCAAATCCATAGACCTTACTAACTTGTTTAACACCTGAGCTAACCTGGTTCACTGTTTTAGGCCTAAGAGATGCCTTCTTTTGCCTCCCTATCCATGAAGCCAGCCAGAACATTTTTGCATTCAAACACAAGCTCACACAGTCCATGTGCCTGAAGGCTTCAAAATTCTCCACTCCGATTGGAGAACAGCTTGCAAGGACCCAGAGTCCCAGGAAGCTCCACAAGAGGAAAGGAGGCTGTTGCAGTACGTGGATGATCTTCTAGTAGCCACTCGGACGAGGGAAGCAAGAGAAGCCTGGACGGTAAGCCTTTTGAATTTCCTAGGACTCCAAGGATGCAGAGTCTCAAAGAAAAAGGCACAGGTAGTGAAACAGAAGGTAATCTACCTGGAGTAAGAAGTGAGTGCTGAGCAGCAGACTTTAAGGCAGGGAAGCCCTATGCCAAACCCTGAACCCCAGACAACGAAAGAACTCCAAACCTTCTTAGGCATGGCAGTGTAGTGCCAGCTGTGGGTTCATAATTGTGGACTGTTCTCCAGACCCCTCTATGCTCTTATTGCCAATGGGAACTGAGATCTCCAGTGGACAAGAGACACCACACGGGCCTTTCTCCAGCTAGAGAGTCCCCTCATGTCGGCTCCAGCTTTGAAACTTCCAGATGTAAGTAAAGCATTCTTTCTATTTTTCCATGCAAGGAATTGCTCTGGGAATATTGGCTCAGGACTTGGGTCCATACTGAAGGGCAGCTGCTTACTTCTCTAAGCAACTAGATGCAACAGCCAAAGGATGGCCAGGTTGCCTCAGAGCTGTAGCAGCAGTTGTGCTGAACATTCAAGAGGCACACAAGTTTATCCTGGGACAAAAATGACTGTGCTAGTGTCCCACACAGTGTCTGTAGTACTGGAAGTAAAGGGTGGCCACTGGCTTTTCACCAGAGAGGTTTCTGAAATACCAGGCCATCATGGTAGAGCAAGATGATGGAGAGATAGTGGTGACTAATATTGTCAACCCAGCTTCTTTTCTCAGTGGAATCAAGGAGAAGCAGTACACCATGATTGCCCAGAGACCACTGAAGCTACCTACTCCAGCCGCCCAGACTTAAAGGACACTCCTCCGGACGATGCAGAGACCTGGGTCACTGACAAGAAAGCGACATTGCAAAGTTCACAGTGACTACCTGCAGAGAGGTAATAGAGTCTGGACCCTTACCAACAGGTACCTCTGCACAGGATGCTGAGATAAATGCATGGACCCATGCCTTAGAAACAGCAAAAGGCATTCAGAGTTGTGCATGCACATGAAGCCATCTGGAAGGAGAGGGGACTGCTGACCTCACAGGGAAAGAAGAGACAATCCAGCTGCTGGAAGCAGTTCGGCTACCTGAAAAGGCATATTAAGGCACACCAGAGAGTGAGCTTAAAATTGGAGGAAAGAAATGAGCTGGCGGATGGAGAGGCAAAGAAAGCAGCAAAGGGTGAGGTACAGATTTTCCTCGAAGGTAAGCCATAATACAATAATACTAATCAAAAGAAACGTACAACTGCAAGGGGTGGGCTACCATTGAAAGAGAGCTAGTAATCCCCTCCCATTTTCGTGGTTACTAGTGAAGGAAGGGCACTAGAAAACACACTAGGGCCTAATTACTTAAAGCCTTTTATAGAGTGTGGCTCCTTTCTCGAAATGACCAAGGCTGCGAGTGATACAGAGTGCACTGGAATGAAGTGTTGACTTTGAAGTAGTAATCCCCACAGGCTTTCTAGAACACACATCTGATTGAAAGGACTGTTGTATCATTGTCAGGAATCTATATGCCACTATCACTCAGGTGAGCTGATAATGTGATCCTTGCCTCCAGACTAACCTCAAAATACCCCGGGCCAAAACTTGGTCAGACTGGGAGAGGCCATGGGCCTGTATAGCAGTGGCAAATCAACTTTTCAGAACTCCCAAGGAAAGGGGGGTATCAGTATTTACTGGTATTAATGGATACATTTTCAGGGTGGCCAGAAACATTCCCCACCAGAACTGTCAAAGCTCAAGAGGTGACCAGATCATTTTTACAAGAGATAATACCACGCTTCAGAGTTCCAGCCACAATATCCTCAGATAAAGAATCACCTTTCATTTCCAAAATAGTGCAACAGATTAGTAGCCATCTGGGCATAGATTAAGAACTTCACACCCCATACTGCCCCCAATCAAGCGGCCAGGGGGAGAGAATGAATCATTTGATTAAGCAGCAAATCGTAAGACTGGGGCAAGAAGCTCTTCCACTAGCACTATTGCAAATTCAAACTAAACCTTTTGAGCTAAAGGAATGCTGAATCCTTTTGGAATGCCTTATAGAAGACAATAGAATACAAGGGAATGTCCAGAATGTCCACTTACATGGTGGCATTAAGCAAACAGCTCAGAGTAATTGAGAAACTTGTGGCTGGAACTCGGAGCAGGGAGTTGGATAGCCTGGGGTTGATGTATATGTTAAGTCTCTTACAGAGAAGACTTCGGAACCACAGTGGGAGAGACCACTGCAAGTACCTCTCACCACCTTCACTGCAATCAAAATCAAGGAGCAGAATGCTGGATCCATCACTCTCGAGTGAAGAAGGCCCAGAAGCCCCTTCAGGAGTGACACCAGGAGACAATGAACTGAGACTAAAACTTATTCGGGCAAAATGAGTATATTGCGGTCGGGAGTAGCTCATACTTTAGTGTACAGAATTGTTTTGTATGGAATTATAACTGAAGTTTTAGAACTAGAGAGTACCTCTACCCAAAGCAATGCTGAATGGCCTTGGTCCCTGGCATTTAATCAGTATACTGGATCCATAGGAAAACCTTTTGAGATAAAGAAGGTTTATATTAAACATATCTACTGTAGTAATCCACGAGAATCAAGTATGTGAGCAGTAAAAATAGCAAGAACAGGAGCTGTAAACACTTCAAGGAATCTGAAGAGAAGAAATCAAAGTAAAGTGCTTAGTCATCAATAGGATGGCTTATGAGAGACCAGATGTAATTAGTGTCTGAACCTCCCCTGGTGTATATGAGCACCAGGAAGTCTGTGATGACCTAAGTGAATCAGACTGTTGGTGTAATTTCACCCTGACACAGCCTGTAGAAGTGACCTGCCTTTGAGCTCAAGTTACTGTCAGATTTTCATTTGAATTCAAAGTGGACACTGCACTTTTTACCACAGCGGGGCCTTATAAGGTGATTTTCCTTATTTATAGCTATCCCTTTTCCTACTGAGATTTGGATCAGTGATTGTCCCAGTCTGAGGTGGTTGGATTCTGCTTAAAAGAGGTAGAGAGAGAGAGACCCCCTCAGAGCTCAGCAGCAGGCTGTAGGATTTTGAGCATCACTTTTGTGCTGAGTGTTTCAAATAGCAGAAACCTGATCCCAGTTTCTTCTGAGGCACTGCAATGAATTTAGGCTTTTCTCTCAAGATTTCCCCTCCATTATCTTCTGCCCTGAACACAGTCCACAGCTTGATCTTAGCTAAGGGCAAGGTGGGTGAGCAGGAGAGACATTCCTGCTTGCCACACATCTGGGAAATCAGGTGCTTTGGAGGGAGAGAAAGAAGTTAAGATTCCCTGAAGTCTCTACATTTCAGAACAAACATCTGTCTCAAGTATGACCTAAACCTCTGTCAGATACACTTGTGAAGTGTGTCTGAATTTGTAGTAGGAGCCCAGCACATCCCTCTGGCAGGGAGGGATGATCATGGACAGAAAGCAGTTCCTGTTCCCCATAACAAACATCTAACTGGCATATTAGGGACAAGATTAGGAGTTTTAAATAGAATTGATTCAGAAATACTGATGAATAAACTGGCTGCTGCAGCAGGTAGCCTAACAAAATTGAAGCAGCCTTTATAGTAATCTCTACTGGCATTAGGAACTAGCCAGTGACAGATTTCAAAAGTACTGCCAAAGTAAAGAAGTATGAACAGGCCGGGGACCAAGACCACAAATTGATAGTAGAAGCACTTAGTATAGTTCAAGATAATGTGTCTTTAGCTTTCAGTTGTATACAAGCACAGTTATGGATACAAGCAACAGCAGCTCTGATCATATAGGAAAGGGGTGAAGGTAATTTTCCAGCTGAAATTCAGAAAATTGAATGGGATAATGCAATTGATTTTGAAAGGAAGTTTTAATCCTGGTGGATTATGGTGAATTTCACCTATGATCCTATTTCTAATGTGGCCACTGCCTTTGTGCTTACATTATGTAATGCCACTGTTTATGTTATCCATCCCATCATTGCCCTAAGATTAAACCATGAAGAAACAACACTCTATCCTTCAGAACATAGAGTGTGGGCACAAAAAGATGAATGAAAAGTGGCAGGTAGTAAACTTAGAATCCTGCATTACTAGAGAACAAATGGGATTCATTTGTGAAAGCAATACTGCTAATGCCCAGGATGTGTTTGGACACTGAACAGAGTATTTGTCACTTTGAAATTCATCCAGTCACTGACCAGAAAACTGTGCTCGTATATACTGGAAAAGGGTGTATGTTTGAGAACTGCTTGTGCTGCTGTACAAATTAATAGCAATGATGTTATTCTGTCTAGTAGAAACCATTCTAATCTCTGTATTTGTATTTGTAATTTTGTTAAGATTATTGGGTGTGATTTTTCGTATTTGGTACCAGTAACATCCCACCAGCTGATTACAGCCAATTACACAATGTATCACAGACTACCACCTACCCCTATCGGGGCGAACTAAAACAATTAATTAAGCACCAAGACCTATTAGAAGTCTTGAAAGAAATCCGAGAAAGTGGAGAGAAAACCTTAATTACTGTCCAACATGGTACAAAAGAAATAACCAGAGTTCTACAAAGAATAAAATACGGATAATCACTGGTGAGATGTGATCTTTGGGTGATCACCAACTGCAAAATGGAATCTTTGATAAGTTGTGTCACCCCATTGTAGTTTTACTAATATTAGTTGGGATAAGCTTAGGATTGTCTATTATATTGTTAATTTGGAACTGTAGGATGCTACAACGAATAGCTGTACTAACCTCTTTGTCGAATGTACATGGTAAAGCGCTAAAAGACACTTATTGTCGTGGAAATTTTCCTTAAGTAAAAGAATTTACTTATTTCCTAGGAAAGGGGGGAATGAGACAGAGTAGGTGAAGTGTCTGGGAGAGGTGAAGGGTCTGTGGAGCTAAAGCTGAAGGAGAGGCCGCGTTCCAGAGACAGCGAGGAGACAGAGAAAGAAAAACAGAAAAACCACGAGGTCAATCTGCCCCCGACCTAGGAATTCCTCCGATAAAGAAGAATTAGTGCTAAGTGTCATGCAAGATGAATATGTATGAACTTATTGTGAAACTGTATGCATATGCATTTGGAAGGGGGATAAAAGGAGGTCTGAAATCTTCAGGGGTACGCATGCCCTTTTGGGGAGTCTTGCGTCCGGCGCGCGTCGTAATAAAGCATACCGGGCTTTACAACTTTTACAAGTTGTGAGGTTTCTTCTTTTCTCCGCAAAACATCCCCTCAACAGCTAGCCAGTTGTGTGTTGATAGACATTAAGAAGCTATAAAATGGGTCACTAGTTCTTTCCAGAGCCTGACCCAGCTCTGCATACAGGGACCATCACCATCCAAGATTTATTTTACCCCCCACAACCTGCAGTGCCAGTGTGCACTTTTCAAATCCAGCCAAATGGGGGTGGATCACACCTGTTAAACCATTGTCAGCAACATGCATCAAGAAGTAGCAAAAACCTCTTCACTGTGGATAACAATGACAAAAAAGGTTCTGATTTGGTTTCATCTTAGCATTGCCCTTTCCCAAAGTGCAACACTCAGCACACTGTGTTTTGGACTCAGTGTGCAGATTCCCTGCATCTATTCTCAAAACATTTACTAAGTGATAGAAAGGACACTGGTTGCCACCAAAATTTAAAGGGAACAAGCCTGATTATAAGGGGCAATGCATAGCTCACACTGTCAAGCAGGAGAGCTCAAAACAGAGGACCTTGGAAAGGCACTTTGACCAAAACCTCCCCTCCTGGAGTAGGCTGGCTGCTCTGCATGCCCAGAGCACACAGGTGAAGTCTGGTCCCAAAGTTCTGGAAGTCTCCTAAGAGGAAATGTGGCCCTTGCACCTTCAAACATGGGACAGCTGTAGTGGGGACACAGTTAAGAGCTGCACCTCAGCAAGTCTGGCCAGATGTGTCAAATGGCTCCATTGCTTCATCAGTCATTACAAGGCTGTATAATTAATCAAGAGAAGAACAAATATCTGAAACAGAAGCTTCAACCTTTCAGCTATATGTGTGTTGAGGTATAATAGTCATAGAAATAAAATTTTTAGTCTTCCAGGGCAGCTGAGTCACAGGCTCTGCCCCAAGGGTGTGGGGTGAGCTGAGCCTTGCACTGACCCCTCAGAGTGAGCAGAGGGGTACCCAAAGAGTGAGGTGCACCTCTGCAAGCTGAGGTAGCCTGGCTGTCCCTGCCCCTCAGCCCCACAGTGGTGCTGGTGAGCCTGCCTCTGCTCCTGCCTCCTGCTCTGGATGCACTGGAATGCACTCAGGGAGAGCCACAGCACACTCCCAGGGCTCAGGAGCTCCATCTCCTCCAGGGGCATGCACAGCTGAACTCGTGCCCAGACTGGCTCAAACCTGCCAAGCCCAGCCCCAGGCATACACAGCCCTGCTCCTTGCATCAGTGAGCTCCATCAGTCCAGCATTCCCATGGGAATGGCACTGCACTCCCAGCACACTGCTGGGCCATCCATCTCTGCACTCTGCATGGCAGACATCTCCTTCCCAGGCAGGCAGATAAACCTCTGGTAATTAAGTGAGCCCCAGCACCTTTCATTATCTTGCAATCACACACTATTAAGCTGAGTCTCCTTCCCTTCTTAACTTTCATGTGAGAACTGCTGGGATGCTTCATTCTGAAAATGATGGATGATCTCTAAATGGGCAAAGAATCTCAATTTCCTCCCATACAATTAATATTGCCTGGCTTAGGCAGACCAGAGATACCCAAGAGCTCTGCACATAAAATTCTCCTTTACTTCAGCCCACTGACATTCAAAAGCTATCTCAACATGTCCAAAATGAAAAAGAAACAGCTGAGAGGTTTTGCACCACATTTTGTGGTCTTCATGGCATCCAAGTCACATCTTGCCGTAAAGGAATTTTTCTGATTAGCAATTAATGATGTCAGGCAAACACTGAACTCACAACTGTTGCTCGGTTATTTGCACAACCATGTCCACCCATTTCTGTAGTGAATGCATAAGAATTTGCATTATCAGGAAATCCAAATATTTGTACTCTCAAAAAAAGTCCAGAGAAAGATTTTTTTGTTGTTGTTGTTTTACACAATAAGATCCAGGTTTCATCTACTGAAGCAAGAGAAATCTTTGGCTCTCCACCCAATTCACAGACAAAAGCATTCAGGCCTACAGTTATCATAAACCAAAGAGAAATAATTATTTGGTCTTTACATGGTTTTTTGTTTATTTGTTTGACTAAAACCAGAAATTTTTCTCCTCATTTTTTATTTTGAAAATGAAGTGATTTCTTTCATGCAGTATTTCCAAAGGAATATTCCAACTGGCTTCAGCGACTCACATATTTGTCCAATAAAGAAAAGAAGAAATGTCACTGCAAGACACAAAAGCTCCAGAGTCAGACAAAGAGGACTGCTCATGAAGAGTGCATTTTGCTTCACTTTCTCCAAAACTCTTTTCCTCAGTAAATAATTCTGAGTTCTTGTTCATCTACAGATCTCAAATACCATTTCTGAGAGAAGCCTTTACACTTAAAATAAAAATTCACTCTTTTCACATGCTTTTCAGAAAAGGGTTGTACATACACTTCACATGCAAAATTATTTCTAGCCACCCACACTAGCTTCAGTAACCACATATTCCAATTTCCATAACCCATTTTCTTCCCCTCTCTTCTCCCTGAACTGTCAAATCCTTCATTGCACTGTAATCTCCTTTTCTATACAATTTCTTTTCAAGAACCTAATTTATTTTCAGGTGCTACAAAATAAATAATCATTTTCAGAATTGATTACCAAAGCTAAAATCTGGGCTTGCTGCTGCTGACATTCTACTTGTAGTCCACAAACATACACATGCACAAACATTAAGAAAAGTAGGAAAAGTTTGACACTAAGAAACAAAACCCATGGGATTTCAGAATTAAATACTGTTGAATTTTACATACTCCTAAGGCTATGTTCATACTTGCAGTAGAGATCCAGTCTGTTCAAAAAAGAAGCAGTCAAGTTGCAGTTTCCATCCCACAACTTCAGCCTACCCAAAGCAGCAGATAGGACAGAGTCCTGACCATGTTTATCCAGCTGACTTAAACCCCATTTTCCTGTCTCAGACTCAAACTGGCTTCTCTGAGGCAGGCTGAGGTACCTGTACTAAAATCCCTGTAAGTTACACAGAGTTCATCATGTATCACATGCAACACCACAATAACAGATACAGCATACTCCACTAGAAATGGAATTATTCATTCTCTTGCTTAAATTTTCCATCTCTGTTCTTCAATAAAAATGAAATTGTTATAGAATCCCTGATCTACTGCAGCCATTTAAGTTGGTTCAGGAAGTTACAAGAGGGAAATGGAGAATGACAGTCCCAAAAAAAATTGAAAAGGAGGATCCAGCCTTCATAGCAGCTGAAAACAGCTTTAAACTCTCCTTTAAAACAGTAAACAGGGTTTTTTTCCAAAGTGTCCCAGTCTGATATAACTCTGCTACTGTTTTCTTGCTTTGACTTCAGGATTAGGCTCTACAGGTGCATTTGGCCACCACATTCCAGAAGGTCTGTCAGGATATTCAGCCCCAGGTACACTGACAGTACTAGCTGGTTAATAAGATCTCAACGAAGAATTTTTGGGGCCAAAAAATCAGGGTTTGTCATAATTTATGCATTTTCCAAAATCTGTTTATTCTGATAGCATTTGCCCTAGAAAGAAACTGAACACATTGTGAAGTTCATGTATTCTATTTGATCCTTTTGGAATGCCAGTTTTTATTTTCTTTCTCTTGAAATGGACTTTGGAACAAAATTCAGTTACAAAAGTTAAAAAATACTTAAATTCAGACCAACCACTTTTTCTCATTTATCTGCTTTCCTGGAATTTCACTTGGGAAGGGTAGTTTTTCCTTTCCAGTTCAGAAAGGAAAATCAGAGTTTCCTTGAAACAGAAGACCTAATCTCCACCCATACTACTTGCCATCAAATATGCTTATAAATGCTGGGAAAGGATTTTCAAATTATAAAAACCAACTTTGAATGCTCAGAAGTTCACTTGTGCTATGCAGAGGAAACAATGTTGTAGTCACTGTGATGGGCAGAGTCCCACAGAGGAGCACATGGATCCCAGTGCCAGCTCTCTCCTGGTGCCTTGCCCCATTAGAAGACCCCAAAATTAACCAACATGTCAGAAAATAACACCCAACTTGCACAGAGTTAGGCATGGAAATGTTGATCACACCCAGCAGTGGCAGAACAGGGTAGCAGCTTCTGTTATGTTATGAAACAAACCTGTCTCAGAAGGACACACTTCTGAAAGTCACTTTTACCATAGTCCTGGAAGTATATTTACTAGTGATATCACTTCTAAAGCGAAATAGGATAGATGGTTGAATTTGGTGCACAAATAAGCCAATGAACTCACTGACACTGATAGCCTTCACATCACACAGTGCTAAAACCCCATGGTCTCAGTCTTCCCTAATAGTTGCCCTACTAAATGACAGAACTGGAATTTTTTTTTTTTCCATCTCCAAATAATTATAAAGAAGATGGAATTCTCCACTGTGAGAAAATTAATTAGTGTGTAATATACTGAGAGAGATGCTACCACATCCAAAACAAATGAATCACAGAACAACACTTTGAAGAATGTCACATTTTATGACATGAGATTCCACATAATTCTGGAGTTTTTTTAGGACAACAAAAAGATACCTGTGATGTCAGCAAATTTGTTGGGTATTTCCAATCTGGGCTTGGGCTGCCAAGTATTCCTGGAGTGGTGATTTAATTTTGGCAGTGTCACTCCTGCTATGTCAGCTGTACTGCTGTGAATGCAGCTCTCATGTGCTCCCAGCTGGGCTGTTGCTGTCCTTCAAAATCCTTGTCATGTGTGACACTACAAATGAACAAGTCAGCAAGGTAGCAGTTGCAATAATAAATTCTAACTGCATGCATGGGAAGATTGATAATGCATTACTGCAGACAGCCAAGGCTGGGACTAACAAAGCTAAACAGCAGCCTGGATAAAAGGAGCTTTTTGCAGACTTCTGCTAACCAGGTGTGTAAATGTCTGCCTGCTCCTGACCCTGGTAGAGTGGCTCAGTGAGGAGAGGCCATTGCTGGGTTCTTTGCCTGGGAGAGGGGGGCTTCTATCCAGCTGGGGATACTCCTGAATCAGAGAGAATTATTTCTACTCCAGCAATTAAAAATACAGACCAAGCAGAACCACTTGTGACTTGATGTACATAAAAATACTGGAGTGTGCCAGCTTTTCACTGAAGCAGGAGCACAGTAATTCTCCCTTGGTAGCTCCAGTGAGATGGAGCAGTTTCTATTCCCACAAGGACTTGAGGGGTCTCTGCAGCAACCATTTCCTTGGCTTGGGACTGTTTCTCCTCCAGAGCTTACAAGCACACTGTGACTGTCCCTCAGGCCTCCAACTGCATTTTGAAAGAAAAATGAGGAAGAAAATGATAGTATTCATTCTGAAAGAACAATATATATTGAGTCAAGCATAAAATTATAAATGGAGGAGTAGAACTAGCACTGAAGAGAAGGCAGTTTGCCAACAAAACCAGAGAGAAGCAATGTAGATGGATACACAGACATCCCATGAAAGAGTCTCCTTTCATCTACTTAATAGCTCTTTCCCTGCAGGGACATGTGAAAACTTAACCACTGGCCATGCAGTAAGCTGACACTCATTTTTCAGCTCACACAAATCATCTGACATCCTTCAGCTCCCTGGTGGGTGAAATGGAGCTGGGTTGGGAATCCCTCAGAGACAAGGCCTCAAGACCCCATCCCACAGCTCCTGTTGCAGCCTGTCATTGGCAGAGGGATTTGGGCCACCCAGACCATGCAGGCTGGCACCAAGCCAGGACCTGCTGTGCCACTGCCAAGCCATGATGCAGACACAGCCTCCTGAGGTCCCCTGGGGACAGATCTTCCCCTTCCCCAGACTCCAGAGTCTGTCCCATCTGATGGCAGACTGCGTGCTGCCATGCCCAGCTGAGTGTTCTGTTTCCATGCACAGCCCAGGTAGAGCTGCACACTGTTCAAATCTGCTTTGCCTTCATTAATCTTTTCCAGCAGCAGACAAACTACCAAGCAGGAGAAAACTGCCACATCAAAGTTCTCTTCCAGTTTCTCTGGACACCATCACTCACTCAAAACGGGTCCAGAAAGAAGGAACCAGAAGCAGCAGCCTCCAGCTCTCTCTTTTCCTGCAGTTCATGGGGACAGGAGGCAACACAAGACAGAAACCACCACATGGTAAGTCCAGAGCAAGAAAATCAGTCATGCTGTGCTGATGAGGAAAAGGTGGAAGATCTCTCTAGGATCTATCTGTGCTATCAGTGACTGCTGGATCCTCCCTCTGCAGTTGGTGATTTCTCTTATTAGACTGGAGGGACAGTGACTTTCTCTCTGGATAATTTCAAGAATAATTTTCCTATTCCAGAATTTTAATAGATTAAAATTAATGTGCTGGGGAAGACCTGCAAAAGGTCTCTGGAACTACATGATGCCAAATCCCCTCACTACTGCAGTCTGCTTTTGAACTCATCTTGGATGGTGGGACCTTCCTCTTGCTCATTGCAAGGGCTCAAGGAAGCTCTTTCACAAGCACAAATCAGGACAACTCACTGATTTCAGTTCCTGAGGAGAATTAGCTAGATCACCATTTTTAATCTGTCAAAGATTTCAGGGCAAAGAAAATTGTTTCAAATGAGTCAGAGCAAAATCCATCATCCCTTCAGCACTGTGAATATTTCTCTCTACTCTATAATTTGGACTTTGGAAATTCCAGCAATATCAATCAGAGCAAAGTGAGAGTCCCAAGCAATAATATAATAAAACAAAATATTCAGTTTTACATCCAGCACAAATTAGGAATTATGTAAAAATGAAGTGGAACCTCAACCCTGAGAAACTTTTGCATTTTGTAGTGTCAGCAAAGCAGGAATAACCATCCTTCCCTCCACAGAAATTCACAAAGAGCTATAAACACCTACAATAAATCTAAGAATTGTGACCACTTCTTAAACTGAATGTGTTGAAGGGGTTTTGTTGCAAATTCCAAGATATTATCAGTATTATTATATTTTATTATACTACTTATACAAGCTTTAGAATTTATAAGCTGTAATAGGCCTGTTAGGTATATTAACTTCCATAAGAGTTATAATCCAGTAAAGAATTTACAAAAGGAAAAACTTAATACATTTTTAAATTGTTCTATATTTCAATAAAACAGCCAATACTGATTATTTTAACCTTGGTATTATGTGTTAGATGAAAAGTCTGTGGAAACAATTTAGTGATCTTCTAGGGGTTGTAAGAAAAAAAGCTAGACTCTTCTATATGCCAGGATAGCTGAAATGAAAGCCACTGCCAGCCCAATAAAAGCACATGCCATCACCCAAAACGGAAGCACATACAAAAGGCAGAAGAGTTTTACTTGCTATTCTTCTGTAAACTTGCATATTTAAGCAACAAAAAGAGAGATCAAAGGAAACAGAAATGCAATGGATGCAACTTGAAAAAACATCACCAGCATGACAAGGTAAAAGAGAAAGCAGAAGTGCCAGGGAAAGAGTACACAGCTTGTAGAAAAAGTCATAGTCTCTTGTCATCAAATCACAGAATCATAAAATGAATCAGAATAAACCATAGAATGGCTTGGAAGGGACCTTAAAGATCATCTAGCTGCAACCCCCTTGCCATAAGCACACCAAGCTCAGACAAAATGGATTTTGCACGTTACTTAGAAGTAGCCCAGTCTGAGAAGAGAATTACACTCCTTCCTCAGTTTCTCCTCTTCAGGAGAGCCCACTGCCACTGCCCAACACTTGCCTGGAGATCCCAGTGTCCAGGCAGGTCCCCTGAATCCAGTGTGACCCAAGGCTGTAGAATCCTTAGGAAAAGCTCAGACCATGGGGTCAAAGTGTTTTCAGGCTCAGCATTAGACTCCTGACAGCTTCCAAGGTATTTAATGTGAAAGAGCCCTGCTGAATTCCATTGCACTGCTCATATTTGTACTCTTGCTCACAGCTTTCCTTCTTGTTGCATGCTCATATCCTAATCTGACTAATCAAAACCAATATCATCAGTGTGGTATTATGATTACAAAAGTATAATATGGAGAAAGTGGTGTAAGAAAGGAGAACTGAAGTATACTGAAAGTATACAAGCATAAGAACTAAAGTACACTGGAGTATACAAGCAATTACTGGAAAAAAATTATGAAAACAGCATGCTACTGTAAATCTTCAAGTTTAATGGCAGTAAAATGAAAGAAAATTTAATGTTTAACTCATTTTTTTTCATTAAATATCAAGACTGTGACAGGACTTAGAAAGCAACTGTGTTGGCCCTCCCTGGTTTATCAGTCTGAGGGCTCCCGCACCACCAAATACCTCAATTCAAAGAAATACCACAGCTCAAAAACTCCTGCAGACTGCAGAGAGTGACTTTCCCAGAGAGGCTTCAGGAACCCAGGAGACTCAACACTGAAGCAGAAGCAATCCTGCATATGAAGCCTCCCAGCTCATCTTTCTCTGACCTATTTGTGAAATTCCCCAAAGAAGGAAGCTCCCCAGGCAGACAGTTTCACTGTTCATGCAGGGGTGTTTCATCCAAACCAACTGATACTGCAGCTTTGCAGCACCCCACACCAGTTGCAGTGTGGCATGACTTGGTTAAACATGAATTTTGGCTAGAGATTTTATTATTAATATTATAAAAGTTAACATGAAAAACTTACCAGGTGAAACTCTGTCAATATTCCAATTGTGTTAGCTTTGTTTTCCACATCCTTTTATTTAAGAAGTCATTGCTTATTTGCCTATTAATACTGGTACCTGTTAATTTGGAAGTTTTGTCTGGAGACAAACATTTATCAATTTATCAGAAT
The DNA here is from genome assembly GCF_028769735.1 of Zonotrichia leucophrys gambelii. Classification (NCBI taxonomy): domain Eukaryota; kingdom Metazoa; phylum Chordata; class Aves; order Passeriformes; family Passerellidae; genus Zonotrichia; species Zonotrichia leucophrys. Next base: position 141,084,454 of record NC_088171.1, read on the forward strand.
TAATTTATCAATTTATCAGAATTAATTTATTAACTTGCTTTCTTATTTCTATGCCTGCAGTGTTTGTTTCATTGGAGTCTCTCTACTAAACCACACCTTTCTTCCAGGGTTCCAGACCACTGTTAGAGCCCAGGCAATCTGCTGTGGATCAAATGCAGATTATATTGGTCTTTTCTGTCAGCTGTGTGCAAGCCAAAATGACAAACAGACTACAGGGCCACACACAAATCACATTTTTTTATTAAGCTACAATTGTATATACAAAGGATCTCAGTGAGCTGGTCAGAAATTGTCCTAGGGCTGCTATCCTGGCTCAGAGCAGTGGTCCTTTAGCTCACTGTGACATCCCACTTTTAAGCATGCAAGATTCATAGATGCTCATATGTGGTCAAAAGGAGCAACAAAACTCAGACAATCCACATAAGTTTACAAAGTTCCATTATAGGATTTACACACTTGGCATGGATATGTTAGTCTGTGGTCTATCTAAGCAGACAGCAGAAGGTTTTGGAAAATGGGGTAGGGTGAAAGGGAAGAGAGAGAGAGAGAAAGGGATTAAAAAGGGGGAGAGATAAAGAAAAGAAAGAGGGAAAAGAGACCACCAGTTGTGGCTCCAGCTCGATCCAGGTGAGGTGTCCATGGTCCTGGGGCACACACATGGAGCAAGTGCACTGGGGTTTCTGGAAGTACCCTTGTAGACACAAGTTTTCCCCACCCTGGAAATAAGATTTTCAATTTCTATGCAAAATAGTTCCCATGTGCAGCCTGTTTTTCCAGACCTTTCTGGAAGTGAGTTGGCAGGCTTTGGGTGTTCTCCATCCCCCCTACAGTCCATGCCTTCTTCTCAACATCATTCTGCACTTGTGCTGTACTGTGTTGTGCTTATCTCCAGGAGCCAGATCAAGGACTTTGGTCCCAGAAAAGTGCTGCCCTATCTCCGGCCACATCCTGCTCTTTCTCACAGTGTGGTATTACCTACACCCCCTGTTTGTTAATTCCAGCAGCCCTTGGCTGGGCCCACAGCCATTCAGCTATCAGTGTGTGAGACATGCACATTGGCTCCCTTATCTTTAGGCTTCTACGCTCACTGTCCTGGCTTTTTTAGCACAGCAAGTCCCATGCACTTCAGAAGAAACCTTTTTAAATATCACACAATAGTCAGACATGGATAGCACTAAGCTCTGTGCTAAATCTCAGTTTTAAACCTAATTTTAATGACTGGATTATCCCAAAAGAGCAAGATTTAGTAATAAACCGCTAAAATCTGAGAGAGAAAAAAATGTAAAAACAACTTTAATGTAGAAACTAATTTAGTAGTGATGGATAAAAACAGTATTAGCAAGAGATAGGTAGGCTCCAGCCTTCATCTTTTCTGATTTCAGATCCAAATCCAAAGAAGCATTTGCATTACTAACTGCTCTGTAGAGATGGAAGACTCAGTGAAATCAGCAGGATCTCAGCACCGAAGTGGAAGCCAGCACAGTCTTGCTCCTTCTGTACCAGTTCATGGAAGCCTTATGTTCTTCCACTTGGGCTTTTATGAATCCTGATTCAGAGACTATTCATGTGGATACCGAGTTTTAAACCTCAGCTGTACTGACCCCACTGCAGGCTGGCAGAGTCCAGTTCTGTTTAACAACTGCATCCCAGAGTCACAGGACAGCTGAGGTTGGAAGGGTCATCAGTCCAACACTCCTGCTCAACCCGGGCTACAAACAGTCCTTCTGTCTTCACTGAGAGCCCTTCGCAGGTATGAAGCTGACTAGTCAGACATACCTTTCCATGTAAGAGCCTCCAGCAGATCCTAAGGGAGGATTTCTGCTCTTACTGTAAGATGTTTAATTTAGAACGGACAAATAGTCTCGACTGTGGGAGTTTTTCAGTGAGTCACCACCCAAGAATGACTGCAGGCATCTCTCCAGTGGAATGGATATGTCAGCACTGCTGCATTGCACTGAGCTCTACCAGCAGACAGACACCTTCTGAAGCAAGACCAGTGTGAGGATGTCAATCCTATCTGACTCTAAATAATAACCATTGGTGACAAAGATTGGAAATTAGAGGTACCTGACTTTTGGAGTGGAATTCACCTCCAGATTCATTGGCAGAAGTTTAGCTCTCCACATGTGCACCAGTACTGCACTCACCTAGCAGTCCGCTCCAGGAGTTGATTTTATTGAGCAAATGTAACTGTGCCATGTTTGATGTGCTCCAGGACACCCAGGAGATCTGCACAGGGCTGGATGACATGACACTGCACCCCTGAGATGTCCAGTTCCTCCAGGAGCAGTGTCAGGGGTCAAGCATGATCTCCAAGGCTGATATCCCCGAGCACCATGGACCACACTGATGGATGCAGGCTGTGCTGATCCAGTCCCCTCACACAGGCACCTGGTTCCTGTGTCCAGCTGCAGTTCCAGAAGTCTGCAGGTTTCCTTTGGGTCCTACACCATATCTGCCACCCCCTGCAGGTGTTGTCAAACGCAGCACAGTGTCTCAGATGGCACTTGGTGCAGGTTTGGGGACAAATGACATCCCTTTATGTCACTGGAGAGAAGATAACAGCTCACACCAGCGACTTTGGACAGGTTCTTTGTGATTACAAGAATTGCATCACAGACATGTCTGTTGCTATTTGTTGGGTATGAAGAGGGTCTGATGAGCTCAGATGCAGATATTACTGCAATGCACAATCTTCACCTGATCAGATGAGAAACACTTCAAGGAGCACAGTTCCTCATATTGCAGGGGTTTCCTGGGAGATTTTGTTCTTACTCTATAAAACAAAAAATGGTTATTTTTGCATGGCTGGTTCAAACTTTAATATTCTCAATCATAAAAAAGTTGTGAATACCTTTCAATCTGCAGAATGTTTTCTTACCAGTAAAAATAGAGCAGCTCATTTCAGGAGTGAAGGTCTTCAATTTTTTCACAAAATGCAGCATAAAAATTTACTAAATTAAGCTAAAACCATGGGTGAAAGAGAACTGAAATTATTAGATCCCTTAAAAGGCAAAAATAGTTTAAGGGATGAACATAAATAGAATTATGGGCCTCCTCTTAGCGTCTGCCAATGAGCATTCTATCCAATCAAAGTGAATCCAAGCTTGATAGGATCAAGCAAAAATGTTATGGCGAAGGGGGAGGTAATTATTGAATGGAAGATTGGCAATGGATCAACTAATGACATCTCATTACTAAGTCATTAAAATGGGCATCTCAATGTTGAACTGAAATCTGTAAAGAAAAAATTTAAGACACTTTAACAAATTCTACATTCCAGGAAGTGAATTCAACATAAATACTTAACACCTAATGGAAAACCCACTTTTAATGTTTTTGCAAGTGGGAGGCATTTTAAGAGGAAAAGTCTTGTGGTCATTAAGGGGATCACAAAAGCAGTTCATACTATGCTTCTCCTACTTGCCTTGTAAATTTGGCAAGGGCCTTTATACACTGCAAATGTGTATTTGAATGTACTACTAGGGGTCATGACATAATTACCAACAAGAATGACAAGTTACCATTGTTTAAATGTAATTAATAACATTGACATTAATGAGCAGAATAGCAACAAAAAATATAGAGAGAGGGATTCTTTATAAACTTCTAAACCAGAAAGATGAAGACTTATCATGGTAAAGAAAACTCCAGGAAGAGATGAGCTTATTCAGTTTGATCAAAAGGAGTCTAAGGGATGATCTAACAGAGGTCAGCAGCTACATGGGGAGTTACAAGAGGGACAGGTATGGGAGGCTCAGGCTGGGCTGTGTGGGCAGAGTGGAGAATACTGCCCAGAAAGGTTTTGTACTTGGATGTTTTCAATACTCAGACGGGCAAAATCACAGCAGACCTGAACTAAAGTTGTCCTGCTTTGAGCAGGAGCTTGGGCTTCAGACTTCCAGAACTTCATGCCTTAAAATTTGCTGGGATGCCCTGCTTCAATGGCTGCACAGCCAGACCATTCTTCCAGTCTGATCTGCCCAGCTCACAGGCTGACTGGGGCCCACAGGGATGGGAGCAGGGTATCTGAAAGAAAAATCTCCATGGATAGATCCAGGTTGCCTTCATTACTGGAAAAGATGGTGGCAACTTTTTGTATCAACAACCTCCCTAAACTAGGACACACAGAGGTAAAAGCAATACCACTCCTCTTAAGGCATTTGTCTGAACAGTTGCAAGTAATATGAGCTTGTAATATTTGTGTTTGTGTTTCTCTGGAAGAAAAGGCAGGGGAATGACTGGAGGGAGTCAGAGGAACAGCTGCTCTGGCATTGCTGGGAAGGCACCCCATAGTTTCAGTCTTTTCCCCAAATTGGCCTTTCTAGGAAAGAGTACCTAGTGGCAGCTTGAAATCATGTCTTTGAAAGTGAAAAGTAATTGCAAGTATGTGGCATGAGAGCAATTAACCACTGCTCTTGCCTCATTCACACCTGCAAAGTGCTCAGTGAAATACACTTCACTTTGTCCTTCCCTATGTGAAATGTCTCCAGATGCACATTAAAGCACAACATTCTCATGTGCCTGCTGCAAGATGTGAAGCAGAGAGCAAAGGGAGTTTCCAGCCTTCAGAAAATCTTACATTTTGGTATTTGGTCCTTTTGAGTCAGTGCTCCCTTTGTTGATGCTCACAAGTCATTAGGAAGGGAGACACGCTGTATATGCAGAGTACCATTCAAAACTGTTCACAGTCTGCCCTGGTTATTTTGGAGATGCACAGATTTAAGATGATGATAAAAATAATCTGATCTGACTTGCAGCACTGCAGAAAACCAGGAATCTCCCTGCCATTCTTGCAGCCTCCTGGCTAATCCACAGTGGAGCTCTGAGGTAGCCCCTGCTTCTTTTGTAGTGTAGAAAGGGAAGGCATCAGCCATGCACAAATGCTAGAGAGTAGCAAGTGCTCTGTTCTTAATCTCCCCCACATGTATGAGAAAGTAAATAAAAGCCAAGTAAAGAAAATGGGACACAGAGGACCATATTTTCATAGTGCAGCTCTTAAGCTGTCACCCATTACAAGCCCCATGCTTATTAGACCCATTTATGTCACATTTGCACTTGCAGATTGAAGGCCTCTGGTGCAATAACCATTCATTTTATACCAGCAGAGCCTTGACACCTGAGGCCAGCACAGCCAGGCAAGGAGCAGAGACAGCTCTGTGAAAGCCAGGTTTGCTCTCACAAGAATTAAACCAGAGCCCCCCATTTATCAGACAAGATCCTTCTGTTCTATATGAGATGTTTGCCCACTCATCAGGAAAGTGATCCCTGCAGTTCTGGTGGGCCAGGGCTCTCTGTGCCAGTCAGCTTTCCCCCTCCTGCAGCTATGGCACGTGCAGGCAGCTGCACTGGGGCGGTGGGGAAGAAGCAGGACCACCTCTCCTGCTGGCAGACCACAGCCCAAACGTCAGACTCCAGCAGCTGCTTCACAAGCTGTTGAGCATGAATTACCATCGTTTGCAACACAGGGTACCGGGGTAAAATGTCTTCGGTTTCAGGAATCTTTAGTATATCTGGCTATAATTCATGGCAGTTCAGCTGCTGCTGCACGGATGGCTGAGCCATCTCTGCAAAAAGTGTTGGGAGTCTATCCAACTGTTTGAAAATAAGCTGGACACCAGAAAAGTCAATATTGCCCTATTCCAAAAAGCCAAGATGGTACATCTCCCTGCACAAGGTGACACAGAAGGTGATTGGGGGAGGAAAAATCAGAGATTTATATTGGGAAACAAAGGAAAATATGCAACAACCATGATCAGAGTTACCAGGTCTGTACATGTCCCAGATGGCAGAAGCCAAAGCCTATCTGTGTTAAAGGAAAATGAGCTTGGATTACAGATATTTTTAGTTGAAAACTTAGACTATGGAAAGAATAATCTTGGCCACATTTTGCCCATTAAGCTCAATGAAGTGCTCTGGGATAAGGAAATGAGTGAGAGAATCCCTGGCCAGATTCCACCTTGGCTTCTATTTACTGCAACCAACTTTGCAGCTAATTCTTGTGCACCTCTTGCTCCATCAGAGCATTTACTAAATAACTTTAAGTACATCCCACTCCCATTTAGGCATTAAACTAACACTCAAGTTATGCTGGCTTAGAGCCCTTAGTAAGTTAAGAATACTCGTGGATACAGCAGTAGTTGAAAGAACAGCACCTAATTCTTTGCAGCAGGGCCTCCAGCCTGAAGGGCTCTTCTTCAGAGTGAAATGAGGGACAGAGTTTGCTCAGATCCCACCAAGCTCCCAGGCACAATGCTGGGATTCAGTACACCCAATGGCAGATAGTTCAAACATAGGTGTTGACATCACCTCATCACCTCCAACTGCATTTATAGGAAGTGGAGAAAAATAATGTGTTCTTGTTCTTCATCTGATCACTGTAGGATCTCTCCAGGGGATTCATCATACACCTGTTGAGTAGCATTTATAAAAGGCCCAGCTCCAGACAGATAAGGAAGGATTCTCTTTAGAGACAGAATCCTTCCACCTATCTGCAAAAAGGCAGGGACTGTCCATCCCCCAGGTCCTTCAGAGGAGCTGAGACCCAGCCCAGTTGTGAGGGTCAGTGAGGAAACCTGGCCGGGCCCAGTAAAACCGGAGCTGCCACACCATTGTCTGGGGAGCAACATAAGTGAAAATCTGTCTCTCAAAAAAAGCCACTCTGAAACTCATAAGAAGCCAGCGAGCCCTGTTCCAAACAGGAGCTAATCCTGACCCTGGATGAGCGAGGCAGCTGCTCCACAAGAGGGCCCCAGGCACCAGCAGAGCCTGGCAAACACCTCTGCCCCTGCACTGCCCACCCAGAGCCAAGCTGGGAGCCCCCTCCTGCTCCCTTCCCCAGCCTGGGCCCCGGGACAGTCCCAGACACTGTCCCCACTTGTCCCATCTGACAGACACTGATTAAATGATGTCACCATGTGGCACAGAGCTGCATTTTGAGGTTCACATCGTGAGAAGGGGCTTGGCTGGCTTTATATAACCAACTTCACATTCAGGAGACAGAGAATGGACATCACAAGAGCAGTGAGCACAATTTTAATGATGAAAATAGTGAGTTACTCCCAAGGAGTCCCACACCTAAAACCAACCCCTGTGAGAGGTCAATGAACCCCCCTTCCTGCCAGCCCCATTCATTAGTGGAATGCAGTGCTGAATGCAATGAATGCCCTGAGAGAGGATGCAAAAAACAGCCAGGAAATGAACAGTTTAGCCATGGTCTTCCTACATCACAAGGATTGTTTCTGTGATTGCCAGGGCTCCAGGCTGGAGACAAGTGAGCCAGATGTGCCTGTTCACAGCTTGTGGGGCAGCTTCACCAATGGAGACACCCCATTGGTGTGTTTGTTTGAATTGTTTGAATTGTTTGACACACATATCTGTAATGCTGGCAATGCTGTGGGTTTAGTCCTTCCAACCTCTTGCTGCGTTCCTGCTTTCAGGTGAATTTACTCTATTCTAACTCTTGTGTTTTACCTTTCTGTATTGAAGTTGTTTTTTTCTAAGATGATTTAACTTGCTTGCAGCTTCTGTTCCCAGAGGACGTCTTGAATGTCCTCAGGTACAGTAACAGGCCCCTTGCAAAAGTCAAAGTGCAAACAGCTAAGGCAGAGGGCACTATGCCTCTCTCCTCTTGCAGCTGGACACCCAAGGCCCAAAGAGAACACTTAGCCAGTGCCACATGTGAAGTCTGTACCAGCAGGCACAACATATTCCCCCTGACCTGTGTCCTCTTAATGAGAGCAAGTATTGCCACCCACTTGGCTTCTGCTTGGCTTGCAAGGTTTTGTGCTTCCTGGGGGAAAGAATGGAATCTCCTGGTTGGAGCTGTGTTGCCTGCTTGGACTACATTGGAGTCTTGATGGTGTTTTAACCAGATGTGCATGTGCCTGTGCTGTGCCCACCAGAACCTGGTTTCTAGAGGGTCCATGCCTGGTTATGGGGTCCTTTGTCAAGTCATGCTGAACACCCTCAGTGTAGATTATTTAACAGATGCTGGGGTTAGATGTAATCTAGCTCAGAGGCTATGGAGATGTGAGAGAAGTTCATGAAGCTTGTGAAGAGAAGCAGATACTGTGTTTTACTCAGGTCAGCACAGAATTCACTCCTCATCCAAAGCAGCTGCAAACAGAGTTGGTAAAAGGCTTCTGGAGAGCAAGGGCTCCAGTGACAACTTCCAGATATCTCCCCAGTGAGCAGGAAGGCCAGTATCAAGCATCAGTGGCACATGTGAATAGCTGCAATGGGAGGAAAATGCTCAAGTTATGACGTTTGTTTTCAATTCTTTCCTCAAACTCAGCTCCATATGTTGTTACATTTTTCCAGCCTCTGCACAGTGATTCATGTGGCATGTTGCCTAACACTGCACTGTGTGCCCAACGAGGTCTCACAAGTGCACAGGGAGAGCTCTGCACAAGGCAGGTCCCACCTCACCAAGGGCCAGACCCACAGCACTGCCTGTAGTGTTTCTCCCCTTCTTCAGCTAAATACTGGATAGGAGCTCCTGCATCTCCCAGCCCACAGTGCCTCAGGGAAAACTGTGTTTGAAGTTCCTGTCCCTCCCACAGCTACAGTCCTGCTGTTCCATCCAGTTGAGAGATGATGTAACTGGCAGTCCTCTTGGCCACAGGAGTCCTGCAAATAACCCTCTGGTGTCTCTGACCCAGCACCATGCCTGATGCTCCCACACAGATCTCTCTGTCCAATATTTACACAGCAACATGTAAACACCATCTTCTCTCTGCAAAAGTAATTGGAAACTCTCAATTGATTTTGTGCCAAAAAGATATACCATAAAACTCAAAAGGGCTAATAATGAGAAGGATATTAGCAATAAAAACCCATATAAGTCTGCACATAAACATGAGTGAGCATTATGAGAGCAGGAGACCGACATGCAAACCCTGCATCCTGTTTTCCTGAGGTGATTTTGCTAACGTTTGGAGCTCTGCTGTAATAACCTTTCACATAAATATTGCAAGACTCCACTACATAATTATTCCATCTTGAATGTCATCATCTGTATTTCTCCAGAATACAAGTGGTTTGGATAATTGTAAGGAATGTCTCAGAGTCAATTGCTCAGTACCAGGTTCAACTACTTTTACAGCAGCATGAGATGTTGGAGGGATGTCAGCTCCAGGGGAGGCAAGGAGATGGAACCACATCCTGGAGGGTGGAGGCAGTGTGCAAAGCTGATTGAATTCAGGTACAAGCCAAACCATGCCTAAGCTAGTAGAGATCTGCTTTCTGTGATGAGGCAACCAGCAGGAGAAAGGAGAAGGAGAAGGAGAAGGAGAAGGAGAAGGAGAAGGAGAAGGAGAAGGAGAAGGAGAAGGAGAAGGAGAAGGAGAAGGAGAAGGAGAAGGAGAAGGAGGAGAAGGCAGTGTTGTTGCACCCCTGAACTTTTGACACAGTCTTCCATTGTGTCTTCACCATCAGAGTGGTGGAATGTGGGTTGGATAAGAGAACAATAAGGTGGGTGTAAAATGGGCTGTGCCACCAGGCTGAGGGGGGTGTAAGCAGCACTGCAAAGTTCAGCTGGCAGCCAGGAACTGGACACGTCCCTCAGACCAGTGGTGGGACCAGTATTGCTTCTTGTCTCCCCTGATGGGTTGACTGGTGGGACTGGGGGCATTCTCTGCAAGGATGCAGTCACCAAACCAGCATAGTGATACACTGGAGGGCAGGCTGCTGTTCAGAAGGGCCTGGAGAGGCTGGAAATTGGGCTGAAATTTGGGATTTACAGGTCAGGGGCCTTTCTCTAATTTGCAAGTTTGCATGCGATCCCAAAGATCCTGCCCAAGTGTTTAAACACCTCTCACCCAAAGTTTTAACTGTTATGTGTGCCAAAGCCCTTCCCTCCTAAGCACTGATAGGAAGGTGGCACTGATAGGAAGGTGGCACTGATAGGAAGCCATCCTTCACCTTGGGCACTGGGAACCCAAACAACTTGGAGGGTCTCGAGCTGAGATGCTTGGCCTGAGGCCCTTTGTTTTTAACTGAACCACAGGAGGCGTGAGTGTTAGACCTGGGATAGCCTCTCTGGGGAAGCTGGAAGGATTTGGATCTAATTGAATAGTGACAGAAAGAAAGGAGAGGAAAAAAACACTGTGAAGAAGGAAATCAAGAGGTCGTTCTGCACCTACAAGAAACTGAGCCTGACTGGTTTTTCCTCACCTTGGAAAGTCATTTTAGATATAGATTTGCAGGAAATGAGAGCTTCTAACCTACTTTTTCTAACAGCAGCACCTAACATCCAGGTATTCCTGGCAATTATATTTTGCCTCAACTCTAACACTCAGCCCTTTAATAGTCCCAAAATGGGGATGTAGCTCCATAGGGGATTTTCAGACCAGAAGTTGTCCACACTTTTTGTATTTTCAAGGTGTGTTTCAGCAAGAGACAAAACACCCATGTGCAAGAAGATGGAGGGCTTGGGAACATCCAGCTTCAGCAAGAAAACCAAGGCTGCTCTGAAGATCCAAGGATCAGTGCCTGCCTTGGAGATGTGCTTGGGCAGACAAGAATAAACAGGGACCAGAGCCTTTGGGCCTTCACAGAGCACCTTATGCATGTCAGAAAAAAGAGCTGAGCCTTTCCCCACTCACAGCTAGGAACTACTAGAAGAAAGAGGCTTCACACAAGAACATGACACCTGGGCATTTCCCTCTGCCTGGGGAATCATCTGCTGATTAAAATGTCAGCAAATTATTGTGCTGGTTAAAATGTCCGCAAATTCCAGCCTTAGGCTCCCACTCCCACTGTGAATTCCCAAGGGAGGTTTGAGTTCACAGGACAGCAGGTCACCTAAACACAAGGCTCACAGGTACACAGTGATGCAGCACTTGAGCCATGGCATTGAAGTTTAAGGTTTCTGTCGTGATGCATCCATCTGCAAAGTGAGGCTAAGGTATTCATACCCCACCATAAAGCTCCTGAGAGGACACGGGGCTTGAGACCAGGGAAAGCTGCCCACATCATCCCCACATATGAGACATATGAGGCAGCAGGTACTGCTAGGGGGAGTTTTAGGTGCTGAATCAAGATTAGGATGAAGAAAAGCACAGTCTTCTTCTTTGCCCTTTCCATATCACACCATTTGGGTTTTTTAATTGTTTTTTCAGTGATGAATTCTCATAGAAACTACTTGTTTAAGGCAAGAAGCTGAGGCATTTAATTACAGTGATGCCATTCACAAAATGACAGTTAAGCATCTGTTGGATTTTTTATAGTATAATCTTTATTCTAGACCCAAGAAAAAAAACCTGTCTGGGCTAATCTGGATGAAGAGCCCTGGCCCCAGGCCCTAGAAACAGCTAATCCCTTTCTCCACTAACTCAGATTTGTCTCCTCTGCAACACATACAGTTTCCTTTGAAATTCTGTGGGGTAAGTCAAACACTGAGGAAGCAATCACAACATATCACTTGGGATTCCTCACAGCCAGTGATTTAGGCCATATCCTTGTGATGGCCTAATCAAAGTCGCTCAAACTTTGTGTACCACTGGACATCCAAGTGGGCTTCACTCAACCATATCCACTGCTTGCATCACCATGGGCTTTCCCATCTCAGCTTGTCTCAGCCTTTCAATGAGAAATGGCTAAAAGTAATGTGGTTCTGCTGGATCCCTTTCTCTGGGATTCACATTCTCTGAACCTGAGAGAAGCAATGAAAGGAATGATCAAAACAATTCTTATCTCATTTGCTACTCCTGTGTTGTGCCAAAGTGAATGCAATATGGAGATTGTTTACCCAAAGTGGTGGTGTTTTGTTTCCTTGGCCTATCAGGACCAAGCACAAGTCCAAACTCTTGGTCAGCAGACAGTCACGAGATTCTGGGCAGCTGAGTTGAGTTGGGTGCTTGTGCAGATTCAGTTTAGATGTAATGTAATATAGTGTAATATAATATAGAATAATACAGTATAATGGAGTAATTAATTAGCCTTCTGATATCCATGGAGGCAGATGCATCATTTCTCCTGGACGTTGGGCACAAACATCACCAACACCTTATCATGGTCATGCAGAGATCCAGACACAGTTTAGGGACATTAAAGGGATGCCAAGACCAAATCCTACAGACGATGTCACTGCTTTTACACCACGCTCTTCTGCCCTTGTTGAATGCTTTCAGAGAGAAGTTTGAATGCTTTACAGAGAGAAGTTCTGAGAGAATAATCATTGCAAAAGTCATCCAACATATTGCATTGTGACACTGCACTGTTAATGTTTTAGTGAAGCATCAAAACCTGCTGAAATCAGCTGCTTCACTGTGCAGGTAAGATAAGTTGCAAAACAAGAGAGTTAGCAGAGACTTTGTCAGATGCAGGACATAGCCCTGCCCACCAGATAAGGAGCTCAGCCTTGGGAACTGCCTGAGGGATGTTCAGAACCTCTCCCTCCTCCTGACAGGGAGCACCCAGGGCAGGGTGGCACAGCAGTTCCAGTGGCAGTCAGGATGGCACAGACCTCTCCCACTCCTGCCTGCAGTCCTCACTGCACAGACGAGGTTCTCATGTAGCAAGAGATTATGAGTGACTTACCAAAACCAGTATGGAGTGGGGTTATTATTTTCAGAGTCCAATTCTCCAAGGTTCAACACTTTATCTTAAGTGTTAGGCTGCAAATTAAGCAAAAAAGCCACTAACCTTTACCACATCCACGCCTACCCCCACCTCTGTGTCACACCTGTAAAAGGAGTATTGTCCTTTGATAAGCAGTTTTTCCTTGACCAGCTAAAAATATCTATTTGTAAAATGCATCTTCATTTATTTGAAATATTTTTACGTACTTTCTGAAGAGATGTGCTCAAGCTATAGTGTGATCTGGAAGTTTATAGAGGTGTAAACAAAAAAATAAATCTGCTCCTCAAAATCTAGCAGCAAAAGCCAGCTTGGGTTGGCCACTATTCCTGGGACTGTGCAAGGCTCACAGGGGCCAGATTTTCACTCTCAGCAGCAGAACAGCTTAGTGAACACAAATGCTGGGAAACATGGACTGAAAAGTGCAAGTCAAAGTTCAGTTATTTTGGAATTGTTAATGTGAAAAATAATACTTTATTATAGAAAAAATCCTCAGAGACTTCCTCACACACATTCATCACTCAGAGCAGCTACAAGGAGGTTACTCAAACTTTCCATGCTCACATTAATCGCAGCAGCACCTTGCAGTGAGCTCCTGCAAGAAGACAAGCCAGACTGCAGTGGGCACTTTGCATGGGTACAATAAAGGAGACAGTCTGTTCTCTGGGACTTTACAATAAAGTAGATAACAGAAATAAATAGATGAGCATTGAAAGAGCAAGCAGCATAGAAAGCATCGGGTTAAAATGATAACACTTTGAGTAAGCTGTGAATACATGGAAATTGCTTTCTAAGTGACATTTTTCTGAACCATACTACTTGCCTTCAAGTGGACAGAGCAGTGTTGCAAAAACCTTCAGTACATTCAGCTCAAGCTTGACAGCTACCAATTAATCCATCATTAACTGAACAGCTGAGGAAAGAATAAAGGGGCCAGAGCATCATGATCTTCAGTGTTTTTGTGCTGATTAAAATGTCAGCAAATTACAGCTATGTCACCTGTAACAGTCTTCTTGCCTAGTGTTTGAAGTTTCTTTGTTGTTTTTAGGTTCTAGGAGAATAATCTTCTAATGATATAAGAGTTCTAAGAAAAAAAATCTTCCTTCCTCCTGTAGGCACAGGAGGCTTTTCAGCTCACACATAACAGCAAAACAAAGCCACTTTTTGGGGAACAGGTAACTTATTTTATGTCATTTTCTCTACTATCACAAGGCTGAAGTTTACATTTGACATCTGAGGCCAATGAGAGTTCTCTAGAGGGTCTCGCTGCACCCAGCTTTATAAAGCAATGCTGTCTTCAGTATTAGTCTTGAAAAATCAGTGTGTGCTGAGCCCTGGATTCACTTGGACACACTGATTTCTGGATCCACATGCACTGGATCCATGCAAAACCTGGAGTGCAAGTTCTCCAGCTCATGAAGAGCAGTTCTAAAGACTGAACTTGTCCTTCAACTGGGAGAACATATCATAAAAAAGAAGGTAGAAAAGATGAAGGAGGAATTTACATTCCTCTATTATATTCTGTAGAACTACTGACAACAAAGGAAGAGAAGAGACTTGAAAGGACAAAGATCAATTTCAGAAGGAAAGGATATTTCTCAGAGAAAGAGTAGAGGTACTCAGAATGGCAGAAGGGAGTGGGAAGCAAACGTGCAGCACAGAGGACCAGGGTACATCTCCTTGGAGAAATAACCATCTCACAATAGATCTGCAAGGTGGCCCAAAATGCACTGTAGATCATGTCCTGGGGGTTCCCCATGGGAGCTGACAGCTCTAAGGGCTTTCCAAAAAACACAGTATAGGATTTTAATTTGCTTTTCCTGATTCAGAGCATGTGAAAATCTCATCATTTCATGCATGGGGAAGAGAGTGCAACTTTTTCAATGTTTTGGCAGAAAAACAGAAAATTAGGTTAAAATATGTGAGTTAAGATTTTATTAGAAAGTCTTCAGTACAAAAACCCCCAGAACTGTATCATTTTAGAGATGTTGGTCACAAGGAAAGGGCATTGTTTTCTTTCTTTTTTTAAGCACATTAAAAATGGATGAAAATAAGCACAGAGCCCTCCAGCAGCTCCCAGCCTGCCCATCCTCTGGGGTTCAGCTGGAAAACTGTGCTTGGAAAACATCTACAAAAATGTTGGCAAATGTATATCAGCTTTTTCCCAAAAGACCTAACAGGCTTTTATTATCCAAACATATCAGATGGCTTGGAAAATCCACATCTGTACTGAGCTGCCGAATGGGAAATGAGATCAAAATGTGAAACGAAGAACTTCCGAGACCTTCTTCGTAAATGACATTAAAACCAGAGGAGAAGGAGGTTTAGCTTCTCCATTCCCCCTCATTCCATCAGCTCCTGAAGCCCCAGCAGAAGGAGGGTGTCAGTGAGGAGCTCCCTGTGCAGCCAATGAGCCCCTTTCCAGCTAAAGACAGAGGAGAGAAATGGAGAGCTGTTATTGCAAGGGGCCAGCCCTGGTGATGGTCTCAGTACCAGCATTTTACTGCAACAGATAAATCAATCCTTGCAACCCAGAGAAAAAAGAAAAATATGAACAAAGAACCTTCCGCTGGTGTTTCTTAAGCCAGAGAAAATAATTTCAATATTATTTTAATACTTTTAATATAAGGTCTGTTTTTAACAATTAACTTTTTAAATACAACATCAGTTCTTACTAGAAGGAATGTTAAGATTAAACTCAGCACACAAGTTTTGTGCTCATGGTTTTTCCCTCTCTGGACATTACAAAAAAAGTTGCACACTTCCCTTTTTGCTCTGGCAGTGACCTGCTGTAGTTATTATTTTCCTCCCTCTCTGCTGCTGATGCCAGTTGACCATGGAAAGACACACAAATGGAGAAAAGTCAGAGGAGAAAATTGACAGGAGAAAAGGCTTTTGGACTGAAAGTTGCCTTACATCATTTAAAGTTGTTAGGATTAGCTCATTTGAACTCCTATGGAGTTGGGAGATGTGGTGTTTGGAGATAAATCCAGCTTTTCTTCAGTGATATATTTCATCCACTATAATAAAGTTTCCACCAGGATGAATTTGAGTTTAGCTTTAGGCTTCCTAGCTCCTGTTGTTGTATGCCAGCACAGAGTGCTACTCTGTGTTTCCTGAGCCCTCCAGAAGGCAGGGCAGCACTCAAGCTGAATCCTCCCAAAATGCTGGAGAGAGCATTTCTGGGACACAGGAAAAATTAGACATATGCAGCCTAGGGCAATAAAAAATAATATGAAGTGGGAGTTTTTCTGTGCGAACAACTGACTATTGAGATGGAAAAGCCTCATTAAAGGAATGTGAAACTTACAACCAATTAGATCCACATAATTATTCAAATCTGAAAAAGTCAAGACAGTCCTGAGATAAGTTTTCTCTATAGTTTCCTTCTGATGTGGAGCTGTGATAAAGCACTTGGAGTGAATCATCACCTTATTCCCAGAGCCAGATAATGGGATATACACAAATATCTATGTTCACCCAGCTATCAGCTGCCAAGCCAATAAATGCTTGATGCATTCCTCATCCCCTCTCCTGGAGTCTGGGTCTTTCAGGGATTGAGCAGGCCTGCAGGCTATAAAACAGCACAAATGTCACACTTGTACCTCACCCCAGTGCTGGCAGGTCAGGGGTGGCAAAGAGGAAACATCTTGTAGGTGTAAAACTTGTCTACTAAAACCCATGCAGACACATCTGATCTGCGTTGTAGAGACAGAGGACAGCAGTTAATCAGGCTGGACTTGAACTTGTCTCTGGGCTGAGGCTCCCAAGCCTTACTCTTCCTATCAGTGATCTAAAGATTATCTGAGTCGGCCTATAGATTGCTCTTTATACCAAAAATGAGGATTTCCTGTGATCTCAGTGTGTCTTTATGTGACTTGTGGATGTGTAGGTTCAGAGTTTAGCCAGTGAAGAGGGCAAGTGTGTCACTGTGGCTGAGAAATAGCACCTGTCCCACCAGAGCCAATGGGATATTTGCCATTCTGCCTCACTGGGACCAGGATTTTAGGCAAAGTGCTTAAGAAAGCAGGCAGTAAGTTGGAAGAGAAGGAAAGGTGTGATCTGGACAGCCCAAGCCTTACCTGTCTGCTGGCAAAAAAGGAAAGCTGTAGCTCCTGTGTTACAGCTGCAGCTAAAACTGTTAAGCTCTGTGGGCTGTGCTTCCTTTATCTCATGAAACCCCAAGGTCTTCCCCTTTGTCCCAACATCTGTGCAGGTCCTGTAGATTCATATGGTGAAAGAAGTCCATGCTACACTTTGATGCTGTAGTCACCAGATGTGCCACATTTGCAGTGGTCCTCAGATGAAAATATCACTACAGATTCTGGTAAGACTCAGGTCAGCTGTCACTGAAGTGGTGACACTCCACACCCAGCCATGTGTGCTTCCAGCACCCAGCACATTCAGATCCACTTCCCCCAAATCCCCAGGGTGAACACCTATAAGCAAGTCAGAACCAGGCAGGAGTACTGCCAGGGGCCTTCTCAAACATCTCACACACATCCACATCCACAGAAAAAATTTCTTCTAACCATGGCACACATCACAGCTAAGCCAACAGGAAATTCCCTCCTGACCATCCTGTTGTTTCTTACTTTCAGAATCTACTCCATTATCTTCTCCCATTAACTTCCTTCCAGCAATTAATTCAGAAAAATACATTTTGGCACCAGCTTTGATGTTTCAATTGTTCAAAGTTCAGATGAAATTCAGGAGCACCTTCTCAGCCTGCAAGATCCACTGCAGTGCTCCTGGCATTTTCCCTGTCCGTATTGTGTCAGGTGAAAGAAACCAAGAGTCTCACCACTGCCTGCATTTCTCATCAGTTTGTTCACTTTTTTCCCTGTATGCTGAGCTTTTCATCATGGTTTGCCGCCTCAAGTGCAGCCTTACACTCACATGCTCACAGAGTCTTCCAGTTGAACCCAGGCCTGGCCAGCTTGGTGCCCAGGCAGTGAAATCCTATATCCATCCACAGCCTGCTGAGTCAGCACTGCTGCATCCCAAAGAAGCCCCTCACCAAACTAACTCTGATGTCAACTGAGGCCTCTGGGCCTTCTCATTAGACAAATATTTTCCCATGTAAGATCTGCTGAACCACAGATGAAGGTGGACTGCATTAGGCATCTGTTTTCCATTGCAACCAAGCTGTTTTGAAATTACTGACATTTTCTGCAGAAGCATTAGTGTGCTACCATCAGCTTCAATGGGAATTTCTATGCCAGGGTAGCAGATGAGGCAGTCCACCACTCTGCCCCTCCCTTTTTTATTTTTTTTTTAATTTTACAGTACACACAAATATTAACATATCATCCTGATAAAGCTTTGTTTACTGGCATGGGGCCAGCCCCTCTGCAGTGCCTCCTACTTGGCAGCCTAATCTCCTGAAGGTGGAGGGATGCAGTCCAAATCTCTTAGCAACACTAAATCTCATTCAATTAACTTTGTTGGGGGACAAAATCATTTTGTTACCACTGCTTGCCAGTCTGCCATGTACAATATGCCATCCAGCAGTTAGCCCATGCAGCCTTAGACACAGCAAGGAGGCACAGCACACTCCAGCACAGCAGCTCTGGCTACACTGGCCATCCTGAGCTGCAAAGCAACCCATCAGCCAAAAACTCCAGGCCCACAGGGGCAACAGGGGCAACAGATCCAAGCCACAGCTTGGGTTTTAATGGCTGCTTTTGATGCCACTTGTGGTCTGCTTCCAGCAGAGACTCCTCTCCAAGCATCACTGCTCCTCTTGGGATTCAGATGCCACCCCTGGCTTGGGAGGTGCTGGGGCAGCAGCCACCAAAGAGGAGTCCCAGCCCAGCCTGGCCCTGCCCTGACTCCAGCAGGGGCCACACACCAAGTGTGTGGATGTACAGATCCTTCCTTACTGCTCTGTGAGTAACAGCCCAAGACTTGGCCGCCAAGGGATGTTCTCTTGTACCTGTAAAAAATCAGGGAAATGCATGGGGATGTCTTGCAAGTCCACAGAGAAGAAGAAAATGAAGTTTCTACTAATCTCAGCTAGAAGATGCTGGGTGCTGTATCCTCTGGGGAATGGTGGGTTAACATCATAGGCCTCTCCTATGTGTGATTTTACACACTATTTATGCTTAACTGCAACACATGAATCTTTAATTACAAATCCAAGACATTAAAGGGAAATTAGCTTAGTTCAAATTAATTTTCTTTCCAGAACTAGTCAAAAACAACCAAAAAAAAGTAATTTGATTCCACCACACAGCAGGTGGCATTATATCCTTCATTAAATCATACAGATATGACTAATATTAATCTTCATTTGTACCACTATGCATCAAATTTGGTATCCATCACACCCTCCTTAGCATACTAATTATTTTTAAATGTATTTCATTAATGTGTTAAGACAAAAGTAAAAGCAGTGAATAGGACCTGGACAGGAGTTAATCCCTCTCCCACCTCCCCTCCAGACAACAGATCCCAGCATTTCTCTGAAACATCTGTACCAATATTAGAGCATTAAGGAAAACATAGAAAATCTACATTTACTTTTCCTTCTATTACTGAATTACAAAAATTCTTGAAAATAAATTCACTGTATTGGAACAAAGAGTTCTCTTATCTTCATTTCCTAACATTGGAAAGAATATTGGAAATATTCTTTCTGAAACCAGACAGTAATTTACAGTTCATAGGCAGCAAAATGCATGAACATGCCTTCATAAAGGTATACACCTTTTATCTCTTACTCTCTTAGTGTGTCCCCCCCACCTTTTCCAAGCTTCCCCCTAAAATGCCACCCATTCATTAAAAAGCTAAATCCTGTCCTGTCTGCTCAGTCCTGGATAAAACACAGTTGTTGGCAGCATCATGTTAATTTAATTTGTGTCTTTTAATGTAAATGCACCCAGAGACTGAAGCAATAGGCACATTGTTTTTACAAATCAGGTTTTATATACAGTATCTTTTTTCCTCCAGACACTCTCAAATTGCAGGAAAAACAGTATTTTACAGGGAGCACATGAGTTAACCATCTCAGTTGAAAAATGTCACCATAAATTTGTCACTGGTCTAGGGTGACATTTAAGGTGGATACTGTGACAAAATATTTTTCCCCGATAAAGCTGCCTTTTTGGGATTTTCAAGATCAGAAAAAACCATTTCCCTTTAGTTGCAGTAAATGCACACAGCCTAACCTGCAATTTACCATGTTATCTAGGAGCTAGCTTTGCAAATCCAGCTTTCCAAAACTTCGAGAAGCTTTTACTAGCATGGCCTTGCAGCAAAACAAAATCCTGGAGCTAACCCAGCATGCAGGGAAAATCTGTGTGCTGAGGACCTAAGGGCAGGTGTCTCACTAAGAAAATGATACAAACTCTTGGCTGAGCCCCAGTAGGATAAAGACTCCAAATTGTTTCTGTAGCACTGTGATACTGCTTTTATATTTCTGAGAGTGGTATAGAAGCACTTTTCCGTGAAAGCAGGAAAATTCCTACTGCCACTGCTGAGATCCAGGTCAATCTCATAAATATTTACTTCAACCTGCATCAAGCCCAGCCAAGCCTCCCTCCTGGTGTCAGCCATGGGGTGAACAACGTGCAGCACAGCCAAGCCAGTGGCTTTAGCCTCCAGGGATCTGGCTGTGCCACGAGTCCCTTGCATGGGGTTGCCAAAAGTCCCAGGAGCCCCAGTGCTGGCTCCTGGTTTTTATAAATGCTTGGGCATGGCCAAAGCTGCTGGAGACCTTGTCTCCAGTTTTCTCAAGCTCTGCTTTCCCATCAATAAATTGAGATAACCATAGGGGCTGACACTATGAGTGTGCTGTGAAGCTTATGAAGTTAATATTATAAGTACCTTAAGGCTCTGGTTTGCACAGTTACAGAAGGATTGTTATTTTTGAGCCTGCACAGCCAAAGACCTGATGACATTCACCTTCAGAAAATAGATTTTTATCTTTTTACATTAAACCTGACCAGGGTAAAACTTGCTCCTGTCCTCCTCCTGTTGAAATATGTTGCCATAAGTGTTTAGTGTAACATCTGACCTGTTTCTCCTGAATCTTCCTAGATTACGGTCAAGTCATTTGCACTTCAATAGTTCAGGGGCTGTGCCACAATTTCTGGGGCTGGAAAGTAGCTCAGCTGCAAAAACTTGCTGGAGGCTGTAAAATGGCATAAAGAGGCTAAACCAGGGAGTATTTTTAAAGACAGTTTTGGAGGGAGACAATTATTACACTTGAGTCCTTCCCCCTCTGTTCCCCTTTTGCTTATGAGCCTAAGAATTATGAAGATCTTCAAGGCTGTGTTTCCAAAATGACTTTAAGACAAAACTACAGCAACCATTTGTCAGCTCTCTGACTCAACAGGTGAAGCAGAGTCACCAGTGCAAAGTTAAATGGCCTGATCAATAATGCACTGGGCCTATATTGATTGCATATGTTCAGAAAGGGACAGGGCAGGAACAAACATGTAAGGATTGTAGCTTTATGTACCAGCTCTGCCCTAAGGGACAGGAGTCCTACAGCAACCAAGGGCTGTGTGCTCTTCCATCACCCCGCAGACCTTGCCATGGCAGACCCACTGTGGTCCCCCAGCTAATACCATCAGATAAATTGACCACAAAATCTTAACACTTGAAAGTCTAATACTGTGAAATACTTCTGTGCAGAGTGTGCCACTTGGAACTACATCCTTTTCCCCAGAGTCCCTCCCTCCCTTCCCTCAGCTAATACATGTAATTTAATAGCCATGTATTGTTTAAATCCTCATAAACAGCATGAAATAAAATAGAGAAACTAGGCTGCCTGCAAAGCATCCAGGTCTCCAGAGAGGTGGCAAATTGTATCACCAGTCCCTCTAGAATTACCAAAGAGCCCCATCAATTCTGTTTGCACCATCGGTCTAAAGATGCTGTATTCTATATAATGGACAGATAAAGACACATTGTGAAACACATTCTACAGTAGAGATAAATATACAAGCTGTCTTGGTGAATTAGTTACATGTGTAAATAGCTTCTTGAAGAGCAGGCTCAGTTTGACAGTTAAAATCTGATCCAAAATCAGCAGGAGTCACACAAGAAAAAAAAATTTAAATAATCCCCTACTTTGAACCAAGGGCTCTGAACCAGGTCTTTGGTTAATTGGAAATGGATAACACTGGATATGACACCTGCTGGGCAGTCTTTGGTCACTAATCCACTCCAGTTGTCCACAAAGGCTTGCAGCCCTGTCACCCTTCACGCCAGGCTCAGCAGGGAGGTGAGAGATGAATGCCTCGGAAAGTCAAACTACTCACCCCAGCCCTGTTATCTTCTGGATGGGGTCGGGACAAAGCCACGGGGGAGCACAGGTGAAGTATGCATTGCCACTGGCCATGGCAGCACCTGCCTCCAAATAGGAAAAAGAGAGTTCGGTCTCCAGCACTATGGATAAACAGGGAGGAAAAAAAAATACAAAAAAGTCTTAAGAATTCAAAGAATTTCTACTGAAATAGTGCCATAAACTGGTGGGAAAGACTTCTCAAAGAAAGTAACTTTCTCTATGGAAACAAATAGATGATTTCTCAAGTGGATGCCCCTGCCAAGCCCTAGCACTGAAGTCCTGTAAAAAGCTCCAGGAAGGGATTTAGCCTGGCTTTTAGTCCAGGACAAATCTCACTAGCTCATAGCTGAGATACCACTTTTGTTAATACATTAGTTGGTTTTTATTCCTTCTGCCAAAGCAACCTGGCCTGCCTGGTCCCGCAGTGAGGTCATAACTCAGGGCTGATCACATCACAGCACGTTGCCATGGCAATGCTTGAACTGTCACAAAGGATGTGCGCTGTGATTTCACAGCAGATGGGCTGTGAGGGAGGAAGCCCTCATTTAAATTTTAAAAATTGCTTTAGTAATTAGCAAGAGCAATAGAAAAAAATTAAAAAACATTGAAAAGAGAAGAAAAATCCCCAAACTGTCACTCTCAGCTAAGGTTATAGCACTCACGTGAGATCTGCAGGCCATCCACAAGAAAGGCCAAGCTGCTGCTCCAAGTTCACTGAGCTTGTCAGGTCACTGATAAGTCCAAAAAAGTCTGGGGCCTGCTTGGCTACAGGAGGCTCAGAGCAGCGGTGGCTGAGCAAAGCCCCCCTGGCACATCAATGCATTTCAAAGCCAGCCACCCCTCACAGGGACCTGACAGGAATGGCAGAGGGCAGGCAGAGGCTGCCAAAGGCTCCATTAAAACACCGACTGCCCAACACAAGTCAGTGCAGTGACAGCCTGACTTCAGAAGTTTTTAGCAAGGAGTTGGCTCTGTTATTTCTATGGACCTTCTTAATGAAGCACAAAGAGCACACAGATGTGCTTGCATCCTTTCAGGGACAAGGTGGAGTTTTACTCCTCAAAGGTAAGAGTGAAACACCTTGGCTCCCTAGGTTTCACAGCCCAGCAGCACCGACCCACAGCAGCCTATGCTGGCCTGGTCCTGCATCCTCACAACTGCCCCAGAACGATAACCCATCCCCACTCTTGCCCTGGCACTTGGGAACTGAGATCAACATTGAACATGGGAGGCACAGCAGACGGTGTCAAGCTTTCCAGACAGCCATGGTGCAGCCCTGCTCCCTCCTCGGGTTTCTCCATCCCCTGGCAGAGGTGACCTTGAGGCAGCAAAGCCTCGGGTCCCATCTTCGTGGCCACCACAGCTCACTGCAGAGACGCCGACGTCCCCAGCTCCCCACAGAAGCTCTCTAACACATGACAGCAGCCCAGCAACCTCAAGGCAGAATCAAATCTCTCTCCCTTCTGCCTGCAGCAGGCAAAGCACGTGGTGCTTCAGAGACCTTGGGCTGAGTCCTCATATTTAATGGGGAGAGCAGACTTCAATGCAGCTTGTTCCTTGTTCATTCAGTGACTAACTGTTGATCTCTGTAAGAATAAGCCAGATGGTTCCCGTGATAAGTGATCAGCTCTCCTGGAGTTTTTGAAACAGAAAAAGACAGATGCCTGCGTGCCTCTTGCCAGGACCCATCTTAAGCTCAGGCGATGAGTGCAAATGCTTGGGGAGGTTGTGTTCAGGGGATTCTCTCCATCCAGGCTTAGCAACTAATCCTCCCCATCGTCCCTTCTTCCAGGAGAGGAGGCATCTTGCCTTGTGACAGCTTCCCCCAGCTTAAGGACACTACAAATCATAAGATCAGCCCTTATAATTGGATCAGACCTTGATATTATTTTCCTTTTCTGTGCATTCATATTAACATCTCATTTTGCAGACAGCACATCTGATCGGTGCTTACTACTTCAGCTTGCATTTGCACACGCCGGTGATTGAGAACACTGATAGGAGCGATGAAGCCTTTTAGCAAAGGAGAAAACTTGCTTTGGGAAGCTGTTTTGCTGGGGTGGTGAAAAAACCCCACCAGGCTAAAGAGCTTTGTTTCTGAGCCATTGATGGGCACACCACCAGTCAAGCACCACTTCCTGCCCTCAGCAGGATCAAGGTCTCCGCAAGAGAGGGAAAAACGGTAGCAGTGTTCGTCTGCTGACTTCTTTTTTATTTGTTTTTAACCTAATTTCTCCTTCTGATTGTATAGTAAGCCTGATTCCTTTTCTGAGCTGGCATTAAAAAAGAGAGCCAGCAAATCTCTATGCCCATGCAGGGTTAGAACTGGGCAGAAGAGGAGATGGGAGCAAGGTGTAAAATTAACAACAGAAGCTGAGTTTGGTTCTTCCCAAAACCAGCTCCAAGGCAGTAGCTTGGTCCAGCAGGCAAGGGCTGGTTCACCTGCCCTGGGAGAAGCAAACACATCCATTCCAAAGCTCACAGCCCACCTGTTTGCTGCTACGTCCTGTAGGCAAAACTCCACTTATCTCACAGAGTTAGGCCACCATAAAAATGAGAAACATGTAGCCATGCACTCAACAGATAAGACTTCTTTTATTTGCATGCCCGTTGTAGTGCTTAGAGGATGTACATTCCCTTTTATGATATTTATGCAGTACCTTCAGAGCAAAAGTCAGAGCTGTACCTCCAAGACAAGGAATTAGATCTGTAATGCTGACTCAGCCTGCAATTTCACAGGATTAAACAGTCAGAAAAAAAAACATTAAACTGAAAAAGACTGAAATGTATGTGACAATACATATGTCAGACACTCATATCCACACTGTAAGAAAACTACCCATCAGTATACAGTTCATTATGTCTGACCAAGGCATTATTTCACAGACAAGACTGCAACTTCATCTGAGGACTTTGTGGAGCAGATGTCACCTTAAACCCAGAGACGGTGCACGAAGGAACAGAGAGGGCACTACATTTAAAGCAAGCAAGTACTCTGCCCTCACTTTGCTGGGAAATTGTGCATGCATGTTCACTGCGCTTTGTAATCAGTGTGGCTTTCATTGTGCTATTAATTAAAAAGAGAAGCCTTATGCAAAAGAAATTTAAAATTGCAAATTTCCTTTTGCATATTCTGCAAAAGCAATTTCCATTTTGCTATGTTACCCCGCGTCATGTTAATGTTAGGTTTTTATAAATGAATACTGAGACTTTGTAAGAGTATTCCAATAGCATTCATCACTGATACTTTTTTAATTGCATGACTTCCCAAGGAATCGAGGCTTTTGTAATTATGAACTCTAATCTTAAACACCATTCTGCCATCTCTCAGTAAATCTTCCATCATTTCACTTAACTCCAAATAAATTTGACAGAATCAGAGCTAACCAACCAACTACACGTCTCCTGAACGACAGCATCCAGGTAGAGATGCCACACAGCCTGCTTGTCCCACTGCCCAAGATTCAGAGGAGGAATGTGATGACCAGGTCAAAAACCATTCACAAAATCAATCTCTGTGCACTGTATTTTGTGCCTCCGTGTGGGAAATGCCAAGTCAGACACAAGCAGGTATTCTCAGTTAGATGACAGTGTGAGCAGCTTCTCTAGCAGGAACATCGAACACACACCTGCTCAAATAGTTGTCAGTAGTTTATTCATATAGGATAGTAATAACAATTGCTCCAATTTTAAACCCACATCGTCTTCATTTTAAATACAGTGAATTATGCCTCATTTTTAATGACCTTCCAGATCCTAATTTGTGTGGCACCATCCACAATTCTGGGGAAGGTGGCAAAGCCTCACTGTGGGCCTTACTTGGAGCAGAGATCTCTTTGGCCGCAGGTTAAAACTGCCTTTGTTACAACCCGGGCTTAAGGTCTGAAATCCCACACCTGGCTCCCACCGACAGCCCTTTTTTGCACTTGAATCGCCTAATCAGTCAAAGAACCTTCAGCATTTGGAAATGCAAGAAAAGCTAAACAGGCCTCAAAGTACGCGTCAATTAGGACAACAGCAAGCAGATGATTTTTCACCTGCTTTTCTATTGATCTACACTTTCAAGAACATTTTATACTCAAAAGTATAGCAGTCTTACTAAAACACTTAGGCTTGTCTCTTTCCTAGATGGTAGAAAAGGAATTTCAGACGGTAAAAAAAAAATGTGTATCCTGAAGGAAAATCTTTGCGCCCTAAAATAACTTTTTTTTTTTTGCACCCGAGTATTCAAAATTCAGAAACATTTTCAGGGGTGGACAGCTACTGAAGAGTTAAACACAATATATCCAGAAATATTTAAAAGACAAAGAAATTTCCATTAAAAAATATCAAAACCACAAACAGCTTTCGGGACGAACACCAGAGTTTGATGAGTATCAGCAAAATTTAAGGGGCATCTTCCGTGCCCCAAGTGCAGAGATTATACCCAAGCTTGTCCCTGCCTAACAGCCTCCCTCTGGAAAGCGAAGTTAGCAGGAATCTCGGGGCTGGTGGCAGCAAGGAAGGAATCCATCCTGTTATCAAGTACTTACAGAGAGAGACTATACTCAGTCAGGCAGTCAGAAACACGCCTACTCAGATAAGGGTATCCCTGCAAAGAAATCTCTTGACACTGCTTTGACATATTTACGTTCTTCTGCGATTATTCAGTTGCAATAACTTAGAGCTCCTCGTCTGACACTCGAACACGAGCCAGTCCCCAGCCCGACATGGGGAAGGGAAACAAAACCATGCCCAGCGAAGTCCCTCAGCCGGGCTAAGGGCTGCAGCCTGGCCGACCTGCTGGGTCATGGGGCAGGGTGAGAGCCGAAGCAAGCCGAGAATTAAAGCCTGTAGAGCACAAAGAATAGAATTAAAAGATTAATCTAATGAGATCTAATCAAAGATACCACGTCTAGATAGCACATCCCTGAAGTTACAGCGAGATTATGCTACTCTTAAGTCTTATTAGCCAGGACTTGTTGGAAGATCTGCTATCTAGCAGCAAGATACAATCGGTAAATTATTTCTTTTAATTAATTCATTGAAGTAAACAGAAAATAGCCTGGATCCTATCTGTCTGCATCTCTTTGGAAGAAAGGCAAAGAGTTCAACGGCAATTTTAAATTGGGGAAAGGATTCCTGCGTTGCAGCAGAGGAGCAGAGATTGCGGTAGCATTCCTCGGAAATACACACCACCTTCTTCAAAGCAACACAAAATCACCGCCTGAAGCCCACCCAAAAGACTGTGGCTTGGAAAGCCTGTATCACAAGCCGAAGATGAAGAAGTGCCTCCCACCTCCCCAGGTAACCTGCCCCGCTTCCGAGGGGCAGTCCCACGGCAATGGCACAGCCTCATCAGACCCTGGGGCTGCCGTCGCCGTGCCCACCGCGGGGTCAGCCCCGCCGCCTCCACAGCAGGGATGCGATGCAGAGATGCTGGTCCCGTCCCCACGTCCTGGAACGAGGGTCCAGCCGCTGCCCTCCCCACACGGGGAGCTCCAGCCCACGGGATGCTGGTCCGAGGCTCCTCACTCCCTGCCCCTCTACCACGGGTCCCATATGCCCCTCGGCGCCGCCACCGCTCGAACCGCCCGGGGCTGGGGTCCCCCGCTGCGCCCCCGGCTCCACCTGGACGATCGGGAGGGTCCACGCGGTTGCGTCCGCGGAGCGGGCAGGGGAGCGCGGCGGGGACCGGCGATGCCACGGGCCGGGCCGGGCACCGGGCACGGGCCGGCGGTGTCACCGCAGGGAGCGGAGCGCCCGGCGGAGCCCCCACTTGGGGCAGGGGGTGCGTGCCGGGAGGGTTGGAGGGGCTGAGCCGCGGGAGGCGCGCCCGGGCCGGGCGGGCCATGGGGGGGGCGCGGCCCCGCGCGCAACTTTCCGCCGCGCCGAGGGACCCCGGCGGCCGCGCCGGCGGTGGTATCGTATGCAAATACGCAGGCTGACGTCAGAGATCATGTGGGGTTTGGCGTAGATCCCCGCCGATCGAGGGCTCTTTTTTTTTTCTCCTTTTTTTTTTTCCTTTTTTTTTTTTCTCCCCTTTTTTTTTTTTTTTTTTTTTCCGCGGCGGGGCAGGGCCGGTGCGTGCGCGCGTGGCGGGGCGCGCGTGTTCCCCGCGGGCCGGCGCGGCGGGGGCGGGGGGCGCGGGGTCCCGCGGCCGCGGGCGGCGCACGGAGCGGAGCGGCGCGGAGCGGAGCCCCGGTGCCGCTCCGCCCGGGACAGTCGGTGCCGCCGCCCTGGGCGCAGGTAGGAAACTTCCCAGGCGGGGCCCCCTCCCCCGGTGCGCGGCGCTCCCCAGCCGCCCCCTCCCTGCGCACGGACGCTCGCCGGCGCTCCCGCCCCGACCGCTCGCACCCAACTTTTCCTCCTGCAGAAACTGTCCGGTTCCTTGGACTTCGGCGGGGGCCGGGAGGTGGGGGGGAGGGCGGGGGAGACCGCCGGGGGTGGGAGCCGGGAGGGCTGTTCGGGGTGGGCTGGTAATTATTTTGGCTACGTTTTTCATTTTTAGCCGTGCAGCCTCCGTCCCCTCGCCCTTTTTCCGCTCCCCTCCGCCTCCCAATCGCAAGTTTGGGCGAAGGGGGAAAAGCAGGAGTGGGGGGGAAACATGTCTACGTTTGTCTATGTCGACATCAGCAACACAAAATATGGCGTCCGCTTTCGACAGGGCGTTACGTAGAGGCGAGCAGGGGATTTTGTCAGCGCGGTCCCTGACGAGGAGCCGCGGGCTCCCGGGCCGGGGAGGCAGAGCCGCCCCGGGGCGCGGGAGGGGCCCGGCGCCGCCGCCGCGCGTGGCTCCGCGCCCGCGGCCGCACTTGGCAGCGGTTTCTTCTGGTTTAATTTTTGATGTTTTTTCCTTCCTCCTGCCCTCCCTCCCCTCTTTGGCAGTCCCCCTCCCACCCGTGACGCCGTGGTCGTGGCGCGGGTCTCGCTGCCGGTAACTGCGGGGAGCGGCGGCACCGAGCCGGGACCGCGGCGGGGCAGAGCCGGGCGCCCCGCTCCATCCCTCCTCCACCCAGCGAAAGGCTGTGCCTTCCCGTGGCATTTTATTTTCTCCGGAATGGGGAGGTTTGGGGAAATGCAGGCTTTGGCACGTTATATCCACTTTTCTTTTTTTTTCTTTTTTATGAGAGGTGACTTTCCCGTTTGTTTTAGCCGGTTTCCAAAGACATCATAGACCTATCTTCTTTTTTTTTTTTTTCCCCCTTCTCTCCCTCTGCGATGAAGGCGACAGGGAAGGATACTGATTTCCCCCCCTCTTTGCTAGGACTATAACTTGGAAATGACGCAGGGAAGTACCTGTCTGGCTTTGGGGGATCCCTGTACCCAGCTCTTTCCTGAGCACTCCGGTTAGTCCGGAGCCTGGGAATCCCTCCCGAGGGAGACGGCCGGGAGGCGGGGCATGGCTCTGATTCCCCCCCCCCCCTTGGCTGCCCGAGCACCTCTCCGCTGGCGGCTCCCCATCCTTTCTTGGGGCAGGTGCTCCTTGGAAACCCTGCGAACTTGCGAACGTTCTGCCGCGCAGGGGAACACAGCAAAAGTTTTGGATTGGAAGGTGGAGAGCACAAGGGGAGAAAACATCCGCAGAAGTAGGAATGGGAGGGAAGAGTAGGACTCCAGGCTGGGTGGGAAGGGTGATGAGGATCGCTGGGCATCAGCCGCTCCTGCCTGCCGGGTCCCGCAGCGCGAGGAGCCGCGGGCACAGTGCCACAGCGTGCATTGCCTTGGGAAGCTGCACGTCTGACAGCTCAGGGTCACGGCACAAGGCTGTCAGGGAGGTGCCTTTTATTTTTAAACTACTGATGAAACTTTGTGAGCGGTGTTTCCCTCCTGGTCGCGGCTGGGTCGTGGAGGCGCAGATGTAACTAGAGGAGGTCTGATATCTCTAGCAGAAAGCTCATTCATGCAGCCGTACTGGGAAATGGCGTGTGTGTTAGGAATGGTGTGTGCTGCCGTGGTTTTATTAGAGCAGTAGATGAGCAATATTATTGTTTAAGAGGTATCTGTGTCCAGAGTGCTTTGCCAGGGTAATACATTTCTGTAGCGGGGAAGCCTTTCTAATGTAGATGTGGCTTCAATACGTTGTATGAACTCAGCTGCTCTTTGAAACAGAATTGCAGATTGATTTCTGGATAAGGAAAAGCAAGATACTGGCCAGCAACTGGGAAGAATATAAATGCTAAGAATTGACTGGTCCTTTTTTTACTTTTCCCTCATATGCATGTTTATCCCCCCAGGCTTCTACAGAAAGCAATGGCCAAGAGCTGTCCCATGTTTGTCCTCTCTTCTTGTATCCATGATAAACTCAGTGCCAAAAAGCGGATAGGTGTTTATAGCTCAGTCGTCAGCCCAAAGACCTTGTGATTGCTCACCTTTGTAAAATGATGTTTTTCCTGCCTGTCCACCCCAGAGTTCAGCTGTCAGAGTTTTGTCACACAGGATATTTCCTGCTGTCAGTGTCTGAAAGTAGCACGCTCCTTCAAATCGCATTCTCTCAAAATTCCACTTGCTTTTTTCCTTTTTACTCTAGTTACAATCAGAAATTTCTTGTCAATATCTGTAAAATGAGTAACCCATTATATGAATCAGCCCAAGTTTGTAGTGTTTTTTCTTGTGGAGAGGGGAAAGTTTTATTGTGTTTTTATTAAAAGTCGAAAAAAGCCAACATTACATATAGTAAAGTTACTGGCTTGTTTTTGCATTTTCAAACCAGTTTCAAACTGCTCCAGGCTGGAATGAGAACACAGCAGGTTTTGCTGATCTTCATAAAAGACAAAAATTTTAATGCCAGACATGACATCACTGTATTTGCATGTGTGACATCTTCAGGTTTTATTTCTTTTTGTTTTACGCTAACTTGGATGGTTCTCAGAAATGCTATTTGGAGTGTCTTCTGGTTGGGATGTTTTGATCCATGTCTAAATTATTTTTCTTTGTGTCCACTTAAGGAATGGAAATAAATAGAAAAAGTATTTTAATTAGAATTTGTTCAGAAACATGCAGTGTCACAGCTGAATTCCCTGAGATTTCAGCATGGCTGTCAGGTAAAACTGCATTTACATTTCACATGGAGTGTAATTGTAGTTTGACTTTCTTTCAGGTGTGAGGGTAATTCAGCAAGTGTGTTCTTTCCCTAAAGGTTACTGCACATCTCCATGATGCTATTTGTTCATACTGAAAGTAACTAATAAACAAAAGTTTGCACTAAAATAATCTATAAAAGCTTTAACTTAAAGCCATTAAGATTATTGCTGGTCTTCTGTCAGGGTGTTTTTACAAGTGTCACATCAGCTAGAATTAATATTTGTGGTTAGTTTATTTTATCAACCCTTCAAAAATAGATCTGAAGTTTACGGGATGTAATGATACAGTTCAGTCCCAGGGTAGCAGTAAGTTGGGTTTTTTTCTGAAAAGCTGAAAGAGCTGTTGATTTCCAGAAGGATTCAAATACTTTTCATATGGGGTAATATTAGAGAGTTTGGTTTGTGAAGGTGTAGCAAAATAGAAATAAAATAAGTTGGATGCTTGGAAGATGAAGGGAGCAGTGTTCAATTCCAGCCTTGCCTTCCAGAGACAGTTCAGAAATCACCAAGCCAGCCCTCTCTCCAAAACCACCATGCCTTGAGCAAGGCAGAAGGGTTGTTTGGTTCGTTGTTTTGGTTTTAAAAAGTAGCACTTGGGGTTGTTGTAAAAATGTTGTGAGTTTGAAAATAAGACAGTGCATTTGGCAAGATCTTTTCAGGACCGTGGGACCCCAAACCAGTTTCTAAAGTGAAAACTGAATTTCCATAAGCTGAGTTTATGTAGAATGACCGGTATTGTGAGTGTGCTGGTGAAACTGAGGGAGAGGTGTGAAATGATTTTGTGTATTTAGCACTGCAGAAGGCTCAGATGGCTTGGTTTTGTTAGTGAGCAGAGAGAGAATGACACAGGCAAGGAGGGAAGGTTTAGGTGTTGGCAGCTAGGAGGGGACTTCAAAAAAGTCATCCTGGGAGATTCTGCTAGCTGAGAAGGTGGATTATGGTGCAACACCTGCTAGAATTCTTGGATGAGACTGCAGGTGGCCTGCAGTGAGCAGTGCCCCAGTGGGGCTCTGGTGGGAAGGCTCTGTCAGCGCTGGACAGAGGGGAGCATTTGCCATCTGCAGGGGAGAGAGGGGAGGAAGGGTTGGGAAGCAAATGGGGAAGAAGGGGATCTGGAACACCTGCATGGTTAGAAGTCACACATCAGGAGTGGAGGGGGTGAGCTTGCAGTGAGTTTTGACAACCTTTGGCAAATTCCCTGGGAGCAAGGGCATGCTGGGTGCTGAAAGCAGGTCAGGGAATTCAGCTTTGCTCTGATAACAAGCCTCTCCAGCACCAGCTTTAGTTTGTGTCTTCTCCACACTGTTGTCCAGTGGGGACCTGATGTAGTCAACTGGAGCCTGCTCACCACCTGCCTGCCTCTCAAGCTAACTATTACAGGTTTATTGGGAGGAATTTGCAGATCTCCACAACTCCCACCCACACAGACTGCAGGGTACCATGGTCCAGGCTCAGCCTTGGATGCAGTTTCCATCTGCATGGTTCAAAAGCTCTGAAGGCCTGTAGGCCTCTGCCTCATGCTGCCTTTGTCTGGGATTGCCCAGCCTGAGGGTTGAAAAGGATTTTTAAATTGTTTCCTGATGTCCAATCTAAACCTACACTCTTACAGTTTAAAACCATTGCTCCTTGTCCTATCTCTACAGGCTTTGGTACAAAGTGAAGCTGTGTATGTTTAATACCTCATTAGGCTGGGTACCAGATGCTGTGATCTGGTCAGCATCCCACAAGCACATCAAGGACTTTCTCCTTGGGTGAATGTGCTGATAGTGGGTTTATCTTCCCAGCCCTGTCTCAGTAGGTGACATTGGCAGTAATGTCCCTTTGCTGGTGTAGCAGCCCTTTCGCTCCTGGGTTTGCCAGCACAGCTGCTTCAGTGGCATGTCCTGCCCTGGGCTGGTGCAATGCATGGCAAGTGTTGGGGGTACAGGCTGGTGTGAGTGTGCCCATGCAGACATGCCTGCTGTCATGGGCTTGTTCAGCTCTTGTGTCTGCACATCCACCCTGTGCTCTGGGAAACCTCCAGCCTCACTGCTGGAGTGCAGCCCCAGTTCAGTGCAGCCCCTCCTGCAGCTGCAGGCAGTGCAGGCTCTGGATCACAGGGATGGGCACATCCTGGCAAATGCAAATTGTTCTGTGCAGGTCACAGAGTTTCCTCAAGAGCGGTATTACCTGCCCACCGTGGCTTTCAGTTCACTTGGTAAATTCTTCCATAGCTTGAAATTCATCTTCTTTCCTGGAAAAATGTTGCAAGATGAAAAGCAAAGCTACTTGCCTTGCCACTTAAAAAACTCGTAGCTTTGGCTTTGCGGAGAAACAGCCCTCTACTTCTCTCCCTCCTTTATGAAGTGACATGTAGAGATACAAATCTTCAGTGTTAACTTTTAATCTGTAGCATTTTGATGCTGTGATCTGCAGTGTGGTCTCAGTTGGCACTGATGGAGGGGACGATTAATTTCGTGTGAGCAGTGGTTGGGTAGGATGGGAATGTCTTGCACTGCTTTTCATTTATTTATTGAGCCTATGAGAAGCCTGAAATCTTGGATTTTCCTTCTCTTTTCTCCCTCCCTATTCTTCCTGTCCTGACCTTGTTTCCCTTCTTAAATACTAAATATTTTTTTAACTTGCAACCTCAAATTACCTGTTTATTTTGGCTTCTCTTTTGTAGTTGATTGTGTGTTGTTCCCACAATTTTTAATAAGTGTTAAAACTGCATATTTTATTCACTGGAACGTAAAACAAACAAAAAAACCCTCCACCAACAAACAAATAGAGAGATTTTCTTGCTCCTTTTGAGTCAGTGGCCATAACTAAGAAAGCTTCAGATTCAGTGTTACTTAACCTCTTGTCCAGTGTGATGGAGGAAGTGGAGGAAGAAGCCCTTTGAGCAAAACTGTATAGGGAAGAATGTAGTTCCTTTCATTTTAAGCAGAATCTTGTTATTTGTGGTTTGTTTGGTTTTGGTTTTTTTTTAATACCTCCCAAAAAAATTAGGTTCTGAGTATCTGCTGAAGGCACTCTCAGAGAAATTTAATAAAATATCAGAATGTCTCAAGGTCTCTGTATCCCTCCTGCTGCCTTTCTTGTGTGTGTTCACTTTTCTCACTCTAAGTTTTGGACATTTATTTTTTACATTTCTCAACCGAATTTCATGCTTATTAGTTTCAGTTACTTTATGTTGCACTTTACTTAGATAGCAGAAGTGGGAAAATACTTGTTCTTTTTCTTAAATCCTACTAGCAAGACAAAAATCCAAGAGGAAACACCAGTTGGAAGCAGTTAGGTTTTGTAGGGTTTCAGAGTGTGTGGGTTGGTGGCCTGGGAATTGGTGCAGGGAGGTTTTTGCCTCCTCTCATGCCAGTGAAAGCCAGTATGAAGCAGACAGCAGCAGCATCTCCA
The DNA here is from genome assembly GCF_028769735.1 of Zonotrichia leucophrys gambelii. Classification (NCBI taxonomy): domain Eukaryota; kingdom Metazoa; phylum Chordata; class Aves; order Passeriformes; family Passerellidae; genus Zonotrichia; species Zonotrichia leucophrys. The sequence goes on from NC_088171.1 coordinate 141,118,792, forward strand.
GGCTTTGCTGCCGGGCTGGCAGAGCACTGCTGATTCACTTCCACACAAAATGAAGGAAAGTCCTGATGGTTCTGGCCTCAAGTGTTTCTGGGGATATTCCTTCCCCTCCCCTCCTCCTACCACCCACCTCAAAAGCAAATATGTCTTGTTGTGGGGTTTTTTTTCAGCATCCTCTTGAGCACAAACTGTCAGGCACCACAGGGAGTTTTTCCTTGTCTTTTGTCTCTCCAGAAACTGATTTATTTAAATGATATGCTGGGAGCACATTGCTGTTAAAGGCTTTGGTGCTTGTTGTCTTCCAGGCTTTGGTACAGCTTTCTTGAAAATTGTGGAAGATAGGGTTATCCCAAAGAATCCTAGTTTCCCCTGAAGCTGTTTTTTTCTGCATTTTTCCAAAGAGATTCCCCTTCCTGGCCTTCTGTGAGGAGTGTTGTTCATTTCCATGTGATTGAAAGGCGAGGAAGTTGTTTGAGTGCTCAGCTCCCTCCCAGGGAGAGCCCTTGGCTGCCTGGCTGGGAGTCCACATGACTGTCACTGGTCCCACCCCTGGGACCAGTACACCAGTGCTTTCCTTTTGCTCAGCCAAAGGTGGTTACAGAATCCTTTATCACTCATGTATTTACTATCTGGCATCCCCACATCATCTCTTGCAGCCTGATGCTGCTTTTCATTAACATCAAGTAATATTCAGTACCAGCAGTTATGACCTTGCAGTTGCAGATTTTTGGGATCTGTTTTTCATGTCTCAGGGTTTTACATACTTTTTTTTTTTTTTCTTTTTTGAGAGACAGTAGCCCTTTTACTTGAGCTTTAACCTAAGGCACAGGTCCTTCCAGCCTGTGCTCAGGTAAAGTATCTTGCCAGGAAGCTACCAGCTCCACTGTGGGATCTTTCTGAGGGCTAGGTTTAGTTTTCATTGAGAAACCATCTGAAAAAGCTGGCTAATGATGCTGAAAATCTTCATGCGGGGTTTTCAAACCAGAGAAAGTGCCAGGGCTTGCTGCATGGAAGAGTTGGCAAATGCATCGTGCCCATGCCAGGGTGCCAATGACAGGGGCTGGTAGCCACTGAGGACCTGCAGGATTTTGCCCAACTACAGCAGGTAGGAAGCTTCCAGGTATAAATTGTGATGAAAAATTCAGAGGAAAGTGCTGCCTGAAGAAGCCTCTACTTCTCTCTGACTGTCCAGGATTCTTCAGCATAAGAGAGGAGTTGGCTCTACATGTGTTTTAAAACAATTGGAGTGACAAGAAAGAATGATGTGTTTGGAGTGAACTGTTTTCTTTACTACTTTTAAATTGGCATCTCTTGAGAGCATCCTTATGATTTCACTATTGCTAAAATAGTTTTCTCAGGATATCCCTCCTCTGTGTATCTCTTGGCATCTTGTCTGTGTGCCTTGGTGATGTCGAGGGGGTGATGTGGTTTGAGAAATGCTGCTCAAGGCAATCACAAGTTTCAAGATCCACACTTAATCAGATAAAAGAAAAAAAATCTTAGCTCTCCGAAGGATTTTGCTTTCAACCATAAATATACTTGAGTGCCTTAGATTCTGTTTGTTTGTCCTGTTATCCTGGATCTTAGCCTTATCAACTTATTTTTATGTGTTTACCCTCTGTGTGATGGTCCAGGAGAGTGTGCGAACACTCCGTACATGTCCAAGTCAGGAGAGGAGTGTCACAATATATTATTTATGCTGAAAAGAGCTTGTACATAGGAATGATCTTAGCTCCAGCCCCATCTCTTCTCCAGCAGCAAATCAGAGCACTGAGTTGGTGGATTTAAAGTTAATCTCCTGAAACCTGAACTGCTTTTTCATTGCTCTGTTCTTGCCTCTTGGTGAGCAGTGAATGGTCTTGTTCTCACCACAAAGTGCTCAAGGGTGAGTGCTTTCAACTTCAGAGTTTACTGCCCTAGGGTGCAAGGGGTGAGCAGGCACCAGACAGCCTTTACCAGCTGGCTCCAGTTCTGTGCTGAGCCCTCTGCGACTTACTCTCCCACAAAAATTCTGGGGGACTTAAATATAAGGTTCTTCTAAATTAAAGAAAATGTGCACCAAAAAAAAAAAAAAAAAGTACAAATCTCTGTCTGTGCCCCATGCTCAGTTCAGAAGGAAGATCATTGTTGAGCACATGGTTTGTATTTTTAATTTCTTTGTGGTACCCTCTTCCTTCACCTCTTCCCCTACCAGTCTTTTCCCACCCGGACATTTTGTGGAGGGCTCAGTTCACATCCCAACAAGGAGCTTGCTGTGGCAGGGTGCTCACAGGACAAGGAGAGCACCTTTCCATCTGTGGGCAAAGCCTATTGTGGTGCTTGATGGAGACAGGGATCTGCTTTGAACTGTGCTGTTGAATGGGAAAAGTGTGAGAGGAGATTCTGGGTATTTAACACAAGCTGCATCCCAAAATTTGTGGTGGTGTACATGGTATGCAGTACTGTGTGGCAAAGGATTTGTGACTGCTACAGATGGTAGCAGACAGCAAGAGGGATGGGAATTATCACCTGGGCTCTGCCACACTTTTAGCTTTGAGGTATGTTGTGTGGAGTGGTGTGAGTTGTAGCTTGATGCATTTTGAATGGTGTATTTGCACAGGAAACCTGAATTCATACCTGAGTTTCCTCTCTGTACTGATTTCTGCAGCCAAGGTGGGAATTTGATTGTATTTTTCAGTTATCTGCCTTGCACTCAAGGCATGCTTTCCTATTTGCCTTTCACTGGCACAAGCAGTAGGACCACTTAGACTGGTTCATGTTTTCATCTAACATGCTTTAGTTATTTTAATTTTTTTAATCTGCCTGTATTTTGTTCATTCCTGTGTAGATAGGGGTTTTATTTGTTGCTTCTCTCTTGTCCTGATCCTTTTACTGAGTCTCAGGGTGGAGGCTGCTCTGTGTGTTGCAAGGTCACTGCTTGGTTTGTGCATCTGGGCCCTGCTGCAGCATCTCCCAGATGTGTTCCATGCTGAGCTTCTGGCACAGGTTGGCTGAGACACCCTTCTCCTGCTCAAATTCCTGATTGCTGCTCTGCACAGCAGTGGAAAAGGACTGTGATTTGCAACCCTTTAGGATTGTTCTTTGCAGCTGACAGATACTCATTTTGGAACATTCAGCTTCTGCTGTGGCCCCTTGGCTTGTTTGGGGTTGCAGCTTGATAATTTTTGACTAGTGCATGAATGGCCCATGTCCCTTTGCTGTCTTGTAAAATCAGTAAAAAAATAAGTTATCAAAGGGTTGGAAACAAAAATGCAACACACACTTAGCATCACAGTTTTGCTGGAGGAGAAGGTAAAATGTCAACTTTTTTTTCCTTCTTTTTTAAATGAAACAGGCCGATAATAGGAAGTTGATTAAGAAACGTGTGAGGTTGGATAGGTTCATTAAAGATTATTTTTCACTTGTCTGCTGTTTTAAAATATTTGTTCTTAAATTATGCAAAATAGAGTGTGTGAGTGAGGAACAGCCTGACACATCTGAATCTGGCAGGGTTCTTCCTATGTAACATTTCATCCTTAGTGTGATTTAAATTAGTTTAAGGTATTAAAGTCTTTAAACCAATGTTTATGATCACTTTAAGACACTCCCCACTCAAAGCACGAAGGAACATTACATACTATGGATTTTTAAAAGAGGCAGTATACATTCATCGCTAATTATGTACTTTATTATTAAGTCTGAGTAGTAATTATTTTCCAGAGCATGTTTGGCAAATGATAGCTTTTAATAAAATTACAGAATAACATAATTACTTGAAATTTAACTTAATAAATTTATGTCTTAGCACAGTAAGGATCCACTAAGGTCACCTTTGATCTGCATTGAGAGCATCAGGCAGAATCGTGTTTGAAGGTGAGAAAAGTCAAGGAGCAGTTTTGTTAAAAACTAGAGGATTATCGAGGAGGTGCTGTAGGAAGCTCATTGCTTGGGTGAGAGTGGGGTGTTGATGGGGATGGTTTTTGTCTCTTCAGTGAGAACCTGGCATGGATGGATTAGGCAAATCGTAGTTAATTATTTAACAAAGGGCCCAGTGCTGCAGTTGCCTTTGACTCCCGCACTACTGAAACATCTCTGGTTTGCAGGGTGGAATTAAGACTGCAACTTTGAGATTAAGCTTTTCTTTTCCTTTTTCTCTTCCCTTTGAATGCAAAGCTCTTGACTGCCAGTCCTGAACGGCTGGAACAGATGAACTTTTGCACTCTGTGCTAAGGACACTTACATAAAAGGGAGATACTCAGATTGCATCCAAACCCAGCTCAGCTTGCTGTTGAAGGAGGTGGGTCTGGCTGTCCCTGTCCATCTGGGGGTCTTCAGGGAGCCTCTCTGCTATCAATCCTTGCTTTCTCTGCAGACCCCTATTAGAAAACCACAGAAAAGGCTTAAACTGACAAACCATATGTGATGTGAGCTGAAATCCAGGAGGCTGATTATTCCCGGGGCCAAGGACTGACGCAAACTGCTTTTAGTGTGTTTGATTTGTGGTGCTGAATTCCTGCGTGCACTGGGTCACACTGGCCACCCTCCAGAGCACAGGTGGTGGGGGGGGTCTCTCCACAACTTCCCTGTTTTCATTTGACCAGTAGGAAGTTACTGTGCTGGGATTGACGGACCCACATACACATAAATGTGAAGGAAGATGGAAACAAATCTCACGAATCCTTTAAAAATCAGCGATACTGGCAGTGATAAAATGAAGGAAATTTGAGTTTGGCATTGTCCAGACTTTTACCCAATTCTCAAAACAAAGAGGCTGCAGGACTGCAGTTGCACCAACAGCCTGGCCAGTGATGCCCTTCCTTGGTAAAGCCCCTGGAAAGCAGAGCTGCCAAAAGGTGACTTCTTGTCTGCAAGGTGCTTTCCTGTCTGCAGAGATACAGCCAAGGTATGTCAGTTCAGATATACAAAAGAGTAAGTACAGCAAGAATACCTTTTCACCAAAGTCCTCGCTGCATCTGAGGCTGAAATCACAGAAATTGTTCTTTGAAATTGGCTGCCCAGTTGTATTGTGAGTTTGGTTTTCAAAGTGCAGCTTTGAACAAACAGTTGAGACTTCTAAAAGGTGTCAACACCCACTCTTTTTATTGGCATTTTTACATATGTGTGGCTATGGGGTGCACACACACACCTGCACATAGGCATTGCATGGTCCTGCCTGACTGTTTGGAACATTAGTCTTGTGTTTAAGACACAGCACTGAAGCCTTTGCAGTCCCTCAGATGTGCACAGAGCATCAGGACACTTGGTTCAGACCACTTCCAGCAGCCTCCATCCGTGCTGGGTGACAGCAGTGGGGCAAGGGGTTGTGTGTGGTTCTGCTGGAAGTCCTGTGATCATCTTCTGGGTCTTGCTGTGATGGGGAGAATTTGATAGAAGGATCAAGCCATTCCTTCATTATCACATTGTAGTGAATGGGCAAACACTACTGTTCTCATCTTGCCATTACCTCTGAGATCACCAGCAGCTGCTTCATTAACTATTAATGGTCTGCTCATTAATGCTGTAAAAGGCTAGGACCAGTCTTGCAAATTTTCTGGACTCTTCCCCTGAAATATTTATGACTTGCTCGCTATGCAAAAGGGCAAGAGCAACAGCAGAGAACATGCCTCCAAGTTTTGTGGAGCTTTATTAAAAAGCTCATGAATATGAAGAACCTGGCAACTTCTTCCTGTGTTTTGGCTTTCTGAGCTAGTGCTGCACATCTGGCTGTACTGCTCACATCTGGCCCACTCCTAGGGTTCGAGTGGGCTGGTGGTTTGCTGAAGCATCAGTGGCAGTGTTGGATGCTTTATTGATGATCTCTGGTTCTTGTAGTGCTTTCCTTTGCATCCTCCTCCTATACAAGCACCAAGGTGGAAGTGATACCTCCACAGGAGGTTTTATTACTCTTAAGTGGTGGGGAAACTGAGGCACAAAAGTTGAACATTTTGCCAGAAGCCAAGCAATAGAAAGCCAGCAGAGGATGGAAATGTTTTGCCCAAAACTATAATGATACTTTTAATTGAAGTCTGGTTAGTGTGAAAGAAGGGGACACTCACTGAGCCTCATCTGAAGCCATTGCTACAAGTCATTCCTGTCCCTTCCAGACAGAGCTCCTGCATCATCACAGAGATGAGCAGTGAATTCCCTGGGAAGGAGCCAGTTGTTTTAGTTCTCTCTGGTACCAAGAAACAGCAGGGAAGCTATTTTACCCCTCCATCCAGATTTTGGAGATAAAACTGTGTTCATCTCATCTCTTAAGTCTACCAGCAATAAGGAGTCTGTCCACTGAATCCCAACTGCAGCTCAGCTGGTCGTGCACCAGGCAGGTTAAAATCTGTTTCTTTCCCACAGCCATCTGCAGGGTGAATACTGGTGTAAATACATGTGGGAGGCATTTTTTGGTAAAGTAGGGAGATATGTTTTAGAGAGAACAGGTATGACTGCAGGAATGAGGATCAGTTTGTACAGTGTTTAAGATCTTTCCCACATCCAGCTGGCCTTCAGAGTGAAAAAGGTCCTCTGTGACTGGAAGATGCAGGGTGTGTCAGGAATGACCAGCCTTCAATACTCTTTGAGCTTCTGGGGTTGCAGGTAGTGCAGAAGTGGAACCAGGTGGCAAAATAAACCCATATCAGAAACATTCTCTGGTACAACTTTCTTGTTATTTCTTACAGTGAATATTTAATCCCACATGATATTAAGTTACAACAGATACTTGGTTTCTCTCCTGGAGCCATTCCTTTCAATTGCTGGAGCAAAGTTAGGGCAGACCCAGGGTAGAAATTCAAAGCTCTTCACTGAAACAATATATAGGTTAATGTTTATTTCACACAGCTCTGGTAAGCTGAATGTGCTGGACACAACTTGGTGGTCCTGCCGTGTCCTGTATGATTTCAGTAAGCACTGGTGGGACTTGCTTGTCATGCCGATTTCCAGGAATATTCCAGCAGCATACTGAATGCCATCTGCTTTTGCCCCCAAAAGTAGCATAAGTGTCTTCGGGGAAGACTTCTGGGATCCTCCTGCTACAAGAATAACACCCAGATCTTCTTTTGTGACTCTATTAAGGCAATTCCTGCAAAAGCTGGAAAATGGGTGGATGCAAGAATTGAGTCCCTGGCTGTTGGCTGGTGCAGCTTTTCTAGAAAAAGCTGCAGTGGAGACTGCAGAGCAGATCATTGTTGGTTTTTAGTTACCAGTGAGTGCCATTACCTCTCCTTTTGTAGAGCTGCTCCCTTCCTCCACAAAGGTATGCCTCTCAGCATGGGCACAAAGGTTAAAGGTTTTATTAAAACCTGAGTTTTGGGAGCCTTTTCCTCACCTTTTCCTTGGTAATTAGGAGGAGTCTGCCATCCAAAACAGACATGATTCCTTCATCTCTGAGGCTGAACCATAGGTGAGAAATGTAAAATCTCTTGAGGAGAGTAAAGACCAGTGTAATTCAGAATGTTGGGGGCCATGTCTTACCACTGCCAAAGGCATTGGTTATCAAGTATCAATTATGTGGGAAAACACAGTGATAATTAACACTTCCATAAATGTAGAAACTCACTCTGTCCTATGAAACAACTGGAAGAAGGAGGGATTCTCAGCAGAAACAACTTTCAGTTCTTGGTATCATAACATGAACTAAACCAATGGCTGGCAGCAGAGGAATTCCAGATGTGTCCTCTGCCTGTGAGCTATGTTTCCAAGGAGAAAGCATGTATTTGTAGTCTTGGGCAAATTCCTCATTTCAGCACTTTCAGACTGAGAACTGGACTGTGCTTTAGAAAATGCTACAAATCATAATTCCTTTTCTGCTGGCAATGTAGTCATGTCAAGATAAAAATGGTTGTACAGATTTATGAAAAGTGGTTTCTAAAGTCTAGCCTTTGAAGTGATATCTTGGCATCTAAGTGGTCCATGGGGTACTGGGAGTTCATTGGGACTTGCAGGTCTCTAGTATTTTTAGCAGAAACCAGCTGTTGATTAGCTGTAACTGTGTTTGCCTGTGTCCTCAGAGGTGGTACACAGGGTTGGAAGTGTTACTTCAAGCTTTCATGTGTGTTTAGATTGGTGGCTACTCCAGCCACTAGCTGCTTTGGGTCACAGTAAATTCTGACACAAGAAAATGTTATCCAGGCCTAAAATAAAGACACGAAAGGGCAAAACCAGAACCTCGGCAGAAATAGGGGAACAGGTCAACCAGCCAAATAAAATGGCTCTGTTTGAGTCTGCTATCAGGCTGTCCTGGGACACCTGCTGCACCTGGCCTTTTCAGAAGAGTTTAATCTCCTTGGAGGTGTGTTAGTTCCACATTTTTCCAGTGATGCTGTCTATGCATTGTGCTTGCCTGGGCTTAAGAACTGCAAATTGGTCTTTTGAGTGCCCTGCTTGTACAGGTGTGTCCTTTTGCACTGACCTGATGTGATGGAGCTTACAACAGCGCTCATCTACAGTTTGTGTATCAGTGAAAACTGCCCTGTTGGGGGGTTTATAAAACCATTTACTTCATGGCATCAGCATCTTGGCTCTTACTTGACAGCATCTGATGGTTCCCACCTGCAGTGCACAGAGCAGCTCTGTGTGGCAAGGCACAAAGGTTGGATTTTGTATTGTGACACAGGCTGTGCTGTATACTGGGAAGTTAGCTTGCATCCCATCCCGCCTCCTGCTGAAAATGGCTCGGGATTAAGCCGTGCCTACACTACAGACTCCTGCCAGCAGAGCTGTCCTGGCCAAGCCTGCAGAGGTGTGGTTCCTGAGCGAGGCAGGCGTGCCTGTGCTGGGGAAGCTGCCCTCCTGCACAGCCGGGCTCTGCACCACTGCCCTGCCCATTGCGCAGCCTCTGGGTCACACAGGGGCTCCTCTGCTGCTGGGGCACTTCTGGGAAATCAGTTCCTGTAAGTTCCTAAAGGTGTGTTTTCAAATCCTCCTAAGTAAAACAGAGGTGAGAGATGCATTTGAATGTTCCATGTTCTCTCTTACCTTCCTTCTTTGCAGGGTGGTTCCAGTGTTGCTGCTGTGCTCTGGAGCAGCAGCTATGTGCCATCTAGTGCTGGATAGTGTTGCGAGATCCAAAAATAAAAGGTGGAAAAATATGCAGACAGAGGAAACAAGGCACAGCTTCACCTCTTGGGCAGAGCAACTCCCTTCCCGCTTCCTGGCACCCTCTTTCAAGACCCCTTGAGTTTTGAAAGATGGGTGCTGTTGTATTTTTACTACCTACTGAGTCTTTCCACACCAACTTTTAATCCTTGGCTCCCTTCAAGAGATTATGTTGCTAGACTGTTACTGTTAGTACAGGTCCTTTGATGAAACACTGCTCTTCCTCCCCAGCATTTTAGTTACGCATTTCTTTGCTCAAGAAGAACAGGGTTATTCAGGCCTTCGGGGTTATTCCAAGCCTCACTGGAGAAGCAGATGAGTGAGTGGTTTATTGGTGCTTATTTGATCTCATATTTTTAAAATACAAGCACCTTGTATCCTCTTGGGTATTTACCATACCAGTATTTGTGATACAGAAAAGTTTTGTTACAAGAATTAAGTGAAGAAGCTCTGGAGAGTAAAAATGGTTTATACAAGGTCAGGCAGGGAATTAAAATCTCTTCCACAGCCTGGCTGGAGTTATACCCTCCTGCCCTCTCCTTTTCCTCTGGTGCACCCATGTCCCTGGGTAATGAGTTGCTGCCTGAGTGGCTCAGCTTCTCAGTACAGTATGGGACCACTGATTTCCAAACAATTCCCTAAGGATGTTCCAGCTGGGGCCACATCAGACCTGCAAGTCTCTTATTTATCTGTTTGCTTGTATGTTGCAAGTCACTTACTGCTTTTGGCAGAACTAGTGCGATCATTCAATCTGTTGAAATTGCCTGATTAAGTCATCAGATAAGGAAAAAGTCTACTGAGATGTGATTATCAACAAGAAATCGTCAAGATGGCAAACTTGGCCTGTTTTAGGTATTTGGGCTCTGACTTGGAACCAGTATGTGGTAAGGCTGTGGTTTTGGCTGGATTTTCTCCCAAAATAAGTGTGGGGGGTGTCTCATCCTTTGTAAAAGTCTTGACCCTCCCTCTTCAGTGAAACTTGCCACTTTTTCTTCTTGAAAAGGAGACCCAGAAAATTATTTTGCTGAAGCAGGTACTCCATTAAAGATGGAGATGTGCTGTGGAGAAGCAGAACTTGCAGTGTTAACTGCTCTCCAGCAAGTTTCATATACATATACATACACACACACACATATGTGTATATATATGTGTGCACCAGTTCTCTTAATAGCCATGGAAAGCAGGGATGTCCCATTTCCAGGAGCATAAAGCTCTCATATTTAGCCTTTTCCAACAGATAAGAGGAGGTGCAACCTCAGTATCATTTCCTTAATTACATCAGCATTTCTTGTTCCCCTCTTCCACACACTCCCTGCAGCCATGAAATCACAGTTACTGTAGGAATTCACACTGGTGTCCCAATGTTCAAAACCAACACTTGCTATTTCTATATGTTTCTTGGAGGTTTTTTGAGTTTTTTGGAAGCAAGATGCTAAAGACAAATAAACACATCTATAAGCAAAGTATTTGAATGACTGTGCAGTCATTATAACTGATATCAGGACAAAGGAATGCAAACTGGCCAGTCTGTGGCTTCATGCCTTTAGCTCCTGTCCTTCTGTTTTGCTTTTCATTTTGAGCACAGGAAGGGGCCAGTATGTGACCATATGCTTACAAAATGCTGGTTACACGTCTTCCAAACACTGTTGTCATAGTAATGATATGACATGGATATGTCACATTTTGTCACGCTGTGAATGTACCTGTGTAACTCCAAACCTTACTGTGTTTCCTTCTCCTTCTTCATCACCAGTAATAACAATTGTTTCCAAGGAACTTGATGCATCTGTTCCAAATAAATTGGAAATGTGATTTCATTTCTGTCAGTGCCAGTGGGAATTTCATATCCTGGGAAATGTGTGAGGCTATTGCAGGCAAAATGTTAAGCATGTACTTAAACATCATTGATGTTAATCAAGTTAAGTCTGCTTTGAAACCTTAGGAGCTATTGCCTCTTTCCAAGCATTGTATTGCTGGGTGGTTCTGAATGAAGCAGAATTGCTCTTCCCTTGCAAGGCCCTAAAGATGGAATTGAACCTGGAGGGAAGAAGTAGCAGAAGTTGCTGCTGATACTGCTGTGAAGATTACCTTGGTCATACCTTTTGATTTTCCAAAGATAAGATTCTTTCAGTGTGATCTAAAGATTCCTTCAATTTTCAAATGTTGGGAGTGGGTGTTTTTTCTCTTGTGATTTGTTTTCCTTTATTTTTCTTGTCTTGTAATCATCTTTGCAAGTTAAACAAGGTTTTGAAGTTAACACTACTTTGAGGCAGTGATATCTAGGCCAGAGAGGTTCACACCTCTCTGGTGTGAGTGAGTTCTTGTGATTTTTGTGAAGGGGAAGGCTTGTGATGAGAATGTGGAGGAGCACAGCCAAGGTCCAGATTTGATCTCTGTGGCTTTTCCCCTGGGAGACTTCGGCAAATGAGAGATGAATGCAGGCTCCATATAACCATCTTTAAAATAGATATCCCTTGGGGAGAGTATGGATTAATTAACATTTCAGAGATGCTTTGAGTTTCTTTGGTAGGTGTTGCAGGAAGGGTTTTTTCTTGCTAGACACAGGCTGTCTAAAGGACAAATTATAAGGATGTTGGTTTACCTCCTCAGTGCTCTTTTTTCAAATTGAAGACTATTTAACTTCTTTCATATGCATCAGTATGGTGTTTTACTGCCAATTTAAGGCAAATAAAATATACAGTGTCTGGACCAAGATTGGATTTCATACCTTCACATCATGAGAGCTCATGCTGATAATTTGCCAGTAGCCTCGGGTCTTTGATAGTAATTTGTCAGATGCTATGCTGAACCTGATTTGCATCTGTACTTACATAAATGCTTTAATTAAAATTATATGCACCAACCTGAGATATATGAACAGCACTGCCTGTTACTTGTTTACATTTCCTGACAATAAAACCCTGCCCTGGCTGCTTCTTGCTGACAGTGTGACTTGACAAGGTTATTTGAGGTGGGGACTAGAAACTTGACAGGTCTCTAGTTAAACTGTGCTGCAAACTGAGGAGCACCAGGAATCTTTCAGGACAAAATTCTCCCTTTATTTTAGCAGCAGAGAAGATCTGAGCAATTTGATTCAAGGGGTCCAATTCAGTCTGTATCCAATGCTGAAGTTCTAGCTTTAGGGTAGTTTTGTTCAGTCAGAATTTATATTTCTTTGCACACTATGTCTGCTTTGTCACACATCCAAAATGTGTAACTCCAATGAGGACAGTAGAAAATCTTTTTAAATACAGCCTCCATGAAGTATAAAATTTTTGAGCACTCTTCATCTTTCAACAGAGCACTACAGAGCTTCCTGAAGGGCAGAGTGCTCTAAGGGATTTTGGGGTACCAGGTGGGGCCCTGGTTGTTTCAGTGGGACATGTGAGAGCACGTGGCTGAGTTTCGATGAAGGCAGTGAAGACTCTGGATGTGTTTTTTGCTTAGACCACACATTTCATCTGGAAAACACAGCCATATAAATAGAAATTAAATCCAAACAGTGCAGTTTGCCTTGGGACAGTGGAGGATGTTCCAGTTGAGGAAGCTGTGCTGCTTCACAGTTATTCAGAAGTTGTCATAATGTTGCAAAGGACAAATGGGAAAGTTATGACTAGTTCCACAGACTGCTGTCAAGATCCATGAAATACAGGCTAAAGAGAGCTGTAACTACCTTGCCTGGATTTGGAGGGTTGCTGAGCTTTGTTTAAAGGTGTTTACTTAATTTGCTCTATAGGAGATCCTTTAGAGCCAATCCCTCACTGAGAGGTGTATATGCAGAGGACTGGAGTAAAATCTATTTTAATTGTAATTAATACATAATTAAAGGTCCTTTTCAACCCAAACTATTCTATGATTCTGTATAAATTTGAATTTGCAGTAGGTTTCTCTGGTGACCTCTGACCATATTTTCTGTAGTTATTTCTGAATCTCATTTGAGAGAGTCCATTTAGGTTCAACATATTTGTGCATTACCATTCATCCATTAACCTGTGTGCCTGATAGCTCTGTTCAAGATGCTGAACTGTCCCCTGTGACACAGGTGGCCAAAAGCTGTTTAGTGAAGTCCACGTGAAAGAGCAGAGGAACAAAAGCACCTGCATTTGTGGGGAAGTGCCCTAAATATTTAAATGAGGAGGTGTTAGTAAGCTGAGCTGGCTGGATTGCAGGGTTGAGGTTGTGGGGTGAGTGTCAGTGCAGGGTGATGGTGCCGAGGGAAGCTGGAGCCCATCCCCTCCCATGGCATTGCAGTGCCACAGCCTGAGCCTGGCACAGAAAGGGCAGCCAGCAGTGATGGCCAGGGTGACACCTGCCAGGGCACCTTCTGCCACTGCTGGGGTCTGCACTTGGCACTGCTGGGGTGTGCTGGGCTCAGACTTGCAACCTTGCCTGAATTCAAACTGACATAAGTAAATCCAAACTATTAGTATTGCTTTGCTTCATCCATAGAGGCAGGATGACAGCACCATATTAAATTCATTTTGGCCTGGGGGTGCTCTGATACGTGAGAGGAAGGTGGGGCAGGCAGTGGAAGGGCAGCAGTGGAAGGGCAGCAGCCCTTGTTCCCCTGTTGTGGGAGAGGGGGATGTTGCTGTTGCTCAGTCTGGATTTCTCCATCCCTGAGGGGAGCACAGGGCAGGGCCCGGCAGCGCTCGGCCCCTCTCCGCTCATGAAGCCTTTGCAGTGTGAGGCCCTCACATGAATGAGAGGGCCTGGGGTGTGACACACAAGGGAAAACCTTCCCCCAGGGAAAGGGGCCTGTTGGGAACGGATATTTGTTTTAAAATCTGCTCTGCAGCTGTCTCCTCTGACATTTTGGAGATCCATTGGCCCACTGTCCCAGCTCAGCCCTCTGCTTTCCCCTCAGACATCTGCACTGCATCTTCCAGCAAGGGATGGAGCAGGATGGAGGCTGGTTGTCAGGAGCCCTGGAAAAGTGTGGATTACAACCCAACTTTAACACTGAAGCAGCTGCTGGTTTGAATGTGGACTGACATCTGAGGTGTGTGTACCTCTGCTCATGCCCACTTCGGTACCTCAGGCTTTCCCAAGGGGAGCTTTAGGTGTGTTGTGAGGTGGGAGAGCAAGTAAGGAGGTCCAGGAAACAGTCCTGCATTTGGAGGTGGTTTCTTTCATAAATTGTCCTGTCTATTTGATTTTAAAAGTCTGCACTAATGCTGCAGGTCTGGTGAGTGCTGCAAGCCAGCCTTTAATCAGCCTGTGCGTATTTTAAGAATTGTGCCGACTGTTGCTGCCTCAGAGATACCTGGAGATTTGGTGGAGAGAAGCCTGTCCTAGTTTCTCAGGGTAGCCAGCAAGGCGTGCTCATTTCCCAATTTAACGTGAGCCTCCTCAGTCTTATTTTTCAAAGCATTTTCTTTGAAGGATTGCAAAGCTCCAAGCAACCAGTTAATGCATGGGGGAAGAGAGAAGACATAGTGTAACAGAGCAATAATTCCTGCAATTAGAAGTATATTAATAACTGCACTTGGGCCATGGAAGGAGTACAGCAGGGTGGGGTTCTGGAAGCAGGGCATCCTTGGGCAAAGGCACGTCCAGCCCTGCTGCAGAGAGGGCAGCTCACTGGTCTGCTGCTCTTTGGTTATTGGTGTGCAATGCTGGAGGCAGCATCCAGCAGCCTCGTGCAGGACTGGCAAGGTTCCTAATGAGGACAAGGCTTAATGGGGTAAAATCATGGCTAGAAAGTGTTGGAGTTTCATAATTTGTGTGTCAGAAATCAGTTAGGCTGGGGGTTTTGTATGGGTCACACAGTGGGTGTGATGGAAATGATTACTCATCTTTCCATCTGAACTCTCCAGACTGGGAAAAGTGAGTATAAATGGTTGATGGCAGACAATCCTCTGGATCTTGAGCATGCCAGCCAAGTGTCCCAGAGCCAGGGAATAAATGATTATCTTAGTTAGACCCGTCTTGAGCTCTGACTTGGAAGTGCACAGGCTCTCTTCCCATGTGCCGAGATCCCTGTGAAACAAGGCTTTGTCAAAGCAGGCACCCAAATTCCAGCAGAAGCACATCTGATAATCAGGCTCTTGGACAGTGTGGTGGAGTTCCCAGCATCACACCACCATGAAAATATGCCAGAAG
Source organism: Zonotrichia leucophrys gambelii (assembly GCF_028769735.1). Lineage (NCBI taxonomy): Eukaryota > Metazoa > Chordata > Aves > Passeriformes > Passerellidae > Zonotrichia > Zonotrichia leucophrys. The sequence goes on from NC_088171.1 coordinate 141,133,963, forward strand.
TATCTCTCAGAAGTAAAAGCATTCCATTCTGGAAAAGCACTTGAGAGACAGTTCATTAGCTCTTTATTTTCATGATCCTAATTGAAATTTCCCACTACTTTATTTATTATACTCTGCTGTCATCTGAAATTGTAAGCAAATTTTCTGAGTTGTCCATACTAGGAACTGTCACCTATTGGTAGGAGTTCTCTGGGAAGGGTCCTTCCTCCATCTACCATGTGTGTGTACAGATGAAGTTTATTCAGATCTTCAGGATATCTGCAATAAGTCATCTCCTCCTAATACAGAATATCACCTGAGGCCAGTTCTTACTTATTATTTCTATTTCAGAGCACCTCAAGACACACATTGGTTGATGAAACAACACAAAGAAAAGCTGGAGGCTGTGCCAAATAGTTCATAACCATGGAGGAAAACTTGGCAGAGGAGCAGAGAAAGGAAGGGAGGAATTAATGCTAAAACATGTGTCTGAGTGGTTTTGATGTGTTTGTTTCATGTTAGCTTTCTTAGATGTTGTCAGCTGTTGCTAAGTTTTGTACACCTAACAGCAAAGATGGTATTAATGGTATTAATGAAAATAGACCCAGTATGGGAAGAGGGCATTTACTGAATTTAGAAGTCTATCCAGATCCCTTTCACTGTTAGATGTATTTTATTATAAAAAAATCTACCTTTTTGATTTGGAGTCACCCAACAAAACCAGTCCTTGGCTGAGATGGATGTTTGACTTGAGTTCTGACGTTCTCTTTTTCTTCTTTTTAAACTAAAAAAACCTTAACTTTAAAAAAATGATACAGTATTTGCAGAATCAATAGAAAAGCTGACCCAGATAAAAGTGTGCAAAAATTGGTTTCATGCCCTAGAACTTTTCCTGCATGCTTTTTGATGGAATGTATCTGATCCTTCAAAAAGGAGGTAACATACAGTGATCTCAGTACCTTTGAAGAATTGTTCTGGAAGAATAACAAGGAGTACTGGAGAAAGGGGAGTGCACTTGTCTGGTTTTCTCCCCTTCATTAAATATATCATGAGACAGAAGAAATTTAATGTCGTGTTGCTGGTTATGTGGAAGGATAAGATACATTTTGTATTAAATCTGATTTTTGTCTGATTTTTAAAAGATGAAAGTGCATTTTTCCTGAACAGTCTTCACAGCAAGATGTGAATTGCACTTTACCTCCTTGGTTCATACCTGCTTCTGCTGGAATGAGTGGGAAAGTTGTATCCAAGTAGTAGCAGGGTTCTCTCTCAAAAATGTGACTATATCCTCGATCCTGAGTGGGGTAGAAAGCTGTAAGAAATATCTGGTGTTCCAGATGCATTTCAGTAGAATCACAGAAGGGTTTGGGTTGGAAAGGACATTAAAGATCGTCTCATTCCAGCTCCCCTGCCATGGGCAGGGTCAGCTCCCAGTAGAGCAGGGTGCTGGGAGCCCAGTGCAGTCTGACCTTGAATGCTTCCCAGACAAGGCAACCACAGCTTTTCTGAGCAACCTGTGGCAGTGTCTCACCATCCTCACAGTAAAGAATTTCTTCGTAATATCTAACCTAAACCTATTCTCCTTCAATTTGAACCCATTATCCCTTGTCATGGCATTGCATGCCCTTGTAAATATTCTTGACCCATCTTTCCTGTAAGTTCTCTTCAGGTACTGGAAGGCTGCAATTAGGTCACCCTGAAGCCTTCTCTTCTCCACACTGAACAATCCCAATTCACTCATCCCTTCCTCATAAGGGAGGTGCTCCATCCTTCTAATCATCTTTGTGACATCCTCTGAACTCACTCCAACAGGGTAATGTCCTTCCTGTGTTGAGGGCCCCAGAGCTGGACACAGCCCTGCAGGTGGGGTCTCACCAGAGCAGAGCAGAGAGGCAGAATCCCTCCCCTCAAACTGCTGCCCATGAGGTTTTGATGCAACCCAGGGTGTTTGTCTTTCTGGGCTGCATTGCTGGGTCATGCCCAGCTCTCATCCACAGCACCCCCAGGTCGCAGCACGGCTGCTCTGGGTCTGGTCCTCCCCAGCCTGGATTGGTACCAGGAGTTGCCCTGACCCATGTGCAGCATCTTCCACTTGGTCTGGTTAAACCTCATGAGTTTCCCATGGGCCCACTTCTCAAACTAAGGCAGATCCAAACCTTCATTTTATTCCAATGCAGCACAGATCTGGAGGAATCACACATTCAGTGAACCTCTGTTGCTTTGGTTTCCAGAAACATCCCAGGCTGTTCAGGGCTGTGTACCCAGACACATAACAAATTAATGTTCAATACAGTCATCAGAGCGGTGAAGGTGATAAATTGATAGGATAAATTTGTGGGGCATCAAGACTGACAGGCTGTAGGAGACTTTCATTCCATCCCTTTGTATTCTTGGCCTTCAAAGTTAAAGTCTAGCTGGAGGGGAAGGATGGGCCCAGAGTTACTGATTCTTAACAGAATAAACAGACACATTGCCCAGGCTGTGTTGCCTATCCCCAGGATAGGGAGAAAAGGCCACAAAAGCAGCTGCTTTGTGGGGATTTCCACAATCCTTCCCAGTCCTTGGGATCAATCACTCTTTTTTAATGTGTCAGTGTATGCAGACTTTCCCCTTGTGGCTCCGTTTACTGGAGCATGGGAATACTGAAGAGACAGGGCTGAGGCTGAGCAGCTGGGAGAAGTGCAGTGGGCAAGAACACGCCCTGGGAGGTGCTCCCATCAAACAGGACCTCCAGGAGTTTGCAGTGAGAAGAGCAGCTGAAGCTCAGGACCTATCAGGAACCTGTATTCCTAGAAGGAGTATAAGGGACCCTGGGCAACCTTTCCTGTGGTCTGTTTGTGGCTCTGTGATTACTTGTAGCTGACCCAGGTACCTCTCGCTGAACTTTACAGGTAGAGGGACATGGATGCTCTTACTGAAAACAAGGGACTCAATAGCCCCTAACAGTGCTGGTCTTCATGAGCAAATGAAGCACAAACACAATTATTTGAGAGGAGCAAAGTGATCTATTGCTTTATGTTTATATCCTGTGCTCATTTAATTTCTTGCACCACTTTTGCACCAATGGCTGCTATGTTTGGCAGGAATTTGCAAATACATCGGTGCTTTACAGCCAAAAGTAGGAATGGTGTAAACAGCTGGAAAAGGGAAACCCCTTCCTCTTGTATTTATTTTTATGGCAACAAAATCTAGTCACTGTCTGGTCTTGATCAGTCTTGGTTCTTTCCCTTTTTTTTCTTTTCAGCTGGAGGGTTCAGGGAAACAAAAGAGGGAATGAATAATAAAGAGCAAGGGAAAAGAGTGATTGCTGCTGGGCTCTGTCATGTGGTGAGGAAATCAGGCTGAAACTGGAGAGACCAGGCCAGACCTGACAGTCATACTGGGAGGCCTTGAATTGTGTCACTCTGACAGTGGATCTGAGCAGTGACAATAGCTGGTGAAGTTTCTGGCTGCAGTCTAGCATTATCCATATGTGAAGTTGTGCTGATGGGTTGCTGCTCACAACACTTTCCCCACCTGCCTGCTCTTCCAGGCAGCCTCAAATGATGACCCCTGTCCTTCCCAAGTTGACACATGCATTTAGACCATGGGGACTGATGTGGGGTAGCATGTTTTTCTGTTGTATTTGCTTCAGTTCTCTCTTTCAGAGAGAGCTTCAGAGCAGGTTTTTCCTGCTCTGAACACTGCTGTTGTTATGAGCTTGGATATTTGGTGGGTAGTGGAAGGAATGTGTGATTTTTGGCTCTGTCCCCAGTGTACAACTTACACCATGTATCTCCATCAAATGGAAATATCTCCATGTGTGGCACCTGGGTGGATCTGAACACAGGGACTGCAACATTGCAGGCATGGGGAAGAGTAGCTGGAAGGTCGCCCAGAGGAAAAGGACCTGGAGGTGCTGATAGACAGTGGCTGAACATGAGCCAGTGTGTGCCCAGGTGGCCAAAAAGGCCAATGGCATCCTGGCCTGGATCAGAAACAGTGTGGCCAGCAGGAGCAGGGCAGGGATTGTCCCCTGTACTCAGCACTGGTGAGGCCACACCTTGAGTGCTGTGTCCAGTTCTGTGCCCCTCAGTTTGACAGACAGTGAGGTGCTGGAGATTGTCCAGAGAAGGGCAATGGAGCTGGGGAAGGGTCTGGAGCACACGTCAGATGAGGAGCAGCTGAGGGAGCTGGGGGTGTTTAGCCTGGAGAAAAGGAGGCTCAGGGGGACCTTACACTCCCTACAGCTCCTTGAAAGGAGGCTGCAGCCAGGTGGGGTTGGTCTCTTCTCCCAGGGAACAGTGACAGGATGAGAGGAAGTAGCCTCAGGTTGCACCAGGGGAGATTTGGATTGGATGTCAGCAGTTTTTCACAGAAGGGGTGGTCAGGCACTGGAACAGGCTGTCCAGGGAAGTCACCATCCCTGGAGGTATTTAAAAGACATGCAGATGTGGTACTTAGGGAAGTGGATTAGTGGTTGACTTGGTATAAAGGTTCTTTCCAACATAAATTATTCTGTGACTGTATAAGGGGACATCCCATAGTGTTGAAAATTAATTAGCAGGCTAATAGCCCACAGCTTGGTTGTTTAAAAATAAAAAGTTATTGCTGTACATATGTTGGGCAGAAAAAGAGTCCCAATAACAGTGCAGCAACCACTGTGTTGGAAAACAGTTCTCAGTCATGGCCCTGGCAGAGGAGGGATCTGAGAGTGTTTTCCAACACCTTCATTACTGTGGACATGCAGGTAACTAAGCAGAGGGTGACAGTCTGAAATGAAATGCAAGGGTTAAGAGGAATAATGTGAAATAGTTTAACCTCACTGAAAGCCAAATACAGTAATAATGAACTTTTTCATAGCCAGAACCCTACAGGACATCACTTTCTCTCTCTGGCTGAATTTTCTTATGCAATCAAACATTCTTCTCCTTGCTCTAAACCTCTTGCTGCCAATTTAAAATAGTATGAGACTGAGATTTCTCACCCTTCAAGAAAACACTTTGATTTGTTGAAGGAAGTTAGGAACAGTTAAGGAGATAGGAAAGAAAGCCTTTCTTTCTACCTTTCTCTGTGCTGACATGTGCAACTGGGGGATGTGTTGAAAAGCAAATATAATCTGCTTTGAGCAGTGCTGTCCCATTCTCTTTCATTCTGGTTCAGGGCTCTGGTTCTCCCTGAACCAGACTTAGCATTGGACAGGGAGGGGCAGAAAGGCTGTGGGAGCTCAGGGGGGAAGTGGGTGGTCACCTCCCCGTGCTGGGCTGTGGGGTTAATGTTGTTGTTCATGTGCAAATTTTTCAGGGTGCTGAGATGAGAAGTGGCAGGATCACTGTCTGTCTGTCTGTCTGTCTGTCCATTCAGTGCCAGGGAAGCCAGGCCAGGACCCTTGCAAGCCCCTGTCTCACCCTGTAGCCAAGGCCAGCTGCAGCTGGTGCCAGCAGCCACAGCACTTCTCACCAGCTTCAGCAGAAGTGGGGATGGGCAGAGCCTGACCCTGAGCAGTCCCTGGGGTGGCAGCCAGGCAAAGGTGGCCTCCACGGCTGCCCAGGCTGCCTGGCTCGGCCATCTGCTTCTCCCTAGAGGAATGTGAGATCAGTTTCAAGCTGGCAGAGAAGAACATGTTTTCTGAAATCTACTAAATCTCTCAGAGGGGAGGAATAGTTTCTGGGACAGTGCTGCACAGTGGAAATGTGCCTAAAACGATGAAATTTTTCCTTTTTTTTTTTTTTTAAGACAGCTAATTTGGGTTTTGATCTTATTTACTCTTTATTTTGCTGTTGTTTTCTCTTTCCTTATTTTTATGCTTTGTAATATTTTCAAAAGCAGCTGGTAATATCAGAAGGCATTGCAAAGAGGGGTTTGGTGTATTCCTGTAGTTTATAGAAATTGTCCTGGAGGAAGCTAAGGCTGGAGAGCTGCAGCATGGTGCAGCCTTGGATTGACTGGCTGGGACAGCTTCTGCTCACAGATCCCTGAAAATTGTGCGGTGTGGATAAGGACCTTGTGTGAGTGGTCATCACACTGATGAGGTGGGGAAGATGACTCTTGGGAGGAGCCTCCTGCTCTGTGTGTTCCAGGTCAGCAATGGTGGTTTTCCAGGGGAGCTCAGGGGCTGCCAGCAGCAGCTGGTGTGGGGTGGAAATACTCCCCTCTTCTTAAACTTTGTTCAAAAGGCTGGAGAAGGATAGCTGAGTGCCAAGGGGACAGGAACAAGACCTCTGGGGATGAAGTGCTGCTGTGGGAGATACTCTGTGGTCTGTCCAAGCATCACTGTCTGCACTGTGTGTGCGCTTACTCAGAGACCTCAGAGCACTTTGGGTCTTTTTTAGTGGCTTTTTCACTGCATATTTAGGGTTTTGATGTAGACTTTCAGTTGTATTTTGTCTGTTGTAGGGATGGGGGCAGGGATGGGTTAATTTTAATAGCTTTAGGAAGAGGTTTTGAAGGCAAGGAGGCTCATGAGCATGTTAGTCCATGGTGCTGTGCTCTGCCAGGTTTGGTGAATGCTTAACAAGGACTGAACCAGCAGCCAGGAGCTGTTGGGGCTCTTGGGATCTGCTGGGATAACTGTGATTTTCAGTGTGTGAGAGAGATGACTTTCAGGAACATTTGTATCTGCTAATCATGCTGTAATAACAGTCTGCAGTCGAGAGGCTGCAAACCCCCCATTTCCAGCACAGCTGTGCATGTTTAATTCCATAGCAGCATTGCTAGGCTGCTGTTAGGAGTAATTCACATTGCTAAGGTGGTAATTTTGATCATGGTGTTTTTTAGGGAAATAGAGGTGTAAGCTACACTGAAAAGTTAATAAATGCCTAGTGTGGTACAAACACCAGGGATGAGGAGCAGGGACATGGTGGGTGGCTGCCAGTGCCCCACCCTGCATCCTGGGAATGCATCCTTGCTGTATTCCTGCCTGGCTGAGCCAGCAGCAAAGGAAAGCAGCATCCTGGGCACATTAGCTTAGTGAAGGAGGTTTTTCCTGACCTATTGCTTGTACCACCAGTTTGGGGCTTTGAGACAGTCAGGCCATTTGATGGATCAGCAGTGCTGTGGGGAGAACACCAGAGCTGGTGGAGCTGTGGGGAGTTGGTGCACCTGCTCCATGGGGATGCTTTGGGCTGACCCCAGGATTTAAACTGCATCTTCAGGAGGAGAAACTGAGAGGAGTGTGGGGTTTATTTCCCTTCATCTCAAGCTTTGGAAAGCAAGTGCTTTCAGGGCTTCCAATTCAGTTTCTCTCTGTAAAATATGCTTTTGCAAAATTGATAATTTCTGTAGGTTGAGAGTGTCTCAAAGGAACTTTTCTGTCAAGTATCTAAAAAGTACCATTATTTCTCTTCCCTGTCTAACAGCAGCTCAAGATTTGCCTTTTAGCTCTCTGAAGATATCTCGACAATCTCCTTTTTTTTGTAAAAAACTCCATGGTGAATAAAGCAAAATAATCCCATTTTCAGGTGGTTTGTGCTGTAGTGTTTGGGTTGCAGAAACCATGTGGAGTGCTGCTGTTTATAAAGTATGTAAAAGCTGTTTTGTTTATTTTCTTTTGTTTTGCCATGAGGTGTTTTTTTGGAAAGAATCTAGAATGATGAAGCAGCTGGTGGCTGAGTCTCCTGCTCAGTGTGCAGAGAATGAAGATTGGCTGGGATAGCTGGAGTTACTCACTGCATGCTGTGGGCCACGTAAACACACAAACAGGCAATTCCTGTCAACCAGGAGTGTGTGGTAACTCAGAAAGCACCATTTACTGTTCTGTGCATGTACTCACCATGACAACACAGGGAGCCAGCAGATACAGATCTCCCCAGCTCTTGTCCATTGCTCTGTGGGTGTTGGTGTGGCACAGCTCATGTAGGTGAAATGGTGATGGCTGTGTGAATGCCTCCTGTGCAGAGGGGAGGTCTGGTCTGAATCTGCCTGATCCCAGCATTGTGATGCATTCCAGGAAAGTGGTGTTTTCATGGCAAGGAAAGCTGCTTCTCCTGCCTTGTGCTGCCTCGGAGTAAGCACATCCCCAAGGGAGGCTGCTCAAGAGCTGCCCACAGCAGGGATGCTCAAGACAAGCAAACTCAGGCAAGAGTTTTCAATAGTAATTACCTACCTGTTGAAAAAGTTGGTGTTTCTATATCAAACATGTTTGTGACTCCTTCATTTCACTGTTGCCTAACTCCAAGCATTCAAAAGCAGTAGCAGATCTCCCAGAAGTGTGAAATACTTTGAAAGATCTGAAATATGTATGTGTGTATATATATACACACATATATTACCAACTTGTTTCTGGGCTGTTATATTCAACCCAAACCATATTCTCATAGCCACGAGGGGCAGAAACTTTTTTGTATACTTTCTGATGAGGAATGTGCAGGATGATTACAACAGCAAGGGATTAGATGGAATAACCCTGAAGATTTCTTTCTGCTTTATTTTTCCAAAAGTGAAGAAGATCCTTGGAGAAGCTTCACCAGCTGGGTCTTTAGGAGCAGTACCAAAAATTGTGAGGGTCAATATACAGTCCCAACCAGCAACAGCACCATACACATACATATTTATTTTATTTAACATTCTAAGCAGAGGTTTGAGATCAAGGAAAGACAGGACTGTGTTGGACTGTAGGTGTTTTCCTTGTTATTTAGAAGTGTTTTATTCATAGGTTTGGATTTAGTTCTGTTGGCAAGCTGTAGGGTCACTTTTGTGTGTTCGACCCAGCACTGAAAAAGCAGGATTTCAGATAGCAATTTTAGTAAAATATGACTGGACTAAACCCATTAAATACAGAAACAGCTTCATCCTAAGCCTACCATGTGAGAATGTAGAATTTGACCCAAAAGAGGGAGGAAGAGCAGCAGAAGGTGGCCTGCTGGGTCCCAAAGTGTTGGAGGTATAAATAGCACAAAATCTGCAGCTATCCCATGTGTTTTATTTCTCTTTTACAATTCAGTGAAACTAGCAGGTTTTGCCTTACTCTTAGATGGAGCAGAGCGGGAAGCAGTTTCCCTTTTATCTGTGAATAAACATGCAGCTTTTTCTAGCCTAAGCTCCTAAAATATGGTGATGGTTGTGTAATAGCTTCTGGCTCCCCAGCTCCTCCAGTAGCCAGTGTGCTCTTTCAGGAAATCAAAAGATCCAAAAAATACCAACCTAACCTGCTGGGAAGCAGCAAAAGACTCCAAGTGGTTTCTTTTGGGTTTGTCAGCCAAGCTTCCTCAGGCCAGATAACAGGAGGCTGGAGTTTCAAACCCAAATATTTCAGCTGAGCTGAAAGTGCAGCTTGTGCTCACAGTTCTACTGAGGCAATCAATAAGCTGCTGCCTCTTTTCCTGGGGGGCTTGTGAGGTGGTTTTCTGTTTGTATTTCTTTTACTCAGAGCAGTCCCTTGGCTGTTTATTATCTCTTTAGCTATTCTTGCAGACCTGCAGGCACTGTGTTTCTTAGGTGTGTATACAAGGCACTGCCAAAGGGGAATATTTTTCTGTTCAGTTCTGCTCTTGCAGCTGCTGAAGCAAAACCTTCCTCTCCTGTTTTCTTAGGTGTAAAAAAAATAAAGTAAAAATGAGGAAAGCCTACTTTAGCTTTGGGAGACAGCAGGTAAGTCCCTTTAATGAGGAGAAGGACAATTTTGATGGCATTTTGTAGAAGTTCCCAATAGCCAGGGAGTTTGTTCTGGAGCATGGCAGCTGCAGCAGATGTTTTGTGGGTATTTCCAGTGCAAACCACAGTGGTGGCATCTCAGGATGTCAGTGTGAGCACTCTGCACTGTCTGCTTGGCCTAAGAAATGTGGATTTTTTTTTTCTCCTGACAGGATCCCAAGGTTCATTATGTTACTGTAGAAGGGCTGGAGAACCAAATCTTTCAAATTGCTTGTCAGTGGTGGTCAGTGGAAAAGGGAATTGCTGGAATTCCTGGTGCTGGTGAAAAAACTAAATCACCAGTTGTAAAGGTGAGGGGATGGCTGCTGTGCTCTTTTATTTTTCTTCATGACTTACATGATTTTTTCCACTTTTGTAGGTATCAGAAGTACTGTTCATCTTCAGAGAGAGTCCCAGGATGTAAGAAATCAAGTGCTGTGAGTGAGTAGCTTTTTCTTTCCATTTTCCTTTACATGAGAAATCCAAACTTGCCCAAACAGAAGGAGAATCTTCTAATTTTTTTTTCTTTTAAGGACATTTCAAGAAATGTTTACAGCAAGCAAATCCAGTCTGTTGGAACTAGTTGAGTGCCTTTGGCACCTCTTTGCAGCCCACAAAATAAAGTCAGCATTGTATTACCACATAGGCTGAATAATTATCTCACTACAGATATAAACCACATGAATGCATTTAACTCAGAATATGGGTAGCAGAATGAACCATTAGCACCATCTGAAGCTTGTTTGTTCTTTTCAAGCTTTAGCAGCTATGGAAAGACAGAATCTTGCTGAAGAGTTGAGGCATTCCTTGGGAAGTGAGCTTGCATCATTTGCAATGGAAAAAGAGCCCAGATTGGCTGTTATGTTGTTTTTGTGTGTATGGACAGCACCGCAGCCTTGTCATCACAATAGGAAACGTATTTGTGTCTTCCCTGATGTGATAAAGTAGCTTTGAAGGAAATTCTATATCACAAGACACCTGCACACTTGCTTCAAAACACCTTAGCCAGGAGCTTCTGTATATATTTAAAAAAAACAAAAAAAAAAAACCTGAAAATGTATATTTGAAGAGCAGCTGCCCTACAGCCTTTCCCTGTGCATTGCTGGAGGGTGTGGGCTGGGATTTCCCAGCAGCTGTGGCTGCTCTGCAGCTCTCCAGGTGGGCCAGCCAGGGCTGGTCTAAAGGAACCTCAGGAAATCCTGGTTGGAGCCTTTGGCTGTGCCTGGCACAGTGTGGGCTCCTGGGACAGCTGCTCTGAGCTTTGATAACAGGGCTGAAATTTGGATGCTGTTGTTCTGGGCTTCATTGCTTTCTGTAAGTAAATTTTATTAGCAGAGGGGTAGAATAAGGGGGTTTTTGAGGCTTTTATAATTAGCTCAACTCCTGTTTTTACCCTGTTCTATGATGATGGCAATCTGTGGTTACTTGGACATCAGCAGACTCTTGATTTTATTTTCATTTCAGTGGCTTAAGCCTGTTTTCTGTTACAACAACAAAAATCTATTTGGGCTAGAGCAGAATAAAACCCCAAATTCAGATCAATTTGAAAAAGAAAGGGCTGGTTTTGTTAAAGGAGAAAAACTGAGTCCATCCATGTTTGGTAAAGGTGTGGTGAAAATTCCCAAATAAACACCTATCAGGCATTCAGAAACTGGTAAGCAAAAAAAATTGAATCCTTCTTTCAGCCCTTTATGAAGGTTACTGGCAATGAGTGCAGGAACTGGAGAAAAAAGGGATGTGAAATGATGACAGTGTTTTGTATTGATCTCCCTCAGGAAGGTTCATGGTTCATATTCTCCCTTTGAATCACAAATGTTTTCTTCTAACTCCTTGGTGTTTAGACTGCCACACAAAACCTGCTAATTGAGCTGTGGGGCTTATTTTTTGCGAGTCACTTACAAAGCATTGCACAGGGTGGGCTCTGGCCTCTGTCTTTTACAGCTGTGTTGGCTTCAGAGTGATGAATAGATACCAACTTAAGTGAAAAAAAAATCAGAAGTGTGCATTGTATATATATATTCTCAAAGTATATCCACATCTTAGAAAAGCTCTTTGCTCATCTCAGAACCAAAACTTTAGGTAGGCAGTGTTGAAATCTGGGAATCATTTTCTCAGTTCCTAATGAATCTACATCCCAATGCACCCCTGTGGTGGTTGGTTCCAGGGGTTGAGCATGGGGACCTGCTCCTCAGAGAAGGACTTGCTGGTCCCACATAGATGTTGTCTGTGTCATTAAATCAAAGTAAAACAGTAGTGCTGATACAGGCATGTAATCCACAGGTGCCTCTGATACATTATAACTGTGTTAAGAGGATGAGAGAGAAAGCCAAGAGTGGCCTCCTTGGAAGCTCTCCCGGCAGCTGGTGTAGGGTCTCAGATGGCTCTGAAGTTACTGCAGCAAGATCCAGTCACAGCTCAGCAGTGAAAGGAGACTGGAAGTTCCCACTTGCCTGTCTTCTCCCACTCTGGCTGCGTGACAGAACTGGGGAGCATGAGGTGGCTGCAGTGGGACAGTGCTGACTGAGAAACTTCCCTCCTGCTTAGAAGCTCAGGAAACCCAGAGCTAGAAGAACTTGGCTCCTCTATGTCTGCTCTCTCTGTCCTCTTGCAGTATTGCCCTGCAAAATCTTTCAGTTGTTCTATGAGGGAACTGATGGAGAGAAGGAAAAAGAGGCTTTCTTGTCATTTTCCTTTCTCTGTTTGGCTGCCAGCAGCTGGAGGTGGATCTTGCCAGTGGCTGCTCCCAGAGGTGCCTGTCCTCAGTGAGGGGTGGCACTGTGGGTGTCAACAGGGACTTGGGGTGGCTCTGACTGACATCCTTGCAGAGAGGCCTTGACCTAGAGCTGTGTTATGAGCTGTTAGGGAAGGTTTGGGAAGCTCCTGCCACTTCCAGTGGGCCTGGGGACAGTTATGAGCAGGCTGTGAGTGGTGGTTGCTTCACCCATGAGGTTTTAATTCGCCATCCCTTTGTAAGGCAGCATCTCTGTCCTGCTGTTTAAAAGCAATACCCACTTTATTACGGGCAGAATTCAGCTGATGGAGTTTGGTTCTCTGCAGAGATGGCAGTCATCCCTTGGTGGAGAGCCAAGCCCTGGGAGGATGCAGGGGAGGGTTCCTCCAGGCTGTGGGTGCTTGGGGGAAGCATCCTCAGGTGGTTGTGTGGCTGCTCTCCCTCCCCAGGATGCCCTGTGTCAGGACAGATTGGTGAGGTGGCTGCAGATCACAGGATGCCCAGGGCAGGCTGCAGAGTTGGACTACAAAGGCACAGCAGGTTTGGTGGGGGAGCAGGAGGACAGAGAGTGTGTCCTTTGGGCAGTAGTAGCTTGGAGAAATTAACTCACTTAAGTTGAGACTTCTGGATGTATAACTTCGAAAAAATACATACTTGTTGCAGTAAACTGTTCTCTTATCAGATGAGATTTAGATGAATTTGGGGTTATTTTTGTTTCTTGGAGCTTGAGCAGTGAATTTGGAAGTATTTTCTGCAGATAAAATGACAACAGTGTGTTAGAGGTGCCAGAATTGTGTACAGAAACTGCTTTGCCAAATGCAACAGTGGTGTTACCTCTTTGCTCTTACATGGGGCAAGAGATGGGGCTCTAGCTGTGGCAGCCCTGAAATTGTCACTTGTACTTGTCACCAGCAAAGCCACCTCTCCAAGCCGTGCCCTCCTCACAAAACCAGCGCTCATTCTCCAGTGCTTGATCAGGCAACTGTCTGGAAATTTTGGACAGACTGTTTTATTTTTTAAAAGGAAGGGAATACTGTTGTAACTGAAGGATAAAGATGTGGAGGAGAAGTTGGTTGGAGAGCAGGAGAAATTTAGTCAGGGGAGATGAGGCTTAGCCAAAAGCCTCCATTACAGCTCCAAGATGAGAAGGGGTGAGAGGATTTCATTCATGTAACTGCAAATCTGCAGTTCATATCACAGCCCAGGGCAGGTTTTCCCCAGAGCTGAGTGCTGCCTGGGCTTTGGTAAGGTTGGGATTGCTTCTCCCTGGCTCTCCAGCAGCCCCAATGTGGTGGTCCTTTGGGATCTTGCTCCATTCTTCTTATTTTTGATACTGACTCTTCCTTTTCTTTTCCGTTAAGTATGATGTCACAAATGACATCAGTCCAATAACTGCTTGTGGTTGTCATAGCCACAGTCTGTGACACCCAAACAAAGCAGCAGGAAACCAAAGCTGGCATACAGATGCTGTAATATTCATTACATTCCCTTTGGTTATTAACTGCGTGGTTAGGTATTTCTTTTCCATTGGAAAGAAAGGAGGAAGGGGGCTTAAAAGCAAAATCTTGAGTCACTGAGGAGGAGGAACGTGGTTTCCACCTCCATCTGACCAGTGTAGCTGGACTTCTCCATCCCAGTGCTCTTCCCCTGAGGTAATATTGCTCTGTCCTCAACTGCTCAACTCCCTTTGCAGTTGCTGCCATCCCTTCAGAGCATGTGGCGATGCTCCTGTGGATAAGGCAATGGGAGACTCTGCACTGCTCTAGCACAAGCTGTGTCCTGGGGCAAAGCCTCCCAAAGGCTGGCAGGGAGGGAGGGCCAGGTCAGGCAGCTTTACCTGCTGGGATGGCTGAGGCTGTCATTGTTGTGCTGCATGCATAGAGTACAGAAGGGTTTTTTCCATCTTTTGGGGGCATCACATGTGAGGGGGGAGTGGTTGTTTGCTGTTCTTTGTTTTGTTTTGTTTCTTGAATCTGTGAAATAAGCTTTTCTGGTTGAGCAGCAGAGCTTGTTTGTCCCTGCAAGATTTAATCACTTACTCAGTTTTGCACAGTTGGCCTAATAGTAGGAAGGTGCTTGCTACAAAAAATAATGCAAATAATGTAAAAAGCATTTAAATAAATGACAGAAATAGATGTGGTATGAGCACTGCATTTGCAAGACAAGCACTGGAGGTGGGTGGTTGGGGCTTGCTGGGGAGGAGCCCCCTCAGCCCCTCACTGCTGCAGGCCTGTGGGGAGCCACTGTCTGTGTGACCCTCACCAGAGCTTCCCCTTGCCCAGTGCCACCCCCTGTGTGCCCCACAGGGACATACTGACCCTGGGTACTCCAGCATGGCTTCCCCAAAATGTCTGGGCATGTGATTGCTGGGCTGAGCCCAGGTAACCCCCCAGGTCTGTGCTGGGAGCAGGCAGCAAACACAGAGCACAGTCCAGCTCTGCATTCAGGCACTCGCTGCCGTGGCTCCTGCTGGTGCTTGCAGGGAGGTGCTCATTATATAATAGCTGCTGGTTGATTAATATGCTGTGAGTCAGAAGCACCAGGGTATTTTAGCTTTCTCTAGTTGCTATGGAAACGTTATTTTAACAAATAGCTTTTTAATATTTAATTAAAACAGCTTTTGGCAAGCTGGAGTAAGAACTATTACAATTACTACTACAAAGGGTTAGCAGTGAAGTGTATTCCAGAGCCATGGGTTTTTTTTTGGTTGAGCCTGTGTCATGTGTCCCCCACCCTGATCTGTCAGCTTCAAAAAATTAAAAAAATAAAAACACCCAAGTAAAAATCACTAATTTATTGGTTGTGAGAGATGTGTTCTTGTTCCTAAGACACAAAGCAAATGTAATGCAAATCTGCAGTCACAATTGAAGGTTGTCACTTCTTTCAATGTGCAGTGCCAAGGCAGCCCTGTAAGGACGAAGCAGTGTGATAGCATTTATTAATCACTGCTGTATCACTGGTGTTCCTTCTTCTACCTCTGCCTCCCCAATGAGCTCATTCCTGTTTTGTTTGCTTCGTGTTCCCTCTGTGTCAGGTTGGATGCTTTTCCTTGCCAGCTTGTGGAGGAGGCTGGTGCTGTGTCCGGATCAGGCTCTGGACAGATTCCTAGTCTTTTTTTAGGTGAGCTCCTCTGCTCCCTGATACCAAATGATTCTGCAGCAGAGACAAATGAACAGAGAACTCAGTCTCCAGAGAAAAATAAATATTTAACAGCTCTTTGTAAATAACCTTTATTTATAGAACAGTTGCAGGTTCTATCATACTTGGTAAATGGGGATGCTTTTTATGCAAGAATTCTGCCTTGAGGGACTCAGTGGATGCTTAATGTCGTCTGTGATATAATAATGAAATAAATGTGTCGCTCTCATGGGATTCCCTTCCAGCCCCTATTTCCTGTGATTAACTTCAGTATTGCACACTTCATCTCTATTCACATCACAGTCCTTAATATTGTACTGAAACCTTATTTGGAAGGTAACACCTTCATTTCCTGAGGGCAGGGGAAGGGTGTTGAGGGTTGTGACTTGTGCAGGTGGTTCTGAGGCTGTGTGTACATCCATCATGTACCATTTGTGGTGGCTGGTCCAGGCCTGGGGATCTATGAGCTCAGCCTCTCACTCTGAGAGTCTGGGATGGTGCTGTTACCCCATTTTATAAATGAGTGAAAGCAAACCTGGAGAGATGGGTTAGGATGTGTTTCACCCCAGCTGCCTACAAATTAAGCAGTTATTCTATAGTAGCTGTCTAACCACTTCCAGCATCAGTTGGAAGACTGCACCATTTGCAGAGATGTTTCACCCTGCTTTAGGACAGGTGTTTGAGGCAGATCACAAGCATAGCCCTCACACTTGTCTATCTCTCCCCATTCAACTCTGAGCCATAAACTAGATGGGGAAAAAGAAACCAAGAGGAATGCCACGCTGACCAAAGATGACCTATACAATTTCTGTAGTGGTCCATAACAGTGTTCCAGGCTGTAGGATGTCCTTGCTCTTCAAACTGCTCTGGTCACACAGTATCAGGTGGGCCTTCCAAGGCAGCACAGCTAATCTCTGCTACTCATTGCTCACAGCTGGGCATCTGGGATTTAACAGCTCAGAAGGATATGCAAAACCAGTCCCCAGGCATGTAAACTAAGGTGCTAAAGATTTGTCTAAAGCGTTCCAGCAAGCCAGGAAGAGAATTAAGGCTTTCCTTCCTGTTTACACTGGAGGTGTGTTGTCATGACCAAAACAAGAGTGAGAATATTATTGCTGCAGTAATACAGCAAGTACTATGGGTATGTTAGGCAGTTCTTTAAAAAAAAACCTTCTGAGTTGTGTCCCATACTTCTTGCTAAGTTCTTTGATGTCTTTTTAAATCCCTACTAGCTGATAGCAAACTCATCTAATCCAAAGGTGATCCCAGGATATGGCAGGAGCTGTGATGGAGGCAGGGTCTCTGGATGGTGACAGCCACAGAGCAGCACATGCTTGCAGCCACCTGTCTCAGCTGCTGCTTCCTGAGAGGTCTCTGGGAAGGAATCCTTTTCATTTTCTACCACCAAGCACCTGACACACTGCAAAACCCAAATTTTCATGCTTTCATAGCAAATGTGGGTCTCCATTGGGCTTGCAAGGCAGCAGCCAGGACAGGCTTTGCAGTGGGAAGGTGGGAGCTCCTGCCATGCTGGAGGGGCAGCATGGGGTGGGGGCAGGCAGGGGCTGTTGTGGGGGAAGCTGACAAGCAGATGGATGAAGCTGGCATTGCCAGGGGAGTGGAGGAGGTGAGTACTGCTCTGTTAGCAGATGTGATCAGGCTGCCTCAGAGGGACAGGGGGACTGAGAGTTCTGAACCAAATGCCCTGACCAAAGGGAACCTGTGGAACTGTTCCTTGGGAGGAGCTGGGAAGGGTTTGGTTGAGGGTGACTGGCAAGGGTAGAGGTCTGAGCACTGGTGCTTTTGAGTATTAAAAGGCAGTGGGTTAAGTACCTGAAATAGGACTTGTTGCAAGAAGGTACAGAAATAACATTTCTACCTGAAATTTTCTTCAAATGGCCCAATTTTGCAAAGGATACAGAGACAAGTGCTCCAGAATAGCAGTCCTGCTTGAGCTACATGCTAAGAGAAATGGTTATGGGTGGCTGATAGTGTAAATACTGACAGGGCAGCAGATGGGGGAGCCAGGAGGGTCAGGCCAGCTCTGCTGTCCCTGTCCCTGAGCAGAGGGGAGCAGTGGGTTGTTGGGGAGGGATGGCTCTGCCAGGAGTCTGTGTGGTGGAGCAGGCCTGGTGCTGAGAGATTTGGGGGAGTCCTTGATGCTCAATGCTCCTGGGTGCTGGGATGGGTGGCAGGTCTGGAAAGCTGTTACCCAGGAGGGAAATTAGAATTGATCATCAGGAGGGGGAAAAAGTAGAAAGTGGGAGCCTGAATTTCTATTTGGGTAGATGTGCAAAGGAATTGTATGGAAAAGCTGAAATGTGATTTATGAGGGGAAATAAATGCTGTACAGTGAACACAGACTGCTGTGAGAGAGTTTGCCTGTCAGGTCCTCAGCTCAGCATCAACTACTCAGCCTCCCTGTATGGGTGCAATGTGCTACACAGATTTTCAATTTACAGTAATTTGGGACGTGCATGTAGTCTGGAGAGGTGTGACAGGCACTCAGGCAGGTCTGACTTTCCCTCCCCTGAGGATAAGGGCGGATCCAAGGTGGCAGAAAGACCTGTGTGGGAGCAAAGGGCATGTCTTGCCCAATTAGTGCTCATAGCATAGATACAGCAGTAAAAAAGGACTCCACCAAAATAAAGCCCAAGGCTTGTGGGGTTTTATTTTGGGTTTTTTTTCATGTGATTTGGGATCCATGTACACACCTGGCATTGCAAATCTGTGGTCTGTCACAAATCCCTGTGTAACCAAGCCTGGGATCTTCTCCCCTCACTTAAACTCTCATCCCCTCCCCTTAAAGCGAAACCAGGCTTTGCCAGCTTTCCTCTTCACTGCTCCCAGTGGATTTCAAAGGTGCACTGCTGCTTCCATGTCTGCCTGATAAGCAAGAACATCAAGGGATAGAATAGAGTTCAGTGAATTGAAGGAGAGAAGTTGGAAGTGACAAAAATGGCAATGAACTTTTCCTGAAGCTTTCCATCTCCCCCTGTTCCAGACGTTTCCTTCTTTTTGCTACCATCAGTAGTTTTTGGTAGTTTTTTTGTCTCAGTGGCTGCTCACTCATGGAGATGTCTCTTGGAAATCAGGAGCCCAAGGTCTTGATAGCAGGAGCACCTGGACCTGTGAATCTGCTGTGTGAATGTGCTTCTGTCTCCTAAGGCAGCAAATACAGTGGGGGTATCACATCACCAACAGTTTCACAGAAACAACTGATGTTTTTGTATGGGTCATTTGTGCCAATTTCCCTGTTAGTGGCATTAGGCTGGAGCATCCCATAGGCACTGAGCACAGTGGTGGTCTCTGAGTTGACTCAGTTTTCATTGTCAGCATTAGTTATGACTCAGGTATAAACAATCTGGCACATTTCCTGTCTGCATTCTCCAAGTCCCCTCTTCCCTGTGTGCCTCAAACCAGATATCTCTGTGTTTGCCATGCTCTGAAACCCAGCCAGGCTTGCAGCAGATGAATCAAACCCTGCTGTGCTTGGGGCAGCTGCATTTCAGATGCTGCTGTGAGTTTGTGTAGGGAAGGGCAAGGGGGATGAAATGCTTGCAAAGAGCACCTACTGCAGGAGGAGACTGGAGCTCTAGCAGGACAGGGAATGGCCTTGCATTTATTGTCTTTGTTATTAATATTGGATTAAAATGTGGTTTATGTTACTTACAGTATATATGTAATTTTACCTAGTGAGTGTGTATTAACTATTATATATGTGAATGCAAAGAGAAACTGGTTGGGGGGTTTTTTAGCTCTTCCATAAAGCATTCAGTAGATTCCCAATTTGATGTGACCTTGCTGTCCTGTTGAGGAAGTTTTCCTGTCTGACCATGCAGGATTTGCTTTGGCAGCTGCACCCATAGCACCGAAGCCCTTTCACCACAGGTGGTTCCAGTGGCAGAGGGATGCTCCCCTTGCCTCCCCACACTCAGACAGTCACTCCAGGCTTCTTTACCAGCTCAACCCAGGCTTTCCCACAGCAGAGTCTCAGATGTCTGGATTCTTAAAATAATCATGGTGCAATAACAGAATAACAGCTTGAACTGGTGCCTCTGGAGGTGGGACATCAAACAAAGGAATCCTTAGGCTTTTACATCCCCACAATCTTACGTGCATGAAAGTCTGGGCTCTTCCTGCTGAGTTTTTGGCTCCTGCACAGGGGTCCTCTGTGCCTTTTGTTGTGCAAAGGGTCATTGCCAGCTCTCGCCTCGGGCTCCCTCCACTGAATGTATTCCTCAACATCTCCAATGGTTTCACCTTCAGTAAAAGAACCCTCTGAGTGGCCATGGACAGGCCAGCCCTCTGATACTGGAAGAGTGCAGAGGAGAAGCAGCTTTCTTCTTTGATCTTGCTACTGCTGGAGTCAGTAGCAAAATTTCAGAGGACTTCAATGAGCCAGGATCAGCCCTCTAAAAATACTCCCAAGGCACTGGGGAAAGCACTTGTGAGTAGGTGAGAAGCAGCCCTTACGTGCCTATGGGGTGGAAGGGAGCACACCCTTATTAATAAGTGTTGTTTCTTTATGAATATGTTTCATAAAGAAATCTCTGCACTGGTAGTGTAACATGTAAGGCTGTCTGTGGCAGCAGTAAGTTTTGATCTGTTACTGTAGAAATTCTGCCTGTTTTTTGTAAGAAGAAGATCCAAATGCACCTTCCTTTGCTGTGTGTGAAAATCTGAAGGGTGCATTTTGTGCATGTCATGAGGATCTCTGAGCATCTCTTTCCAGCTGAGTCTGGATGAGTAATTGTGTCATTTGGACAAACTCCTGATGCATACATCAGCCTTGTGCTAGCCCTGACTGCCAGAGGTGGCAGTGAAATCAGAGGTACACCCTGTGTGTTAAAAGCAGTGTAAAGCTTCCAGAGCCTGCCATAACCCTTGGGGATTCCTAAGAGTGGTTTCAAGCATAGGAAGGAGATAGGGTAGGCTGGGGGTCAGGTTTGCATCCCCGGCATGTAATATGATATGTCACCATGGTGGTGGCATTGGCAAGCATGAGGGGATGGTGGTGCTCATCTCCTTTCCCAGCAGAGCACAGCTCCAGTGTGTCCTTTAAGCTTGAAGCTAACCAGGAAAAAGAAAACAACTCTGTGCTCAGCCCTTGAGATGGCCCCAGCAGCACTGTGCAGTTGTGATAGATCTGGTACACACCAAGCTGTGCCCTCAGGGACAGGATAAATGGAGAGAAGGGAGATGGTGACCTCCAAAAAGCTGCAGTGGTGGCAGAGGGGAAGGAAGCAGTGATTTAGCTCCTCTTGGTAGAGGAGTAAGTGACTTCAGAGAGCATTTAAATAGCAAAACAAGTAGAAGGTATTTTGAGGGTTTCATAAGCTGGCTGCAAAAGTAATAAACTTGAAAAAATCTCATTTATAAGGGCAAGGAGTTTCAAGGCTGCATCTCTCAGCAGCATCCCAGGGTTAGGAGAGCCGTGTGATCATTCCAGTATCTTAGTGTGCTTCAGGCTCATGCAGGCTTGGTTTCATACCTGTCCAGCACCTCCCTCTTCTTGTGCATCCATTCTCTCCTTGCTCAAAAGTGCTGGGTCTGTGAGAGGAGCCTTATTGTGCCACTGCCAGTGACTGGGGCTTCCCACTTGGCAAATGTGAAATAAAAAATTAAAAAAAAAAACATGCAACAAAACAACTAGAAGGTATAGCTGGTGAAATACCCCTGCAAATCACAATCCCTGCTTCTGCCACACATCACTTGCCTGCCAAAAAACACAGAGCTGTGCCCATCAGGTGTCTGAGGCTGCTCATGGGTAGATCCCTGTTAACTGTGGCTTCTCCTCCTCCGTCTGTGCTGTGCTCTGGGATGTGTCAGGGGAATGGAGCACTGGGCTCAGGTGTTGTGTGCTCTGCCCTGGCTGCTGAAACACACCAGTAAATTTAGTGGTGGCAACATCATCATAATGAGCACCAACAGCACAACTCTGCAATTTTCCTGAAGTTTTTCCTTACAGGACCCCTTCTCAACACCCTGAGCACTGAGGTGACTTTACACAAACTGGCTGCTGACTGAACCTCTCCTTTAACATGTGCTGCTTTTGTATTGCTTTCAAATGCTAGGGATTTTGCAAGAAATGACATTTCAAATGCATCAGCTCTTTCCCCATGCAGTGCAGTTTTGTGGCCTCAGCTTGTCCTGGTGTAATGTCTGCTCAGGTGGAGGCTCCTGGGCTGTTCATTGACTTGCTCACATTTTGTGTCTTCTCCACAGCTGTGGAGCACCAGGTCTTTTTCCAAAAGGAGCCATCCTCTTCTATGCAGCCTCCTTGGTTGCTGTTGGTTTGCTTTCCAGAGAACTCCAGCAGGATTAACCTTGGCAGCACTCTGTGCCTCTGCTCTTCCTCAAACACTGAGCCTTGAGAGCTCTGAAAGGCAGGACAGTCCTGGGTCACCTCACAGGAAACCAAGATGTTCCAAGAGTTCCTGTAATTAGCTGCACTTTCCTTCTTAGACTCCCAAATCTGCTTGAGCCAAGGAGCCAGCTGTCCTATTTGCTGGCCAGATCCCTTTGTGTGTCCTGGGGCTTTCCCTGTCTTCCTGCTGGTGGGAGCCTCAGCTGGGATGGCAGCACAGACCCAGAACATTGGAGATTTGAGTACAGAAGACAAAGGAAAATTAGGTTGTGTCTGCTTTACAAAGGCTGGATTTTTTTCCAGACAGTTGGAAGCTGGGGGTGGGAGGGCTTTGTATTCCTGTGGGTGAATTTGGTGAGTTGGTTTTTTGTTTGTTGGTTTTTTTACTTGATCAAAAAGGAGGCTGACAGCATGGCTGGATCCATGCATGCTGCCAGTCTGTGCATCCTTCCCTGGGTGGGTTACTGGAGGTGCCTGGTGCTCCTCTGCTGCTCCTTATCCCCTTCTCCAAGACCCTCCTCATCAGAGGGTGGTGCCACATTGCTCTGTGCCCCTTCAGCACAGCAACCATTGACCCCAGGTGAGCCTTGTTTCACTGGAGGTCCAGGAGGGTGCTCCTCCCTTTGCAAGGTTGGTGTCATTCAGGTGGATCCCACTTGCTCCTTGCCCTTTGCAGGGTACAAGTACACCCAGCTCGTTGCCTGAAGGGTTTGAGCAAAATCTGTCTGGCTGCATGAGCTGAAATTTGTTCAGTTTATCCCTAAAACAAATTTGCCTGCGTGGAGCTATTGTCAGAGACAGTAATGCTTGGTTTTGCTTGTTACTCCTGAGCCACCAATTGTAGAACACGTAGCTTGTTGCTCAAAATTGCTATTTTTACCATAGTGTTAGCAGAGAGTTTTGAAGCATATTGACTGGTGAAGACAGCAATATTTAACACCATTTTTATTTTACCTTCAAAGCAATTTACATCTAATAGTCCTCCTGACTCCCCTGTTAGCAGGGACATAGTGTGGAAACTCTTTGGGACAAGGAGTGGTGCTTGTTTGGGTTGGTAGCAGTGACTTTGTGATTGGAGAAAAACTGTTGATCTGGGTAAACCTTCTTGCCAGAGAAATCCTGCCTATGAATCATACAGAGAAATGACTTTACATGAATAACTCAAAAATGCTGGAGAAGGTATTAGGATTGAGATGATTTAGTGCAGTCAAACTGTATCTTGTTTTTCTGTAATTTATGTAAAGCAGTTTTATCTGTCTTGGGGGGTGTGTGTTCTTTTCTTGTTTAAAGTTCCAGAAATCTGCATGGGAGATCTTAAAATTGGATGAGTATTGTGTGAAGGCATTTCTGAGTTAAGCTGTAACCTGAAGCATAAGAAAAAAGGTTTTCTTAACTTGCTGTAGTAAATTATATTTTTAGCAAATTATATTTGAACCAGTGTTGCATGCCATTAAATATATGGTGAATCCCATCTGACAGATGTGCCAAAAAGGAGTCTGAGATAATGTGACCAAAATGTCATGCAGTAACCATGGTCATATAAGAGAGTAATTTCCTGGAATATAATCCTCAGGGATTGTAAAATTAAATTTGAAAATGTATCCCTATTTCTATCTTGCCCCTTGTAAAGTAAAACCGCTGGAAACTGTTAACTCCTTGGTGGTTCTTACAGCAGCTTGTGAAGATTAAACTTCTTGTTGGGTCTCTTTTTCCTACTCCAGCTTCACATGCCAAGGAGAAAATGAATCCTTGCACCATCCATGGTAGCAACACTTGTAGTGCACGTGATTGAGGTTCCATATAGAGATGTGGATGTTTTCTGCTTTGTTCTTCAGGTCTAACAGATGTTTTTCAAGTCTTCAGGTTTCCTGAAACAGTGACCATTCATGGTAGTACCACTGCTGCCTATCAATGGGCAGAAAAAGAGTCTGGGCTTGTTTTGGGTTTATTTAGGATATGTGCAACTAGAAGGCACTGCATGTAGTTAAGTGTGTAAGGAACTGGTGCTGGCACTAATGGTGATGTTCTCCAGGGATCTTTTACACCTTTAGAGATGTATGATCTAATTATGGCAGTGTATCCTAAAACTGTGGTAATTAAACTGAAGAGATTACTGAGGTTATAGGGTATGGTTTTCTGAGTTAACTTCCAAACCTGTCTCTAATCTGTGTTTTAAACAATGAATTCAACTTCTAACTAATCTTCCTTAACTTGCACTATGTTAGTCAAGCAGCTAACTGGGAGCTCTTGCAGGCTCCAGTTAGTTTGCATAGCCCTTATTGAATTAGACTGGAAAAGCACGGTGGAATTTGAAAGAAAAGCAGAATGTGGAATTGTGATCTTTCCTTTTTATGTCGACTTTTTGAAGGAGGAAGACTCTGATCTCTTTATCTATGTGGATCATCAGATGAAAAAAATACAGGAAACATGTATTTTATCATTGCTGCCTTGGGCAAGATTCTGAGCTGGAGGTTGGGCTAAGAACTGGGCAGGAGTGAGGGTCATGGCAGCTCCTGTGCATTTGGCAGAGCCTGGAGTCCTGGGCAGGGCCCTGCTGGTAAAGGGGAGCTGCCCCTGCCCAGGGGGATCCCAGAGCAGCAGGGCTGCCCTGTGGACATTTGAGCTAAACCCAGAAGGACTGCAGGAGGCTGAGGGCAAAGCTGTTTCTTCTTCATTCTCCCCTTCCTCTCCCAAGTCCTTACAGCCCTTTGTTGCTGATGATTTATTTCTCTCTCCCTTCCAAGCAACCCCAGAATCAGTAGAAGTGCAACCCAAAATCTGCTGTTTTCGTCATCTGCTTACAAATTGTCCTTCCCCTCAGGAGAGCCCATCAAAATACCCATAGGCACACACACACAGAACAAACTTACAGTCCCACCAGGATAAATGTTGTATTAAAATCACACATGTAACATCATCAAGCTCTGATTTAAGCAGGGCAGATGGAAAATGCCCTGCTGACCTAATGCCCATTAAAAAAAATATCTGTACCTAGTGTCAATGGGCTGCTTTCTTCTTTGCTTTTCTTTCCTTTTCTTATCATTACTGCGCTTTCTCTTCAGAAGAAGTTCAGTGCTGCATTAAAGGGATTACAGGTTCTTTTCATCTTACCTCTTTTTCCCCCCAATTTTACTTCTTCCCAGCAAGCCTCAGGGGTTTTTTGGTTTAGGGTTTTTTTTGCCTTTTTTTTTTTTTTTCTTTTAAAGCAATTGATTTATTGCTCTTCTACCTGCTGGGAAAGATTGACCTGCTACTGAGCATCTTCAGACAGCCCTTCTTACGAGTCACTTGGGACTGAAAGCAAGCAGAGGGACAGGTTGAAAGGTGTTTTTTTCCTGATGCTATTTACACTCTAAGGAAACAGAGATGGCACGTGCTGGTTTTATATAGCTGGATACACATTGTGTGAATGTGTACCTGCATCTTCAATTGGGGCTGTCCAAGGAAAAAAGACTTTTTATTTTTTCTCCACCAACACCCTCTTGATTTCTCCAAATGTGAATTAAATCTGAGTGCACTTTTTGTCTTCACTCTTCCTCTCATACTGTGCTTTTGGTGAATTTTGGCTGTGCAGTTTTGTTTTCACAAGTTTCAGGCTATGCTTTGTTTCCTGTGAAATGTGAGGTGTGGATTCCATCTGGACACATTTCAGTGGGTCATATAATTTGTGGTTCTCTTCCTTTGCTGCCCTGTCTCTGTGTGCATGTCTGTGGCAGGGGACATGAGGAGGGCAGCAGTGCTCAGCCACCATGCAAGAAGTGAACGAGGAAGGATGCCTTCACCTCACTTCTGTTCAGTGCAAACTTCATGGACCATGGAGTCTCTTTTATTGTTCAGCATCTGAAGCCTGAAAAGATATTTCAGGGCAGTCTGGACAGGGTTGCCTTTTTTTTCCCCCTGCAGTTCCTGCCATCTTGATACCAACACTGAATTGTTTCACCTTCAAAGGAACAAACGTGATGTGCCAGGATGGTTGTTCTTCATCCTTTCTAAAGGATGAATCAGCCAGCGCTGAATTTCCTCAGACACATCTTCTGCTTTCATGTGTTGGTCTGAAAACACTGACCTCAGCAGCTGGGCTGATTTATTCCACAAAAGGAGGAAAATCTGTCTATTCTTGTTTGAATTCAGTTTTAAAAGAATAAAATCTTGAATTAAAAGCAAACAATGAGAAAAAAAAAACAAGAGGCCCTTTTTAAATTTGCTTTCTTATACCTGATATTAAGGCTATTTTCTTACTTGCTCATGCAAGAGCTAAGGCCAAGTTCCATGGACATTGCCCTTGAAGTCTGTCAGTGTCATCTTTCATCATTAGGGGACAGCCAGAGATGCCACATCTGAACCTTGGCGAGTGACAAAAGAGACCAGTAAAGATTTACACACTGACCCTGCTCTGAAGATGAATCAAATGTGGGGTTGACCCATCCTGTCTCATTTCTCCTGTCCCTTCTTGGCTGGGGGTGGTTTGGATGGAATTAGCTGATGTGAAGTGGCAGGGTTGGGAGAGGAGGGGTTCCAGAGCTGATTTCAGCAGCCGGATCCAATTTCTCAGCAGTCTTGTGTACAACTGGGCTGTGTTTCATCATATTCACTTTATTAAAATAAGTGTTACAGGAGAACTGCTCAGTGACAGAGTGAAGATTTTCCATTGCAGGCTCTGCAGTCTTTTCCTGCTTCCTGGCTCTCTTTCCTCCTCTTGCAGTACCACACATGGGATAACTTTGCTTTAGAAATTATATTTTTTTTTCAAAAAGGCAGCAGAGGCCCATGACATGCATGAGCAGGGTGGGATTTTAAGGATTTCTTGTTTGTTCCCTTTCTCTCCCCTCTGATTTTGTCCTTTAATTTAGTGTTGTGAGTCCACAGGACATACCAGGGAAGCAGAATGAACTGGATCACATACAGCCCAATTCCCCTGCAAGCCCAAAGCAGCCCTGCTCTGCAGGGACTGCCTCTCTGGAGCATTGCTAGAGACCACACAAGGCAGGAGCTGTGTGAACAGTTTGTCTGCTTTCTTCTGCCTAAGCTTCCTTCACTCTGAATGATTTGGTGAGGGTTGAGAAGACAAAAGGTGTTGGAGGAGAAGCAGATCACTTCCACAAGGCAAAGAAATCATGAAGAGAAGAGGAACTTTGGGGAGAAAAGACAAAAGTAATTCAGTAATTTATTTTTTTCCTCAGGCTCCTCTTTCAGGTGAGAAGCCTGCAGTAAGTCTTGACCTAGTTCCCTAAATATCACAGAAGTGTTGAGGTAGGAATTGCTTCAGGAAATGTTCATGGGTGAGTGTTTCCCTGGCAGAAGGCAGCTGATCTGCTGGAAGTGAGCTCTCCACATAAGTGTCTGTTTTGTCAATGCTTTTGTTGGAAAGATATCTAAAATCCACAGTAGATATGAGAGGTTATGGCTGATGAATGCTCCTCTGAGATCTGGTTTTCAAGTCTCTGCCATCTCCAGCCTTACTGATGGCTCTATTGTTTGTCCCCATCCCTGCTTTTTATTTGGATTTTGGGGTCAGGTCACTTCAAATAATAGCATCAGCTCTTGCTGTGGAATGTGGTTTTTCCTAAACTTCAGAAACTGCTGTGTAATTAAATCTTCCCATAAAGCTTCAGGAGAAATAACCCAGGACCGCTCCAATGTGGGCTGTCCCAGTGCTTGAGGCATCCTTGCAGGTGATGAGACAGGGAGAGAGGGAGTGCTTCGGAGAGGAGGAGGAGGAGGGGAGGAAGTCTGGGGAGCTTGTGGCTCAGTTTTGGGTTGCCTGTAGTCACACAAGAGGTTTGGCTACATAGCTAACTTGAGGATTAGCCAAAGACAAGATCTTAGCTCCCATGTGTGTGAGGGTGCTGAATTGGGCAGGGGCTGTGTTTAGAAGGGAAATGTGTCGTGGCAGAGACAAGTTCGGGAGCCTTGCTGTTTTGCAGTGGGTCCCAGCAGAACATCAGGGAGCTCGTGGGTGCCCTGCCTGCCCTCCACACTGGCCAGGCTGCCCAGGGCAGTGGCAGGTCTGTCTGTCTGTTCTCCAGAAGGAGATGCCCTCAGTAAGCATCCTGCTGTTGCATGTGGAGACCATCTGAGAGCATGGCCTAGTTGCCTTAATTCCACTCCCTTCTGTGTGGAGAATGATTTGGGGACTACCAAGGTAATATTTCATGCTGTTTGGGAAACAAATAGATTGATTGGGCTTTACAAAGCAAGCAAACCAAGCAACCTGCAAATGACCCAGCTGGTTAGCAGCTGGGGCTAAGCCACGTTTCAGCAGTGAGGCTGTGGAAGTGCTGCCTTTCCTCAAAGTTTTGGTTCCCAGGAGTGACAGGATTGCCAGGGTGGCAGCAACAGCCGGAGCTTTGCAGCAGCTCTTTCCCTGCCCTCCTTTTCTGTGCAGCAAAGTCTGTGGAGAAAAGCAGCCTTGGTGCTGGTGGGTTGCCATGGAAAGAGCTGCCACGTTGCACAGAGTTCATACTGGAGTGTTTGGTGGCTGTTTCTTTTTGACAGAAGAATTTTCACAAACATTATAAAACCAGGTGACCATCTAAATTAACACAAGCTGGTCACAGAATCAGTGTCTTTTGAAATTATATCATTAAAAGGTGTTTTGTTTTTTTTTTTTTTTTTGGTTGTTTTTGTTCCTTCCCTTGGAAGGAGCCCATGTGTTTTGGCCAACAAATACTGAATATTAGTATCACACTGGATTTTGGTGACTGGATGGTTGGAGCCTGTTTTGCAGCTCTGAGGAGAGAGCAGGAAGGAGGAGGGTTTGCTGCAGATTGTGGGGTGAGCATAAGCCCTGGACATGCTGCTGCAGGCCTGGTCCTGGCATCCCAGAAACAGGAGGAGAAGAAACAGAGTTTTAAAAAATTCTTTTAAAAATATTTAAACAAATATGCTTCAGTGAGAAACTGTTTTATGGAGCAGTTCTCCTCCTCTGCTGCATTTCTCAAGTATTGCTCAAGCATCATTGTTACAGTTTCTTCATGTGGAGGAGTATGAAGTAGCCCTCAGGGAAATCCCAGCACCAGGGAGACAGAGAGGCATGCCAGAGCTGGGAACAGTGAGCACACTGGGATTAAACCTGTGGGAGGAGATGGGAGGAGGCATCTGCCAAGTACTTGGTCACACTTAGGTGTTCTGGTGGCAAACCCTTCACTGGTTAGAAATAAATGAATTGGAGATTTAGCCAATTCTTCTCTCATTGTTTTCCTTGGCATTTTATTCCTCAATATAGGAGGAATTCCTCAATTTCTCTATGTGAAACATGATTCCTTTTGGGGTTTGGGATTATAGGGGGCATCTTGTGCCAAAGCATCTAGGATATGGATGGTCCAGATCAAGCTCGGTTATGAAAGTAGGAACTGGTTTGATCAGTATCCCTTGATGCTTGAAATGAGAAGTAGAAGAAACAAAACATGTCCTTTGTATCATGTACTGTGGAAGGTGTCCTAAGGCTTGGATTGTGCTAATCTCACTGTATTTACTACTGTGTCAATTCCCATTATTTTTTAATACTTAGCAGGTCTTACTTCCAAAGATCCTCTTTGCTCTCTTTCGCTGTATATTTCCAGAAGAATCCCTGGTTCTTTTGAATTGGGATATTAAATAGTTTGTGAATGATTCAGTAATCATTTCCTCTTTGTCTTTCTGGAGTGAAATGAAAATGCAGAGACATTTACATCCTGCTAAATCCCACTTTTTTCCAGCAGCATAGTGTTGGGGTGTGCTCATCCTCTGTCCCCTACATCCTATGTTGGCATCTTTTCCCAGAGCTCCAAGGTGCTGCAGCTCCTGTCCTGGCCTAGGCACCCCCATTTCAAGGGCCAGTTGAGGGAAGGGTCGGACAGGCTGAATTCAGACCTGCTGCATTGAAAAAAAAGTTACATATACATGCACACACAGGCTGGCAGATCCAACACAAACAGGAATGTTGCACAAAGGAATCACATACTGTTAGATGAGATCAGATGGGATGAGATGAGATCAGTCTGCCAAGTTTCTGGCCTCTTGAAGACAAGAATATACCTGGAAATTTGAGACCCTTATATTCAGGTGGTGGTGTATTATCTAGATGGAAAAGTTGTATAGAGAGACTGAGGGCAGAGCTCTGGCACTCACTCAGACTCATCCTTGCAGCAGGTCTGGGTAGAATTCACCAGAATTAAGGCTCCCAAAAGCAGTGGCTGCTCCCCACTGGCCTGCAGCCCTGGGTAGGGGCAGAAGGATCCCATGCTGGGGAAGGGGACACGTTTGGGTTTGTGGGGTGCAGTCACTGGGGGAGTGTTTCCAGCCCAGGCAGGGAAGGCCAGCTCTGTGTGACAAGGGGGAAGGATTGCATTGTGCACTCAACTTCTGGCACGGACAAAGGTCCTTTGTGGCCCTGCCAAATCCTCCCGGCAGCAGAGCTGTTACTGTGCACAGAGGGCACTGGCTCTGCCCTGTGACAAGCTGCAGCAGCCAGGGTGTGCGGGGAGGAAGAGGAAGCTCATTTGGTCCCGTGACCTGCGGGGAAAATGGCGTTTGTGTGCCTGCCTGCCTGTAGGGACACTGAAATGTTCATAGCCACCCGAAAGCTCAGCGTCCTGTGGGGCCAGACAGGCCTTTTCCCCATAAGTAAGCACAGTTTTGAAAGGCTTTCTAACTTTGTGGGTTTTGTTTGGCTTTTGGGGTGGGATTAATTAAAAGTTTTATTTATAATCAGCGATTTTCCTAAGGAAATTAAATATTTGATTGGGAGAGTGTTTGGACGACTGGAGAAATTAGAAAGTGTCACTTGGTGAATAACTTCAAACAGCTTTTGATTTCACATTTCATAGGGTGTAGACATCTGGAACATCAGTGATGCTTCAGCTGGCTTCTGGTTTCTGATGGCAGACAGAAATTGGTGTCCTGGTCTTGTCTTAGATGCCTCAAATGCCCAGTAAGGAAAGTGTTATGTAATCTGCAGTGAAGGGAAAGCATGTAAATCTTTCAAAAGGATCTTGCTGAACCTCCTTATTTATTGTCTCTCAGCCTCTTCTGTGGAACATGTGGTAGGTTCTCTGTCGCACAGTTACCCTAGGGTTACACTAAAACAAAGTGCTTTGTATGTGTATCAGGACTGGGTGCTTACTAAGAGAAGGAGAAATAATGAAATACACTTTGAAAACAAAGTGCTGAGATAAAACTTGAAGGTAATGAGGGGGACATTATATGTAGGGGTGGTCTGAGTGGGAATTGCAAGAGATGAAGTACAGCAGATGTAGTAAAACAACTTCAACAAACACAAGCACAGCATGTGATTCAAATGACAGAAAGCAATGTAACTAAGCATCTTTTAGATGCTCACTTTTTCAGCATCTGACCTCAGAGCTGACTGAGGAACTGACCAAGGAATAATGTGATTCATGCTAGGAATGGTCAGCTTGTATCACCAACAAGCAGAAACAAATGTGTGTTCTTGACTGCAAATGATGTGGGTCAACTCATGCAGGGCCTCCAGAGAGAAGGGAACAAGGGTATTGATGGTGCCCACAGACTCTGTGTGAGATGGGATTGTCACAAGAAGATCTCTTTCACATGGGAACCCTCCCTAAAATACTTGTTTTTTCCAGAATTTTGGGAAAAAGTGTAAAGGGAAAGAGTTCTTGAACTCAAGATTCAAGCAGAGGAAGAGCAGGAGGAGTTGGTGTGGTTTGCTAATGATCTGCTGTGCAGCAGCTGCAGAGGAAGGGAGCTTTTCTTTTGTGTAAGGACAGGGGGAGGTTTAGCAGCCTTGGTTGAGAAGCTTCTCTCTTGTGTATGTGCACCTGGCCCAATGAGTGATTTCTGAGAGAAAACAGAAGAGTTCAGACCTTTTATCTTTAGACTTTTGCTTCCTCCCATGAGCCTCCTGATGAAAGTTGTGGTGGTTTTGTGACTTAGGTCCCAGCAAAAAAGCACCAAATCTAAGAGTACCAGCTGCTTTTGCAGGAGCTGTTAAATGTTTTCCACTTGTGAGCTGGGAGAGTAACCTGAATTTACTGGAGATTGGAGCAGTAACCAAAAACCTCGATGCAGTTTCCAGCCCTGCTGAAGACCTTGGGTAAGGCATGATTTTTGCACTCTGATACCCAGTTTGGGTGGCAGCAAGCTGTAAATTGACTTGGCCATTTAGCAAAGCCTCTGCCGTGTTCTCTTCATGCCTTAATTGCCCATTTGAGCAATGGGAATAACAGCAGTGCCTTAACTCACAATCCTGCTGTGAGGATGGGTATCTTAACAGCTGTAAAACCTCCAAATATTGGACCAGTGGGATCCTCTGATCACCATGGGTCATTAACTATCTAAGGCAGGCTCCTACATGAGGGGATAGGACCTGAAAAAATACTTGTTTTACATGGTGGGTAGAAGTCATGTCACTGCTTTTAGAGAAGAAAAGCCTCTAAATGTGGAACTTGTGTTTTTCACCAGGCCACTTTTAAAACAGCCTTTTCTTTAAGCAAGCAGAGCACAACAAAAGGTGATGTAAAATGCAACAAGATGAGACTGAGTGAAAATTATTTACAGCAAGATATTTGCAGTGCCCCTCAGTTGAACCAAATCTGCTCATCACAGGAGGCTGAAGAGATCAGACTGATGCAAAGCACTGCCTATGGAATTCTCCCAAGCGTCTCACTCTTAACCAGCAGCAGCAGCCAACTTTCCCATGTGCTGCTTTTGGTCTCTGTCGTGGCTAGGAGCTTGGGATCTGATTATAGTAGTGACAAAATTGAGTCAGGTTTGAGAAAGGAAATGTCTTCTTAGAAATATTGGGGTTCATCTGTACCACAGGAGTCTCCTAATAGAGCAGGTCACTGAACTGTGTGAGTTAGGCCAGCAGCTGACTCTCTGTGCTTAAAATTGGAGCTGCCCTGAAGTGCCTTGGACATCAGATTTGTTTGGTACCCCCTGGCTGAGTTTGGAGGTCACTGGGTGCTCAGGTCCTGTGAAAAGTCGTGTGGCAGTTTCCAGGAGTGGTCCTGTTTTGAAAGAGGTGTGTCTGAACTCCTGCTTATGGAAGTGTTGAGGTGAAACATTTCCCTTTCATTGCTGTGCAAGTGCTCAGTGGTGTGGGCTTCAAGACACATCTTTGTACCCCAAACTCAGCTTTTGGGCTTCTTCCTTCAATAGCATCTGGTACTGCAGCTCAAGAGTTTCCATTCAGGAAATTGGTATTTTTGGTTGTTACAGTTTATAAGCCAGACTTGATGTTTTAAAAGGCAAAATTACCATGTACTGAAGCTTTTCCCAGTAGTGCAGAGGTTCAGACTGTGTAAGCAGTGTCAGTGAAGACAATTTGAAGCAATAGCTGTTGAGTTCACCAGTGTGTAGGTGAGTGGGTAGAGAAATGGAGCAGGAGAGAGCAGCAGTGCTTGTGGGCCACAGGTAAAACCATCCTGTGGCAGGAGACATTATACTGCTCTGCTTGTAGTGTGTTATCCTCCAGTCTGTAGGTCTCACTGGGGAATGGGAAGATACAGAGAGAAGCCACTGGGAGGGAGGAAAGAGGTGCAGTGATTCATCAGCTGCACAAATCACAAACCATCTGCCTTTTCTAATACATGGTGAGTGAGTCAAACAGGGAGCTGTGCAGCTATAGACATGCAGGTTACTAATGTTTTCTGTTAATTACTGAGCTCCTTCCTCTCTCCTGGGGGTTCCATAGACTCTCTCAGTGCTGCAGTTGTGGTGCATGAGGCTGATGGAAAGGCTGCTTCCCATATTGGACAAAAAGAGTTGGCCCAAACCTCCCAGAGGTGCGTGTGCTGCTTGTCTTGCTGAGACATGACATGCTGGGGACACAAGTTTCTTCTCTTCTCTTTTACCTTCAAATCTAAATACTTCTTAGGAGTAGTCACCAAAACAGTCTTGTGGCCTCAGCCTTCTCTCCTTCCCCTCCATCAGGTCCTCTGGGGGCTTTTTCCCATTTTCTGCTGTGATGTGTGCCATGTACGTGTTAGAGCTAAGACATGATGGGCTCAAGGGGCTACTTCTTGAGAAGTGAGAGATCTTGCGGGTTTTTTTTTTGAGAAATTTAGAGCTCATTTCTACCTTGCAGCCTTGCAAGAAGGACACCTAGAATGTGCATGTGATTTTTATTTTGTTTTCCCCATTGCAATTTACCTGTTTGAGTGCCTTGATAATTTTATTTTGGAAGTAGTTGACACTCATCTGACTAAAGGCAGGGTGCTGTGGTTCCCAGAGCAGAAGAATTTGAGAAGAGAGCCAAGTAGTGTAAGAACTACTAAAGCAGGAAAACTTTGCACTGTTGCTTAAGTTTTGTAAGCAAAGTAAAAAAAACTGAATGTCTTGATTCTGTCACAGCTCGTGTTCTTTCTGCTTTGGAAGAATTTAACTTTGTGTCTCTATAGTAACAATAAAATCTGAGGGAAAAAAATGTGATAATATGTAAAATATATAGTTAAATTGGAAATGTGTACAGCTGTTCCTTGTCTAGGTGGCAGTGTTGTGGAAGGACAGATGACATGAATGAGAAAGTGGACCAGATGTTGCTGTTAGGATATTTGATCTAAACAAATAAATTATTACTAAAAACTGTTTTAAGCAAAGAATACTTATTTTAACAAATCCACCATTTCCTAGAAAAAATACTGCTCTTTAAAGTGTATCTGAAAAGAAGTTAAGCTGAACATTCTAACAGGATAAAAACTATTTTTTCTGCCTAAAATAAAAGACAGATACATCCAGATACATTAACCCACTAAGCAGAACAGATAATTTTTACTTTGTGTCTGTGAGTCTCTTGTCCTCCTACCACATCATGCTGGATGAAATCTCAATATGAAAAATTATTTATATCCAGTGACTTTAATTTAGTCCAGTGATGAGAACTCAATGAGTTGCACAGACAAGTAATTAAACTTATTAGAATGAATGTTTTTATAGCTTTTCTGTTTCTCTTGTAAGAAGTCTGTTGATCTTTATTTCTCTCTTCTGAACATGCAAGTGCCCACCCTAGGAGTAACCACTGAATACACCACTGATTAAAGGAGATGATTTTGACAGGGTACATGACTGCTGTTTTGGTGCTTGCTGCCCCTGGAAGCCACCAGTGGAGGGTGTTGGACAGAGGATCAGCCCCTCTGTGGGTGTTGAGAACATTTGCTGATGTACCTGACTGTGCCTTGCATGGGTTGGTCGTGCACCAACTTGCCTGGAAGAGCTCAGTTTGTTTTCCTCCTTCCCAAAGGAGAGAGCAAGGCCTCAGCAGAGTTGCCACCATCACCCTCTGGGCTTGGAGGGCACAGCCAGGTGCCACTGGGATTTGGGCTCCTTTTGTGTCCCTGAGCATCTGTGACTCCAGAGCAGGGCAGCAGCCAAGCCAGGGGTCCAGCAGGTCTGGGTGCCTCTGGCAGGAGCTCACAGTGCAAGGAATAAAAGCTTTTCCCAGACTGCACCAACCTCACAGAGCAGTGGGAGCTGCAGTGACCACAGTTACCCACATGTCCCTTTTTGTGTGCAAGCTGTGGGTTGCCAGCCCTTTTTCTGGAGGAGAAAGCAGTGGCTGGAAAGGAGGAAAATGTGGATTTTGTCCCCACTCCGGTGCTCTCCCTCCTGCTCTGGTGTGTGCCCTCCTGGAGAAGGACCACCTCCTGTCCTTCACTAAGATTATGACCATGTCTTAGGTGGAATAAGTGACTGTGGCTACAATATAAGTGTTTTTTTTCTATTTTTTTCTATAAGTACTTATAAGAAAGTGCAGTTTCTAATCATGAGTAGATTTTTTTCAGAAAGCAAAAAAGCTGGTCAGACCTAATCTAGTTTTTAGCAACTGAATTAAGCCTGCATTTAAAAAAAAGGCAAAAAAAGTACAAGCCAGTGATTGCAGATTGGTACTTATAATAGAAAATTCAAAGCATGCAGTCTTCAACTTCCCCTTTTCTGGGAAGGGGTTGGCCTCTTGTGTTCCTACCACCATTTTCCCCACATCTTTGACTAAACAGCAGCTTGAATGAGAACATTTTAGTTCAAAAGAATAGCCTGTTAGCAGTGTACACTGAAATAAGCCTATTTCATGGTGCTGCCACACATCCTATTCTGGTGAAGCCTACAAAGATGTTTTTCCCCCCAAAATACCTGTGTTTTTCAGAGTAAGTTTTTCTATCTCTACATAGTGGTTATGTCACAGCTGAGCTGTTAATGTTAAGAGGCAGCTTTTATGTGAGTAATTTCATCATGCAGTTCTCTGGGATTTTCTACAGCTGTTGGTGCCTTTTAAAAACCCTGTCATTCTACCCTCAGCCCACCAAAACTTTTTATTCTTGTTTTATCTTTGTGTTTTTGCAGAGTCTCTGAGTGACTGTGCTGTAGGGGGGTGCAGGGCAGAGGTGGGATATGTGCTGGGTTTGTTCCTGCTCCCATTCATGTGTTGACATCCAGTTTCACAGGACTTGTTGCTGGGGAAGTCAGGAGTCCCAGAGGCACTTTGGTTTGCTGATCACCTTTGGAAGGTGTGAGTCTCTGATCCTTTAAAGAAACAAAAATTATCCATTGCTGCTTTCCTGTAGAAAAATATTCGTGGTCACAGCATCCCACAGATATCTATGTGGGATTTTTTTTATAATTAGAGATGTCTACACCAACATATGCAAACTTTCAATTTTGTTTATTCATGTCTGCAAAAATTATTACTATAACAGTCTGCATACCTCCCCTTTAATGGGGATTTATTCAGCTTACAAAAACCTGTAGAGGTGTTGGAGCTCTATCTGGTCTGACTTAAATGCTGTTTTAAAAGCTCTGCCCTAATTCACAAACCCTGCCTTTCTTTCTGTGTGGGTTTGTTGGTTTTTTTTGTGAATCATTACAGTCACAATCATGCAGGAATTATTTGCCCTGGTTTGCTTCCACTTATTCTTCTGTATGTAATTAAGCAATGTTCTTAAGTGTTTTATCACAGAGGAGAGCAACAGCATGTTTTTTGCTGTGCTTGCTGATGTGCTTTTTGATATTACTGTAGCAGCTGCATGCTGAAAGCAGTTGTAAGGAAGGAGGAACATCACCCTAGGCATGTTTCTTTTTTTGCACTGTAAAATGTGAATCTCCCCTCTCATTCTTGTGCTTGTAGGAGAAAAACGTTGCCACAGCTTTAATGAACGTGAGCTCAGCATCTCTGGGGGGGAGCAGGATGGCAGCTCTGCCCTGTGCTGCCTCTGTTTGCATTGCTGCAGCCTTCCTGGCTAGGAGCAGGTGGTCAAGGGGGGTTCATGATGCTGTCAGGTAATATCAGGTAGTTTCTGCTCTGCTCTGAACTTGAGCATGACTTGTGGGCAGCCACACTGTGTTAAAATCTGACACACAGAGGGACATTTGCATCCAGGGACCCCCAGGTTTGGAAGGCTGTGAGAGGAGATGGCTGAAGATATCCAGGAATGAACAGAGTCACTGGGGTCCCTCATGATGTGGTTGGTCACACGTCCTGGAAGGGGTGGCAAATCCTTCAGCTCAGGAAAAAGGATGGTGCGGGTGGTGTGTGTGCCTTCAAAGCAGCCTGCAGTGTTTGCAAGGTGGGGATCAGCAGGTGGACACTGCCTGCTGTCCCAGGGCACAGCCTGGCATCTCTGTTGGGCTTTGCTGAGACCCACTTGCTGTGAAGTGAAGTGGGGTGGTATTCCAGAAGAAGCCAGGGACTGAACAGTTTGTGCCCAGCAAGTCCTTGCTGGTGAGCTCTGTGCTCCTCCTCTCCTACTGCTGCTGTGTCCTCAAGCTGGGGAAGGGGTGTGGGAAAGCTCCAAGGAGGAGTTTTTACCTTTGTGATATAAAATGTCATCTTCAGACAAGGGGGGTGTGGGTGTTAAATTACAAGGGTGTAATTTGCTATTGCTTGTCCTGTGTAGCAGAGAGGATGCTGATTGTGGAGACTGAGCTCCTGAGCAGTAAAATAAAATGTTTCCACCCTCTTCAAACATCAGCCAGCCCTTGCAAATGAGCTCTGCTATATATTTGTGTGCTTATTTGCAGTTATCCTCATGCTGGTGGTTTTCCCACTGTTCATTTTCAAATGAGGCCAGGTGCTGGGAACTCTCTGCCAGCACAGGGCAGAGCAAACAATGCAGCAAGATGAAAAAACAAAGAAAGATTTTATTGGCAAATTACACAAGTGTCCCTAAAGTGTTTGGGTTTTTTCTGTTTGTTTGTTCTTAAAAATGAGGTTTATCTGTGAAAAGTAAAGATCCATTTGCACTGCCTGGGAGGTTCAACCTCTTTCTTTACTCCAGCCCTTGGCTGAAAGCAAGGTGCAGCACAAAGCAGTGATAATTCTGATGTGCTTTTTCCTTTCTGGTAAAATTAAAGTTTTCCATGCTTTTGAATTAGACATACTTTCAAATCTGGTTCTCTTTAGACAGCCTTTTCCAGACTCATTCATGTTTTGTGGTGTAAGGGAAAACAAGCAGCATATCTCTCCCTATCTCCCCCCTGCCCTACCACTTTTCGAGCTCACAGGGTTTTAAATGATGCTTTCTACAACTGAGCTGTGTCCAGGTGCCATGGAAAATTCCTGCTCTGCCACCACCTTGGAGGAGCCTGTGGGAACAGCAGTGCAGAAAAGGAGTTCAGTTTCTACCCTAATATTTGCCTTTTGTTGTGGTGGAAGTCGGGTGTAAAATTTAGCTATGTGCACAAGGTAAAGATGTGAGAAAGTGAAAAGATTTCAATATTCAGCAAGAGAAACCTTTGGATTTGTTTTTATCATCCCTTAGCTTGCACTGTACAGTTCCCTTATGCTGATGGAAGGTGGCATTGCTACACAGGCAAGCATTTCCCAGTGCCAGCCAGGCCTAAAAACCCTGTTTGTTTTTCCTGTGTGATTCTCTGCAGTTTCCCCAGTCTGGGGCCAGGATAGGAAATCTGGCATTTCCTCAGTCAAGCACAGAGTTGCCATTAAGATCTCACTTCATTCTCCTGTCAGATGCTCTGTAGCTGTTTTAACAGGAGTTCCATTATCAGAGGACTCTGGCTGGATTATTTCATTATCTAAACAAATTTCAGAAATTAAAAGAAGACAGGTTAGGGCCTCAGTCATAAGTGC
Organism: Zonotrichia leucophrys gambelii; assembly: GCF_028769735.1. Lineage (NCBI taxonomy): Eukaryota > Metazoa > Chordata > Aves > Passeriformes > Passerellidae > Zonotrichia > Zonotrichia leucophrys. Next base: position 141,172,831 of record NC_088171.1, read on the forward strand.
TGTGACACACTTTGTGGAGAGATAAGTTTAAAAGAAGGCATTGCTTCTAACTTGTGTGCTCCTGTCCTAGATGGCTTTGCTGAAGCAGAGCAGATTGAAAGGTTTTGTTCCTGTACACAGGTTCTCTGTGGTTTGGTTTAAACCTCATTCACAATGACAGATTCTACTTGGAGCCAAGCACTTTTGTTTTTTCACCTGGTTGCCTTTTGCTGCTTTGTGCATTTGTTAATTTAAAAAGAAAGTTCAGAAAATGAGATTTTTTTTTTCTTCCAACCCCCTGCAGTATGGGGAGTATGGGGAGAGACAAGAGATGTGGCAGGTGAGCTGGAGGGATGGGGACACTTCCTTCCCTATGCCCACTGAGGACACAGTGAGCTCCCAAGGCAGCTGCTGACATAGCCCTGCCCCTCACTGCTGTGGGCTCTCCACAGTGGCAGAAGCCCAAAAATACAGGTTACTTGTCCACAGTCCTGTCCATAACAAAATATAAGGTGAGCAGGGCCAGCTTTAGGGATGGAGGTTGACCTGGCCATGGTGCAGCCCTGCACTGAATATCAGGTGTGGGTTTGGCCCTGGGAGGATGCATTCCTGAGGACGGGGCTCAGGGGGTGAGCTGCAGCTCAGGTTGGCACCAGGCTGTGCCAGTGGCTGAGCCTTGCATTGGAGGAGCTGACGTGGCATCCTTTATCAGTATTTTCAGGAGCAACACTGCATATTTAAAGCTGTCTGCTGGGCCTTTGATTTTCTGGCAAGTGGTTCATGTTTGAAAGCTGTGAGATGCTCTTGCTGCTTTCTCTAATGTTCTGGGATGTGCTGTGGCAGTCCCTGCAAATGTACATGATGCACCTCCTAAGGATGTGGCTTTGGGTGTGGGGGTCCAGTCCTCTTTTGGAGCTTTCTCTTGCTTTATCCCAAATGGATCCTTACTGAGGTCCTGCAGGAGCTACTGCTTGGAGATCCCAATGAACTCTCCTTGCTCAGGAAAGTCTTGGACTTCTCCTCCTCCCCATCATTGACAGTGTGGTTGAAGGGACAAAGACAGCCTGTAGTTAGTTATGAGTGCCCAAGACTACACATCAGAGACTAAAAGTCATTTGTTTCTTTTATTGACCTCTCAAAAGAAGCATTTGAGTTGTGCTTGATTTCTGTGGTGCAGCATGATTCTCATGTGGCAGAAAAACCTACCCAAAGTGTAGGGTTAGAGAGCCAGCAATTAGACATGCAGAAAACCACTCTGTGGAAAGGAAGAAGGAAGAGAAGAAACAATCTGTGAAATTTTCTGGAAGAACTGTAGCAGACAGAATTTATCATCTTTCCACACGCTTAGATGTGTTTTGAAGGGATCTTGGCCCTTCCTCTGTATCAGAGCATCCTTGTTTGAGGCCAGTCCTCCTGTCCTCATGAGAGTTGGAAGCTTGGTGCAGCAGAGAGCTTGCTGAGCTTCCAGAGACTGGGGAATTCAAAACATTTAGTCTGACCTTTGAGAAACCTTTGATAGATTCAAAGCTGTAACCTAGATGTTTCTCCTTTTCCACTCTTTCTCTTCCATCACATTCCTTTATGTTCCTAGCTTTTTCTTCATGTGGAGGTGGGGGGAAGTTCAGTGAAATATAGATAAGCCTTGCTCTGTCTTTGATGTCCTTTGAATTTTCTTCCTTTTTGCTGATGTTGCCACATGAATTTTGCACGAGGTCATGCATTAAATCAGGAGCAGACCATTAGGTGCAGCTGTGGCCTGGGAGGGAGAGCAAGACTCAGAGGAGCATCTCAGGAGCCATGGCTCCATCTTCATAACCCTGGCCAGGACGCTGCCTTGCACCTCCCTTCCCTCCTCTCAGAAAGTCAGTTTCACAAATGTGGGATCTACAGAGGAGAGTGAGATGTCCTGATCACCTTCACCCTGTCCACAGCTGGGCTTGCAGAGCCCATTCTGCCCCTGTCTCTCTCATCTTTTGGTCTGTTCCAGCCAAATTTGGTGTAAAGGAATAAGCCTCAAAGCAAATTAATTTTCTGCAAGCACAGTTGAAAATAAGTGATCAGGAAGATGGGCACTGGACAGGTGTGTGTTTGTCTCTAGCTTGGGATCCCACCTGCAGTGGGACACAGCAAGTCACAGATCACAGCCAAAATATTGGTGGAAGGACAGTTGTGAGGTGAAGTAGAAGGGGAATTTTGAAGGAATATTCAGTGCATTCAGAGAATGTTCAGTGTAATCCAGTTCAATGGTAAATAGCCACAAATGTACAGAAAACCAGGCATCATTGCTTTCACTGTTCTTCTGTTTGTTTATCATTCAAAGGCAGAAGGGGGGAAAAAAAGGAAGCAGAAAAGGAAACGTTGGCTCAGAGACAAATGCTTTGAAGAATGGTGGTGACAATGTTGGTGGTCCTAGGTTAGGGGAAATAGCACTGGGTCACCCTGACCAAGGCAGAGCCATAAGCAAGCCTGTGGGCAGCCCCATGCCTGTTTCACAGAGCTCAGCTGATGTGCTCTGTTTCCCAGGGAAGCTCCTGGAGCTCAGATGCACCCTTGCAGGTCAGCCAGGTGCTCTGGTGCTTCCCCAGGTGTGCAGGAGCATGCCTGGGTGTGGCAGGGCTGGGAGCTGCAGTAGTGGCAGTGGCTGTGAGCACAAGGCAGTGGGCAGCTATGCAGAGGCTCCTGCACCATGGTAAACGTGCATGGGATCTTCTCCAGGGTGTGTTTGGTGTCTCACAGCCTGAGTGTCACCAGAGCCTTACTCGGTGCGTGGTGAATCCGCACATGGAGTGTTCTGTGGATGGGGAATTGCTTCCTGCTGGATTTTGAGTTTGTAGAGCTGGGAGGTGCCATCCCTGCTCTTATCCCCAGCTGGGGCTGCTTCCCCTGGCAGTGCATGGTTTGAGTTTCCATGTGTACAGGAATGGGATGCTCTGTGACAGGCAGAGCAGCAGCACTGTGCTCTGGAGAACTGCAGAGTTCCTGAGCTGCAAACACAAGCAAGGAGCTGTGGCTGTTTTCACAGGTTCTGTCATGGAGCCAAGGCTCCAGTGAGAGGAGCAGATACAGAGACAGCACTCAGGTGGTTACAAAGTCTCTGCTGGTGTTGGATGTGTCCAGATGTGGCTGCAGTGATATTTTATTTTGTTAGATCTTCATGTCTTTGGTTCTGGATTTAGCTTATAGTTTACAATATTCACAATAAGCAAATGCGCATTTGGTTAGACATGTGATCATGGTTTGGATTGGAAATTATCTTTAAAGATCATCCAGTCTGTCCCCCCTGCAAGGAGTAGGGATAGGGATACATTGGATCTCTAGCTCAAATTCTCCATTTAGAACACTTCTGCAGAACTCAGTGCAGGCCTGACCCACTCTGCAAATCTCCCCTTTCCATCCTCCTCCAGTTTGTGAACACCAGCGTGTCTCCCACTCAATTCCAAGAGCTTCTTGATTGTTAAAACTGAGTTTTCTGTCAAGACTGTAGAATTATTATGAAACCAGAGACCATCTGACTGGGAAGAATAACAAATTTGAATTGGTGATAAATTTTAAAAAGCATCTTGTCAAATAAGGAAGTGACCTTTTTTATCTTTTTTTAAAATTTATTAATTAAGTTCTTTTGACAAGTAAATTGTTCTTTTTCCCTCCATCCAGTCCTGATGAGTGTATTTAGATCCTAAAAAAGCTGGTGTAATTTTTGTTTTGCTTGTTCTGACTGATGACTCTCCTATCCTTCAGAAAATACATGTTACAGAATTGTGCGTTTGGGAACTTTCAGAAGTGCTTCAGCATTAAAAATAAAGCTTTTAAATGTTTTGGTTTGTTTTTTTTTAATTCTGTAGGGAATGACATGCAGAAGTTGGGACATTATCAGTGGGGTCACAGAAAGGGACCCTGTTTAAAAAGAATCTGAGGACTTCTGTGGCCTTTGATAGCTGTTTCTGCCAATACTGAGTGAGAAGTGGTGTTTTAAGGGAACTTCTCATCTGGAAAAGACTTATAGGCCTCCACAAATCTGCTGTAGTTTCCTGCTGCAGTTTCTTTGAGCCCACCTTTTCTCAAAACACAGACCTTTGCAAGTGTTGATTTACATTAACTCTTCTTTCTGCCACTACTTTTACAACCAAGGCAGATCCTATAGCTTTATTTAGAAATCACCCATCATTAGTAACCATAATCATTTAGTAGTCATATTTACAAGGTAAGTGACAGTGGGAAGTAATTAAGTTTAATATAAATCACACTCAATTTCAAATCTGCAGGCTTCAAAATAGTAATTAATAGAATTGCAGCTTCTATAAAAAGATGCAGTATTTATAGTACTATCTTCTTCTTTTCCTAACTAAACACATTGAGTCTAGTGGAAATTAGAATTCTCTGTCTGTTCATCTTATTTGTTCCAGTCATTTTCCTCCTGTGGTGCACTTCATTGCAAATTACCCATGACTTTTCTCATTTTTGGGGAGATTGTTGACTCTTAAAATGATGACGTGGAGGAAGAAGAGTTTGGCAATATACGAAATACACACATGCCTTGCAAATGCACACACCTTGAGCTGTGGCTTTCTGCTAAATCTGTGTTTTATTGATCGGTGGCTAACAACATGTGCTTTGTTTCACAGGTGTCATGCAGCTGACGGGTCTGCTGGCGAAGCTGAGGGTCACAGCCAGGGCGGAAAGTCTTTAAACAAAACAGAGTCAAATAATCAGGGAAGTTTGGAGCTGCTTGCAAGATCTGCTGAGTTGGTTGCTCCCCCTGTCAAAAGAAGCCACCTGCCAGCAGCTGCCATGGCCAGCAAGAGAAAGTCCACAACTCCCTGTATGGTGCGAACCTCTGAGGTCGTGGAGCAGGAAGGTGCCGAGGGCGCAGAGACTCCCAAAGACAAGGGGGCTGGGGCAGCACAGCAGGACTCCAAAAAAACCTGGCCTTCAGAAAACTCAGTCAAAGACTGCGAGGTGGTGGAGGCGAAGCCCGTGGGTGAAAATCAGTCTAAGAAACCCCAGGGTGGTTATGAGTGTAAGTACTGCCCTTACTCGACACAAAACCTAAATGAATTCACAGAGCACGTTGACACCCAGCATCCAAATGTCATTCTTAACCCCCTGTATGTCTGTGCTGAATGCAACTTCACAACCAAAAAATACGATTCTTTATCTGACCACAACACAAAGTACCACCCGGGAGAGACCAACTTTAAACTGAAGTTAATTAAACGCAATAATCAGACTGTCCTTGAGCAGTCTATCGAGGCTGCCACTAGCGATGTCACTGTCACAAGCAGTGGGCTGGAGAACCCAGAGTGTGACGATTCACTTCATGGGGGAGTCAGTGCAAACAAAGCACCCGTGATGAAGCTGGGAAAGCCTAAAGGGGAAGCCAAGAAGGGATCTAAAAAGCCAGAGGAGGGAGTCACAGAAAACCACATGGATGGCGCTCTGCCCCGCATCATCACTGAGGCCACTGAAGCGATTGCCTGTATAAATGGAGACCTGCTCCATGATGTGTTAGCCCATGTTATGCCCTCTGTACAGCTGCCACCAAATATCAACCTTGTCCCCAAGGTCCCAGTCCCTCTGAACAGTACCAAATACAACTCTGCACTGGACACTAATGCAACCATGATCAACTCCTTTAATAAGTTTCCTTACCCAACCCAAGCAGAGCTGTCGTGGTTGACGGCAGCGTCAAAACATCCCGAAGAACAAATCCGAATTTGGTTTGCTACGCAGCGCTTGAAGCACGGTATAAGTTGGTCTCCTGAAGAAGTGGAGGAAGCAAGGAAGAAGATGTTCAATGGTACTATCCAGGCAGTTCCCCAGACCATCACCGTCCTGCCAGCTCCTTTGGCAACTGCAAAAATGCCACAGCCCATCATCCAGACAGCTTTGCCTTGTCAGATACTGGGCCAGACTGGCCTGGTTTTGACTCCTGTGTCAAATGGTTCAACTGTTTCCTGTTCACCAATTACCCTTGCTGTTGCCCCAAACCAGGGCCAAAAGAGGACAATACAGACCTTATCGAGTGCCCCAGAGGCCAAGCGTCCTCACGTAGTCCAGGTGCCTGAGATTCCTGCCAAGGTGACTGCTGTTCCCGTGACCCCAGCCAGTGAGAGGAAAAAGACCAAGGAGCAGATAGCAGAGCTGAAGGCCAGTTTCATGGCAAGCCAGTTTCCTGATGATGCAGAAGTCTACCGGCTTATAGAGGCAACAGGTCTTTCCAGGAGTGAGATCAAAAAGTGGTTCAGTGACCACAGGTACAGAAGTCAGAGGGGCATTGTGCAAATTCCTGGTGATGCTTTAGGGAAAGATCAAATAGCACCTTCAGCCGGTCGACATGGCCGGTCATTTCACCCCTACACAGATCTTCCTCCCCAGAGATTCAAAGAGAAAACTCAAGAGCAACTTAGGGCCCTTGAGGAGAGTTTCCTAAAATGCTCTTTTCCTACCCAGGCAGAATTGGACAGGCTTCGAGTGGAGACCAAGCTGAGTAGGAGGGAGATAGATTCATGGTTCTCTGAGCGGAGAAAGATAAGGGACAGCATGGAGCAAGCTGTCCTGGACTCGATGGGATCATACAGAAAAATTAAGGATCAAGGAACTCCCAATGGTGCAATAAGTCAGGCAGAACTTCTGACCAGCTCTCAGCTCCCTGGTGCTTTAACTGGATCCTCCAGCGCGTTGAAGAAAACACAAGAGCAAATTCATCTGTTGAAAAGCACATTTGCAAGGACCCAGTGGCCATCACCCCAGGAGTATGACCAGCTGGCATCTCAGACTGGGCTCACCAGAACTGAAATCGTTCGCTGGTTCAAGGAAAACCGGTCCTCACTGAGAACAGGGTCACTTAAATGGATTGACCAGTACCAGCAGCAGTGTGCTGGCGATGGTCCCAACAAGCAAAGCCAGAAAAAGAGCTCGAAACACATTGAGAGTCCAAAGAATGGTAATGAGGTGTCTCGGCAGCATTACCAGGAGCATAAAAAACTGAATGAAGAGAATGGGGGGAAACCGGTGGTGAGAGCAAAAAGAGACTGTGAGCCACTGAAGGACTCATTGCTGGGGAATCAGGCAGAGGGGGTGGAGAGGCTGGAGTGCAGCAACAGCCACGAGGGCCCTGGCAGCGAGGAGAACGAGGAGCCAGCAGAGGTGAGCTGGGTGGAGGTGACGGTGGGCGAGGACGACGCTGCCTCGGACTGTACGGACAGCTGGAGCCAAACAGCCCCCACAGAGGGCCACACAGAGCTGCCAGACTTGGACTCTGAAAGTATATCTGGAGACAATTCCCACGTATAGACAGGTAATGCTGAGGGTGCCCCGGTGCTCTGAGCCTGCCTTTGGCAGGGTGTGCTTCCAGCATTCTGTAGCCCTGCTTCAGTGTAAATGCCTGGAGCCCATCCCTGCCGGATGCTTTGTGCCTGCTGGATGCCTGAACAAAAGGGAGACCCATTCTGCTTGTAAATTAAAGCCAACTGCATGATAGAGGAGGGGTTAGTGCCATTTGCCTTGTTATTTGTCTCCTTATGGGTCAAGTCCTGGATAAGGGAGGTTTTCAAATTTTTTTTTTTTTGCAATAAGTGATTAAAGCTTAAAACTTTCTGTCTTTAAACAATCTATATGTACTTTACATAAAACATGCTAGCTGAGCCACACAAAGAAATAGTAGGTAACACTAGCTGCTAATACCCCCTTGCTGAGAGATTACTGACTAGAGGCTGTGCCTGTTTTTGCATCTCAGGTCCTTCCTTTGCAGCATCCTGCCATGCTGAAAACAAAAGGTCACTGGGGGAAGGGCCTAGGACACAGATGCCTCTTTATGCAAAAGCGAGCAAAAAAAAAAAAAAGTGGGACTGAAGTGGCTCATGCAAATGTGTTTTCTTCCTCTTGCAAGTGAGAACTCTCTTCAGTCTAGCTTTGTTCTGCTTGCTCTCACTAGAGGCTTAGGAAATGCCCCAGACTAAGCTGTGTGGGTGTTTAGCAGCTCTTCTTCACAGGATCTTGAATTTAAAAGCAAGCTGCAGGGCCTGGCTTTAAGGGGGGTGGGGGGATCTTTCCCAATGCAGAAGGACTTATTATTTGGAGAGCTGAAACCTGTTTCTGATCACAGCTGCACAGGTGTAAATCTGGAACAAGCACTGTCAGTAATTCCTGCATATTGAATTGAGTTCACTGGAACCTGTAACATTTTGTGCTCAGTATACCTGAATCTGGAGTTCCCTTAAACCACAACTTTAGAGCTTATTCTACAGAAAACTCAGCATCCTGCATTAAAAACCATAGTAAGAGAAACCTGTTTGAGAAAATTGGTAATTTTCTGGCATCTAATGAGTAAAATATACTTTAGCATTTCTTTAAAAAATAAGAATTTAAATAAATAAATAAATAAATACAAAAGCCAGGACTGATAGAAGTGCCTGCACACTTGTCTTTAAGACTTCTGCTATTGTAGCTACCAGTACTTGGATTGAAGCACCTGTTGCAGAGGTGCAGTTTTTGGCAGTGAGCCCTGCTGGCTAGCACACCACTTTCTCCCAGTGCAGTATTGTCCCAAAGGCTCCTGGACATTCTCTGAGTTCAGGAAAAAAAACCAACCCTGCAGTGGTATTATTTTACCTGTGAATTCTGTTAGCTAATCTTGAGAAATGTTATGACAGCACCTTTATAACAAAATCTTACAGATCAGACTGCATTGCAAGGTACTGTCCTGCATTATCCTTGGAAAAGTTGATAATTAGGGATGTGAGGAGCAGGTGTTACCTGGGTGTCAAAGGCAGGGATTAAAGGAAGAAGGATGTGGGAACATCAGCCAGAGGCACACTGGGGTGCCACTGTTGTGCAGCACATAAGAGGGGAGAGCCAGGATCTGATCTGCCTTTTAAAGTCAAATGTGTGAGGAATAAATGCATTGTGGGATTCTTTTTCTCTGGGTTGTTATTCCAGAACATTTCCCCCTTCCAGCTATAAATTTTGATTCTGAGGAGAGGGATCATATCAGGGGCTTAGAGGGGCAGTGGAGAAGAAGGCAGGGGCAGGGGGAGTTGCCTGAAACCCCTGTTCCTTACAAACCTCTTGTACTATGAAACCAAGATGTGCACCAGCTCCTTGCAGCAGCCTGGGTTTGGTGCCTGGGTTTTGTGCTTGTGAGCCGTGCCAGGGATGGAGTGACCCTCCTGCCTCTGTGCCCTGGTACAGGTGTTGACTATAAAACTTCAGGGCTCTGGAGGTGCTCAGGTGTTATCAGAGAGGAATTTTTATAAGAGCTTTGATCTCAGTTAAACTGTTGCTGAGTGATCATTTTCATGAGGAGCTTTCAGGTGGTTGTGTGTTCAATACACCTGCTGAGAAAAGGTGCACTGGAGCAGGAGTTCTGCTGCAGCGTGTGCAGTAATGGTCAGAGGGCCCTTTTGTCCTCTGCTCCTTGCCACTTTCTCAGTGTGCTGGTCTGGGGACTTTAAAAAGTCTTTAATTTTCCTGTATTCTGCCTGTAAGTCTCAGCTGAGGAATGCAAGTGCTGCTCATGGAGGCATTGCCACAGCCATTGTGACACAAAATTTGGAATCTTTATACCCCACACTGCTGGGACTCGGGGAATAATCTCAACTACTTTTTCTAAGTTTTCATTGGGCAGCCAATCTTAGAAATTTTCAGCTAAAATTTTGTTGGTAAATTAACAAGGTGTTATCCCAAGCGCCATCCAGGGTATGACTCAAAAGCAGAGACTTTTGTCTGACCTGACAGAGAGCTTTCTGTTTCTGTCAGTTGTCATAAAAGTTTGATTTTTCCTAACAGGCTCCTCAGGTACCACGTGTAAGAGGTGGACTGAATAGCTGACAGGGGCTTGCTCTTGTCTCTCACTCAGCCACACTTGCTGGGTGAGTCTCACAGCTGAGCCGTGCACCAGGCAGGAGCTGCTCCTTGCATACTCCTGGGGTTGCTGCTTTGCCAGCTTGATCTTCATAGTCTAAAATGAATGGTTGTTGATGATTGACCTCCATACCCTTCTTGACTGAATTTATGTGTGGCTTTTGTAAAACCTCAGCTCTTTCAGACCATCTCAGTCACTCTCTTCACCAGTGTGGAGCTTTAGGAGATTTTGGAACTGTTAGAGAGCATTTGTGTCATAGCCTACACAGATCTTATGCCTTAAAAAACCGAGATTTTCCCAAACTGATCCATGTTTGGCAGATTCTGCTGCTGCTGCAGCTAGAGGGAATTTCACAAGGGACCGGGCCTTTGTGAGAGCAGGATGCATGCCAGGCTCTGCAATGCTGTCCCAGGACTAAGGAGAGGCTCTGTTACTAATAACAGTCTGTATCTGAAGCTTTTGGCAAAATTGGATTTATTCCATGAAGCGGTCAGCTTTCTTGAACAGTGGGGCTGGGAGACCAGGCCTCCCAGATGCTGAGAGGCTGCTGTAGGGTGCACTAAAGCCATCTCTGGAGGTGTCCTGAGACTGTCTTGAAGCTTTGTGTCCCTCCTGTAGTGAGGCCCAGCTGCTCTGTCAAGACAGAGCTGTAGCTCCCTTTCCATCAGCACAGAGGTTCCTGCCTTCCCTTCCCACAGCACAGGTCAGAACTGGGTCCCTTGTCCTCCTGCTGTGCACAAACTGACAAACAGAAACTGTTCTGAGTTAAACACAGCAAACTACAGCTCAGACAGCAGAGCAGGACCAGAGAGGGCCAGTTCTGCTGGCTTTTGTTAGTGTTGTCTCCCTGTGGGGTTTTCCCAAGATCAGAGCTTTTGTTTTTTCTCAGAATGATCTGGTTTTTTCCCCATCACCACCTTTCCACAGTAAACTTTTTTTGGAGTTATTTCATGACCTCCTTTTTTAAGCATGAGCCCTGCAAGATGTGGCACCGGACTCTGTGGTTCATGGTAGGAATGAGGTGCCTGAACGCCCCAGATCTTGGTGCCTGTGACCACTGCTCTGTGGAGATTTGCCAAAGTCAAACCATGTGTGAAGGTTGCACAGTAGGAAAAAAAAGCCTGAAGGCAGTGATCCATTGCATCTGCTGAATGCATGAGACTGAGCATCAGAGCTAGTCTGGGTCCTCCTGGCATCTCCAGCCCCCTGTGCCCTGCTGCAGGAGCTCAGGTGACCTGCTGGCCAGGGACCCAGTGTGTTCCTCAGTGTTCAAAACCACCAGTAGTGAACATCACTGGGGTTTCTCACTTCCTGCCCAAGTTCTCACTTTTCTTGGGGTTTAGGGTTTCATTTAGAAAGCTCATGGAAGTGTCTGCCACTGGTGCTGGGCTCCAAGTCAGCATGCTGAAGTAACTCAGCAAGGGATTGACCTTGACCAGTATTTTTTGCAGAATTCAGGTCACCCTAAAACTTGTAGGGAATGAGGCTGAAGTAGGGAGGACATGGTTTTTCCCCTGAAATGAGTGAGGTACATTAGAGACTCAAGCTCTAATATAATGAAGGATTTCAGAGGGAGAAGCAAAACCCAGTGCAGCAATTAAAAATTTCCAGTGAGTCAGGATGAACAGGGGCCTGTGTGGGAAGGTCTCAAGGGTGGGGAAAGGACTTTTCCCCTTGATGTTGGTGCAAGCCTGTGGCTGTCCCTGGGCTTGACTGCATTGCAGATGCCAGAGAGAGCCCACTGCTTTTATGGGAAATAACAGAGCAGGCAGCAACATCCCTGAGAGGTGTGAGATAACCAGTCAGCTCAGGTTTCAGTGAGCACTGCTGCAGGGTGGCTGACGAGGATGTTTGCACTTCTTGCACGTTCACACCTCAGTGTGGAAAAACTGAGCATAATCCCTGTCAGAGAGCCCTTGCTTTTTCTGGGAACTGGGGATAGGTGTGAATTGGTGCCTGTTTGAAGGTTGGGTTTTGAGGGGTCATCTTTTAATCTCTGGTCCAGTTGTGCAGCCTTTATGTAGGTACAGGAGTGACAGCAGAACCAGGAAGCTGCTCTGCAGAGCACGGGCACATCCAACTTTTTCCATTGTCTTTTAGTTTGTATAATTTTCTAAGATCATGTAAAACATGAGGTATTATGAGGGGATTTATTGGGGGAGAAAGACCTGAAGTCATCTTGGTTCACTGTCTGTCCTGTGGTTGCAAAGTGGTTGCTCCAAACACGTACAGGCATCATTTGAGTCAGTGTGAGAATCTGCCTGAGCCAAGGCTGGACCGTATATCCCTGTTGGAAGTCTCTAGGGGGTTGTTAACTGGGTGTTACATGCAGCAAAAATGCAGCACCCTACCAGGTGAGGCTGTGATAAGGCCTTGGGTGCAGTTAACACAAAACAGGGTTACCACATGTGCAGGGATGTAAACCAGGTCTCATCATAGTTAACAGCTCAAACAGTGCTTTAAAAAATGATCTGCTGCTGTTGTGATTTTTGCAGGGGTACTCCTCAGCTGCACTGTCCTGATGTTGAAGGGGAAATGCTCTCTGAAAATAGAAGACAACTCTATTTTCCTGCCTGGGTGAGAGAGTGTGTTGTGACTCCGAGTCTCAAACCGCGCTTGTGGAGGCACAGTGGGAAGAAATATTCTCATGGAGCATCACCATGGAATTGTTGATAGTGCCAAAGTCCTACTACTGCATTACAAAAGAGAAGAAAGAAAGAGGAAAGGGTCCTTGTACATAGTTTTCTCTTAGTTTCTCTCCCACCCACTTTCCTGCCCAGCCTCTTCCTCTACTGGAACAGATTTGTACAACATAAAAATTTTGTTAATTTTTTTAATAGGTGCAAGTTATTCTTGCATATAATGCAATTGAGAAATTTTGGGTTGGTTGGGGGGAGGGAAGTGTCTTTTGTGGAGGAGGGAGATTTTTTTTTCCTGAAGTGTTTTAAGAAAGAGTTGCAATCTTTTGGAGTTGTCTTGGTGTAGATCAACACCTGAGCCCAGATCCCCACTCCAGTTTACATTTCAGACCAGTTAAACATGTTCTGGAGCAGTGGGGTTTGTTTTTTTGTTTTTTCTCTTGTTGTTTTGACTTTTTTGTTTTGTTCCATGGCCACCTGCTACTGATTGAAATATTTAAATCTCTGCTTTTCCATGCTCCTACGAGGCAAGTCTTCTCCAGCTCCTGTACTTCACTTTTCACCAGCCAGCCCCAGCTGTGGGTCTCTGAAGATTTGGCTAGAATGCCTTTTTTTGATCGTTGGTTTGGTTTTGGGGTTTTTTTAGCACTTTTTGTTTAAACATGCATTCCAACTCCCAGAGGGGTTGGAATGAGGAAATGAAGATGCTTCATAATCCAAATTTATTTGTGTTTCTTTGGCTGGTGCAGTGATGGACACCATAACCAGCAGCTGCCCTCCAGCTTTAGACGTTGTAGCGCACAACAGAACTTTCTTATTAACCCTTGCCACTAAATTTTTAGATCACTCTTAGGTTCCTGAGTGCACTTTTTTTCAAATACTGCTAATTTGGATTTGTGTGGGGATGTCTGTCTGTGCATATGTGAGGAGGGAGCAGAGGGGAGCAGGAGCCTGGGTGCAAGAGCTGCCCAGTGAGTTCCTCTGAGGAGCTGGGGTTGGAGAACTTGCCCACCTTTCAGTGTGCTGCACAAACAGGATGTAGGGAGTTTGAATAAATCCAACTTTTCTAACTTGTTGCTCATTTGTTGTAACTCAATAAAACAAAGGCTAAAAATTTTGGTAACTTTTTTCTCAACTCTTTTGTTTTACTCTAAAATAAATAAATAAAGCCCAAGAAAACCAAACTCCACCCAACCTCAGCCCAAACTTTGTGCACAGGAGTTTGATGTCTTTAGAGCTGCAATGAGGGTTTTACTGGTTTTGCAGAATTTGGCAAATACTAACTTTATTAAAGTGAACTCCATGAATACTAATGTGTATTCCCCCCTGTCAGTGAGCTGTTTCCTGCAGGAAGGATGCAGACAGTGCCTGGGAATGAGCCTTTGGGGAACACTTTTATTTTGATTGCAGATTCACAAAGTGAACAAATGAATGAAGCCACCCCTGTGATTCACCCATATGGAGTTATTTCTATTAATCATCAGCACAACATATAAGTGTAGAGGGAGGTTTGCAGTGGGTGGCAACAAGTGAATTAAAGTTGTCTGGTTCATTGCTGAAGAGGAGGGACTGGATGGGGCAACACTTTGTTTGCTGCTTTTGTGTGCAAAAGGTGGGGAAGTGACAGCAGCAGCTCCCTGGGCACAGGCTACAGACAGGGAGCCCATGTCCCATCACAGCTCAGGTGTTCACCTCCAGGGTGGGGGCAGATGCCTGTGCAGTCCTGGATGCACAGAGCAGGTGACCAAAAAGAAAATGCATCTGAAGATGCTTGTCCAGAACCCCAGAGCTGTAACTGAAACTAATTGCCACTTTTCTTTCCACTGCTTGTATGAAAGGATGGTAATAGTTTAATTGCCCTTATGAAGTTTTTAACAGCCACTTGATGGCTTAGTGTTGCAGTTTGCATCTCTCCTGTCTGATTTGTGTTGCACATCTGTGTGTTTGGAGCACTGACCTACTTGATTAGCAGCGCTCCTGGGGAGCTTAGGAAGAACAAGACCCACCTGGGGTTTCTGTATTTGTACATCCCAGATACCCTGGATTAGGGCAGAGGACTGGGGCTCTTTGAGATCTCTGCAATTCAAACAAAACAATAGCAGTGGCCCTGCAGTCTGTCATCACACAGATAATACATCTGAGGCTGTCCCCCAGCAAGCAGGCTGGCACATCTTGGCCAGGGTGGCAGCCTGGTGGCACTGAGGGGCTCTGTGCAGCAGGTCATGGTGTGGTACCAAACCTTCAGAGCCCCACAGAGCTGAGCCCAGGACCCCTTTAGGCTGAGCTTGAAGCAGCCCAGGTGCCCCAGAGGCTGCTGAGTGTGGCTGGCAGAGCTGGGCAGTGGGAGCAGGCTTTGTGTTTAATTAACACAGCACAGTGGCTGCGTTTCTAGGAGAGTGCCAGAGCAAGGGACAATGGGGACATTGTTTGTGCACGGCAGCCATTGGGGACAGGGCCCTGGGGTTTCACTGCACACCATGAAAACGCTGCTGACACCGAGTTTCCACCTTAATTCCTTCCTCCCACAGCCCTGCAGCCCAGAGCTGCTGCAGGAACACGGCCAGAGAGCCTGTCCTGGCAGAGCCTGTCCTGGCAGGGCCCTGCAGCGAGGGGACAGCTCGGGACAGCCTTTCCCCCAGCAGCAGCAGTCCCTGGTGCTCAGGTGGTGATCGATGCCTTCCACAAGGCATTTTAACCTAAGTGTTGAAGTTTCTAGTCAGAAGAAATCTAGCTAAACACAAAATTAAAATAAATCGGATTTTTAAACTTACAAGACGTACAAGATTAAAATGTGGCTTGTAGAAAAATCTGTCACTGAGAAGTCAGTAACACGTTGAATTAGGTGGCCTCTGCTTTTTTAATTTTGTCTGATCAAGGATTTTCATTATTCTTCTGCTCAGTCCATGAGATGCTGGGAAGCTCTGTACTGGTGTTAGGGATCTGGGGGCTCCAAGTACATCACAACACACAATTTAGACTTGTCAGAAGCCTTCTTAAATGTGAATAGTGAGAGGCCACTCAGACAACACAGAAGGACATCACAGAATGGTTTGGATCACAAGGAACGTGTAAAGATCATCTCATTCATCACCACTGCACTGGGCAGGGACATCTTTCAGTAGCTCAGGTGGCTCAAAGCCCCATTTAACCAAGCCTTGGGAACTCCTGGGGCAGCAACTTAAGCAACTACAAACTCCCTGCAGTCTAAATATCTCAGTTTTCTCACATGCTATTTTTTTAAGGAAGAAGAAGAAAAAAACAAAAAGCTCTTTTCAATCACGATTGTGCAGTAGCATAATTTCTTACCTCAAATCTCCAATTCTGACCTTTGGGAATTTCATTTAAAGTGTCACTCTGAAATTCAGCCAGTGATTGGGGCAAGAAACCTTCACCTGCAGGGTGAAACTCAGCAGTTGCAGGCATCACTCTAGGAAGGAGGAGTGTCCCAGCACCATGTGGACTAGTAAAAACTGGAAGGAAAGTGCTGGGTTATGCAAGAAATCTGAGTGATTATGAACATAATGATAATTATGTAATGATAACTTAACCTAGAGAAATACACAGGTAAAATGGCAACCAAGATAAGTAATATTTATGCATTATATTTGCCAGCAGCAGAAATGTAACCACTTAGATATTCTTCATCTTGTAGCCCTCAGATATTCTTAGGTAGCAAAAAGATGCATCCTGAAATCTTAGTGGTTTACAGAAGGAGGAAAAGAATAAATTTCAGAAGCACATAAGACAACATTGTAGGAAGTCCATTTGGCATCTTGTTAGCAAGGAGAGAGCAAACCAGCAATGGAGAGGAACCTTTTTACTGTCTGCTGGGTAAAAAGAGAAACCTGAGCAGGAAATCTGCTGCTAGACTAATGGAAAGCAGCTATGAATGGGGCCTGTGGCTCTTGAGCATAACTTCAAAAATATTTGTAATGCAGCAGGAAAAGTGAATGCATTCAGTGAAAGCAAGAGAATGTGAGATACACAGTGAAGGAATGGAAAAGCAGCATAAGACGCACCAGGCAGAGTTTCTGGGGTGTTATGCAGTGGAATTATCCCAATCAGATTATTGCAAGCTCTGGCTAGGACAGAGGTGAGAGCTGAGTGACCGGGTGATTGTCAGAGCAAATCACACAGCACGCCCTGAGCACAGCAGGCAAAAGCAGGGGGGTCTGTGGTTTTCTTATTTCCCTCCAACTGATGCACCAAAATGGTAGTTACAATTCTATTAAAATTCTCATCATTTACATGTACCTAACACATCCAGCAAGCTGGCTCAGGCACAGTAAATGGGACCTCTTTGTAGTTTCCTCAGTACACAAACTCACCCTTACCTTCCTCTTCAAAATCTTTCTCAAAAGTCTGGATCATCCCAGTGCAATATATTGTGTAAAATTTAGTGTGCAGCAATTTTAATCTAAAAATAATTGGTTTTACAAACATCTATAGGACAGCTAAAGGAATAAAAGCATTAACCCAAGTTTATGGACAGAGAAACTGAGATGTAAGACTGCTGAATAAATGTGTTAAAAGTAAGACCTGAATTCAGCTTGGCCTCGTCTTGACTTCCAACAAGGAAACTTCATTTCATATTGGTATCAAGTCACTGCTCCTTCATTGGCATTTCTAAGTCTTTCACTCTACAAGGGGCAAAGGCACAAGGGCAGAAATGAGCAGCCTGGGACTGGGGATTCTCAGAGACCCTCATCCCACACAATCCTGCCAGGACACGTGTCTTCTCCTGCCCAGGTCTCCAGGTGAAGCTTTCCCCTTCCTGCCTTAATTCCTTCCACCTTAAATATCCTCCTGAACATCCTCCATCCATCTTTCTTTCCCAGGGACCTGTTTTGGGCAGTGTTGTGGTTTAATCCCAGCTGCTCACTGACTCCCCCTCAGCTGGATGGGGAGGAGAATTGGGAGGGTAAAAGTGGGAAAACTCGTGGGTTGAGATAAAGCCAGTTTAATAGTTAAAGCCATGTACACAAGCAAAGCAAACAAGGAATTGATTCACATCCCATGGCAGGCAGGTGCTCAGCCATCTCCAGGAGAACAGGGCCCCACCACACGTAACAGTGACTTGGGAAACAAACACCATTGCTCTGAACATCCCACTCCTCCATCTTCCCCAGATGTAATTGCTGAGGATGACCAATGGTTTGGGATATTACAGAATAACAGAGTAGTTTCAGCTGGAAGGGACCTTGCCATATTCAACTCAATAGAGCACAAATCCAAAACACACCCCAAACCAGCCACTGTAAAGAAAATTAACTCTACCACAACCAAAACCAGCACAGGGACCCCAGGGGGAGGTGCCAGGTGCTTCCCCAGCCTGGGTGGCATTTCTGGCCATTGCTGCAGCTGCTGTTTTATTCCCACACAGAGGGAATTTCCTTTTCCATTGCAGCAGGAGGTCACAGTGTGCCAGGGGGTGCTTTATAAACACATCAGCACCTGCAATTGAACCCCTCATGGTTCAAGGAGCGTTGTTATCTCCTCAGACCAAGAAGCATGGAACCATTCAGCCTCTTTGGCTTCCCTGAACCCCTTACACCAAATCCTTAATACCAAAAGGCATTTTGCCACACATACCTAAATGTTCCAATTTGACATACTTTGCTTTTTAAGTCCTCCCATAACCCTTAAGCAGTCCCTGTCATCTCAGTGCTGGGGCAGGAATTTAAATCAGCACTAATTTTGATTGATTGGTATATTTATTCGTTATTGTTTGTGACACATTTGGAGACAGCCACTGCACTTGCTAAGAGAAGGGGCACACAAATGGAGCATCTGCCACAGAAACAGGATGGCAGAGGCTTTGGCACTGTCAGTGCCATTATAGAGAGGATGAGTAGAAATACCCCAGGTTGAGAAGCACAGCTCCACATCTCTGCTCCAGCCCAGACTCAGCTATCACCACACTTTAACCACAGCTGAGCCAACAGCAGGCAAACAGCACTTGTGTTGGGGTGAGGTTTGACCCAGCATGGCCCAGGTGAAGAGCCCAGAGCCAGGAGTGCAAGCCAAGACCAATCCCTGTATCTGATGGCTGGCATGCTCTAAGGCTCCCTTATTAGGGATTTAAACAAAAGGAATTTTAATCTTTTTTTTTTTTTCTTTTTAATGCCAGCATTGGAATAGGGAGGGGGAATGGAAATTTTAACACAAAACACAACCACTGAAGGCCATGGAAAGGCAAGGAAGACATTGTCTCCATTAATATTGAAAGGCAAACCAAACCTGCTGTATCAGAGTAAAAAAATGAATACTTCTTTTGATTGGGAAGAAAGTTTCTCCATGACTGGTTGCAGTGCAGCATTGCACATTGGAGACTGCTGGGGCTGAGAGCAAGGAGAATTAATTACTTTGCTTTTTGAAGCATGGACTGCTCTGCTCTGCTGTGCCAGCTTCAGGAATGATAAGCACTTATCCAAAGAGTGCAGTTTTGTCTTCCAGTGTGGGAGCTTTGCCCATCTAAATCACAGGAGGCTGCTGAGGCTTTGTTTTGTTTCCTTCATACTTGGCCTGCACTTGAACCTGGACATCACCACCCTCTTTTCAGGCTCACATTGAGCAATTTTGTGCCATCCAAGGGAGGGACACTGGACTGAGCACTGGGCTGGCCCCAAAGTGCCCTGGTGTCACTGTGCTCAGCACTGTCACTGTGCTGCCACCCTGGCACAGCCCAGCCCCACGGCCCAGACAAGGCTTTGCCAAACATGAACTTACCTCCAGATCACCTCCTTCAGAGGATTTTTGCTTTTGCATATGCTGAGTTGGAAAAGACCCATCAGCATCACTGAGTCCAATTCCTGGCCCTGCGTGGGACACCAAAAATCACACCCTGTGCCTGAGTTTCAAGGGCATTTCAACATCTAAACAAAAGTAAAATACACCTCTGTCTGAGTGAGCAAGGGTGGCACTGAACAATGTCTTCAGCACTTTGTCCCCAACTAGGCAGCAGCAGAATAGGCTTATTGATAATGTGCTTGGCCTTTTGGCCTATTTTGTTGAGCCTCTTATACCTCCCACTCCTACTAATTCATTTAGAAGGTGATTTTTTTCTTTATACAAGTGACTTGGGAGCTGAAGTCATACAGGTTGATGAAACTTTCCTGCTTTACTTACAAATAACTTCCAGGTGGACCTTAACAGGAGAAAAATGTTTTTGCTCAGTAAAAGCACAGCTCACTAATTCAGGGCATCTGCAGATGTTGCTGCACTGACCTTCATCAGGCAAAATTACAGTATTTAAATTTTCACTGTAGTGTTGACACCCCTTCTGAAAAAGAGCAGTTCCCACCTCTCCCAAAGCCACTGCTCGTGGCCATCTGCAACTTCAGCTTGCCAGAGTCATAACTCCCAGTGCTCCTCCTCATCCCAGCTTTTTGGCAAAAGCTGATTTACCTAAGCAGTTGCAAAAGAACCTAGGGGCACAGGCATGGGGCAGTTTTTAAATGAAGAGCTCCTGCTGGCCTGTTTTAAACAGATACTCAGCAATACTCAGTAAACCTCATCCCAGTTCTCTGTACCAAAACTGGTATCTTCTCTGCATCCTGCACACTGAAGTTCTTAGCTCATCTTCACAGCCACAACATTAATAATTTTTTAAAAAGAATCCAACATGCCAAACATAAGACTACATAAAAAAGCTACTTGGAGCTTATGAGGTTTTGTCATCCATTTCTTGTTGCCAGCTAGAACTGCCTGATTTCCATGCCTGGCATAACTTGTATTAATTTGATACTACTGAAACACAATCACCAGCACCTAAGCAAGTCAAGGATCTACCAGCACTACTCTCAGCAAGGATCAAGCTGAGACAAAAATCAGCACTTCTTTTCAATCATGTTCTCCCTGAATTATCTTATGCAGGTAGCCATTTCTTAATTGACACCCATGCTTGTTCAACACCAGATCAGTCCTTCAGAAATGACCCCAGGCTAAGAGCTTCTTAAACCCATCACCATTCAGGTTGCAAGACAGATGTAAAAGGGTAGGGGAAAAAACAGTTGTGCCCAAATGGTCTCTGTTGTAACTGCTATTCAAAAAGAGGGACTGCAGGACTAAAGTACCAATATAATTTTTATTTGAAGTCCCTTCCCACCCTTATTCTCCAGCTCTTTACCAGGGCTGCAGTGCCAGTCAGTGGCTGTTTTTCTGGCAAACACATAGCAAAGCTGAAGCCTGACACACAGTGGCACAGTCTGAAAAAAAAATTCAAGTCTACAAAATTGCTTTTGTTTCTTGGCTTTACAATTGCTCCCTGCCCAGAAGCACCTAAGAGCAAGCCCACCTGTTGGCATATACTTAACAAAGCTTGCAATTTTAAGATACTACTCTGAAAGGGAAAAAGATTAAATTTTCATAGTTCAGAGAGTGAGTGATTTGGCCCATAGATTAATTTACACCTCAGGTCAAAAAGAAAGCAAAGCAGTGACACAGCAAGGTACATCTCCAGTGTAAATGATCTTGGCAGTGACAACAGTGCTGAGTCACAGAACACCAAATGTGAGGGAGATGCCATGTGCTCTCCTGGGGACACACAGCCCTGCCCCAGTGTCCCACACCCTGCTGCCCAGCTGGCACTGCCAGGGCAGGGTGTGCCACCGAATCCCCTGAGAGCGAGCAGGAACGAGCCCTTCCCCGTGCATTAAAAACCAGCTCACCCCATTGAGAGTGACTGAATTCCCTCTGCCTTTGCAGCCCCGAGGGCATTAGGACTAAACTACTCTGAGACAGCCCTCCCCAGGGTCAGAGTGCTGCCTTCATGGTCACAGAGGAACAATCAATCACTTTCCTACTTCCTACTCTTTTCCCTCCTGCTTTCCCTCCCCTTCAGCACCATGCCCATGCATCCTCTTCAGCAGGGTTTTTCCTCTAAACAATGCAGCCAGGGGTCAGGATTAATCAGTTTTCCATACTCAATTCCCCTGCTCATTGTCCCACTACTTGTTAGAAACCTTATCTTTATTAGCTGGTCTTATCATGACTTGATTGCACATTATCAGAAACTCCTTCCTCGGCAGGGTTTCCTTGTGGCTTCAGAGGGCAGCTCTGGAATGAGCCACCCCACTAGAGCAAGCCTTGGAAGTCTCTGATCTCATCCAAGATGCACAAAGGGACACAGAAAGGTCCAGCAGAACTTGGAGGAACTGGCAGGAGCAGATTTGGAAGACAAACACTTTCTATAGGGGGGCAGACACATTAGCTTATGCTGTTTGTATTAAATTACACAGTAAATATTTGGGCCCAGTGAGCTGTGCTCTAATAGCAGCTACAGAGCTGTCTGAGCTCCTTCAGCACAGAAACTGCATCCAGCTAAAACATCCCCCTGCCCACTCAGCTACTTAACCAGACAATACTGCCCCAGGGCCTGTTGGTGTCTGCCTGCTTTCAAGAAATTGGGCTGAGACAGTTCCTAGAGATTTACCAGACCTCCAAGGGGCAGTATCACCACACCTACACCTCCAATACAGGATTTTCTCCCCTAATTCTACTACTACCTTGCCCAGGAAGGTGAAATGACAAACTTATACCAATGGCTCTTACTATTTCTTCTTTTCTTGAAAGATACATTACACAGAGGAATTTGCTATTTGAAAATGACAGAATAATGGGTGCAAGGTGGGGGAAATGCTTTGCTAGAGATGAGAAAAGTAATTTCTTAATGGGTGGATCTGTGAACCCCACAAATCCATCTCTTGTGAAGAAAATGGTTCATCCAAGGACTCACAGCCTGGTGAGACCTCCCAGGGTCAGACAGTCGAGGAGAGAAGCAAGCAGAGCTCACCATTTGGTAATCACAGCCTCCCTTCTCTTTGGGAACAAGTGACATGTCTGCAGTGACACTGCAATGACTGCACACTCCCCTCTGCTCCCAAAACAGACCATGCACATCCCCATGGGGTGGCTCTGAACCACAGAAACACAGAGAAGGTTTGGAGAAAGCACTGGATGCTCAGTTAAAACAGCTAGAAAAAGATTTGGTAAAACAGCACAAAAACTCTTCTTCTGAAGTAACAACTCCAAAAGCTTGAGTGGCATTTAAGGATAAGAATTCTTGAGTTAAACTAGTTACATTCATCAGATCATCTGAGAGAACAAGTAGCTGATATCTGGAAAACAGAGATGGATGTAAGCAAGGGAAGAGGTATTAGACTGGTTATCACCTAAAGGAGTGAAAAAAAATAGAGATTGGTAATTTCCTGCCTGCATGACAGACAGCAGAAGAGGCAAGAAAGATTATAAATTGCTATAAACCCAATATTGCTACTGGGCACATGATTTTAAGTAGCAAGGCTCAACTTCTGAAAATGGTTTGGAGTTCTTCATGTATGATGGCAGTCACAGCAGGCAGTGGGTGAAGATCCCTGTTACAGCCTGCCCAGGCTCACTAAACTAATGAGGATTTACATTCTGCAGGTGCATCTGGTGCCCCAGTGAGTCTTATCTGCCTCTGCAAAATGCAGGCAGTGGGTGTGGGTCCAGTGCAGCAGAGCTGAGAATATCCCTCCTCCTCCTGTGCAATTGTGAAACATTAAAATTGGCCCTAATGCTTTAAGTGCAGGCTCAGATGAAAAAGAAGGAATGTAGACTTAAATGAAATAATACTGCTCTAACTAAAACATACAGGAAAACAAAAAAATCAGGTTGTAGCTATGCCAGTGAGAGCAACAGACATGCTAGGAAGCTTTCACCATGAATGCAGAAACTGCCCAGAAGCTCCAGGTTCTCAAACCCCTTCAGGTACTCCCTGCCCAGGGAGCAAAAGAGATAGAAACCCACTGACCCAATGGCTGAAGTGAGACCTTTTTTCCAATATACAAGTCTCATCTCAGACAAGAGCCTTTTTTAAATTTATTTTATTGCAGTGAAATGCCACCATCACCATAGCAGTTCTGGAAACAAAGGCTGCAGAAATGTTTTGCCCCAACCAAATACGTAGGCTATGATTTCAGCTTTTAAGGGTTGACTTGAACCTCAAAAGCAAAACAGAAAACCCATTATACCTCCTAAGATAACTGAAATGTCATTTTAGAAATAAAAACCTGAAGCATTTCATTCTCATCAGTATCACCCAAATAAAATACACTCATGTTGCAACCCCACCTCCCCCCACACAATTTCTTTGCACTCCTGTTCCAGTGAAGCCTGTACATGCTGCAGGCACACACAGGTCTGATCTCAGCTAAGAACCTCCCTTCTGCACACACCAAGGCTCTGCCCCTTTATTTTCACATTAGGAGCCTTCCCTTCCACAGCCTTCAGGAACAGCAGTTTCCATCTCAAGAGGCTTCCCTGGCATGCCCTGAGAAAGGTTGTACCCAAGAGGTGCCAAACCAGGACTCCTCAGAATGATATGGCCATTCCCTCATCGTTGTCTGTCCTATTCTCTCAAGGGTTGTACAGCCCCACCAGTTAAGGAAAGTCAAATAAATCAAGCTTACTGCCAGCTCACACCTCCCACTCTTGCTCTTAGTCCCTGTGGATGCTTTTGGCACGCTGAGGAATGCTGCTCTCCCTGGGGAGCCCCTGCCCTGGCTGTGCTCATCCTGTACTGCCAAAGCACATACAGCTAGAGAGGAACTGTCCCTGGGAATGAGCAAGGGCTGCACTTCAGTTTGAATATTGCTAAGACAGAGCTGTAGAGTAGAAAAAACCCCAAATATTGCTGTGCGGGATGAATCAAAGCACTTCTAATTACAGCAGAAGTTTGAACTTTTTATAAAACTTTTGCACTCCTGCTTGTAGATCCTGACCAGGTTCTTCTAAGAACATCAGGCCCTAAAGATGTAGTCCGGTTTCTGAATTTACACAACACAAAGGCCAAAAGAAAAATAAAAGCTCTTTATGCCATAAGCTGCATAAAGCTTTGGGGTCTTCAAGCTTCTTGAAGCTGCCTTAGAATCTTTGCCTTCCTTTTCCAACATTAATTGGATTTTGATCTTACATACCTTGGGGAAGAAAAGCGAGACAGAACAGAAAACATGACAAGATTAACTTTTCTAGACATTTATACATTCAAAACCCCAAACCCTCTAGCAGCTGAGCTTTGAATCAGATTTTAAGAAAATTATTCTGTATGTAAAAGCTCTAGAGTGAAAATACCAAAACATTAACATTAGTTAAAGTTAACTCCTTAGCTTAAACCCCTAAAGCAAGTAAGGCCAATGCCCAAGGCACACACATGCCATTTTCTTTTTGCACTTGCTTAAATTCTTATAGCAGTAAGCACAGGCAGTTCAGTCAATGGACAATTGCTTAAACAGACAGGTAAGGGCTGTAACAGGCACACAATCAAGGCTCCCTTCCAGCCAAAGGCACATCCCTGAGACCAGCTGGGGGTACCAATAAACACTGAGCAGGGTCTCCCTTTGCCCTCCTCCTTCTGAGGGGTTAAGGATTCCGCAGAGGAGGACAGAGACAGGTGTTGCTTTTCTTTGCAGTCTGAGTGGAGACTGCACTTTCTGAGCCCGTACGGCAGATAAAAAAGCACTTTGAAAGATATTCTTTGATCAATGAATACAATCCCTAATTAATGTTTTTCTTTACCATTTTCAAGTCCAGTTTAAAACACAACTTCTCAGCAACTTCAGATCCCTACCTGATTAAAAATATTTTTTCACTTGAGAACAGTACCTTCTTTACCTCATTCATACACCAACAGGATACTGCTTTCCCAAAAAATAAAAAGAAGCCACCATGTGACCCAAATTGCATTTCTGCATCACAGAACCTGTTCCCCACAGCCTGGGGCTATGAGCACACCTGCAGCAGCACCAGGAGCTGAAGCAGTTGGATTGCACTGATCCAAGACCCTCTGTTCTACAGGAACCACACTGTGCAGGAGGAGGCAGCAGCCCTGCAGCCCAACCTTTCCTGTGCCCTCTCCACACCCAGGGCCCAGGGCAGCTCTCACAGCAGCAGCACTGAGCAGAGCCAGGCCAGTCACTCTTAAGGAAGACAAGTGCTTAAAAAGCCTTTCCAGATGGAGCAGGGGAGGGAGCTCTGATTCTAAAACAGACTGAGGGGTCTCTTAGGGTTAACTACAAACTAGCCCGGGTTCATTAGGGAGGCTAACTGATATACCAACTTGAAACCAAAGGGAAACAAACTGCAAAGAAACTTCCTCCATTTAACTCAATACCACAAGGTGACCTGAACTCTGTAGTGTGAAGAGGCCAAGCAGTTTGACAAGCTCAAGGGCTGGCACAGGCATCCTCACACCTCCAGGGGCAAAGACAAGTCAATGAAACCATTAATAGACAGATCCACCTGCTGTCCTTTAGTCCACACCCAGTCCAAGGACTAAACACACACATCCTTTTAAGAAATAATTGTAAATATTCAGATGCAAGAGGATAACTTCCAGTGGTTTTGATGTTGAACATTACCCACAGTGGCAATGATGCTCATCACAAAGGGCTAGGATTAGTCTGGCAGTCAGAGAAATGTGGCCTTAAAATCTGATTTGATTCTACTGGCATTTTGGAAGTGCTTTGCTTTTTGGAGAGGGAGCAAACTTTAAAAAAAAATGAAGCACCAGAATTAGAGTTTCATCATCACTTTTCCCCTCCCCCCCAATCAACATCAACAAGATTCTGCACGGGCCTTGCCAGCATCCCACAGCTCTTTCATGCACTTGTGCTCCCAAGTAGTGCAATCACTCCTAGATCCTGTTCCAGATGATGAAAGGGTGAGCCATGGCTGCAAATGGAATTCCTTTCATCACCTGAACAGTGTGCTTGAAAAACACAAGCAGCTGAAGTGTTCTCATCTTTTCAATTCTAGAGAACAGCACATCATCACCTTGTAGATGTAAGTACTTCTGCTTAATATGCACATATTACAGTATTTAGCTTAATTAATCAAACCATGACAACAGACTCAGTTTTGAACTTCACACTGTTACTATCACCCATGGCAAAATAAGTATCTAGGGATGCTTAGAACAAGAAAATCCATTTACTAGTGCAGGCAATAGCAATGCTAAGAACATCTTCACCAAAATCAGTGCTCTGTCATACTATACAAGTACAGATGGATCCATCATCCTAAGTCTAGCACAGAACAAGGGAGAGGATGAATCATCTTCATTAATGGATGCAGAACAGGATAACAAAGTCATTACAAAGTGACTTCTTGTATCAGAAGCTTCAAACTGTAAACTGGAGTGTATCTCTCCAGCTCACGACCTGAAGCACCAAGGCAAAGCAATCTTCCTCCCTGGTAAGGTACACAGGGATACATAAACACAGAAAGAATCTCATGTTGCAGTGCAAACAACATGCTCCCCTGAAAATGAAAGGCTCTCAGTTTTCTTAGTGCAACCACTGGATGACAACAGATAATTTCTTATTAAGTCACTGGAACACCACATCACTGAGCTGTGCTGAGAGAGGAGCTGTTGCCAAGATGAAGTGACAGGAATGACAGGTGAAACATTTGATTTCATATTCTTGGCTCTTCTGCTGACTCTTTATGCAGCTGGAGCAAAATCAAAAGGCACACACTTGTCATGCTCTTTACTCAGTATGGACCCAGCCTGTCCAAGACAAGGAGCACAACTAATTCATACAGTGCTTTATGTACCAAGTCCATGGTTTTCCTTGAAGCCACTATGGTAACAAGCAGGAAAAGTGCAGTCAGATGAAAGCTGAAGAGTCAGAGGATGCCCAGTGTGTCCATCACCAAATCAGCCAAGAGCCTCAGAAGGAGTTCTGGCAGCTGTGCACGTCAGTCTGGACAGAGAGGGAACGGCAGAATTGCAAGCTTACCTCTGGAAAAGTAAGTGATCTGTATCACTCCCACAAAGTTTGAGGGTGTGTAGAAGGATGCTTTCTCCCAGATGACAAAGAACTGATAATCAAGTATATAAAAAACAGCTGTAAAATGGTAATAGCCCAGAAGGACAGAGTCTGTCAAACCTCATGGTGTAAACTGAGACAAAAAAAATCCCTTTATGATTTTGCAACTGATCAGAGAAGACAAGACTCCCACCTAAAAGCAGGTCCTTTTTGTGAGTACTTTTATCAACAGCAGGAGATGGTGTCACAGTGCAGCTCTCAGACAACACCCATGGATCTGCAGATCACAAGGCTTGTCTTAAGCTGAAATATGATTTAGCAAAACAAAGACAGTAACAGAGATTAAAATTTTAATTTAAAACTTTGCCAACAAAAATTGATTACAAAAAGGGAAATTATCTGTACAAAATAAGAAAGGAGGTACTCATTTTAACAAGAGACTGCCATTATTAATGTGTGTGGGAGGACAAACAGCAGTTCAGGTCAAGTGACAAACTGAGAAACAAACAAACTGAGCTTGTAATATGGAATTCTGAAGTGAACTTTCCATAAACAAAAGAAATTGACCTGAATCAGCTCAGAAACTAATCAAGGTTTATAAGAAGTCTATTTTCCTTGCAAACCTTTTCCTCTTAATTTAGAGAAGGAGGACATACTAGAAAGCAAGACCCCAGCAGTGCAGTGGGCCAGGACAATGCCTTTTGCTGAGCTTTCTCTCACTGAAGCCTTCCTTTGGGCCCTCTGTACAGAGATATTCTGCAGTTTGAGTGTGCCAGGGGTTTAACTGAGTCACTATTGCATCTTCACTTAAAAGTTGGGTCCTGACTCAAAATGAAGACAAAAGCTTTGGGGACTGTGAAATTCCTATGACTAAAAAGACTCCTCTCAAAATGATGATTCTCAGACTAGTCCAGTCCACATCAAATAACAGCTGTTGGTCAAGGATAAATCTGTATTTACAACATTGCACCCCTCTTTTCTATCTACCATTTTACACAAAGAAAGAGACCAGAGCATCTTTAAAACTCATCACCAAACAGACAAAAATGGCAGGTGATTTCTAAACTCCAAGTTCCTGTAAAACTTAAGCACACAGTATAATCCTTACCAGGTTTCTACAATTCTCCACGAGCCAAATCAACTTAACTGAGTTGCAGTGAAGACATGGAACATGCATTTATTTTTAATTTCCAGTCTAACTGCTTATTTTCCACTCACCTTTGCATCACTTAGTATTTACAAGTTTTTACACCTTCAGAACCCAAGTTTAGTGAAGAAACAAAGTAGTAAAAAATATGTATCAGCCCAGATTCATTTCACCTACTTAGAATTACCTGAGATACCCAAGTTGGGGCAGAACAGCTTTCTGTGCCCCACTTACCCAGTAAAAAAATAGACAAATGCTAAAGGACAATTCATCAGACTTGAAATTTCATCCTAGTGACAATGCTTTTCCTCCTCTGACTACAGAACAAAAAGTGAGCAACTACATTCTGACTTAGTCTTGGTTAAGGTTAGAGTAACTGTGTTCCTAGCTAAGTGTTGGATTTATTTATGTAAACCTAAGCCTTACTTGCTCACTAGCAGCTCCCAGCTACAGAGTCAGGGACAGCTGTCTTGTAAGAATGCTGTGAGACATGCACGAGTCCTCCTTACAGCTGGGAAAACTGAGATAAGTAAGAAGTTTGCTCAAGAGCATGCAGTGAGTCAGTAACAAGCTGGCATTACAGCTTCCTGGATCTTAGCCACATGCTCTGCCCATGGGAACCCAGTGCAAGGAAAACTACTGTACAGAATCATTCCCTTTTCCATGTCAAACGTTTTTAACAAAAATAGTACAGATGCTAATAAACAGTGTATGCAATTTCTTATTTGACAGAGTCCTGCAGTAACCTGTTATATTGTATCTTCACCCTGCAAATGATTATTTCCAGCTTTTATTCTTAGACATCTTAAAGCTTTTAAGATAAAGCTGAAGATTCAGTTAAACAATGCTGCAGTCGGTGCCCTTAACCACAACAATGTTACATTTTCTAGTTTAAGCAGTATTTATGCTACCCAATTTGGCAATCAGAAACCTTGAAGCCAAGAATTCACAGATTTGGGGGGGTTGAAAAAACATACCAGACTTCAGTTTGACCAGAACAAGCTTTGTAACATGCCACGAAGAGTTCAGAGATTTCAATTCTGTGAGTATCTGTTATTGCCATTTCAAACAAAAGCTCTCTAACCCTTAGCCTTGCCCAGCCCATGATGTAGCAGGTAGGACAAATGCTGCATGGCAAGAAACAGCTCTGCTCAGAACACAGCTTAATAACAGAAATGAAACATTTGCAATTTGCTTTATGAATGCATCAGAGAGATATCATTTAAATAATGTCTCCAAAGACCCTGGGACTTAAGCACAGCTATGGAAAAAGTCAGCTTCCTAAACTTGGGGGCTTGTTTGAGACATCTGCCTCACACTAGATTCTTACTTTACTGTGGTCAACAAAGCTTTTAACATACCAGGCAAGATAGAATACCACTGGCTTGTTCCATCACATCATGGTACGGGACAGCCAATGGATCCTGTTGTGACAGACAATACTGTATAAAGAAGGCTTATTTTTAATGGCAGAATCACACTGGACACTACTGGCTAACCTGGAGCAAGATCTACATGTTTTCCTTCTGGACTTTTTAATTTGCTCTTGAACCAGAAACATTCTTTCTAATCAGTTGAATCCAAGAGTACTGCAGAGAGCTCAGTTCTTAAGCACGCTCTGCAGCAGGAGCGGTCGGTTCCACGTCCAATTGACACCGAAGAGTTGCTGATTTCCAAGGGCAGGAGCTCCTCACTGGTCCCCTAGCCGGAAACCTTGGCCCCAGTTGTGTCTTCCACCACCCTGCTGATCCTCTGCAGCCCTTCTCATGCTGGCAGGAGGGACACCAAAGCCCGACACTCCTCCCCTCCTGTTTGGCAGCCAGCGGTAACTAGGACAGAGCAGAGCAGGAGGAGTTAGACAAACAGCAGGACCTTGCAGGGAAATGCCAAGGCTGTGCTTTTCTACTTTTCCATGCACTTCCTCTTAGCTGACACACTTTGTAATAAAACTGGCTTTTCCCAGTAGAGTTTCAAAGAATTCTTTCCAAATGTAAACCCTCAGCACACTGACAAATGGAAATACTGGGAAACTTCCATCTCTGAAATGTGCATGGTAACAGGAGAACTGCACAGAACCAACAATACTGAGGGCACTTTCAGAGCTGTTACCACCTTTAAAGACATTTTTAAAAACAACCTTGTCTTCTAATCTTTATGGAAAATTAGGTTTACCAGATGGGCTTGCAAGCACAGAATCAGAACATAAAGCTCCCCTATTCATTGAAACTTGTACAGAAAGTATAACTGTAATTCAACACTTTATGCTACAAAAAGGGTTAACTGAGTTGCTACCTAAAGTTTGATAGAGGAGTATTTGCAGCCCAAAACTATGTGGACAAGGACAACTGAACTATAAACTTTGGCTTCTGATCATAATATTTCACTGCCAGAAAAATGAACATACCTCAAGAAAAAGCACCTCAAAAACCAAGACTTGCAGTCCCAGTGAGGGTGACTGATACAGACTGCAAAGGAGAATCATTTATAGCCCTGCACAAGTCTACAACTGATTATTATTGTCAAACATTGCTGAACTGGTAGCTACTATAACAATACATGGGGATACAGAAACAGATCATTTACAGGATAAAATTTCTTTTATATACCATCTGATAATTGTTAGGGAGTTCTCTTTACTGCAGCTCAATTCAACAGCAGAGCTATGACATTTATTCTCACTCTTAAGAGTGGGTAAAGGCATAAGACAACCCAAGGGGCAACAAAGAACTCTCATATGGGCCATTTACAAGAAACTCAATATTTTTTGTGACTCACCAGCTCAGTCAGTATGAGAGTCTGTAGAAGGTTGACTTGGCAAAGTATTTTACATTTTACGATCCCACCATAAACATGTCTGATGAACTATACAAAAAATTGGACTAAACAAATAGTGATGTAAAGAATGAAGTCAGCTTACAGGAACTGAGGTGTGGACAGAAAATTCCTTCCTCCCAAATCCATTGGATATTTAAACATTAAGAAGAAATACAGGTGTCCAACCAGATTTCCTATCAGCTCATTGATGACTCTGTAAAGAAAAAGAAAGAATGGTTTCACATGCTGTCTTCTATGAAAATAAATGAGTGACAATCTTCTGTTCACCTGCCACCAGGCCTTGCCAGGGTTGTGACACACAGAAAATTTCCCCTCCCTCAGCATTTTGCAGCCACTTCTTTAGAAGGGACAACCTCCTGTGCTAACACATCAATAGTCTGTTCCACCCTCCCTTCCCAGCCTTCTCTACATTCTGTATTGAAAACACAATTAAATACTTGTTTACATTGGGGAATTGGACCGTATAGCGATTAGTGCCCAAAATAATCATCTGCAGAGCCAGAGAAGTTACTGCTGCTTTCACTGGACAGCCTGTCTCCTGCTGTACTGTACTGTTTTGTTCCCAGTTTTGTGAAAGCACTGCTGACTGGAGGCCCTTGAGTATCTTCTGTCATGCATAAAAACAGCAGGTAGCTAAGAGCAGGCAGTTTTCACAAGTGACAGATGAGTCAGTAGGAGGCACAGCCAGAAAAGGGAATTTGGTTTTGCTGTATTATCTCCTCCTTTTATAACTCAACCACAAACTTGTTGTTGTCACTAATTATGCTACAGCGGCACCAAGAGGCCCCAGTCAATGCAGAGTCCCAGTGAGGGGGCCCACACTGTGCACAGAGGGGATTTCTGCATCAAGGGGTTTAGTCAAAAAAACCCAAAAAAACAAGAGAGCAAAAAATTCAACAAGTGCTAATATGGCACATTGTGGGCTCATTGCCTTTTTCCCTTGTTTAACAAACTGAAAAAAATAAGATCAGGTTGGACAAGTCTGTGAGGGAAAGAAGTAACAGCACTATCAGATTCAAGCTAAACTTGTTTCTAAAACCAGTAATAAAGGCTGGTTCCAGGGGATGACATCTTATTTTAGAGTGTGTTACCTTCTTAGTATGGAGAAGGCCCAATGCATGGAGTTAACAGAAAATACACCAAACTCTCATTGCTCTCCCCTCACCTCCATTCTATTCTCTAGTTCTCACATGCACATCTCCTCTGCTTTTATCTTAAATGACCACCATGTGACACTGAGCATTATCAGTCAGATTACACAGCTTTAACCTTCTTATTTTAATATCACTCCTAAATTCAGCAGCAAGTTAAATAGCTGTAAAAGCTTTTACAACTTCAAATTGCCATAGAAGTAAATACATACGATCCACCAATGATGTAGTTGAATCCCAGAATAACCCATGGAAGGTAACAGGCCTGGAAAAGAATGCAGTGGAGAGATTAAGTACAAGTTAAGGATGTAAACCTGCTCTCAACTTCCCACTGCACTAATAAGCATGATCATAATCTCAATGCTTTAGGCATTACACTGGTCCTGATCTATTAACTTAAGCAGATTCAACCTAAAAAGGTCAGTCCAAACTGAGCAACCACTAACATTTTTAGACAAAATGTGCTCATTCAAATATTATAAGCAAACGTGCCTTTTGAACTCTATGTTCCACAGCAAGTTTGCCTCTGGAACAAATCCTAAAGTTTTTGATTTTGCAAAGGTCTAGAAATTATCAAAAGATCCTTCTCTACAAGATCTGACAGAAACAGCCAAGGTCACACAGAAAAAAAAAAAAAAAAATTTAAAATACCAACATTCTGTCACTACATTCAGCTTTTATCCAGGCTAAATGTTTTCTTTTTTTTCGGAACAATGAATTGTCAGGACATCTTTTCAGCAGAGACACACTGAGTGATACCACATGGAAGACTATGAACTTTGTCTTTGCTGCATCTGGAGAAGTATTCTCTGTGACAGTACAAGATACTTTTTGTAAGAGAAAATATTTCTATTTTGCCCCTCACCCAGAAATCTTTCCAATTCACTGTTTGACATACCTTAAATCTTGTTCCAAACCAAAATGACACAATCATGTCTCTGTTCAGCTGGGCCCACACATAAAGTACTGACATGATGAGTGGAATCATCAGCAACTGCAATGTTTAAAAAAGACAAAGTTACCATTATTTTCACAGAAGCACACGAAAATTGGGCAGGAGGAGCTGTGTTACAAAAGTGGTTTGTAAGCATGGTACCTCAGATTGCCCCAGAATCTTATCCAATACATGCCCTGGATCTGTTCAAAAACTATTGAGAAAGTGAAGGGGGAGAACCTACTTGCTCACTGTCCTTTGCAGGACCATGCCAAAGCAAAGGGCTCCAACCTGTGGCAAGGGAAGGAGGAGCTGCAGAGAGCTCTGCTCTACCCCCACCTCCAGCAGGGAGCCCTGTGCCACAATCCCTTCAGGGCACCAACCCAAACACCCCCAAATGTGCCAGATGCAGTTTTACCCACCCAGCTGCCACCTCTGTCCCCATCCTCCTGACAGCCCCACAGGGAAGGAAGGTGCTCCCCTCAATCCCCACTGCAGGGCATCACCTGCCTTGGGAGAGCTGGGAGTGACCTGTGCTCCACACCAGGAGCTGAGGGGTTGTTTCAAACACTTCTCTACATTGACTCTGCATTAGCTCATTGACTGTTTCTAGTGCAAAAACACAAAGCACTGCTTTAGCCATCTGTGATTTCTGAGCTGAGGGCAGGCTGCACCAGCAACATTCCCAGGAACTGGCTGAATGCTGTACCCAGCTCCTGGGTTTGGAAAAGAGGTTAAAACTCATCCCTTCAGGGGTGCTGCTATTATACATCAATCCAGCCTTTCACAAGCCCCATGGTGCACTCTGACTCCCCACACAAGAGTCTTATTTAAAGCTTTTATTAAATCCCTTTTTATTTTACTTAAAGCAATATCTAATATCTGAACACATTCGATTTAGGAATAGAGGCCTAGCTATCCTACTCTGTGTTTTGAACTTCGAAACAAGTAAAAATCCTCTTATTTTTAAGAAAAAACACACTTTTTTATCAAAAACCTGATTTTTCTTTAATCAATACATTGTATGCAGATAAAAAAATAAGCACCTCTTTAAAAATATACAAATCAACACAATCAGTATGAAATTTGTATAATGCGTGGGTAACTCCAGCCTGCTTTTCAAAAATTTGTGGTATCCTCCCCACAGAAAAGTGTAAGTATAAAGTTATGGACAGCCCTTGACACAATTCACTCCAGACCAGAGATGCATGATCACTGGTTTTGTCTACCAGGGAGCCACAGAAATGATCTGATAAATGCTAATAATAATTCTGTATGGAATACTACAGATACTGGCGCAGTCTTTGGGTGCTGGAGACAGATGAAGACAAGAACAGCAGAGGCAGACTGAAGACATGCAGTTATCTGACACTCTGTTGTGTCCAAAACACACTTCCCAATTTTCACCCTTAGTATTTGAGGAGATAAGAATTATTTCACTGAAACCAGTTCTGAAGATCACTATCTTAATCATTCCTGTGAGGATTTTGTAGTTCACAGTTCTGGTCTCAAACTGAAGCTGTATTTTTCACCAAAAAAATCTTCTGTTGGCAAGTAAAAGGCATAGTGAACTAAATTTGAGAAGATCAATAAACACAAGAATCATTTTTTAAATAGAAAAATAAGAGAGCAGATCCACATTCATTAAAATAAATAGTGCATAGGTGACATCTTGTGTCCATTTTAGTAGAAGTCTAAGCACTTCCTGACTGCACAAAGACACCATTTGTACTTCCTGGCTCCCTAACTAGGTTAGATCCAAGCTTGTGCCTTCAGCTGAGGCTAACCCAATCTGAAAAATTAACAATACACACACAGCAGTCCATTCTGATAGAATCTCAACAGCCTAGCTTAACTATGTTCTGCAGTTAAGTCAATAATGCTCTCTATAAAGTCATCAAGCAGTCATAAAGTTGTGTAAAATTATTATCTAAGA
Source organism: Zonotrichia leucophrys gambelii (assembly GCF_028769735.1). Classification (NCBI taxonomy): domain Eukaryota; kingdom Metazoa; phylum Chordata; class Aves; order Passeriformes; family Passerellidae; genus Zonotrichia; species Zonotrichia leucophrys. The sequence continues at coordinate 141,208,124 of NC_088171.1, forward strand.
AACTGCACCACACTTACCTGCATGTCCATCACCAAGCCAGTTATCTGTCATTGCACCATGAAGGAAAATGCAGAAAAACCTGACAGACTACAACAATAAAAAGCTGCAGACACACAGAACACACATGCAAAGATTTTTAATATTCAGAATTAATACTACACTGTTTTAGGTTAAAATTTCCAATGATCTAGAGATGTACAAACTTGGTTTCCATAACTGCTTTTTGGCAGCCTTTCAGGTGCCCACCTCAAGTCATTACCCCAGGGGCTGATGGGTGCACTGGCTTTTCCTCCCTGATCAAACTGGCCAGCTACAGACTCCATCAGTCCTTGCATAAAGGCACATTAAATTTAACAACTGGATCCCTTCATTAGTTTAACACTGACATTTTGGTTTTCTAACTAAAGAAATACCAGATCATTAAAAAACACCAATATATTGCCAATGAGTCATAGAAAAGAAGCAACTTCTTAAACAGCATCAGTGCAGGCTTTTAATACTCTTCTCCCACCTTGGAGCTCAAAGAAACTGCTGTAGTAACTTTTGAGTAGAAATAATCACTGAATGATTTTAATATGATCAGGATGCTTTTAACAGATCATAAATACATATAAAATGACACCCAGCATTTTCCCAGATCATGCATCCAGGCTGATGCTTACATCACACAGGGAGCAAACAACTAGAAGCTTTTAAATGACCAGTTTGAAAGTCAGGTCACAATTACATTAATTAAATGCTCACAGCCAAGAGGCTGCAATCATAAAGGCAACCTTCATCTTCCTAACAATGTAACTAAATGCTCCTTGTTACAGCTGTGGCTCCACAGGACTGGCAGGACCAGCAATTCCCTCCACATAGTGGAATGCAACTAGAGATAATGCATTGATAAAGCATTTCTGCACACAGCTCCCCTGGAATCTGGTTCACACTGATGTCACCCCACCCTTTTTTCCACCTGCTGTGCCACTGCAAATTGCTACAAGGAGGCAGCAGGAGCAGAGACAGAAAGGGAGCATCCCCAAGGATGGAGGTTCCACACCCTCTCCTCCCAATCTGCCAGTGCTTCACTGCCCTTACAGTGTGTCCTTCTCATATTTAAATGGAATTTCCTTGCTTCATTTTGTGGAACTCAGTGCTCAGCTCCAGCCCCCTCAGCACAGAAAAGACATGGAGCTGTTGGAGTGGGACCAGAGGAAGGCCACACAAGTTACTGGAGAAATGGAAGACCTCTCTTTTAGGGAAAGGCTGAAAGAGTTGAGGGACAAAAATGTTTAGTAGGGCCTTTTGCAATAGGACAAGTGGTAATGGTTTAAACTAAATGGTTCCTTGTACTTGGGAACCCAGAGCTGGGTGCAGCCCCCACACCTCTCTCAAAGGCTGAGCAGAGAGGAGCAATCCCTGCCTCAACCTGGGGCTGGTGGCCACTTTGGCCAAAATGGCACATTGTTGATTTGTGGTCAACTTTGTGTCCAGCAGGACACCCAGGGCCTTGTTTGGAAGATGCTTTGCTTTGTCAGTCCCTGGTACCTGAGGCTGCTCCTTGCCAAGAGCAGGACTCTGCACTACCCTTTGCTGAACTTCATTCCTGCTCAGCCCATTTATCCAGACTCTAAAGATCCCTCTGAATGGTGGCACAACCATTTGTTGTTTATCAACAACTCCTCCCACTTTTGTATTCGGGATCTAAAAGAAAATTCAGGTGCAACAGCTCAGCACACAGAAATGTTTCCCAGCATTCCCAAACCAACAAGCCCAGCTTCTTCAGGAAGCTGTCTCAGTGAAGATACCACAACACTGCTTTCACAGACTCAGATACTTGTACCCAGCAGGTAAAGGATCTCTCCATTTCAGGGAATGGCAGAGATCAGCCCCTTTTTGCTCATGGCAGCCTGAACACACTGAATTCAGTGCCAGCCCAGCCAAGAGAGCAGCAGGGACACTCACCCAGCACGGGCTCAGCTCAGTGGAGGCAGAGCTCAGGTCCCCACTGCACACTTGTGTGAGCACATCAAATGTTCTCCCTGCAAGCCATTCACTACCTCTGCAGGAAGGTTACACACTCACAAACTCTACAAACACCAAGGGGAACATTTGCTACTTTTTAAAACTGTTCCTTGATAAAACAGGTCCTGGTCTTTGAACATACTTCAGGTGGAAACAAGAGAACCAAAATATTTCTCAAAGTTTGGTGATGAGAAGGATACAACAATGCAGATCCAGTTAAACAGGAGCATGAACATGTAATCTGCTGGTCTTCCATCAAAAGCCCCTGAAAATAAAAATAATAATTTTGAATCATCAAAGGCACTACAATTTTGATTAAAAATTAGGACAACTTTTATTTTTCAGAGTATAAGAAAGCTCAGTTAATAACAGCTGCTTTGCATGTACTCTGTGGTCTATGAGTATTTTTTAAATTTTAAAAAGCCTTAAAATAGAACAACCTACAGGCTGAAAAATAAGACATTCAGCCTACTGCATTAGAGCACAAGCAGTGTCTATACTTAAAAAAGAACACACTGACTCTGGAGATAAGTAGTGTTAACTACATAAGACTTCAAAAATGGAGTTGGACCCCATTGTTCATATGAAACTGCGGGTTAGAAGCACAGAATTAGGAAATACACGTGCACAGCAAAAGCAGAAATACCAAGTTTAATGAGTGAGTCATGTGAAAACCAGCCCTCACTTAGGCAAATTGCATCCTCTTTGCATCATCTCATCAGACTCAAGAGATGCAATGGTTTTTATACTCCAGAAAAAATCAGCACACATGACAAGGAGGGTACACATGTGCAGCACACTCTGTTCCCTCTAAGCTGTGCTGCTTGTCTAATTCACCATTCCAAATTTGTGTCAATTTTTTCAGGACACTGTAAACAAAAATAATAGAGTAACATTCCCTGCAGGTCATATAAAGTGAAATGATCTTTAGATGCTCAGTTGAGTTTGAGACCTGACAGAGACAAGTACTAAAAAACAACCCTGTAGCAATTCCTTGCAAACATGAAAAGCTGAGGCTCTCACTCCCACTAACTGTGGCAAAAGGCTGACAGAGACCTCAGCATCTATGCAAGAATTCCAACAACTTTCATACAAACCCAGGCAGGAAAGGAAAGCCTGAGAATATTGCTGAGAAAGACCGAGACCATGGAGGGTGAAACAGTGACAGTGGGAATGACAGTGACACACACAGCACATCACAAACAACCTGAATTACATGCTCCTAATTAAACATCCAAATGCCTAGAAAGAATGCCACTGCTCAATGTGAGCACTGCTCAGCTTCATAGAAGTATTCTTAAAGGAAAAAAAGCTACTTTTAAGCATTAGAATAGCCTATGCAAAACATAATTACTAAAATACCAGTTTTATTGTTTAAGTTCATTAAGTTTATTGTTTAAGTTCAGTTATGCAAAATGCATGACAGGAAAAAAATGTACTTTGAAAAATATATCAGAAAGTTTTAATGTTGTAAAACTACAGAAACTGAAGGTTTCTTCCTTACTGTTGCCACACAACAAATAAAAACAAATAAAGAGAAGAAGCTGACTAAGGCTGTAGAAAGGCCAGCTCAGGAATCCTTCCAAAACTGGAAGAAATCAAAGCTGTTATTATTCTTCTTCTCAATTTTTTCCCTTCTCATTATCTATGGGAATGCTAATGAGAGTATTAGACAAACCACTGAAGTTGACTTTTCCATGAACATCTAAGGGAATTGGATTACAAACTGCCAGAGAGCTCAGCACAGGTTTGGGGTGAGCTCTACCCCACAGGTCCTTCCATGAGGACCAGGGTATAATGCAATCATCTGGAAGAGCTGCAGACCCTTAATTCACATAAATCTCATCATTCACACAGCTGGGGAGGGAACTCTGCATATTCTGCTTACTCTGTTGATATTTGCCATGCTCTCCTCCAACAAAGCAAAACAAAACCACACCAATCTCCCTTTCCTTTGAAAGTCACAGGTCAGGCTGTTTTGTGCTGTGCACAAAACCATACTGGTATTTCTGACAGCTAAATTTGAAGCTGGCAGGCAGCAGCAGTGTATGCTCAAAGCCCATGCACAATGCTGAAAATAGCAGTTTCACTTTCTCAGTTTCACAGACAAAAGGAGGCACAGACCAATGCAAACTTCCACCTGTAAATACTATCAGCAACTTATATATTTTCCAACTACAGAAGGATTCAGGCCTTTCTCAGAGAAAGGGCCAACCTAACCAAGGATTTCATTTATAGGCAGAAAAAATGACTGGAATATAAAAGAAATGCATTGGTTCAAACAACACAGATGACTTCCCAGTTTCAAAATCCAGATTTGTTGTACAGCAGAAATTTACTCCCTTTCATGAGATCTGTGCCACAGCACAAACAATCAGAGCATTCTGTGAGTATATCTACAAGCAGTGAGGTCTCTTAATTTGCATAATCAACCAGGAACTCCTACTACACCTACCTTTGCCCAGTCAGAACTGTGAGCACTCTCATGTGCTCATAAACCACTGCAGACAGGCTCAAAAGGAAGCAGGAACCATTCCTAGCTATTAAACCAGTATTTAACTTTCACTAAGAAAACAACCAAATACAATCTGGCACCACTCCTGCCCTTCCCTACCATTCTTCTTAAGACTACCAGGGATCTCCTCTCTCTTGGGACTTCCCAACATCACTTCCCAATGCATTCCCCTTTACACCATCATTTCTAGACTCCATTGGAATGACACTGAAATTCTTGTTCACAAAGGCTTTCAGGAGGAGTCTGGCTTTGCAAATATATTTATGTCAGTTGAACCAATTTTTGTCAAGTTTTAATAAACTGGGCAATGCAAAAGGAAACCAGTTTTGAAGCTACCTTGTACCAACAAGTCCTTTGTTTGAGAGAAATGATCTATTATCAGATCTCCTTTTTTTTCACTTAATTTTTCCCCTTAACTGAAAATCCTTCTAGTCTCTTAACTTTTCCACATATCTGTTAGGCAGAGGGGTAGGCTTCCTTTGAAGGAGGTATCTCTCAATTCAACACAGACAAAAGAATAACACAAATAAGCATCCCTATTAAAACAAGAAAAAACTGACATTATTTTCTCCCAATGGATAAGCCCCTTACTACATTATGCTCTATCATCCTTCTCTGATAAAAAACATCAGATACAAAAAAACAGAGGTAAACATCATCTTTTAATCTGTCTAACTTGCGTCCTTAAATCCAACAACTAAAAGCACCAGGCCCTCCTACTGAAACTAATCAAAAGTTCAGATCCTAAATGGCCAAAGAGAAGGAGGCAGCCACAGAAAATCAGTTTTCAGAGCAGTTTCATGCTGACCCACATAAGATGGCACAGAGATGAGCCATCTCTTATCAGCTCCAGGCAGGGTTCAGCAGGTGCATACAATTTAATGGCCAACATACCTGTTTCTAGTCGTGAGGAATATTGATACAAGAAATACAAATTCACCAAGTAGAGAAATCCCGTTCCAGGTCCCACTGGGAAGAAGAAAGTTGCCGTTATCGGCCGCCAGATCTGTGCAGATCAAAAGAGAAAGATCTGTTTATAAACTGCAGAATGAACTCATGTGCACAGGCTTTTTATTTACATTCATTACTTGATAATGAATGAAAACTTGCAACATCGAGAAGAAGATTAAAAATAGCCCAAGTATCGATTGTTCCTGCTTCAGCAGCTTTTCTAGTTGTGGTGTTTTCTTTCAATCTGGTAAGCAAACCAGAAACAAGACACAACTTTGCAAACTGCTTTCCATCACATCTCTGCAGCAGTGAGCCTTTAATGCAGTGCAGAAGAGATTCACTGGCAAGGATGCTACCCTGTTTAAAAACCAGCCATACAAAACCCGTTCTTCCCTGCTGAACAGAGGCCAAAGAATGCACAGCCTTTAGTGAACCATTCCAGCCAGCACGTGCTGCTCTGAGCACTGGGGATCTGCTCTGGGACTGTCTCCCAGCTAGGAATATTGGGCACAGCCAACTGCATGGCAGCACGTAGCAAGGATGGAAAATATCTGGTCATTCATGAAGGAGATCTTCAAGCAGCAACATTTCCAAACTGAGGATTAGGATCCTGAACATCACAGTTCAATAAGGAATAACAGGACTAAAGGAAAAATCAGTCATTTATGCTACTAAGTTTCATGAACAATACATGAATCAAGGTACAGAGAGAGTCATGGCTTTAAATTTCTTTTTCTTTCTTCAGTGAAGATACAATGAGATGATATAACAGAAATTTTAAAATTGAAATCTTTCCTCTTTGTTTTGAGCTCCTTCAATGAGTGCATTCCCCCAACACAAACTGTAACCTCACGGTGCAAGGAAAAGTATGTCCAGTTTGAGACCACTTTTGATATTGCTATTGTACCCAGAAACACTGCATGTCTGACACCTGAAGGCATCAGCTGTTAGTTTACATGGAGCATATCTAGGCACAGAAGTTGACAGTCCCAAACGGAAGTTTTTCCAAATTCCAAACCAGGTGCAAATGCACTCCATTACAGAATCACAGAATATGTCACATCAAAAGGGACCAGAGTGGGTGATCTGGGCACCTCCCTGCTCAAGCATTCTCAGTCATTCTAGAGCACGTGGCACAGGACTGCACTCAGACAGTTCTTGAATAACTCCAGCCAGGGAGATTGCACAGCCTCCCTGGTCAGTCTGTTCCAGTGCATGGACACCCAGGTCAGGTGGAGCTTCCCGTGCATCAGTTTCTGCCCTTTGCATTTGTCCATCTTCTGGCACCTCCCTTGTGCTACTTATAGAAACTGCTGAGGTCCCCTCTCAGTCCTCTCCCCTCTGAGGCTGAGCAGGCCCAGCTCCCTCAGCCATTCCTCATCAGAGCTGCTCCAGTTCCTTGATCCCCTCAAACCTCCCCGCGCTGTACCCTGCCCAGGAGCTCCATGTCTCTCCTGGAGCTCTGCCTCAAACCCTCCCGGGCCAGCTGCAGCCTGGGATGTTTGCACACCCTGTGAGGCCAGAGTTACAGCTACCAAAGCCACGGCCACACGGTGACACAGAGCTGGGCAAGTCACCTGTAGCCACAGCCACAGAGCTCCTTAGCACAACAACCAGCGCCCACCAGAACAACTCTCACAAAAACTGCAGGAAAACCACACCAGGATGAAGCACAACACGAACTACAGAGCTGCCAGGGGCAGCAGCCCTGCTCCTGTCACCCTGGCAGGGACGCGCAGCCCGTCACCGCGGTGGGGGCCTGCGGGCCGGGCCCGGATTTACGCGGTGCCGTGCCCGCAGGCCCTGTACAGGTTGAGCGGGAAGGCGGCTCCACTCCCGCCGGAGGGGCTCTGCTTCCCCCGGTCACCCCTGGGCGCTGTCTCGGTGCACGGCGCCTCCAGCGCGGCCGCGGAGCCGGGGGAGCGGCCGGCCCTGCGCGTAGCCCCAGCGAGGCCCCGCAGCGCTGCCGCGCACTACAACTCCCAGAAGGCCCCGCGCGCAGAGAGTCACAGTCAGCTACTGTGCGGGCGCCGCGGGGCACGCCGGGAGCGGTAGTGCGGTCCCTACCTGGAAGCGGTGGATGAAGGCGTCAGGCCAGAGGAAAAGGTTGACGGGGCTGACGAGGCCCAGCTTGCCCACGAGCGGAACCGCGATGGAGCCGGCGAACCAGTAGCGCGTGATCAGAGGGATGCTTCGGAACCAGTCCCCCAGGTCCGACATGATGCAGCCGTGCCTGGCCGCCGCCCAGGCCTCGCTGCGAACCGGCCGCTGAAGAAGAGACGAGACGAGGGCTCAGCCACTCCCGCCGCCCGGTCACGGAGGGGAACCCGAGCCAGACGTGGCGCCACCGAATTCGGCCGAGCCGCCGCGGCTGCTTCCGGCCCCGCCCCGGCGGCCGGGAGTCCCGCCCCGGGGGCGGAGCGGGGAGCAAGCCACCGCCTCTGGGCGACGGGGCGGTCGGGTCAGGTTGCGCTCCGTTCCTCGAGAGGGGCTTGTAATGCGGGCAACAGGACGGAACAGGCAGCAAGTCCTGTGCTTACGACAGGCTGCAAAAGCCACCTTCTGAGTCACCTATTGCACTGCGTTATAAACATACTTGCCTATAAAACGATGTTTTTACTTCATTGCCCGGCGCTGGCCGCGATCCGCTCTCCGTCCCCACCCAGGTCGCCGCGCGACGCCCATGAGCAAAACTACGACTCCCAGCAGCCCACGAGGACGCCGTTGAAGCGGTTCCATTCCCCGATATCTGGGGTGGGGGGGGGGGGGAAACGCTCGCCACCCTTCCGGCTCCTCCTCATTGGTGAAGCGGGAGCGGGCTGTACCACGCGAACGGCGCCCCCCCGGCTCGGAGCGTGGGCGGAGCCCTGAGGGCAGCGCGGGAGCGGCGGCGCCGGGCGGGGATGGAGCGCTGCGATCTGGGCGAGCGGCGGCGTGGGCCCATCTGGAGCCGCAGGGCGGGGGCGGCCGCACCGCGGGGGTAACGGGGCCGGGCCGGGGGGCGGTGGCTGCCCGAGAGGAGCGGGCGGACGGGGCGGGGCCGGCCCGGGCCCACCTGAGCCTCTGCAGGGTGGTTGAAGGGGCAGCCAGGGGATAGCCGGTCAGATAACGAAAGTAGCGCGTTCTCCTCGGGTCACAGAATCGCTGCGGTTGGAAGGAGTCTCTGAAGATCATCCGGTCCAAGCCCTGCCACGGCAGGGCCACCTAGAGCAGGGTCCAGGTGGGCTTGGAATGTCTCCGGAGAGGGACACTCCACCACCTCCCCGGGCAGCCTGTTTGGTGCCCTGCCATCCTCAACGTGAGGTTCTTCCTCTTGCTGAGGTGAAACTTTGGTGTTTTGGTTTAAGGCCGTTGCTCCTCATCCTGTCGCTGGGCAGCACCGAGAAGAGTCCGGCACGGATGCCCTTGGCACCCGCCCTTGAGATGGGATATTACATATCCCATATATAAATGTATACATAAACAGATATTAATGGGATGCGCTCCTGAAGACGGAGCCGGTCCCCAAGGAGGCGCTGACACCCCCGCTCTCAGGCTGCTCAGCTCGCCCGGGCACTTACCCTGGTTCAGGTGTATTGAATAAAATGCCACGGGAGAATTCCAGGAGATTAATCGCAGTGTGGTGTGCTGTGTAAATACTGCCTGGTCCAAGCTGAAGAGCAGCAGCACAAACGCTGCTTTGGGGGCCTGTGTCCTGCGGGACTCTGGAGGCTGCCCCGTGAGCTCCTGACTCTGTTCTCCTGGCTTAGTTCACTTGCAGGGAAACTTCTGAAAGGCAGAGAGTGACGTTGAAAAGGCCTGGGGGGGGGGCTGTAGCTGCAGTGATAGGTACTTGTGTTTCAGGGTGGTTTTAGAAGCAGAAGTCATACTTCATTTGTTAGGGCCTTTAATGTCATAATCCCACACAAACATCACTAGATTTCAATTACACTTTAAAATTTTTTATCTTTCTAATTTCATTTTTATGGCCCTTTTATTGAAGAAAAGCATGGGCTTAATAGTAAGGTGCAATTAGTTTTATCTGTAGTCTGTACCATAGCTGTATGTGTTCACTCAGACTTTGGAACAAAGCCCCCAGCCCCATGAAGGTGCTGGGTAGCATATTCTGTGTCTCAGACCTAGCAGTCTCATATATATCTCATATAACTATGGTCTGCAAGTACTCTGCAGTCTTTAATCAGCCTGCCAGTATCTGGCACAGTTTTGGTGTTTAGCTTAACTTTGAATTCACATCCAAGTGATAATACAAAATTATTGGCTTGTTAGGCAATAAATCCAGGAATAGCAGATCTTCCAAATCACAATCTCCTGCTTCCTGGAAAACCCTTCCTCTTACAGCTTATTCTGCCCATTTCTGCATCTAGCTCTGTTTTATGTGGGCAGCACCATACAAAGATAGAAGTAGCAAACAGGAAACTTTTGGTCTATAATAGCTCAGATGAATAGTAATAAATAGGGCTTTCTTCATAGAATCATAGAATGGTTTGGAGTGGAAAGAGGCCTCAAAGATCATCTAGTTCCAACCCCCCAGACACCTTCCACTGGACCAAGCTGCTCAGGGCACCATCCAGCCTGGCCTTGAGCGCTTCCAGGGATGGAGCATCCAGAACTTGTCTAGGGAGCCTGGTTGTCTCACCACCCTCACAGTAAAGAATTTTTTTCCCAGTGTCTAATGTAAACCTACTCTCTTTCAGTTTGAAGCAATTCATCCTTGTCCTGTCATTCCAGGCCTTTGTAAAAAGTCTCTCTCCTCCTTTCTTGTAGGCTCCTTTCACGTGCTGGAAGGCCACAATTAGGTCACATCAGAGCTTTCTCTTTTCCAAGCTTAACAATTCCAATACTTTTGAAGACTGTGAAAAGAAGTGATATTAAAACTGATTTTCCCCACATCTAAACAGACTAGTTTCTTACAGTAATGCACAGCTTCTCAGTTTTCTAGAATGTTCTTTGCAGTGGTGATGATGAGCCAGGTTCCTTGCTGAGTGTTGAGTTGGGCTTTCAGATAGATCAGTATATATTAGTGTTATTCATTAAAAATGGAAATCAGGTAACCAGGAACCACACAAAAGGATTGTGAATGGTGAATTTCCCCCATCTGCCTTACATGTCTCCCACCCAGCTTCCAACCCAGTGAATTACTTCCTTTGTAGCATAATATGGTTTTCATGAGAGATTTTTCATAGAACATGGAAAATCAGAATTGTAAAATCATAAGATAGAAACATTTTAATCCTATGTCTTAGAGATATAAATGGTAATAAAATGATTCTAAGCATGGTTGTTTTGCTGGCTTTCTTCACAGAGTTATGGTGAACATAATCCACAGTGTCCAAGGGTACCATTCCAAGACAATACATTTTCTGAATGTGGCTTTTGACAGTTCTGGGGATTCCCTCCTCGCTGGAGACCGCCAAGGGAATATCTATGTTTTTGACTTGAATGGGAACAGGTAAGAATATTTCTATCAAGGCTTTTTAATTGTCTGAGACATCTGTAGCATTCAGGGGTGTGGAACTTGCCTGGATAGGATCCCACAGGTCAGGTTTTAACTAGATAGTTTTAAATAGGTAATCATTTGCTCAGGGCTAAAAGTTCAACCCAGTGCCTTGTGTAGGCTCCCTAAATTCATTAGTTTAGCTGCTCAAAAAGATCCGAGGCTTGCAACTGTAAAAAGAACAGCAATGCCATAGAATTTAAGGGCTGCCACCAGAAGTTACTCTTGGGCCAGTACAGATCGGTGAGTGACCACAAATTACAGTAGACTAGACCTAGTGTTTTCATTTGCAGAAATACATCAACCAGTCTTTCAGCATTTTACTACTGAGTTTTAAAATACTAGCACTGGTTTTTAGATCTATTATAATTGGATATTATTTCCTTACTCCCGTCTTCTGAGTTTATTTTTTTCTCTCTGTGTAATGTATTGAAACCAATTAAATTATTACTTCACTTGACATTAAATGAACCAAAGCTTCCTAACACAATGAGAATGTGTATTTTTAAATAGGTTCAGCCTTGTTCAGAGAACAATGCAGGCTTGCACTGCTTTGGCATTTAATCTTCGCAGAAAGACAGAGTTCCTCGTGGCTTTGGCAGATTATTCTGTTAAGTGCTTTGATACAGGTAAGGAGAAATTTCAAGACTTAAATGCTATCTGTATTGGCATGAAAACTTACATAATTTTAGTTTTGATCTTGCATTTTTCAATAATTTGTTTTATGGAAATTATACTATGTATTTCATGCCATCTGTCTGAAAAGTTTGAGCCCGTGTTGGTTGTAGTCCTTGGGTAAATGAACCTAAATGAACCCTTTGCTTTGCCAAAGTTCTTTATTCCCACTGAGTCACACAGGCATTTGTTTAACTGAAGTCCACCACAGGATTGTTGTTAGGTATGTTACCTTTTTTTTAAGCAGTTTTTAATATGTTTACTTAGAATGAGGTACTGTATTAAAATAAAGCCAAAACCAGTTGTCAGTATGTTAGCATGCATATTCTTGATTATATTTACAGTAAAATATTTGAACAAAGTTTTAGACAATGTACAAACATTTAGACAATGTACACTAAAAGAAATGTCAATACTTTTGAGTATTCAAGTAATTCTGTATCCTTATTGAAAAGCAATATTTAAAATTTACATTACAGCTGTGTGTGTCTGTCTTGATTAGAAGTTAAATGGTGAAGGGCAGGGACAATTCATTCTTCATAAATTATTCTTTACCTATCAGAAAATGCATTTGTAATGTCTCCATTATATCCAATTATTATCTGTATTTAAATATTTTTAAAAAGCTGTAGGAATCACTCATCTGCAGTTTTAGGGCTTGAGATTATCTGTGAAGATTTTAATGTACCACAGTGTTCCTCAAAACAGAGGAGGAGTCAGAGTTAAGGTCTGAAATCCCCTGCACTCTTTCTTATCCTTTCAACAACAACAAGACCAAACTTAGATGTTTGGATGCACTTAGAAAAATCTTTATTACTCCAGAGAGTACTGCATGTTCATGTGGTGCTGTTTCCAGAGACCAAGTCATACTGAAGAATGTTCTAAAATATGAATGGTACTCACCCAAACCAGGGCAGTTCCTTAGGGTATTTCTTACCTGTTGGGCTCCATCCCCTTCTTTAGAGGACACTCTCTAATCCCATGTCGCCTCTCAGGTGATGACAGCTTTAAGCACTCCATTGTCTGTAAGCACAGCAGAAAGTTTGACTGTTGCTCTTTATGAGCTGCTTTATGGCCATTTCCTATCTTTGATGCCACAGCAGTAGCTGGAGCCACTCCATGGGCTGCCAGGCAAACCACCCAGTGTAAACAGTGTAATTGCCACCAGTGCAGTTTGGTCGCTGAGGGAAGATTAGTGGTCATGCAGTCACAAGTGGGAGACATTGTAGTCAGAGGAGCCATTTCCTTAGAATGCAGTGCACAGCATAAAAATGTTTAAGGTTCTAAAAGAATTAATGAGCTGTTGCTTCCTGACTCTGCCTTTCTGTAGTCACAGCCTGTTGTCATTAAACCTTTCTTCTTTGCACCTGTAAATAGTTGTGTAATCATTCACACATTCTGTCCACAAGTAAAAACAAGTGCAGAATTCTCACTAGAACATTCAGTCTCAGCTTCTGTGGGTGTTCACATCAGATATTCTGTGAGACATGCTGAACTTAACAGATCACATTGTTCATGGCTTTTTAAGATTGATTTTTAGGCTAAATGAATCAAGTCTGTGCAAGCTGGCTTTCTGTGCAGAACTGAGCATGATTTGTAAAATGTTATTTAGAGATGAGGAGAAGGTTGTGCCTCTAAGGTATAATACCTATATGAAGATTGATACCTGTGTTTCCTGTGTGTTGGGCTGTGATGGCAAATGGTTATATATTAGTTATGCTTAAAAGTCTCTCACAGCATAGTGTTGACAATAAAGACTAAAGTAGTAGTTGTTCCACTTTGAATGGCTGTCATATCTTTTTCATCAACTTCTGCAGGAACCCAGGAGCTAGTTAGTTGGATGAGAGGCCATGAATCTTCTGTGTCTTCCATCTCTGTCCATGGCTCTGGCAAGTATGCCATCACCACTTCCACTGACACAGCTCAACTGTGGGACTTGGACACCTTCCAAAGAATAAGGAAGCTGAATGTTCGTCAGTCTGTGGGCATACAAAAGGTGAGTAAAGAGCAACTGCTAAAGGTGAACAAGCACACCACAGTAGGTACAACATCACATATGAAAATCACTTTACTTGTAAATAGTCTTTAAAATACAGGTTAATCTTTTTTATCATATTTGGGCATCTCATCTTAACATTTTTCCCATCACATCACTCAGACTACTGAAATAATGACTCAGTAGTTGCAAAGATCTCCTGGGAACTTTTAAGGAACTTCCATCTTTAGAGGTACTCAAAACTTGTTTGGACATGACCTTGACTGATCCAATTTAACTTGGAAGTTGGAACCATCTTCTAGGTTGACCTTGCATCAGCCTAGGGTGGGCTCAGAGGACCTGTGTAAATTGATTCCAACCTGAATGGTAGTAGGATTTAAGGGTGTTGTTAAAAAACCAGTTTTGGTGTCATAATGGTAACTTCTAACAGTCACCACCACCTGCCTCGTTCAGCTTCGTATTGCAAATCTGTTCTGTCTGTGCAGGCAAAGCTCTGAATGTGGGAACAAATGAGGCTGCAAAGGAACTCAGCAAAAAGAAATCACTGCTTCTCAGCCTGGTGGTTCCTTTGGTTCTGTTTGCTGCACAGACACACTGGAACAGCACGGGATGAGAAGGATGACATGCTTGTGTCAGGGAGTGGTTTAAGTAGGTCTCCCTTGGCATTACACGATTTTAAACAGGTCTGCCTGCGCCACCAAATGTCACACTTTGGTCTAGGTACTGCAGAAAGTCCTGACCCAGTGCCTGAGCATGGCTTGCACACGTGCTGCCCTGCAGTGAATAGTCTGACAAACACCACTTCAAACCAAGCCTCTCGTCAGGCTGGCCACTAAAAAGCCATGCTGCTTTTGCAGAGAACCAGGCTATTCATTTGTGTGTCCTCACCCACTTCTGGGTCAGGCAGAAATTCTGTCAGCTTAAAATAGTCACCTAACAATTACTGGGAAAGATCATCCATCAATTTTTGTTTGTTTGTTTTATTAAAACTGTTGTGTAGCACATGTTGCTAAAATAATTATAACATCTTTCCTCCAAAGATGGATGCATTTCTCTAGTGGAGATTTTTCTAGTGCTCAGTATCTTTCTTTCTTTGTGTAGGCTATGTGTAGGGACTTCTTATTGATAAGTGGCTCTTGGAATTTGGTAGGATGAGGATGTTGCAGTATGGAAACAACTTTTAAAGCCAAACAGTAGAGATTATGATTGAATTAATAAATCACATTTGGGAACTGGGAGCCTGCTCTGTGTGGTGCTACCATTTCTTACAGGACATTATGCAAATGATCTAGATTTCATTTTCCTGTCTTTAGAATAGTGGTATTTATTCTCTTTCCACAGTCTAAGACATACAGGTAAATATGTGCTTTACTGAAGTTCAGATTTATTATTAGACTGCAGGCCCGACACTCAGTATGCAAAGCTGGATTCTTGCTTGCTCTCTGAGCCACTGTAGCAGTGTCACTCATTTTGTGTGCTTTTTGGTGCCTCTTGAGCCCAGTTGCACTCCAACATACACCTTCTGTTAGGTTGGCATGGGGCAAAACTAATTTAAAAATATAGAGACTGAGGTGCAGAGTGAACAGACAGCAGGTGAGACAGATGAGAATACAACACATCTACAATGATCGTTTCCAAAGCATCACTGTTTATTCAACAGCTGCTTGTGACCATCCTGTGGTATTTTTCTATGGCAAAGCAGAAAATTACCAACTATTTGGTACTCCAGTTTACCAAAATTCATTTAGTCTCAATTCTTTGTCTGGTCTTCCTCAGGGACCCTGAAGGAGGACAGATAGCTCAGTCTGTCTGAAGATAAATTACTCTGGTAGCTGAGATGACTCTTTTCCCCACAGGTTACTTTTGCTCACAGTCAAGTGACTCATTTGTTTCAGTTACTAAGATGAAACCCAGCCCACATATCCATATTTCCAGATTTTCAAGGCCCCAAGAGATCATTCAGACCAAAATTATGAACTTTGTAGCACTGACTTAATCTCTGCCAGTGGTGTCCCCAGCGTTTATATTGCGTCCTTGCTGCACTCATTGGGAACAATAAAGTTTAACAGTCATAAAAACAAGACAGATAAAATTTAACAGTTATTTCAGTGAGTTAAACTGGCTTAGCAAAGGGTACAACACATTTTAACCAGTGCAAGGAGAGCAACCCTACTCTTCTCTAGGCTGTCACAGTAATAGCCATACCTGCCATGTTTTATTTTGCCATGCACTTTGGTAATTTAAAATGTACTTCCTTGACAACATCCCATTTTTTTTTCTTTTCCATATTCTTCCAGGTTTTTTTTCTTCCATTGAGTAACACCATTCTCAGCTGTTTCAAAGATAATTCTGTTTTTGCATGGGAATTTGATACTCTTCACTGTAAATACCAGTTGTCACCTCCTGTAGAAGGTTCTGTATTATTTTATAAGGTGTTTGCTGTTACCAGGTAAATTGCTATTTTAAACATTCTAAAGGCAGACTATAAAAAATATGGTTTTAAGCAGATTCTCTTTCTTTATTTGTAATACTTTGTGGAAGTATTGATCTATCTTCTATGATAAGCTTTTGAACTCTGCTGTGACTGATACTTTCAGCAAAGATCAGTAGCAGTTTTTATTATAGTCCCATAACAGTTGAAATAAATTAGGCTGATTTTTAATGATCACTAAAATAAGGTTTAAATTTTATTTTATAATATCCTTTAAGGATAATATCCGATCCTTTACTAAAGCAAATTTTATTTTAAGAGCTACTTTGTTCTTTCAGGAGAGTATCACAGGAATAATGGCCAACTCAAAAGTGATTTGAGGGCATAGAACAAAATGAACAATCTCTCTTTTTAGCTAACACCAATTTAAATTATAGTGTGCTGATGGAAGCTTTCCCTGTGATGCAGGGATGGTCGGACTTTGGTAGCTGGTGGGAAATCAAATCATCTTCACTTATGGTGTTTGGAATTAAAGCAGTTGATAAGAATAATCCAGATGCCGGAGAAGGTGCGAGCTGTCCGTCACCTGGAATTCCTCCCTGACAGTTTTGATGGGGGCTCCAATCAGGTCAGTTTTTTTCATAAAGCTTAAGACAGGAGTTTTGGTTAGTAGATTCAACACTTGTCCTTGGAGGGCTTTTGGGGGGCTTCAGGGATTTAGGGGTATATGATACAAAAGGAAAGTTATTGTGCTGAATCTTTGCTCAGCTGCTCCTTTAACTTAATGGAATGTCATTGCTGAATTGGGTATTCCAGGTATTCCACATTTGTTACATTGGCAGTATTAATGGATGAATCCTTTTAACTTGTAGGTCCTTGGAGTGTTAAGTCAAGATAATATTATGAGATTTATCAATATAGAAACATCCCAAATTCTTTTTGACATTGGGAGTCCTGAAGAGGGAATTAGTACAGCTGTGATTAGCCCAAATGGACGGTATATTGCTTCAGTAATGGAAAATGGGAGCCTTAACTTATACAGTGTCCAAGCTTTGACTCAAGAAGGAAATAAGGTAGAGTATTTTACATTTCTTAAAACAGTAGTAAGTCCTCTTAAAGATGATCTTTGTCTGTATAAGCAGACTGCATCAGCAGTAGTTTGCAGAGGTGCCTATTTAACAATACAAATAAAGAAAAAGTGATTTGTACTGTTTCCTTCATAGTTCCTCCAGCCTGTCAGGTAACTTGGTGTTTTTAAGGTATATATAGTGTTGGAAGGGGGAGATGGTATTTCTTTCTATAGCAATTTGTGTGCATCAATTTCTTTTTGTAATGGTGTTTTGGAGGAGATGGAAACAGAATAATTGGGCCTCTTCTGTTCCATTTCCTACAGGAAATACTTTGCAGCTAATGCTCTCTTAAACTGTGGGCACAAATGGTGTTTTTGTTACTGTGATTTTATTCTTCTTACTGTGTTACTGGATACCAGCACCCATCATTTATGGCACAATGATACACTCCTAATCCTCCCTAAATAACAAACATTCTAAATACCAGTTCTTATTTTATTACATTAATTTATTAATGGGAGTCAGGTTTCTAAATGCAGAATTCCATGTATCTTTAATCACCATGTCTTTGATGTAAACAGTAAGCAGCTCTGGATAATGATGGAGCTGGAGCTGAGGAAGGATGTGTAAAGATGTCACAGCATTCCATTTGCACTTTTGCTGACGGTTTGACATGAACTGGGATATCCACTTTGTCACTTGCTTTCACAATCTCCAGCATTGAATTAATTAATACCTGCCTGACACTGCAGACTAATTAAAGTTTGTAAAGGTGTTCTGTATTCTTTTAACTGGTGCTATAGAAATGCAAAATATTTTAATGACACTGAGAAACACACTAAAGTAAATAACCTTAACAGTGCATGATACACATCTACAGTATCCCAATTATATTTTTACTGTTTGCTAAGCAAGGGAATAACATGATGTGTGAGTTAGCTTGGAAGCTACATAAACCTTCCCATAGTTAGAGCAATTTTATTTGTGGACGTCCTTTTCCAGGAGTATACAATCTATATCTGTTTATTTATAGTAGAAATGTGGTTCTAGTCTTCTTTTTATGGCCATCATACTCAAAAATGTAGCATATAAAATAAACAACAAATTATATTTCTATGTAATCTGTCTTACAAGATTCTAACCAAGCTATTTTCACTTAATACTAGCCTCCACCATTCACGTTCAAAACTGTAGAAGATGGGCCCAAGTACACATCAGAGGCAAATAAACTGATCACAAAAGTGACTTCAGAAAGGTCCAAGGGGCCATGGAAATCCAAACAAAGCAAAATTCAAAGCAGATTGCTGAAACTGCAAGCAAATACATCACTTGAAAATAAAGAGGTAGGAAGAAATTGCAAATATTTTGTCCTTCAGTCTGCAGTGTTTATATTTCATTGCCATTTGCTTTAAAAAATAAGTTCAGGCACTGAAGCACTTGGGTATTTGAGCAGAGCAGGGATTAAGGAAATTTTAGTACCATTTTCTCTCTCTATTTAGCCTGTACTCCTACAGTATGTGACACAGCCAGAGCTGCCTCCAGTCTGGGGTACCTCTGCAGTTGTTCAAGCAACTTGTGACGCATTTGGTATTTGCTAGATCTGATCTGCTTCCCTGCAGAAAGCCAACTGGCACATCTAAAATGTCTGCCTAGAATCCATTTCCTTTTGTTCTTAATTATTTAGAAGATGAATTACTGTTACATTTATTCCCCTCTGTCATCACAGTGCCATTTTCTCTCTCTGTCTTTATCTTGTGCCTTTTATGTGTGTATATATATATCATATATATATTCCTGTTTATGTGTCACCATATGATCTATTTCTGATGTTAGAAATTATCTATTTCTTATGTTAGTATTCTTTACAGTTTGCTATATGCATCATGTATTTGTACACAGTTCAGCCAGTTTGGGTCTGATCTGCTTCTGACTGAAATCAATGGCAGCTCTTCTCTGAGTTCAGGAGACAATAAATGATGATGGAATTACCTTTTTGTTGTTGTTGAAGTTCCTGGGACTATGTAGCAGACAGCAATACATGTTTGATTTTTTTCTTTGACTCTATGTGATAAACTTCAATATTTGGCCACTCTCATTGATTAGAGGGCAAAGAAAGAGAAAATGGTTACATTTATTGTTGATCTCCTGTTTTGTAGAATGAATTACCAGGTGGATTAAACAAGAAACGTCTGCAGGCCTTACTAAAAGGATTTGGAGAATATCCAGCTAAGTACAGGTGTTTTTTTATGTGCATGTTCATGCTTGCACAAAATAAAATTGCTTGTGTTTACTGGCCTGTGAAAAAGAATTTCCTTGACTAAGGCTGCATTTTAATTGCAGGATGTTTGTTTGGCGTTCCTTATTACAACTTCCTGAAAATCACTTGGCATTCAGTAGCCTGATAGATAGGGGAATCCACAGTGCATTTGTAAATATCCAGAAAGAGTATCCTATCAAAAGTGGGAAACTGCTGAGAGTTCTACAGAGGTAAAATATATATTTGTATTTATTTAAAATAGTACTGATTCTTATTTTCAAATAGTCATCTGAAATGTATCCAGTAGCTGGAAACAGCTGTAAGAAAATTTCTAAAATGACATAGTAGTGCCTTCATGCTGTATTGTTTTGGTAACTCCTACAATCTTGCATCTGTCTTGAAGTTCACAATCTTTCAATGTTGTGGTTGTAAAATACACGCTATTTTTTTTTTGGTTTTGGATCAATGTTTCCTACACAACATTTTTTTGTTTGCCTCTGTGTACAGGACCTTGTCAGCTCTAGCTCACTGGTCTGCTATCTTTGCTGAGACACCTTATATGCCTTTGCTAGCATTCCCATTTGTAAAATTATTCCAGAACAACCAGCTGATCTGCTTTGAAGTTGTTGCTACAGTAGTAGGTAAGCAATGATTTTAAAAACTCAGATATGCTTCAACATGCTTAAGCCTTCCAAAGCAAAAGAGCTTTTCCTGCTGAAATGAATAAGTTATTTCCTTATGTATAGGTCACCATGGTGTTACCAGGAATTAATATGGAGCTTAAAACACAAACCTCAAAATATGAGACTTCCTTTTGCAGTGTTTCTAGCAAAAAGTTAGCAGTTTTAACAGTGTTTGTAAAGTCTAATTGAAATGTATCTAGCATTTGCAAACTCATATGTATCTACTGTAATTATATCATAATAATTAGGTCTCTGAGACATGGGAAAAGTAGTCACAGCCACCCAGCCTACCTGTCACCTGCTCCCAGCCAACAGGGAATGATCTCTTTCAAGGTTTGAATGATCTCTCAACTAAACTCTGTTTAGTTGTCTTCAGCATCACATTTGTCTGAACACTGGCTGTGGCAGTCTTCTGAAGAAACATTCTAAATTAAAGTGCTTTACACTTAAATTAGTTGTTGCAGCTGTTACTAAATCTGCAGAAGAAATGTGCTGCCAAGCATACATACCCACTTTGCAACCACATGCTGTTGGTGAATAAGTATCCAAGTTTACAGAAATTATTCTTAGTATGTTAAAAATTACTTGATCCAGGCTGTAGTTTTGTGAGACAGAAACACTGATTTAAGTATTCCCATCTGCCTCCCATGCCTTAGTCCCACAGCTCACAGATTTTTTTTTCACTTTGTATTTGAGCCAGATCAGTTCCTCAGTCTGGATCACAGTGTACTGACACAAAACCCATGCCAGTGCAGCTGGAGGAGCAGTGTACTGTGGGAATGGTGTAGGAACACTCAGACAGAGAAGATATGGGAGTATCTTAAATAGGTTTTGCTGCCTGAAACAACGCCTTAAATGCATCAGCTTGGTTACCCAACTTCAAAGTTGTCATGAGTCTTTTGCTCTGGATTACAGTGGATTGTGTTCAGCTTCTTGTTCTCTTTCAGTTAATTTTTGCCAACACTGGTTTGAGTACTTTCCCAATCCTCCAATTAATGTCCTTGGTATGATGGAAAATGTTTTGGCACATCATGACAAAGAACTGCTTCAGCATTTAATAAAATACAATGTGACTTCACAGGTAATAGTCTAGGCAGCTTTTGTATGCAAAAATATACTGCAGTGAATAATAGTGCACTGTTCTTTTATTGTGATAAATTTCTAGTTTGGGGGAGTTTTCGTTAAATAGCAGTGAATTATGTGGGAGTGTAAAGAATATATCATTGATTTCCTGTTGTTTTTGCTTGGCCATGATCATATGTATGCTACTTTAGTTCCTTAGAAGTTTTTTGCTTTCAAGTCCACATTCTTTAAAAATCTACTCATCAAATTATAAATGTATCTTTTTTTAACATGGACATAAGTGTGATGAACTAATTTTCTAATCCCTGTTTATCATTAGGGATGATTTTAGCTTCACAAATCTAAAGAGAACATTCAGACATCCAGTGAAATAAGAAATGTATTTGTAATCACTCCAGATTAATTTTGAATGTTTAGAGTAGGTGGTATAATCACCCCAGATTAACTTTGAATGTTTAGAGTAGGTGGTGAAACTTATCTTGAAATGTTCTGTTTATTTCCTTTTTCATAGATTAGTAAATTCTTGGTATAAGGCAAGAAAAATCACATTGTTTCTTTAAAAGGAATGGTAAAATTGTACTAATGGATTATTTTGTCAATTTTCCCAAATAATTTAGGTTTATGCTTGGCCTCTCCTAGAAACACTATTATCTGAGGTTCTAACAAGAGAAGAATGGCTGAAAGCCTTCGACAATATTTTCTCCAACCATCCTTCATACTTTCTAATGATTGTCATTGCCTATGTTATATGTTCCAGAGCTTCCTTGCTCCACTGTAATCAAGCAGCAGATTTTGAGGTAAACATTTTCATATTAAGTCAATCATGTGAAAAAGATGTATAAAACATTGTATCTGTTGTTAGACAGGTTTCAAGGAGATCCATTTCCAAATTAATATCTGGTACTTGACAAATACACAATAAATGAGTAAAACACTGAGCAGTTTCCTGCAGTTTCATGCAAGGAGAACTTTAAAAGCTTTCATAAGCTTTCTAATGTCCCTAAAGGCTATTTTTAAAATTTCAATAGTTCATCAAGCACAAAATAATTCTGTCTCTTTTTGGAGGATCTAGTATGGACTTCTGCCTCTGGAGATGATACACAATAATTCTGTGATGTTGTATCATTATCCTCTTGTCAGATTTTCAAAATTAGTCAGTATTACTGGATGTTCTCTGAAGCTAAATTAAAATGTTTCCTTATGTTTAATGTTCCATGGGAAGAGGATTCTTTTTCCTATGAAAAATCTCTGTCGGCAAACACAGGGTTCCACCTCTAGAATGTGCTTTTGAGCAGTCAATTTGACTGACACCAAGTAGATAACATCATTGCTATGTTTAATAATGACCATTTAGAGATTTTCTTGGTAGATAAGATTTTTGACAGGAAGAATAGTCCTGCAAGAGGAGAAACTTCTGAGCTTCATGGCTGAACACTGAAAGTCAAGGCAGGTTTATCCAGTGGTAGGAGTCACTGTTGGACACTCTAAATTGACACCCAGCTTCCCAAATCCCTTACACAGCTGCCATTTGAGGGGAATGAAAAGAACCACAGCATCCTTTCCTACCTTGAAGAAGTTTGGCTCAAGTCACTTGAGCTGGTGATGTTTTATGAATTGGTAGGGAAAACTTCAAAAACTTTTAAATTAACTGTTGAAATATGTATCTTGCTATTTTTCATGATAATTCCCAGATATGTGTATTAAAAATAAATATATATTTGTGTAAAAATACATAAAAGTGCATAATCTTGTGTAGAATGTAAATGGCAGCATGTGTCTTACAGTATTTCTTTCATCACCGTAACAACGTGGACATTGATGTTGTGATTAAGGAAGCCTATCATCTTATGGAGGCTACACCTCTGGATATCCATCCCCAGCAAATGCTTGATGACTTCACACCACTTACAAAAGGACAGTACCCGGTGTTTAATAAATATCCCATGTTCATTGTGAATTATCAAGCTCAGAAATGGGAGAAGATCAGACAAGATGAAATTGAATACGTGCGAGAGAGGTATTAATGAGAAATTGAAGACAGTCTCAGTCTGGGAAGGACAGGTGGACATAATTGCCTTTGTATGTTATAATGTGTAGTCTTGAGAGATAAGAAAATTCAGGAAAAGGACTTGAAATAGCTGCTAAAGGTTGAGAGTTACTTGGTTTGACATGTTTTTACATTAAATCATTAGTCTTATCTTAAATAAAAATGTCTGCTAACTAAGCAGAAGATACTGGGCTACAAGTCACTGAACTTGGAAGCTCATAGCCAGAGCCTAAACCTCTATTGACCTTGTGGGGCCCAGGTTTTGAAGGGCCAGGAGTTCTTAGCTTGCTTTTGAAATCAGTGGGTACCATGATGCCAAGGCACCCTTAGAAACCAGGTTTTGTTAAGAATGTGAGGAAGAGAGTACCTGCACTCATCTGTAATGCCCTGTTGTCTCTAACAGTCAGTGTGGTAGCTCTTCCTCATGTACCTTGTCACTATGAAGGGGATGCCAGATTTTCATGTCATCTCATTTCAGCAGCTCTTTGTTAGTGCTGTCATCAATTTCAAAGTAATCAAGTGATTTCTTGATATTTGGTTTGAATGATTAACATGTGACTTCCTTCCATGTAGACAGTTAGCACATGAATCAGAAGCCAAAGCACAGGAACAGAAAGCAGAAGATGAAGCCTGGTATCAAAGGCAGAAATTACTTCAAGAAGCTGAAGAACAGAGACAAAAAATCCTACTGGAAGAAGAGAAGTTGGCAGAACAGAGACAGAGGTATTAGAATATAGGAAGCATTAGGGGTCTGGCTACTGTAGCCTGCTATTACATTTTTAACCATGAGTAAAGGAGAAATAACCACTAATTTGTATAAATTGTAATGTGGGATAACTGTGGTCTGGTGGGTCATATTTTGGTTGGGAATTAAGTGATTTGGGTTGTATTACTACCTCACCTCTTACTCCCTGGAGGGAATACAGCAGATTAGAGGTCAAGTCACTTCATAGTCTTGTCTCAGCTCCCAGCCATTTTTCTGGTTCCTTCAGATTGGGAAGTCTCTGAAACAGTCAGCTGCTGTGTGTCTGCACAGCGAGACTTCAGACATGCATTGTGGGCACACCCACACTGCAGATACAAAAGTCACTTACAGGATCAGTGACTGTGCACTTGGACTTCTAGTGGATCTAGACAAACAACTGCTTTGTGTATCAGTTTATAAGCAAAGAGTTGTGATGGTAATGAAGCTGAACTGTAAGTCTGTACCTTTTGCAGTTGTGAAGGTTTAAGAGAATTTCAACATCTCTATAATTTCTTAGATGAACTACAGGTAATCATGTAATCATTTAAGTTGGAAATTACCTTTAAGATCATCAAGTCTAACAGTTAACCCAGCACTGCCAGGTTCACCACTAAACCATGTCCCTAACCACCACATTTTTGAGCACATCTCCTAAATCTCTGTAACCTACAGAGTTGGATTTTTTTTTCTTTTTTTTGAGTAAACAGCAAGACTTTATTTACCAATTAATACGTGAGTTTCTGGTTTTGTTTCTTGAAAGAGTTTGATATTTACCAAATAAACCTGGGACTAATTTTGTGCAGGAAGAGGTGCCAGGACACTGGCAGTTATTCTAAGGAGTAGTTTCCAGTTTTGGACCCTTAAAACATTAAACTAGTACTTATTAAAGTGGAGCAGAAACAGGGCACAGGACTATAAAGCTTAATTTGAGATATTGCCATTAGAAGATGTGTGTCTGTGAATTTAATTTTGTCTCATAAATGAAAACTGGACATTTTACAGGAAAGAAAGCAGCCATCCTAAGCTTTGTTAAGCTGGAGATGAGCTCATAGTAATTAATGGCCAACTGCATTGTGTGTTTGTGCTCTTTGGTACTGACCTTTTGCACATACCGTATTATTTCTGTTATTTGTTTATTTCTGTTTATTTTGGCCTTGAAGGCTTGCTGTGGTGAAAAGAGAACTGAAAGTAAAGGAACTGCAACTTTTAGATGGTTCAAGAAGGCGTTTTCTGAACTACCACCAAGATCAGCTTCAAATGGAACTGAAATGTCTCGATGATGAAATTGCAAGAAAGGTTGAGTATTGCTCAAGTATTTCTTTTATGCAAGGGTTAATAGGGAAAATAAACAAGGAAAAAAGGCATAACAAAAATTTAATTGATATACTTTGATTTGTGAGCCCAGAGGTAATCTTAGCATGAGGCAGACTGCTTCAAGTGGTAAATGCATTATTTATCAGTTAGTGGCAGTGTTGAAAAATGTAATGAGCTCCTTAAAGGACTAGTGAATTCTCAGCTGTCTGTGGGCTGTATGTCCAGACTGCAAATTAACTCTGCCATTGATTGAGAGGCTCCACAGTGGCCTCTGGCCAGGCCTGGCTCTGCCTCCCAGTCACTAACCCAGGCACCATGGCATGCAGCTGTGCCATGGGAATGGTGCTGGGAATGGAAGGGTTTGCAGCTCATGGGCACACACTGAGCCTTTGCAGGGCCATTCCGTGTGTCTCAGCAGCACACTTCACAGAGCACAGTGCAGCTGGGGGGCTGTTTCTGCAGTCAGGGCACTGCTACACTCCTCAGCTCCAGCTCAGCTCAGGTTCTGCCAGGTGTAAGGCAGCCCCTTCCCCTTCTGCCCACTGTCCTCCAGAGCATTCTGGCTTCAGGGGCTCCTTCCTCGATTCAGAGCTGCCTGTGGCAGGTTTTCAACATTAGTTCAAGACTGGTATTTCCCTAACACAGCTTGGCTGGATGCAAAACTCTTCTATGCCTCTTCTCCACCTTGCCCTGTGCTTTTGTTATGCAGTATTTTCCATTCTTCGTATGACAGAAAACTAACCAGAACTTAGAGGCATGGGGTTTGGACATTCTTTTTGATAATGTTTTTTTAAAGCAGAAGAACAAGGCATCTATGAGACAGCAGGAAACAAATGCTGTCCAAGATACAGAACCTGAATCACAGAAGCAGCTTTTTGAACAGGTAATTATTGGGGAACTGTACTAAATACAAATATTTAATGGTTGTTCATTTGAAGTTCTTGGATTTGATTGCGTTCATGCAACCACACCTTGTGAGGAGAAATGGGGGCCTGGTATTTTTCTCTTTTTTCTCTTTAATGATTTTTTTTTAGAGTAAATCCTCTGTTGATAATAGCATTAACACAATTCACTGTTATCTTGGAGAGTTTTGGGTGAAAACAGTCATATCCTCCTTATTCTTTTCCTCTGCTGAGGTATCATTTGGTTGCTGCTGGGTTTAGTTATGGGCTCAGCTGCCTGAGGGAAGTGAGGAACATGTAAGTAATAAGTGTATAACAATGTGTTCCTTATCCAGAAACTCCCACCTTTTCATCTGTGATATCCAGACATATCTGCATTTTCTGGAGAGAACAGTATAGCAGATTGATGTAGGTGATGAAAAAATGTCTAGTTGCCAACAACATCATTAAGCAAAAAGGAGTGGATGGTTCATCAGGAATGTGCAGTTCCTTTCTGAAATGACTGATTTTTTCAGAAATATGGCTATTCAGTAATAAATGACTTAAATCAGTAATTCTGTTTAAAGTTAAATTTTAGTTAATTATTATAAATAATTATTATAAATTACTGCAAAGCAAGGATGCCAATGGAAGGCTTTAGAAATGTTCATTTTGATTAAAAATAACTCAGTTAAGTGTTTAGAAATCAAAGCTACATGTACCCATCTTGATATGTGTAGATCCAACAGAATAAAGGAGAAGTAGACATCCAGCTCTCTGATCCTCATTTTGAAACATGTCAGTTTATCTTTGGTTTTTTTAAAGCTTTTGGTCAGAAACTTGTTATAATCCATACTGAGCACGACTGGGCTAAATTTCTGTTAGCATTTATTTATTCAATGCACAGCCAACTGTATTGTGGCTACATAACACAAACCAGGCTAAGCTCATTTGTATTCCAGTACATGTAAAGTCAGCTCTCTAAGGAACTAATTCTGCAGTGATCATCCTCTCCAGGCTAGAAAGGTAGCAATTATTTAACTAGCTGAGGATCTCTGTTTGCCCACAAGAGTCTGTGCAGACAGGCTTTCCCTGCACTGTCTCCCTGCTGTCAGCAAGGGTCCCTGCTCCAGCTTCAAAGGATCTTGACTTTGCCTCAGCTGCTCAGTAGATTCTTACAGGCCTGGGAAGGAGTTTTAACTTTTGCAGAAAATTGTGTAGATGTGCCCTGGTGAATGTGAAGAAAAGGTGGTAAGCTGAAATGCTGTTTCTAGGTCTGCTGTTGGTTGTACTGCTTCAGCAAATCATCTCTGCATTCAAGCTGCAGATGTGTTTATTACAAACCCCAGTGCCATGAAACACACTTTATAGTTATGAAACATTTCGGGGTTTTGGCTAAAATTTGCCATAAATTGCAGAATATTTTCATGATGAATCTAGTTCATTTAGGTTGGAATTCTGCTTTTATTCACCACAGTAATCTGGAGAATGGAATTACATCCCTTGTCATGACTCAGGCCACTGTTATGACTCATGCTTCATCTAGCTCCAAGTGGATAAAACAGCAGGGTCTATGACTGTCTTGGACAGTTATGATATGCAGGGGGATGAGATGTGTGGATATATTCAAATACTAGTTTAATGAAATTTAATAAATGTTAAAGAGATGGAATTACCAATGTGAGCTAGTAGCTTAGCAACAATAATTTTTGTTTTGTGTGCTTGGCAGCATCTAATCAAAGACCAAGAGGCAGTTACAAAGGAAATGAAAGAGGTGGAGGCCCATCGGAGAAGGGTGGATCTGGAAGATCAACGTGGTCAGAGATTGATAGAAATGGATAAAGAAGAAATACAGAAAGCTCAGACAGTAAGATGATTGGATCTTAACGTGTTCTGGGGAGTCAATATGCTAACTTATACAAGTAGTACTGGTTAATAGTATTTTGACTGTAATGAATTAGTTCATGTCCATATGGAATATTTTCTAAAGAAATCTAATTTCTAGATACCTATATTAATAGATTAAGATTCTATGTTTAAAGTTTAGAGATTTCCAAAAAACTGAAGTGTCCAAACATCTGTATAATATTGACATTCTCTGGACCCGCCAGAAATATTAGCTTTTATTTTTTTACTTCTCAAAACTTAGAAAGCATGTAAGACTCAAAAGTGCTTTTCAAAACAAGTCATCCTCCTGATAAGGAACATGTTTTGTTTGTAACCATAACAAAATAAAAGACAGCCTCAAAGGAGATTTCAGTTGGTAGTACTTGGCAGGAAATTCAGCTGTAGAAGCTGTCTTCTAGATCACAGTAATGAATGTGTGTAGCTTGACATTAGGAATTGCTCAGATTTTCAAGCTCAGAACTTGTAACTGCACAGTTGGAGAAATAGTTGCAGCTATCCCACTGCCCATATGCTTGGCATCTGCATTTGTGTATTGTCTGGAAATAAACATATGGGTCTGAATTTTTGTAAACAGCATTTGATTTTTGGAAGCAGATGGATGTGGGTGAAAGTATTGGCATTCAGGTATCAATCTTGTGTCAGCTGCACCTGTTAGTGCAGCTAGTGGCTCTAGCAGGGACACCTGACAGGCATCCTGGAGACCACCTCAGTTTGTCCTGCCTGCTCTGTAGGTAGGGCTGTGCACTTGGAATAGACTGAATTTCTGGTAAGAAAAGTGTTTTATTAGGTGGCTGAAGAAAATGTAGCCAGAGGTGAGCAGAAGCACACTGCCAGTGACTGGAGACCCAGGTGGGATGAGCAGGACCAGGAGGAGAGCTACAGAGAGATTGCCAAGCTCCTGCATGACAACAGGGTGAGAGAAGCTGAACTGCTCAAGGCCATGAGGGAGGCAGAAGAAAAAAAGGTATTTGCATAATTTCTTTTTCTAAGTGGGCCTGGCAAATATGTAACCACCTATAAAAGGGAGTGCAGAAAGCTGAAGTGTATTAGAGAAATATTTTGTTAGAATTCTCCTTTTCTGTTTTGACTGGGAGTTTCTGGAAGCACAAGAGTGAATTGGTAACGGTGGTTTAGCCTTAGGAAAGCATTTTCCTATTTCTGTAAGTTCCTCTCATTTTATTCTCTGACCCAAGACTTTTACCTTTCTCCAGGTGTTTGAATGAGACATTTTTCAAAATGAAACCTTCACACAGCTGACTATCATATTTTGATTTTAGGATGATATGTAATCTGTAATAATCCAGATGGTTCTGTTTCTTGCTTTTTCCTTGCAACACATCTGCTGAAGACATTTAATATCTCTGTTGCACAGCAGGAAGATGCTGTACAGAATAAAGCCCAACTGGAGGAAGAGCAGAAGGTGGCTGCTGCTGCAGATGGGCACAGGAAGCAGTTCTTAGATGACAGAATGAATGATGAGTTGGAACTGGCTGAGAAGCTGCAGAGGGAAGATGGCTGTTTTGGTGAGCATGTAGATAACACAGTTCTGTGTGGATGTTGGCATGAAGCATTCAATGACTGAACACAAATGAACTGTCCAATATTGGGGATAAACTTAAGCATAATTCCTTTACTAAGCACTCCATAACTGCTTATTGGCAATATTCTTTAATGAAACAGATGTATCTGTTTTCCAAGGCCAGACTTAGAAAGAAATCTCAGTTTGACACCTATCAAATGCAGCAGTATAAATGGCATTTTTGGTCGGAGCACAGGTCTAGCTCATCTTAAAATAATTTTAAAATCGCATCCATTAGAAATTTTCTGTCAAATAATATTTTCCTATGACATACAGTATTATACCAAGAACTGGTATAATACTCACATACAGTATTATACCAATAATACTTGTGCTTTTTCTAAGTGTTTGTTAAAAAAAAACAAAAAAACCCCAACACATTTATGCACTTCCAGAATTGGTCAGTACATCCTTCTCAAGTGCTGCATTTGTGTATTTTTGCAGGTATTTCTCCTACCCCCCACCATGCTACCAAGGCTTACATAAAATTAGTGATTAATATTAGGGTTAGGTGATTAGTATTGCTTTGGGCAAACTTTTTCAGCCTTTGTCCTTATTTACTTAATGTCTTAGTATGAAGTATTTTGCAACTGTTCATAATTAAAATGGGTGGCTCCTAAAACTACAAGCATGAGTAGCCATATTCCATATGATCTTAGTGGCCTGTTTGTCAGAAGATTAATTATATAGGAAGAAACAGCACATGTAATTTCTTAAAGAGCTGTAATTTCTTGAAGGGAATTTTAAGAAATTAATGAAATTACAGAGCTGTAATTCCTTAAAATGAAATGCTGTGATGCATAGCTTTGACCCAAAGAGTAGAAACATTGACCTCTAATTCTGAGCAAATTGTACTTGCCATTAACTGGAGTGGGTGATTGTTCTAGCTTTGCTTACTGGAGAAAAACTGTTTTACCTCCAGCTAGAAAACTTCACTTGAAATGTCAGTATTTTTAATTTACAAAGAACCCTTCTTTCCATTTCCCACAGAGAGACTGCATGACTTAAAGGCCAGGTGTACAGAGAGAGAGGTGGAAGTCCAGCAAGTGCCAGGGTCTGGAAACATCTCTCCCAGTGATCTGTCTACATTAGCATCATCACTACGCAGTAAGTGTTTAAGTTAGGAGTGTCTTTCACATTTGGTTTCAGAGCATTGCTGGAACACCCAGCTGTGTGATTGAGCCATTAGCTGTGTAGGTGTTTAGTGGATAGTAAAACCAGTTTATTGTTGTGTTCTCTTTCACCTGCAGAAAATGTCTTTGCTCCCAGGGATGGCGTAGGTAAGAAGTGCCTGAAGTGTGTCATGTTATGAGAGTGGTCCTAGTAAACCTCAGCCTAATTTAGTTGCATTCTGACCTGATCATCTTGCCCATGCTTTTCCTGTCTTCATAGCTGTTTGTGATTTGGGAATGTTGAGAGGCTGTAGAGCTGTCTTTCATCAAAATCTGACTGGGAGTTTTAGTCAAGAATTAGTCCAATTTCCTCTGGTCTGTCCCAGCTAATCTGGCAGTGGAAGCAGTTTCAATTCCAATGCACCTTGTGTTCAAAGGTCTGCAGGCAGTGGGAACCTCTGGACCTGCTGTGGCCCCCATTAGCATCTGACCTGGTCGCCAGCAGAGGCACTGCTCTCACAGAACTTGCTCTCACCACTCTGAGGGCTGCCTCACATCCAGGGGTACTGAAAGCCAGCATTTCTCTGCCAGACATGTCTGTTTTGCAGCAGGTGTTTGTAGTGCTTATGGAAAAGCAGCAGTTGCAGTGGTAAGTTTGTTGCCCTTGTTTGTCCTCAGGCAGGAGCCGGGCCGAGCTGGCGCGCCGGGAGCGGGAGCTGATGGCCGAGGTGCGGCGCCTCAGACGCAGGATCGCCTCACGGGCCCGGGCCGGCCTCCGGGCAGCCCCTGCCCCAGCCACGGCCTGCTCGCCCTGAGGGGACTTGCACTGCACCTTTAGCTGCACCTTCAAATTATTAATCAGTGAAAAGCTAAATATGTATAGTGTGTATAGTGTGATTCAAGATGGATCATAGACTTATTAAAGGCTTTTGGAGATATTTTTATATAAGAATAAAATCCTAGCTAGAAAATATGTCTTTTGTTTGTAACCTTGTTGTTATTTTTTACTTCTAAAATAAACTAATTTTTTACCATTAAGTTACTGAATGTGCAGTATTTGTATATTTCTTTTTGTTTTGGTGGCTGCCCTGACTTGAAGAAACAAACCACTGTTAAAATGTTGGTTTTGTCAGTGATGTGAAAGTGGATTCTACAAGTTGCAGCAGGGAAATCTGCAATCAGAGAAAAGAATCCTTTCCAGTGAGGGCCAAACACTGAAACCAAGGCCCAGAGTGGATGTGGAGCACCTGCTGCTGGAGATGCATGCAGTGGTTACACATATTAGCAAGTTCATTCCATGAGAAAGAATGGGAGAGAGAATCTAAACAAATACTGTGCTCTTCGTAGTGCTTGTGGTACTGATGGCTAATGCTTTTGACCCAAGTCAAGAACATTATGTGGTGTTACAGTAAAAGGGAATAGGGCAAAGTAAATTAGAGTGAATCATCCATAATTGCTACACACCATGCTGATACAGGCGTAGACTTGGCCCTGTAAAAATATGAGGACTGGGATCTTAATTTGTTCTGCTTCCCCTGGGGTTTTGCTGATGCTCTTTGGGGCAGCAGTATGGGAGCAGAGTGCTCCTGCTGGCCCTGGGGCTGAGGCACTGGGCAGACCCAGGATGATTGCTCTGACCTGCAGCTTTTTGTCACCTGGGGCGGGGAACAGCCTCTTTCCTGCTCGTTAAATTACATGAAAACCTAAAAGCACAAAGCTCTACCTGGTTTTCCTTGCCTTAACATCTTCTGCATCTGGAAATAGAAAGAGTCACATTAGCAGCAACCAGAATCTCTAGAAATCTCATTGCAGCCCTCAGCAGAGTGTGGAGAAGAGGCCTCATTCCTTTTCAAAGGGAGAAAAATGCAACAAGCCAGGATCATCTCAGAGGAAGAGGGAGTAGATGAGAAAAATTGTCTTTTTCTGATTATTTTCTTGGAGTTTACATATAATTATTTCTTACAGTTAAAGGGAAATAATAAACTCACTGAGGTTTTGGGCTGCACTATGGGCTATGTGTGTATGTGCCTATGGTTTGTAAATGTGTATAAACCGGAGCGTTTCCCGCAGGCAGGGCTGGTGTCTGGCCGTGTCCCCACAGCAGCTCCTGGGCCCTGCCCGCAGCCCGACCCCGGGTGTGCCCGCTGCCCACCGCAGGAGCCATTGCCGGTGCCCACAGCCCTGCAGGGCTCCCACACAGCCCAGGGGCTGCCAAGAGCGAGAATAACTGTAGGAGTTACTCCCGTGGCCCAGCCCGGCAGGGCCAGGCCCCTGACCTGGAACCGCCGCTTCGGAAATCACGACGAGCACGGCTCGGGAGTCACGGGCCGGCTCGGGGCGCGGTGTCGGGCGAGTTTGTCACCGCTAAAAGCGCGGGCGAGAGCAAAAGAGCTGCCCGCCTTTGCCCCGTGTGAGGATCGAACTCACGACCTTCAGATTATGAGACTGACGCGCTACCTACTGCGCTAACGAGGCGGCTGGAAGAACTTCCTCCGTGAGGCCTCTTGGTCCTACCGGCGGCCTCGCTCCCCGATAAGGCCACAGGAGGACACGGCCCGGCCCGGCCCCTCCTCCGCCCACAGCGGGCGGGGTCCTGTGCTGCCCGTGCGGGGGCTCGCAGTGATCATGTGGGACCGCAGCGTGACAGCGGGGCTGCGCTAGGGTGACAGTGTGAGGCCCCATAGTATAACCTGTGAGGAGCCCCGCCGTGCCCGTGTGGGGGACCAGGCTGACCCTGAGGGACACCGGGGTGACCATGAGAGATCGTGGCCGAGGAGGGGAGGGCCGTCCCTGGCCCCGATCGGCGTTGGCAGGGCACAGTCCTGCCTGTCAGGGTAATTAGATGGCATCATTTTCGCCCTAATTGCGCAGAACAGGTCAGGAGATAATTAGTGACTTTCGGCCGCGTCTGGCAGCTGCGGGCGGATGTTGGGGGCGGAGGGAGGGTCGGGGTAGTTTTTAAAATCACCCCAGAAACTCCGGCCGGCCCCGCCACCACCCCTCCTCGGCCCCACGTGGTCGCTCTGGGATTAATATCCGAGCCTTTTCATACTCTTCTGTGTTTCGTACATCTTTGTCTCATCTTTACGTGTGATTTTTTTTCCCCACCCCATAGGGCACCTGACATAGCCCCAGAATCTGTGAAGCTGCCCTGAAAAGCTGTCCCTGAAGACGCCCGTGCTGCCGAGGCCAGGGCGGCGGGACCCTCTCCCTGCTCCGCCCGGCCCCAGCCGCCCTCACACGAGCCCGGGCCGGCACTCCCCGGTTCCCGCATCCCCCTGGAGCCGTGGCACGGACACGGGGCTGCCCCAGGGGCCAGGCCAGCCCACCCGGGCGCGGGAAGTGTGTCACGCGTGGCGCTGCAGCCAGGCACGCACGCAGGTATGGACGGACACCCGGGGCAGCTGCGGCCGCCCCGCCTCCCTCGGCCAGACCGGCCGGCCCGGCTGCCCCCGGGCTGTCACCCGCGCTCCATCCCCCTAATGACACAGCACGGAGCTGCCACGGGGGCAACGTGACTCCAGAAGCTTCAGCCTGGGAAAAAAAAAAAAAAAAAAACCAACACCAAAAAAAAAAAAAAAAAAGCCTTAAATGTGCACAATCAAGTGATGAGTGTTTGTATTTCTGATGCTTTGAGGCCAGCTCACAACCCTCCCTCCACGTAATATTCAGGATGTTTGGGAAGGGGTATTTTTCTTTTAATAGGGTGGCGTAGTCACAAAGCTTTAAAGAAATAAGTGAGTGAATCGTCTGTGGTAATAGCACCATACTCCGGACGGGGCACAGTGACGAAGTTCACATCTATTTTTAAGCCTGCCTGGCAGCATGTAGGTGCAGAACAGAGCCCTTGACCCTTTTGGCTGTTCTGCAGCCATGGACATGGCTGCTGTCTCTGTTCCAGTTCACCATCGGAGCTGTTTTTTCTCCCTAACGAATACTATGGGAAGACAGAAGCCTCAAGCTGTTTTGAAGATTGTGCAATGATGCTTGGGAGCCTACCTGCTTTTGCTTGAGTGCTTTCCTCACTCATATTTCACAGGATGCGACAGGAAGGGAAATACAATCGAATCCGACGGCCGTGGTAAATTTGACTCGAATTCTTCGTATGCCCTGGGGCTGAGGTGGGTGCCTCTCAGATAAGCAATCTAATCAGCTTTGCATTTGTGTCCCATCTGGAAACAGATTGCTGCCGGAGTACACCAGCACCTGAGAAGCAAGCTTCAAGTTCGTTTTGAAGATAATTGTTGAGACA
Source organism: Zonotrichia leucophrys gambelii (assembly GCF_028769735.1). Lineage (NCBI taxonomy): Eukaryota > Metazoa > Chordata > Aves > Passeriformes > Passerellidae > Zonotrichia > Zonotrichia leucophrys. The sequence continues at coordinate 141,243,124 of NC_088171.1, forward strand.
AATTCAGGGAGTGTGAATTTGCCTGTGGTAATAAGATCTCTTTATTTTTATTCATAGTTAATTCGTTCAGCCGAGGCGATTTCATGCCAGAATGCAATCCTCAAACAAGAAGGACGATTGCCCTGCCTATGGCACGCATATGCATGGTGCCTGCTCGGCAGATCGGCTGCTGCGACAGAGAGCCATGAACCACCCCAGACACATGGGCAAGATAAAGAAGAGGCTGGAGGATATCAAGAACCAGTCCCTGAAGTTGACAAAAGTGGACTTCAGCCACAACGAAAGCATCAGATTGGCCACCGACGCCTTCTTGGATGGTGGGACAGACTCTTACCTGGAAACTCTAAGCAAAGAGGGTGAGGTGGATTTCCTCTCCTCGGTGGAGGCTCAGTACATCAAGGATAACGCCCGCGAGTCTTACTATGCACAGGAGTCCCCGGGTGCCGACGGGGCAGCCGCGCCGAAGCAGAACGACGCGGGATCGCTGCCGTCGGGGACCTACTTCCCCACCATTTCTGACAGCAGCGAGCCTGCTCTGCTCCACACGTGGATTACTGCAGAGAAACCCTATTTAAAGGAGAAATCCACGGCCACTGTGTATTTCCAAACAGAGAAGAACAGCAACATTAGAGACATCATACGCCGCTACATCCACAAGACCACTCAGGTATGAGGAGAGAATTGTCCTTCCCTCTGCACTCAGTTCTCTCTTGCTCTTACAAACTCAGGTGAACATGGTGTTTAATCCTAGGCAGCCCTGTGCATTGCAGTGTAGCTTTGCTCTTGAAAGTGCCTGTGAGAGCTTGTTGTTGAACACAGGCAGTGCTTTTAATTATTTTTTTTAACTGACACCAAGATTTTTTAATGTTGGTGGCTTAAGTAAAAGCATTCCCTCTTCTCTCTTGTAACCTTCCATTCACCCAGTGGGTTAAATGTGCTGCAAAAAGGGCAGCTTGGCTCTCTCCCTTTTCATGCACCACCCCAGCAGGATGGGTTTATCTGCTCACACCACTGCACCTTTAATGAGAGTTAAGCCTAAGTGAGCTCTCAGCCATTAGGAATTGGTGGAGAGGATCTGTGGGAGATGTGGATGAAGGGGAGGCCAAAGAAAGGCAAGTATGTCTGGTATGTCAGCAGCCATCCCCAGAAGAAGGAAATGATACAGAAAATAGACCTTTCATCCCTAAAATGTTGCCTGTATCAGTTAAAACGTCATGTGGGCTCCATACAGAGACTCTGCAGCATAACCTGGCATGTGGGAAAGGTGCAGGTGCCTCTGACTGCCCACAGGTGGTGGAGGCCACAGAAGTGCCAGCCACAAGCCACAGCTAGGCTGCCTGGGAAACCAGAAACTGAGCAGCTGGAGTGGGACAGAACACTGATGTCGTGTGTGTTCTAGCAGCTCTCTTGTTTCCCTAGGAAAAAAAAAATGATACTTCAGGGCTGTGTTTACCATCATCCAGGAGTTTTGCCCTTACATAAACCGAAAAGAGCAGCAGCAGTTTCACCCAGAAATGGTCAGGAGCCAAGCCAGGATGCAGGAGTGCTGCCCAGCACAGACTGCCCAGCCCTCTGGATTCTTCCACTTTGGTATTCCCCTGCAAGGGCTGGTGCTGGCCCTGATAACACAGAGTGTAAGGGCAGGGGAGAAGGATCCCTGTTGGCAACTGCTCTCAAAGCCTACAAGTGCTTACCACACCAGCAGAATTACAGATCAGTACTTTTCAGTTGGAGGCATCAGAAAGATGCAGAAACAGAAGAAATGTCTCTGGAATAATAAAATAGGCATCAGGTAAAATATCACCCAGACCAATTTTCTGTCCCAAGAAGAGAAAACTTGTAGGCGAAAATGTGGCAAATTTCATATAAACCCATGGTTCACACGACCTTCTTAATAATCTAATTTACATTATGAGAGTGTGCTGAAGTGACACTAACAGTACAAATTTGTGAACTGCTTTTTGAGCAGTTTTCCAATGGCACCAGTTATTAATTATCATCTGGTAAGGGTCCATCCTGGGTAGCCTGGTATTTGATATATGCATTACACAATTAAATAGCAGAATAAAGACTGTGTTTATGGATGATCTCAAGCTGCAAAGGATTGCCAAAGGATGCTACAATTTTAACACATTTGTGGAATTGGTGCAAATCACAAAATGAAATTCGAGCATAAGAAATGAAGAGTACTGCAAGTAAGAGAGGAAAGACGGATGCAGAAATATAAATTGGGAACAGGTGGTAAAGACCAGAACCAGAGATAATAGTCTGGAGCTGGGGCATTAACAGGAAGTGTGGGTGTGAGATACTTGACATAATTGTGCTCACCGAGCCATGGCAAAGCTCTTTGTGAAGCACCAGGCTTTGGCAGCAGGAGGAAGGTGTGGGATCCTCACTGCTCCTCAGAGAGTTTGGCTGCCTGAAGAGGACGATGGCTGCACAGGATTGCCTGGTCTTGTAGCCTATCCTCATGGTGGCAGGGGGAATAAGCTTGCTGTTAGGTGTGGGCTTAGGCTTTGGAGTGAGATTCAGAGCAAGCTGGAAGCAGTTAGTAAGAGACATCTACAGAGATGCTGGAAAGTTTGTTTTGATTGAGGTGATATCCCATGAGCAGTTATCAAAGGTTCCTCTCCAGTCAGTGGAGAAACAAGAACCTCCTGAAGGTAAGTCAGGTGATTTCTGGGCTGAATTGACCTTTCCATGGGCAAGAGCAGACATCAGACAAGACCAGCACTTAATAGTATGGAGCTGGTTTTATATAACATTTGCAGTTCCCTTGATCCACACTGGCTGCAGGCTGTGCATTTAAATAGTTGTCCAGTCCCCTTTTATGCCCAGTCCTGAGACTTTTACAGTATTTTTGCCAGTGGTGAACTGGGGAGCATGGATGTGTGGTCAAATTCTAACAGTGAGTTTATAAATCAGTGTTTTAAAAAACATGGAGCTGTTGGAGTCTACCCACCACCAACAACAGGGTGAGGCTTTGTAAAGCCAGGGCTGTCCAGGTGTAAATCATAAAAGAGAAAGCATCATCCAGGGATTCTTGCTGAATGTGTGTGGCTTATGACACCTAGGGAGCCTTGTGGAAAGGGCCATGGTCTTTTATTTAGCCACATCCTTATCATTCTCTGATAAGTATTTCAGTGTATTTCCTAGTGCTGAAATCTCACCTACAAATTCATGTGTCATCTTGTCATATGTTGTGTGTTATACTGGCTCTATATGAGGAATAAAACAATGAGACAATATGTTTCATCAATTTAATGATTCAGGCACTTACAGGGAGAAAAGCAGAAAAAATATCCACATATAACTAAATATTTGTGTTTATTGGAATGTTTTTTAAACAAATAAACCACATCACAGTGTCCTCATAGCAACCTTAAGTGATGTAAATGGACTCTGCTAATGCCTCTGCTCTTTTCTGAAGGTGTTGGCCATTGTGATGGATGTGTTCACAGACACTGAGATTCTCTGTGACCTGCTGGAGGCAGCTAACAAGCGCATGGTCTTTGTTTACCTGCTGCTCGATCACAGCAGCGTAGATCTCTTCTCGGAGATGTGCGACAAGCTGCAGATTTCTGAGGATCTCTTCAAGGTACCGTGGCTCTGTGAAGCTCCTGGGCTGAGAGCTGTCTGCCTAACTGCAGGCACTCTGAGCTGCAAGCATGGTTATGCTGGGGTCAATCCACCTTCTAATTAAAAGGGTGCAAGAGATTTCCTGGGGTAGTGTTAGCACACCCAATTCCTCTTTGAAGATGCCTACGTTTTCCCATGGATATTATAGAAAGGTAAGGCATTTCCATTAGGTCCTCAGATGAAAGTAATCTTGGCCCTGAAGTCTTAAAACAGGACTTAGATTTCCCTAGTAGAGTTATCTAACATAGGCATTAGAGCTGCTTCTGTTTAATCGCTCTGCAGCAGCTGTGGTCTGGCAGCCACAGGGACAAGGTGCACAAAACTCTTTTGCATAGCCATAGCTTGGTTGCACTGTGTGGTTTCTGATAAAATGTGTTAAAGCGTCTTTACAATTTGAACATATTTCTGATAAAATATGTTAAAAGCTCTCAAATTCAGGTGGCTGTTAGTTTAATCTGCCTTCATCTCTGTCAGAAGGAGCTGGCTTTAAAATAACTCCTCCTAGGGATTATTTCAGTTGCTGTTTGAGATGCTGTAGAGCTGCTATGGCATCTGCCTGGGGATGGGGGATACTGCAAGGCCACAGACCTCTGGAATGGCAGCTGTGGGCACACAGGAGACCTGAGGGCATCTTACACATACACCAGACACCTGGTTTTCAACAGGTGAATTCCATCCCAAATATATAAAGAAGCTGAAATTAATAATGTGTGTTCATAGGTGTTTGCATGCCTGTAAACCCTCGGTCCTAAGGAGAGGGTGTCCTTGCACGTGTGTCCTTGCAGGCCCAGGTGGATTGGAGGAGCAGAGGTTTTGCCCTGCTGTGCCATGGCACAGGCAGTGTAAATCAGAGTATACAGCTACAGCAGCTTGTGCCTGGGGTGCCAGTGGATGGCTGCTCCCAGCTATGGACACATCCATGCTCCTTTGGCTGGGGTAGGGTCAGTTACTGTCGCCCAGCTCAGCTCCACCTGCATGAGCTTCCTGCAGGTTTATCCCCAGTGCAACAAGTAACCCCTGGCGAGTGAGAGACCTTGGCTGCGTTACTTCTGGACACAAACCTCCAAATATCACATCAGAGAGTCCATAAAGAGATTTGACTGTGGGGCAGTGAAGAGCTAAAGGCAGTGGGGGAAGGGGGTCCTCCCTGTCTGATTTTTAATTAAAAAGACATGTAATTCACTCAATTTTGTTTTTATTTACAGAATATTTCAGTCCGCAGTGTTACTGGAGAGGTTTACTGTGCCAAGTCAGGCAGGAAATTTTCAGGAAAAATTCAAGAAAAATTTCTTATCTCTGACTGGAGATATGTGCTTTCTGGATCTTACAGGTGAGATAAGCCATTGCACTTCATCTCTAGGTACTCTTCTATGATTTTTAATACTTCTTCCCAAAAAAAGTGCCATGGAAATCTTTGTAAGGTAAGAAGCTTTTGTTTAACAAAAAACACCTCGTGTTTTCAAATAGGTGCCCTTTTCCAAAAATCTATTTAACTTGCTTTAAAGCTGCTCTTAGTTCTTTATGGAGCATGGGTTTTAATTTAAATGCTCAGAAACTAATGTAAACAACTTTGCCAGTGCAGCCCTAGGGCAAAGCTAGAAATGTGTACAGCTTAATATTATGCTTTCCTCATTGTTAGGGTTCTCAAGTGTTGTGATCATGACATGATACATTTCTGTCTCCCTCGGGATCCCTTAATTAGCATATGTCACTCAGCTTATCTGAGGATTTGTTCTTCATATGACAAATGTAGTGATTAAAGGTACAACAGAAATACTTCAGAGACTTACTGTTTCTCCATGTGTTTCATTAACAGGTAGGCAGTATATACCTACATAACTGCTGTACCTTTGTTTTTTCCCTTTTTAATTTTTTTTCTTTGTTTGTTTTGTTTGTGCTGCTATAATTATTTCAGGTAGTGGATATAGCATCTCAACAACTGGATTTTTAATTAAGATCCTAGATCCTCTGGTCAGGGAATTTCAGGAGACTGAGCTTGCATCAAATAAATGAAGTTTCTGAGCATCATGGCTACATAGATATGTTTCACAAATGACCAAGTGTATCCTAGAAATCCAGGTACAAAACTACAAGAGGTGATTATTTAATTTAAAGGATGTGATTATTTTTCTTAGTCCCAGTTTACAATTTGGAAGCTTAAATGCCTCTGGTCTGATAAAGCTGTGCCACCAGGAAGTTTACACAACTACAGTAACAAAGGAAAAAGTGAATTTGTGGGGATGGGCTGCAGGAGCTCAGATGTGCACTAACACAGGCACCCACTTTTCATTACATTTCCAGATGAACCACCAGACAAAACTTCACGGACACTCAGGGTTGGGGCTTTTTTATTGACTGTTCTTTTGTTTTCTTGTTATTTTGGGTGTTTTTTAATCCCTTGTCAAAGATGTGTTAAAATCCAACAAAAGGCTTGTATAGAGAAGTGAAGGATGTGTGGGAGAAGGACAGAACAAGATCTATTTTCTTTGACCAAGAAGCTTCCTTTTGGCTTCTCTTTCAATACCAAAACCACTACAAACACCTGAAGTCCTGTGCAGTCACTTCTGTCTTTCTCTGCTGCTGTTGAATATCTTCTAATCTCAAGTACCTTGTCAAACTGTGTAATTCCATATCTAGCACACAAACAGAGAGGGTGATGAGGAACAAATGTAATTAAAATTATAAAAAACTGTTTAACTTCAGCACCAGTTTGCAATTCACATGAGTTATAGCTGGCTACCAGTCTGTGGCATTTCTTGCTAGCTCTCACTTTATTAACCTGAAAGATTTTTGTTATGCCTAAATCTTATCCACCAACCTCTTCAGGTATAAACAAGAATGATGTTGGGTGAAGCAGACTCAAACTCTTCTGCAATGCATTTGTTGGAAATCACATTGGAATAGATCTTAAAACTGATACAAAGATTTTAAAATACAACACCAAATTTCACCGAAGTTGCAGTAGTGGTGGGGGGAACAGGCTGAGGAAATAAAATAGCCCTTCGGGACACACTCTCAGGTTTTGTTGCCAGTGTCTATGGTGAGGGGTTAGAATGCAGTATTTATTTTTGCTGTCTCTGTGTCACTCTACCTCATCCTATGGTAACTGTTATTCCATTTTTTAACAACTTTGAAATTAGATAGTGCATAAGCTCAGCATTCCTGAAGAAGGCAGAATGAACACAGCAGAAAGCACAGACCTTGATCCCCAGGGGCAGCTGAGTATGTCCCTGGCTGCCACTCTGACAGTCACTGGCCTCCTCAGAGTCAGCACCTAACAGCTCACACGGACAAGCTCTGCCAGGGACATCACTTCAGGTTTGTCCCACACAGGTTATCCTGGTACCAGCTGGCAACATGAACATCTGGGGTAACCCAAACCCGAGCCCAGCTGAAAACCCCAGTCCATCCTTCCTTCCATTTCAGATTCCATGGGTGTTTGGCTGCACGTTGCTGCAGCACTGCAAACACAGGGATGAGAACATCCCTGCTGAACTGCAGCTCCAGCAGTGCAGAGAGGACATCCATTGTAAAACAAGTCCAATGCTGAAGAGGTGGGATTTGATTGAGAACACCATAAATGAGAGGGTCTGTAACAGGACATAGGACAAAGCCCTGGAAAGATGGCTGAGCAGTATCCAGTATCTGTCTGTGTTGGCCCCAAGCCAGGCATCATTTCTTTGTGCTTTTTTCTCTTTTGATGAGCTTCACCCAAAAAAAACTGGGAGAAAAGTGATCCTTCTGGGCAGGTGGTGACAATAACAGACTTCTCTGAGCCTGTCCCAAAAGACAATTGTAAACTAAGGAGCAAAACAATTGTAAACTAAGGAGCAAAACAAGGCCTGAAACCTAAACAATGCATCTTCTCTTAGCATTAAGCCAATGAAAACCTGTTAAGTCTTTTATGCCAAGTTCTGTTTTGTTCTCCAGCAAAGTACACAGGCTGTAAATTGCTGTGACTCACTACACAACCAGCCCACAAGCTTTGTCTATAATCACAAAGATCTTACCTTGTAACTTTGAGCTGACCCACTTGCCATTGGTTCTTGGAGAATCTCTGGGCTGTTCATTTGATCTTTCTCTGTTTACAAGGGTTACAGGTAAAATCAATGACCCACAAACTAGGATCTGTCTGTCAGGTACTCCAGGAAGGGATACATGTGGGAGTAAATTATCAAAATTGGGCAGAATAGGTTTTTTCCTCTGATTAGGCTTTTAACAGCCATTTACAAGTGTAATTGATTTTTACTTCTGTCTAACTTTTCTTTTATAAACTAGGTCTATCTCTAGCACATAAAGTATAAACATGATACTTTAGACTTCAGCCCTTTCATGAGTTTCTAACCTTCAATATAGATATCCTAGAAAAATTGTGTGCATTTTTTAATTTACTCCTGACCTATTGTGTCTTTAACAGTCAGATAAGGACATGCAAAGGTTTAGAGAGCACTGCTCAGTGAATAAAGGCAATGTTGAGGTGGCACAGCAGATGTTACACAGCCAGCAGGGAGTTAGCTTGCTCTTTACCTTGGCTCCCATGGTTTTGTCCATATTTAGAATGATTTAAACACAGTGGATGAGAAGTGCCTGAGTTTTAGTAACTTACTTTGTGTTTTCATGTCCAGTCATAAAATGTACAGTATAAATTGTATGGATGCCCAGTGGCATTGAACTACTGATTTCTTCACTCCTCCCCCTGCTCCTGAAGCAACAGTATAAAATCACTGTACACCTCAAACCCAACCCTCCTTAGGAATGCTCTGGACAAGCAGATGTAAATTGTCTGTCCTACTGCCTCAGTATCAGCTCAGGCTGTCAGTCCCACTGAGCTTCACGGGAGTTTTATCAACACATGACAAGATTTTAAGTGCACACACCTACAGCCAGATCTGGCTCTCAGCAGCCCTTGTGCAAATCCAGCATAGCTAATAAAGTCACGCAGGAATAACCCTGGCAGAGTTTTGCCAACACAGAATAATCTCAAGTTCAAATCCACTGCTGCTCTGTATCCTCTGCTGCACAGCTCAAGCCCTGGTCAGTTCAGGGAGTAATTATATTTCATTCTCTCAACTATGCTCATTTTATTGGTGCTGCTGCTGCTCAGACACGGCAGCCTGCACAACACAACCAAGCTGCCTTGTGGTTTTATAAAAGCGCAAATTTATGTTTGCTGAGCGGATTAGGGAAGCACATAAAAGAAAAATAATTTAAAAGCTGTGGGTTATCCTAAGGTGTGTCTCTGAACTACCAGAATTAAAACTATTGTGGTGTTTCTCCCTTACTTTTTAGCAAAGTATTACATTTATTTTTGGAAATGCTGTAAGAAATATTTCTAATTTCATTTTCTCTGTAGTGAAGAAAACAAGCTTCTATCAGGTGTGGCAGCTTCCTTTGTGGTATGGGGCGTGACAGGAAGGTTGGGATTTTTAAGTGTTTCTCTGGACAAAGGCAGAAAGATTATGGGAAAATGGAAGCAAAGGATGGTTCTTTTTTCCTGGTCTTTTTGATGTCACTTGGAGTGGCTGAGAGTTACCAAGTGGAATGGCATGCTGCAGGGTACAAGGTACAGTTTATGTGTGTGCAGATAAGACGTGGCAAGACCTGAATTTAAGCACTGTGCATGGAAGAGAGGTCCTCAAAAGAGGGGTTCCTTTCCATGGAACAGACACCCATACCTTGGGTATTGTATTTGACATTTATCCGTGCAGTGGATCTGGATCACCACTCCCTTCAGGAGGTTGCATAACGTTGCTGGGTTTCTTGAAGGTTTTAGAGGCAGCTGCAACAACAAAGATTGATCCAAGTTAAAGAGCACTGATGTGAACTGACCTGAAATTCAACTTCGACACCATCTTCATCCTGTGTTTAGACAAGAAGCTTCAGCAGTAAAACACATTTGCCTATCGCAGCACCCCTGCGGGGATCTGCAGTTCCTGATGGCCGGCGTTAACTCTAACCCTTACCTTGTCTCTTCTTCCAGCTTCACGTGGCTCTGTGGCCAGGTGCACCGCAACCTCCTCTCCAAGTTCACGGGCCAGGTTGTGGAGCTGTTTGACGAGGAGTTCCGGCACCTGTACGCGCTGTCCAAGCCCGTGCGCGGCCCCAGGACGCCGCCGCGCAGCCTCCCGTTCCTGTTCAGCCGGAGCTGGGCGCCCCCGCGCAGCCTCCCCTACAGCGAGCAGGGCAGCGCCAACACCCTGTCCGACTTCAGCAGCCTCTCGGCCGGCAGCGCCCACCAGAGCAAGCAGGCCCCCAGAACGCTCATGTTCAACAGCAACTTCAGCCCCCAGTCACCTCTGCAGCGAGTCAATTCCTTCCACAGCTACATGTCCTTCACCCCCCCGCCTCCACAGCCTCCGCAGCCGGCCATCCAGCCTAACTACTACCAGCCGCACTACATGGCCGCCGAGAACGCCACCGTTCCCTATAACAACATGAACATGAACATTTACAGACCTATAAGGCTCAGGCAAGAGGAACCGAACAGGACGGGGTTAAGCTCATCCTGGAGATGCCTCCACAAAGCTAACCTGTTTGCATAATAACCACCTTGTTTGGAAATCCAAGTAAATGTAGTGAGGACCTGTTTAGCAATCACTTGTGTACTGATGAATATAGAAATTCTGTATAATACAAATGAGGATGATTTCAAGCCTCTTGTTTTGTTGCTTATGGATGCTTCATTTCCCTGATTAAAAAGTCAAGGCTGCTAATGTGTGAACCTCAGGTGCATCAGGATCCCAGGAAGAGCACATCTGAATAGTGCTGCTCACACACTGCTGCTGCCTGTCACCTGCCCCTGGTGGCATATTCGTGTACCAGAAGGACAGTGACTGTTCCTTATGTCCAGGCAACTGAAAGGGGGCAATGCACAGTTTACAGCTATGCATTTTATACACTTGAATAAGGAGACTGAAGGCTGCTATTTCCGTGGCAGCAGCAGGATACCTTTGTGCTCTCATCAGACGTTGATCTTGATTTATGGGGGACTGTCTTTGGGCTGGCAGGGAAGCACAGGTCCTGCCACAGCACTCAGAGCTCTCTGCTTGAGCTGCACAGCAAGGATGGCTGTTCCCAAGGATTCTTAGGAAGGGGCCTGGTACCCCTGACACGGACTGAGAGTGACAGTTCTGGCTGTGGGAGACACATTCACCCCACGTCCAGTTCCACTCATCAGCAACATGGGTGTGTCCCAGCACACCTGGTTACAAACCTCCAATCCTACAGCTCAGAGCAACTTTCCTTATGCAGAGCACCTGTGAAGGTTCAGACTGGAAAATGAAGCTGAGTTAAAGAAGCAAAGCCCTACTAGTAACACACCGGGACTGAGTTCCAGTTCTTTTAATTGCACACGGATCTTTGAAATCCTTTCTGTGGTCATCTGATTGAAGGTGAAGTTAGAGATTCTGCCAAGTTCTTCATGGCGTCTAATTTTTAAAGATAAACTGGGTGTCTGTGGTGCCCATGGACTAGAGTTACAAAGGTTCAGCAGTATGAACTAAACCTGAAGAACTTTCTGCCAAATAATCCATGAAAACTAAGGAAGCTCTTGTAAGCAAAAGTAAGAAAATTCATGAAACAAAGGATTTCTATCCAAAGTTACCAAGATGCCTAACAGCTGTTGATTTATCAGTAGACCTTTTTTGTTCCACACCTGCTTTGTATTGTTTTTCATATGCCTCCAACAGAAAAGAGAACCCTAAACACATTTGCACTTCTGGCCTGTTTTTCCTGACTTCTCACCTGCTTAAAAACAATACAATTTAATTATGTAGACTGTGGATGATGGTAACTGTATGTGAAGAAGGTGTAGAAGGTTTTTCATCCTTGGAAGAGCAATAATTTTAGAAGGATACCTGTAAAGTTTAAAGAACATTATGAAAGGTACAGGATGGACACATCCTGCTCTAGCTTCAGTATGGGTGTTTTAACCAGTAATACCAAATTTTGGAGTCCATAATAATAATAATAATAATAATCAACTATTGCATACAAATGTAAATTCTGTACATAGCAACATTTTTTGGATTCCTTGGGGAGAAGGGAAATTTGATTTTCATTCCTATGATAATTCTACTTAATTATCTGAATAGAGCAAGAATTTAAATAAAAGAGAATACTTTTTTCTTCATATTCTATTGCCCTGTACACCTTACTCTATTCTCTATCAAAAGCTGAATGAGTCCCATGCAGTCAAAGCCCAGATCAAGAAGAAACAGAAAGAAGAAGAAATCAACAGGAACAGAATTAAGGTGTCCAAAGAGACTAATTAAGATTTTCCTTCTAAAAGTGCTTCACTTCACTGGTCCTGTTGTGGCCCAGCTGGGGTGGTACAGAGGGGATGTGGGTGGAAGTTTGTAGACTTTGATTTCCTCAGGCCATGACCTGTGAAGTCCATGGAGGAGCTCTTTTCACCTCTGTGGGGCAAGACAGTTTGCCTACAAAAGTTTTGGAGAACATAGCTAATGAAAAGTGGGTAATGGTCAAGCTGATAATCCAGAAGGACCACTGTGAGTAAATTTCAGCTGGATCAGGAAAACAGCTTGTGTTGGTTCAGACAACATCTGAACTTGAACATCAAGTGAATGAAGTTTCAGTTTTGATGGAAAACAGTCAGTTTACAATGTCAGCAATGAGTTATGCTAAAAATCCTAACAGGCCCCCACAAGTTAGTGATAAAGGGCAACGTTCCTGGGCAGCTGCAGGAGCTGTCAGGAGGCCATGGCAGGTGCTGACCTGCCCTGTCCATCTCCAGCAAGGGAAGGGCTCCAAACTCAGCCACCACACCGTGCACCCTCCCCAGGGCTGGGCATGACAGCAAGCTGAGTGCTGCAGGGGAGTCACTGGAGGGAAGGGAGGTTATCCAGGGGCAGCTGGACAGGCTGGAGGCCCACATGAACCCCATGAAGTTCAACAAGGCCAAGTGCAAGGTCCTGCACCTGTGCAGAGCAGGGGGTGAATGGATTGAGAGCAGCCCAGAGGAGAAGCTGGGAACTCTGTTTGGTTTATTGGACATGAGCTGTGCACACACAGACCAAATGTGCCCTGGGCAGCATCCAAAGCCCCACAGGCAGCAGGGCCAGGGAGGGGATTCTGCCTCTCTGCTTTGGTCACTCTCTGTAGTGACTCAGGATCTCATCTGGGCTTTGCTGAGGCCCACTGGATTCCCCTGCTGCCCTCCTATTTTGTCCTGTTTTGTCCTATTTTGAAGGAAGATGATCTAGGTGAGGCTAAAAGCTTCAATAAATGTAGCCTATACCAACCTCCAGATAATCTACAGAAGTGACTTTCTAACTCAAAGTGATTTTTTTGAGGATGTTTAGACTTAGAGTGGGAGGACCTGTGGAGGGCAGCAAGGGCCTCCAATGGGTCCCAGCAAAGCCCAGGTGAGGCCTCAGAGCACTCTGGAGGTCAATTAAGTCCCCATGTGGGCCTGAGAAAAGCCCCAGGGCTTTCTGGAGGGCAATTCTGCCCTGTCAGAGCAGCATTGGTGGTGACAGCAACGAGGACACTTCTGTCAGGGCTGGTTCTGTGCATGTCCTCACCATGGGAGCAGAGAGCAGGCAAGTGCCACTGCCCAAGGGACTGCCATGCACCAGGAAAGGAGGTTTGGCAGGGCACCAGGAACCCAGAGCTGCTCCAGCATTCACACCCTGGCACTAGGCTGGATGAATAGGCTGGGCTTGGCCAAAGTGTCCCTGTGTCCCTTCCCCAGGCAGAACCAGCCCTGCAGGTCTTTCAGCTGTTGTGCTGCTGTCCTGTGAGCAAGTGCTGCCCATTAAGATGGTTTGGAATGTGCATCCTGGTGCCTGGACATGCAACTCCCACCGGATCCCACCAGCAACTGCTGCTCACACTGGAGACACCCAGAGGAGCCTGTGCTCCAGGGCATTCCCTGTGCTTGCTGCCTGTCAACCTGGGAGCATTTCACTGATTGGTTCCTCCACAGGCTGCTTCCAGTCCCCTGGGAATTCACCTGACTTGCATGACTTCAAGTGCCATGGAGAATGGCTTGGCAATCCACCAGCCATTCCCTCAGGACTCCAGGACACATCTCACCAGGTCCCAGACTCAGGGATGTTCAGGTTCCTCAGGTGCTCTCAACCCTGATCTTCTCTCACAGTAGGAGGGACTTTGCTTCCCCAGTCCCTGCCTTGAGAGCCATCAACTCAAAAGGCATAAGAGGAGAGGTTGCCAGTGAAAACTGAAGCAGAAAATTAATTATCTCAGCCTTCTCCATGCCCATTGTTAGCAGTTTGTCAGTTCTTCCACAGGCCGTTTTCTTTTTTTTTCCCCTTTGTGACACCAACAGTTCCCTGGTCTTACCCTGTTATTCCTCCTAGAAAACAAAGATCATCCAGGTGTTACTCCTCCCTCAACCACTGCACACCACACTCCTCCTTTTCCAGGAGCCTCACTAGGCCTGCCAACTGCACCTCTACTCCACTTGCCTTTTCCAGCCTTGGAAATTGTTTCCAGTTTGTCCTGTGATGGACAAGAAGGTGATGGGGAACAGTGAGCAGGAATGAAGCAATTCTGCCTTACAGTGTATCCCATAGGAGGCAGGAAGATCAACTGACTCATACCAGGGGAACCTCCCTCCCAGGGCCAGTGCTCCGAGGGTCTCCCCTCCAGCACTCCAGCCACTCATCCTGACACAGAATTCCATCCAGCTTGATGGCAGCCCTGAAGTACTGTCCATTTTGTTCAGTTTTTCCTGAATTTCTGTCACCAGTGACCCCCATTTTACCTCACCTACTGAACCCCCAGTGACTGATGCTGTCCCCAGTGTCAGGACCTTCCCAGGCAGTGTGGATCCTGCAAGGACAATTGGGGGAACTCACCCAGTACTGGCTGGGTGAGATGCCATCACCTCAGTCACTGGGGGGAGCCCACAGGATCCCACCTGGGCTCCCAGATTACTGTCAAAATGGGTTTGCTTGCATTTTTCATCTAGCTTGTGTATGTGTACCAGAAAAAAGGCAGGAGAAGTTGGCACTACCTAAAACTCCTCTGCTACTGCCAGCAATAAAGGTGCCTCTAAGCTGGGAGCACAAGCAGGGCTCCATGTCACAACCCTATTTTTTTCTCTATTAAACTGCCTTTATTGTTAACCACAGGTCCTTTTTCTATCCATCCTATTTTCTCCTTCCCTGTGGTGCTGAGGGAGCAGGGAATGATAGAACATTGGAGTGGGCACCTGGCAGCAGGCCAAGGTCAAACCCCCACCCAGTGACAGGATGGCAGGTTTTAAATTGAAAAAGGGTAGATTTACACTGGATACAAGGAATAATTTTTTTATGATGAGCATGGTGAGGCACTGGAACAGTTGCCCAGAGAAGTTATGGATGCCCCATTGTCCGATTTTCGGCTGTTTGGATGGCCTGGAAAGGCCCGGGGTGACCTTGGGGCAGCCCGCACTTCAAGGGATGAGAAGAGGCTTCAAATCTTTTCTCGGTCTCGATGTTTATTAATTGTTTATCTAAAAGATTTTCTCTCGGCCCGACAGAGGTCTGCTCAGCAGCCAGCCATGAGCACACTCCCCTGCCCTCCAGGCGGTCACCTATCTTTATACCCAAAGTTACGTATACAATATTTATCATTTTTCCCCAATACCTTTTACCCTTATTAACCAGTGCACTTTTAGTAATAACCAATCCTAAAGTGCCACCATCACCACAGAAGATGGAGGAGAAGAAGAAGAAGAAGAAGGACAGGACACGCCCCAATTCCTCCATCTTACTTCTCTAAACCCCCCTGTACAGAAATCCTAAACCCTGTGTTTCACTCTCTAATTAGCTAATCCCTTCACCATTCACCCCGGTGAAATCCTCCTATCCTCATACAGGTGTCGTCTCCTGTGTAGGATCAAAGTCCAGCCACCAGACACTTCTGGCAACATTCCAGGACTCCCGAGCCCCCCAAGGGTGGTCTCGGTGACTCGGCACCTCAGTCCTGAGGTGCTGAGATCCCACACCCCATCACTGGCAGTGTTCAAGGTCAGGCTGGATGGGGCTTTGAGCAACCTGGTAGAGTGGAAAGTTCCCTGCCAACCCCCCAGGCAGGAAGGCTGGAACTGGATGACCTCTGAAGTTCCCTTCCAACCCAAATCATTGGGTGATTCTGTGATGAAAACTGTGTGAACATTACTGATTACAGCGCTCATGCGGTCCCTCACCTCAGAGCCAGCAGCAAACTCTCAACAGCAAGGCACAGAACGGTGTTTGCACACAGCAGTCGTTCCAGGAGCATCACAACCAGCAGCACAGGGTCCTGCCCAAAGCACCTGTACCACAGGCAAGTGTTTAAATAACAAAATCAAACCTCAGGAACTGTTAGTGGATTCTCACTTGCAATTTGCAATACTACAATTTGCTGTTTAACTCAGAATGGAGTAGTGAGGCATGTGCTAATACCAACAATAATATAAAAGCCAAATCATGAAGAAATCTATTACAGGCAGATGTAAAATTATGCAGAAGGTAGAGGCAACAATGAAGCATTCAATGGAAAATGGAAATGCAAAGCCCCTCTAGAGACACGATCAGAAACAGAAAACTGGAGTTAGAAGAGGCACAAAAAAGGGAGAGGCAGTCCAAGAAAGGAAGAACTGAAGTAGCTGAGATGAGAGATAGCCAGGCAAAAATGGGACAAAGGAACATTTTATAGCCCCAGTGCAATAAACACTGGCTATTTGGAACAGTAACTATGTGACACACTCTGAACAGCATTCATCTTCTTTTCTTTGCACTGGTTAAAAATCAACATTTTTGCTTTATTATTATGTTTTTGAAAATACTGCCTGCTCTTAAGAGCTACCTCTTGTCCTTGTCAGTGGGGAGTTAACCTTTCTGTTCCCAGCTTAAGTGACAGTGTCAAGTCAAACAATCTGGACAGACAACAAAAGGTCTCCAAATCACCTTGGCTAGCTGCTGTGTATTTTGGACATCTCAGTTGCAAAATGACAACGTTTGGCAAGTATTTAATTTGCTGCTAAAACAGTTCCAATGCTGTTTGTGAAGCCAAATAATTTGGTGAGTTTCCATTAAATGTCTATACAGTCCTGGTCCCATAAAAGCTGTGTTCTGATGTCCTAACAGCTGAGACGAAACAAATTACAGCCTTTTTATGTGGCCACTCATGACCTTCAGTTCAAGAAGAAAGTGGGACATGTCCACGTTTCATTTTTTTGCTGACATATTTAGCATTAAGCTTTCCACATTTGCTGTCTTTGCTGTAAGATTCTCCTGTCAATGCCAACATTGTAATTAATTTACAACACATTGTGGACAGTCTCTTCTGAAGAATTACGACACCTCTGAGTCTGGAAAGCATCCCCAGCCCTTCCAGCAGGCTGCACAGCACTGAGTGCAGCGCGGCACAAACGCACACCCACGTTCCGCCCAGCGAAGCGCGCGCGTGACTAAAGCCAATCTCCGGTACAGGGTGAGAGCAGCAGTGCTCACCCAGGGCACCTGCCGAGTCATCCTCTTTCATAACCAGCTGCCCAGGATGTGCTTCCATCACACTAACTCACCCAACTATCACAGGTAATTTGACATGGCTGAAGGCAGTATTCCATTTTTCTGGAGAAGTTTCAGTCAGCTTGGCAGAGGGCTGAACCACACCAAGGGTTCAATCTCTTCATCAGTCACGCACACGAAGGGATGGAGTGCACCCTCAGCAAGCTTGCAGATGACATCGAGCTGAGTGGTGCAGCTGACACACCTGGAGGATGGGATGCCATCCAGAGGGCCCTGCCAACCTCAACAATCTCATGAGGTGTAACCAGACCAAGTGCAAGATGCTGCACCTGGGTCAGGGTGATCCCTGGTACCAATCCAGGCTGGGCAGGACCAGACCCAGAGCAGCCGTGCTGAGACCTGGGGGTGCTTGGGTGAGAGCTGGGCATGACCCAGCCCTGCAGCCCAGAGAGCCAAATCTGTCCTGGGCTGCACCTAAAGCCCTGTGGGCAGCAGGGTGAGGGAGGGGATTCTGCCTCTCTGCTCTGCTCTGCTCTGCTCCCACCTGCAGTGCTGCACCCAGCTCGGGGGTCCCCAGCACAGGAAGGACATGGCCCTGCTGAAGTGAGGCCAGAGGAGGCCACAAAGATGTTCAGAGGGATGGAGCCCCTCTCCTATGAGGAAAGGCTGAGACAGGTGGCTCTGCAGCCTGGAGAAGGCTCTGGGGAGATCTCACTGGCACTTTCCTGTACATAAGGGGGGATACAAGAGAGCTGGAGAGGGAGTTTTTACAAGGGCCTGTAGTCACAGGGCAAGGGGGAATAGATTGAAACTTAAAGAGGGCAGATTTAGTTTAGATACTAGAAAGAAATTCTTTGCTGTGAGAATGGTGAGACACCAGAACAGGATGACCAGAGAGGTCTAGTGGCAGGTGATCCTGCCTGTGGCAGCGGGGTTGGAACTGGATGACCTTTAATGTCCTTCCAATCCAAACCACTCTATGACTCGTGATAGGTTCCCTAATCAGTATCTTAAAGCTTTGAAATTCATCCAAAAGTAGCAGATACAATTCACACATGGTGAATCATCATTCATTTGTGAATTATTTAAGGTTTTGGCACTCTTTAGTACTCCAGAAAGAAAACACAGGAACACATGAAGAAAATGGACAGAAAAGTACGTCTAAGACACTCCCAGTTTTAAATTACATCCATTATAGAACACTTATGCAGAAAACTACAGAAAAATTAAGTTTAAGAGAAGTTTAAGAGAAGATGGAGGAAGAGCACACCATGTATGTCTGAAATGTAAACTGTTTCAAGTGAAAGAAACTATAGGAGGATCTTTGCCCTCTTCTAGATGCCCAAAGCACAGCACCAGTGCTTGAGAAAGCAAAGCAAAGTGTTGTCACTGACAACTGAAAGCACAACAGACGGAGCTGGATGAGGCAGAAACAACACTGCCAGTTTTCACAGCAAAGATCTTCCTTGCAGGCTTTTACAAAGGATATGATCTGACTAAACACTCCTCAGTACATATAAACAACCTTGTCAGTTTTTCTCCTTGTCTAAGCACTGAACACAAGACTATGGAGTGTTTGATGCCTGCAACAAACACTTGGCTTCAAAAGGAGAAAATCTCCTAGTTTGAAGTTAAATATTTATAACTTAGATTTCCTTTCTAAAAGATATGGAATTAATGTTATTTCTTAGCATAAATACATTTGAGATTTCTAGCAATCTGTCTCTGAACAGGAAATCACTATAACGTTAATTAAGAAATACTAAAATAATTACTTAAGAAAATGGCTGATTCCATGGCTCTAAATGCAACAACATCAAATTTGATACCAAGAAACTTTCCAGTTGGACATCAGAAAGGAAGCTTCCATCTCACCAGCACTGCAGGCCTCCAGACAATCACATATACTTCAACCACAAACTGGTGAGGATTATGATAGAAAGCTACCTCTGAAATCTTGATTTTACACTGTATTCCTTATAATTTTAAATACAAATAAATCAGTAAACAAAGAAAAGGATGCAAGGTTAAGAGTTTAAATACAGGGATCTATATCTAAAAAGAAATATGGTAAGAATTCTTTAAAAATGTAAAATGAACTTTATTGCATGTATCATGCCATAATAATTTGGAGATACAAGAATAAATACAAGAAAATGTCTATGTTACCAAAGGTGGGAGATAAATGTCTGAATAAAATTGTCCATCAAAGTGACATAAGTCATCTTGGAGATTAGCAAACCATTTGATTTCAAATTCCATGACTGAAGCAGTTACCAGTGATGACAGTGCTGAAGCGCCTATGCATTTTACCTCACCCTGAAACTCCTCTTTTAGTTTTTCTGGTATAAGATCCTGTCCCATAGCCTGCAAAAAGAGTAAGAAAGAAGGGAATCAAGAAAATAACTTGCAGAGAAATACCTATCAAACAAGGCAATAAGAGATCTTTACAGGCAAAGGCCTTGTCACATGAACCACCCACCATCCTGGAGAAGTTTCCAAGCCATGCTGAAGGTGCCTGCCTTGGCATTCTGTGTTCAGGGAGAGCTGAGACCAAAGCTCAGCCCTGCACAACCCCTCCAGCTCAGGCTGCACTTGCACAGGGGGGTTTCACTCTGAACAGCAGCAGAAATCTCAAGCAGCTCTGCATTCAGTGCTCACCTTGCATCAGCATCAACACTGAGCTGCTCCTGGGGCATGTCAGAGCACGGGGAGTAAGGAGAGAAGTTTCTTTTTCCAGCCTTTCCCAACCCTGAGCTAGCCTGTGTGCTACTGCCCTCTCATGGATGCCATCCCTGACTGCCTGCAGCCCAGCCGTGGCTTGGCTGTCACTAGCCTAAAGCTGGAATGCTGACAGCAAAGTTAGAAAGAATCTAGCTGGCTTTATTTTGATCCTAATGATAAAAGTCAGAAGCTCTTTAAATAGCACTAAAAATGTTAAATCTCTGCGAAGAGATTAAATGCAATATTGCTCTCCTCTGTTATTTTTTTAAAACTACTACATTAAACAAAACTAAAAAATGCAAAAGAAAGTCTCTGGATTTTCTGGAAATACTTAGTACTTTTTATGCAAGTGTTTAATACTGCTGTGGCCATCAAAGTAATCTGCACTTCCATTTCAAACTAGTGATTCACTTTGGGGCATCTAAAACTCCTGAGATAAAATGTAACTCCCAGGAAATGCACAGTGCTGATGCATCTGCAAATACAAGTCCAGTGAGAAACTGAGCAACACTGCACATTCCTGAAAGGAGAATCTCAGCAGATCAGAGACCCACCTGTGTGACACAGGCCAGGGCAGCACAGGCACCTCTGCCAGCTCAGGTAACACCCTGCCTGCAGCTGCCCCAGCTCATTCCTGTACTCCTGGCACTCTTATGAGCTCAGGGGAGTGCCATGCTTTGGGCACAACCAGCCCACACAGAGAACTCAGGCCCTGCACACAATGAAACGTCCTCTTACTTTGGTCATCAACAGCAAGGAGTTTTCATCGAAACCAAGGAGAGCCACTTTGTCATCAATTTCTTTCTGGCATTTTCTGTTATTTTCTAGCACAAAGGACAGCTGCTGTGACTGGGTAAGCTGAAGTAAAAGCCTGCAATGAGAAAGACAGTTAAAAATTGGCACAGCTGGAAAAAGAGTAAGTCAGCAGACCTAAAAACAACCAAAATGGTTAATACTTAAATTAACACTTTAAAACAGTTCTTCTTCCTGACTTTTGCCTACTGCAAAGAAGTCAATACATGTGTATCAGTCTACCATGGATATTGTGTATCTGTGCTACAGAACTACTGAGAAGTATTTTTGAAAAACAATGTGCCAATAGCTCTGGTTTCTCTATGCAAACATTTCTGTTATAACATTTTTGTAACATTTCTGTTATATTCATCACACCATTCCAAAGTGAGCCTGGTTCCTGTGAGCCATCATGTCCTTACAAGACAGCAGCACATTTGTGCCTATGGAACCTGAAAAGCTGCAAATGTGAGTGTTTGGGCAAATATCAAACATCCTCCCCACCCAGGCCAATCCTGGATTATTCTCTAAAAGCATTCACCAGTTTTATGTTCCAGGCAGTGCCCCAGCAGTCACAACCATGACCTGCTGAAGGTTACACACTCTGCCCACAAGAGGGGTTTATGTCACACAGGGTCCTGTCACCAACTGCTGGACCAGCAAGAATGGTGGCAGTGCCAGAGCCCTCCTCAGACAAGGACTGCAAAACAGGTCAGCAGAAGAAATACCCAGGTATCTCTGCATTTGTGTCAAATCCATTCTCAGACAGATTTAAAGGTCTTATGCTTATTTTGCACTTCAGGAACTCTGAGACATATTGCACTATCTCCTGTGAACTCACTGAAATTCACAACGGGCATTATTGCAGAGATAAAAATCAGTTTTAGAGAATTTATCAGGGTCTAGAGCAGAGCCACAAAGGTGATCAAAGGCCTGGGAAGCCTGCCATTTGGGACAGGCTGAGAGAACTGGGTTTGGCCAGACTTGAGGAAAGAAGGCTTAGGGAAGACCTCCTCACCATGTTTCAGTATTTAAAGGGCAGCTACAAAAAGATGGAGACTCCCTTTATACAGGGAACCACATGGAAAAGATGAAGGACAGTAGGTAAAAATGTTAATTCTGGGCAGATTCCAACTGGGCACAAGAGGAAAGTATTCTACAATGAGATCAGTCATTAGAATAATCTCCTCAAGAAAGTTGTGCATTTCCCAGTGTTGGACATTTTAAGATTCAGCTAGACTGGGTGCTGGGCCATCCTGCCTAGATCATGCTTTTGCCAGGAAAGGATGACCCTTGAGGTCCCTTCCAACCTGGAATTCTGTCATTCCACAAGATTTAACCAAGGGACCATTAGAACTTAGCAAAAATGTGTTTAATTCAAGCTTTATGCAAAAAAGAAAAAACTACAAACTTTTTTTATCCCATTTACTGAAGTTAAGTGAAGCTGGTGTTAAAATAATGGTGTGCATTTTTAAGGGAAAGATTCAAGATCTGAGATGAAAACTTTCATTTGAACACTATAAACATCAAAATTTACAAATGTGATTTTCTCAGTTAAAACTTCACTGAATTTTCAGATGGTGTGTTGGTTCCAAGCAAAAATGGAACATATTTTTAATTTATAAAGTATTTTTGTTTCAAAATTTGCATCAACGTAGTATTAAAAAAAAAAGTTTCAACGAAAATTAAGCAAAAAAATACTCTAATTTTTTTTCAAAACTATGAGAGCCAATTATTCATGATGCATCAACAGAGAACCTTATTTCCTACAAAAATCAGTGCTAACATCCCTTTTCCAGGTGCAATTTATCCTGCAGATACATTTATACAAATCTAGATCCCACTTAAAATCCAACAGACCTGAAAATATTAGACAACCTGCATAAGCCCTGGGCAGGGGAGAAGCTTATCCTGTGTATCTGCAAATACAAAGCACAGTAACACTCTGTGAAACTGTGCAGCCAAGCAAGGAAATGCCACCATGTAGAACTATCTCATTGTGAACCACACACACTGAAACAAGCTACACAAATTATTAATATAAATGCACCTTCAATATTCAGTATCAGTGCTAAATCAATGAACTTCTTCCAAGTCACAATTAAAGTCTTCATCTCTTAGTCTGGAGTACAGAATTTCATTTCTTAAACCTTGCCCCAGCAGGGCAGTTATAAAGTGTTCTCTGCAAACATTTCTGGACATTCATAAGCTGCCTTTAAGAACATTCAGTGACTGATACATTACTGTGAGGCAAGAGGGGGAAAAAACATCCAAGATTATTTTAACAAAACCACAGTTCCTAATTATCTCTTTGAAAGATTCTGTTTTGGGGATTTTTGCTGCACGCAAGAGTTTTAGGAAGAGGGAAAAGAAAAGGAAAGAACATTTTAATGCAGCCCTGTCAATCAGTTGTCACAGAGTTCATTTTCCAGCCTCATCCATTATGCAGATTGGGGTATCATTATAAAATACATTTTCACTCAAGCATGAGGCTTCAAGCAAATAAGACAGGTGGCACTCACAGAAGGAAAACTGGCTATGCCTTCCCTTTGGGCACTTCTGCTTCTGCATCTTTAACACCAGACCCGGGAACAGCAATGGTCTAGCAAGAGCATTTGTTGAAGAACAGACCCTTTTGTATATAATTACTTGAAGAGATTTATAAGCTCATTAACAAACTCTTTACTTGTCAGCTGTGGGTGACACTGGTTTACTCCTTCCACTCAGATTCAGCCTCTTCACAGCCACCACACTAAGCAGATTTTGCATTTTAGATCTGAAGCAACAGTAGGGTGCTTCTAAGTTAGTGTTGAAACAAACACTTAAATTGAAAATGCAAACTGAAAACAAAACCCGGGAAAAATATGCTTTACATTGTTCTTGACTGAGAGAAATTAACATTATTTTAAGAACACAGAGTTACCTTGCTCTGATAAACGAGGCACATGCTTTTATCCCAACTTTCTTTAACATGCTCTGCTTCCAGGCCTTGGAGCCTGCACATTTCTCTCTGTCTGTCCATTCCAGTTCTCCTGAAGTGCAGAGGAATTCTTTCACTGCTTGGCTGCTGGGACAAGTCACTGCATTCTCCCCCTTTGTTTCTGGAGCAGGGCTGAGCCAAGGGCCTTCCTGCTGGCCCTCTGATCTGTGAGGCTGCAGATTGATCTCTCTGCCAGTCCATGTCTGGGAACTGCCATTACTTACACAAACCTCCTCAGACTGATTTAGGCTTGCTTCTGGAATGACCAATGGAGACAAATTCTGTAGAAGGCTCATATAAACTTCAGCAAGTAACTTCCAGAAGCAGGGATTGAAAGGATGTAAGCAGATCAGTTGCTGCAGACACATCATCTTTTTTTCTACGTTTTCCATCCGCTGGTAAATGGAAAGCTGCAGGTTGAGAACCGTGGTTAAGTGATCTGTGTTAGTGGCGCTGTTTCTCTAGAAACAAAGATCACAGATTAAAACCAGGGGTAGAACAGAATCATGCTTCAGAGCCTAAGAAAATGTCTCCCTGAATAATGACACCCAAATATACACAAGGTAATTTTAAAACTGTACAAAACGGTGCTTTTAATTTAAAATGATACAATGGGATACAGATCTTGCCCAGTCAAGCTGACAGCATTCCCTCCAGGTGCCTTGTCCCTGTCTGAGAGGCAACAAGGTCCTAAATGCTGTCATTTGTTTATGTGCCTTCAGAGTGTTCTACAGCTGCCTTTCTTTGCAGCATAAATATCTTTTACATAAAATAAAAATCATCAGTAATATTCTAGCAGAGTTCAGAGCCTCTGGACTTTTTCCTTTATGGGAAAAACTCATTTTGTGGTTGGATACTCTTCTTGGTGGCAGTTTGGCAGCAAGTATATGGAAATAAAAGGGAGTTTTGAACTGTCACTTGTATAGTGGAAAGATTTAAGCACTCGTTTATTCCCTTTTTTATAATTCCTATTACATTGCATTAATTCTGCCTGGCAGAGCATGATATTTAGTCCCTTCCAGGACTACCAGTTTCCCTGCACAGGGAGCTCATTGTGGTACAGGGTGTTCCAGTTTCTAAAGAGTGATTATATCTGCAGTGACAGTTACCCTCTGTTTACCAAATACTCTGAGCACTGAACATCCTGAAGGATTATACACATGAAAATTATTTTTCCAGAAAATGGTCTGTATAAAAGAACTACTGGCAATGTTTTCACGTTCAAGGCCTAAAAGAAAGACTGCACTATTTACCATTTTTTCTGCAATATCCAGAGCCTCCTTGTGCCTCCCCAGGCGAGATAAGCAGCGAGCCTGGCCCTCCTGGACATCGCGCCTCATTGCAATGTTGCTGGCAGGTAAGAGCAGCAGGCAGCGCGAGTACTCACACAGGGCTTTCTAGGGGCGGGACAGGAAGAAAGGCCAACAAAACAGGGGAGATTTGCATTTAAAAACAAGCCTGACAGCACATTTTCTTTAGGACTACATTCACAAAGGGAACTCAGAACCTGAAGTCCACATTTGCATTTCTCCAGACTCAGGCACCACCTGTGTGAGCCAGAGACAAGGCCCCAGCAGCACAGAGGCAAGGCCAGATGGGGATGAGCAGCCTCAGTCCCCTAACTCAGGGCAGGCAGGATTCACCACACAGCTGGGAATCCTCTTGTCCACCTCTCTCCCACCATCCCTGATCCAGAAGGGATCATCTGCTGCCCTGGGTAATAAGTGACACAAGGGGTCCTTTCCCCCAGCTCATTGATCTCAGTGCTCATCCTAAATCTGTGGGGCCTTCTTTCAACACCATGACATTCTCCATGGGAAGGTCTGAACCTGCAAGGACCTCACCTCAAATAATCAGTAAGTCCAAGAATACCACAAGGAAGGTGAATCTCCATTGTTCCTGTAGGCTGGTTTTAATGTACTTGAAATAAATATTAATTGGGCTAAGGAAAAAGGCAAGAATGAGCAATACTTCTGCAGCTTAATGCTCAGGGCACTCACCAGGACTCCAATTAACATTTAAATACATTAAATTAAGTATTCAGTGAAGCTAAGTCTGGAATCTTGATTTCTCTCCCTTTGTATAAGTGCTTAGAGAGAAGACTAAAGAGCAGTGCTCATTCTCCCATCTCTCAAAATGAGTATTTAATTATTCCTTGCAAACTGTAATGGTTCTAACAGAAAGAGCTTCTAAATACCCTAAATACTTCCTAGCAAAACGGCTGGAATATTTTTCTTTCCTGATGCTGAGCTCACATCCATTCTTAAGCAAAAGAGGGAGCTCCCCTCTGCCCAGTGCATGCAGCAGCCACTGGTGAGAATGGATCACAGGGCTGAGGACAGCCCTGTTTGCCTTGCTATGTGACAAAGGGATGGAACCTGGTAAGGTTCAGGCATTATGAATCCCAAGCAGATTCTACAGTCATCTATGTCCTAGAAACGGGCACAGCTTAGATCACTTCTGTCCTTGACATTTCCTATCAAGTGGCCTATCCTGAAGTAAAAAACTGATGATTAGAAAAGAGATTACTATCCCTATTTACATATTTCCAGCCCCCTTTCTAAGATCAGTGCTCCCAAATCAGTAATTTTATGTGCAGTCAAGCTCTGGTTCTTGTTCCACCAGTGATCTAGGTTAGCAATACAACTGAAAATATTTCTAACATGAATCACTACAACAGAAAAGAGTTAGGAAGCAATGGTCTGGTCTGTTTAGCAGCTAGTCTGACCACAGCCTGAGGCAGCTCTGCTATCACCACCCTTTTATGAATCCCTTTAGGGCATCTCAGCTGAGACTAGAAAATATCTGTCAGGTATACACAGGGCTGCAGTAGTGCTGAAATAACATTAGGATCGGTGCCAGCTGAGGTACAAAAAGATCTACAAATCCAATGGGCGAGGCAAAAGGAGTAGAGTCAGAAGTCAGCTGGAGGGCTTTGAAATCAGGGAGCCTGGAATGCACACCGCAGGCTGGAAGAAGAGGCAACACCTGAAACAAGGCCTGGAGATGCTGACTTCAACCAGGAAACAAGGTAATGAAAGGTTAGATCCTGCAACTAGGACTGCAGAAGGCAGGAGAGCACCGCTGGTGAGCAATGCGGCTCAGGGCACACACAGAGAGGTCTGGAACCGCTCCGGGCAGGAACAGAACGGGCAGAGCTACAGGGGCCCTCCGGGGGGGAGCGGGCAGAGGGACGGACACGGGCAGAGGGACAGCGGCCCTGCGGGGGGAGCGGGGGCGGCAGGAACCTGTCACAGGGCCTGGCACAGGGCACGCAGAGGCAGCTCCGCGGCCGGCAGGAGCCCGAGGGCCACCGCAGCTTTGCTCTGACAGCGGGGGGAGCTCTGAGGAAGGTGAGCCGCAGCCACGCGGTGCCAGCGATCTGAGCGCCTTCGTGGGACACGGCATTATCGCCGTTCGGCGCTCGGACACCCACACGCCCGACTCCGAGCACGGCCACGGACACCGCTCTGCTCCGGCGGAGCTGCTGCGCTGCGCCCGCCTGCCTGCGATCAGTTCCGGGGCAGCGCCGCGCTCCTGCCCGGTTCGCCGCAGGCTGACTGCCGGACGGGTCGTGGCAGAACGCAGACCCGCTCCGCGGCCCGGCCCTGCCCGGGGCTGCCCGGTCAGCACGAACCTGGAGCGGGATTAACCCCGGCACGGCCGCCAGACCCGCAGGCCGCGGTACATAATGCACGTTCACCCTGGCGCTGCGCATCGGGGACTGCAGGACCTCCCCACTCTGTGTCCCCACAACTTCCCCGGCCCCTGCGAGCCCTGAAAATACCTCGAAGTCCCGCTGCCGGAACGCCCAGTCCGCCCGGAACTTGCTGCTCGTGATCCCGCCGGCGCCTTCCCCGGCGTCAGCCCCGCTGTGGAACCACTGCGGGCACAAACAGAGCACACAGAGAGCCGTGAGGGGCCGCGGAACCACTGCGGGCACACACAGAGCACACACAGAGCCATGAGGGGCCACGGAACCCCTGCGGGCACACAGAGCACACAGAGAGCCGTGAGGGGGTGTCAGGGACCCGTCAGGGGCCACGGAACCACTGCGGGCACACAGAGCCGTCACGACCAGCCCTCCCGCCGCCCGTCTCCTCACGCCGGGCTCGCAGTGCCTGGCTCCGCACGCAGCCCCGTCCCCGCCGCCCTCCCGCCGCTCCCGGCTGGGCGCGAACAGGGAATCCTCGAACTCCGGGCCCAGCACCGGCTCCATCGCCGCCGCCGCTGCCGCCGGCCCCGCTCGGCGCAGGGGGAGGAGCTCGGTTAGCGCTCGCCGAAAGGGAAGCGCTTCCAGCAACGAGCTCAGCTACAGCCCCGCGCCTTGGTCCATTAACCGCGTGATTGTGGCGGTACGCTGTCAGCATCTCGTCCTGGTGGCTGTGCATAGAGGGAGTGGGAATGTGCTTTGGTAACTTTCCCGTTTTCACTTCTGTCTCAAAACAGAAGAGCCTACTCTAGGTGACCCTGTCTTGGCAGGGGGTTAGACTAGATGATCTCCAGAGCTCCTAAAAAGTCTGTGATTCTGTGAAATTTCAGGCTTTCCACGACAGGCTTTCCCAGAAGACCCGACAGTGTGCCTTGGGAAACGGGGACGCAGCAAAGCGAGCACTGATCCCAGACCTCCCTGAGGGTGCCAAGATTCAGGCACGGCGGAGAGCTCTGTGTGCCCCGGCTGCCTGCTCTGCTCGTGGTGCTGCTGTGCACAGAGTGCTGTGGTTTAGGGGTCCTGCTGTGCATAGTCTGCTGTGTTTCAGGGGTACTGCTGTGCTCTGCTGTTTCCTCTCTCCAGTCCATCCAGCCATGAAGGTCCATTGTGTCCCGTCTAAGCACCACTCAGGTTTGGAGAAGGTGAGCTGAAATGTACTTCCTCAGTCTGCAAAATGGACTAAGAATTTGTTTATACCAAAACACCTCTTGAGGCCAAAGTAGTGCTTGTATAGATGATTTGAAAGATTTTCTTCTAGAAGGCATGTAAAACATGTGGTTTGCTTTTGTTAGGGTTTTTTTCTTTTTATGTTCTTAAAATACTCTTCCATACCAGCAGAGCTATGACTGGATGTAGCGTGACCTGGCATAAATGTCAGGGTAGAAACTCAACTTTGGTAGTTGGATTTGATCAGAAAAATAAAAGCAAATTGATGTTTCTTTTGCTTGTAAAGTTACTGTTTGGCAAACAAGCCCTCCAGCACAGAGGAAACTGTTCAGCAATTAAGTCTTGAGAGAATCAGGAGTTCACTTGACATGCTTCAGTCTTTCTGTTAAAAGTTTCAAGGTAGGTGAGGACAGTCACTTGTATATGCACATCAAAACCATCTGGCTTCCTCCTGCCTTCAGAGAGGCAGGCACAGCACATGGGGGTCAGACTGTGGAGGCTGGCACAAGTGTCGGAACAGTTTCAGCACCTGTAGTGCCCCTCGCATACACTGGACACACGTTCCCTTTCCCCCTGCTCCAGGACTGCAGGTCATGCTGCAACACACCCATCTGATGAACAAGGCACAATAATCCAGAAAGACAAATAAGCACAAATCAAAAAGAAGAAAATCCAAAAAAAGGAACATGAGTAATCAAAGTGAAATGTGGCCACAGCTCAAAGGAAAATAGAAAAGACAAGGCATTCCCAGGGGCAAATCCCACAGCAGCTGGTTGGCTGCCAGCTTGGATTGCAGAGTCCTCCAGGGCTGGGGGTTTTGACCATCGTTTCTTCTGAGGGTACCAACGTGGTCTACAAAAGGCTCTGTGTTGCAATGCCTTTGTCTGGTGAATCAGTGATAGGAGAACCACAATTCCAGAGTGCCACACAGGGGGCCTAGCAGCTGACTTGTGTTTTCAGTAAGTCATGGGCAAAGTTTTGCCTCTTTTCTTCATTTCTTCTTTCCCTGGCTCCTCCCTGCCTGCCCTCAAGACATTTAAAAAGCTCCTCATATATTACTTACAGAAATGAAAAAATGCAACTTTAAGAAATCTCTCTGCCTTGTCAGCACCGGAGGTTTGCTCAATTTCTCCCCCAAGATCCAAGTAATCCATGCAGCTGCCAGAATACAAATTCTCACTGAACTTAAGTAAAGCTGTTTGCCCGAGTTTGCAAGGGATGATTTACCTTGATGCTGTTGGCCCTGGCTTCACAGAGGAGAAAACATCATCCCTGAAGAGGCAGCTTTGAGGGAGCTCAGGTGTAGGAGCCCTACAAGAGCCCGTGCTGCTGCAGCTGCTCTGTGCAGGGAGCTTCAGGGATAAAAAGAAGCTCTAGATGACTTTGTCCCTAAAGGCAGCCAAGGTCTTACTCCACCAGCTCAGCACATGAACATGCACCAGTGAAAGTGGCCCCAGTGGGTTGTGGCCTCCAGGCGAGTTGTGTGCATCAGCAGAGCCATGGTGGCTGCCCACACGAGCGTGCCAGTGTGAGGGGCTGTGACCCAGCTTCACCCTGGGTGAGCAGGGCACACTGGACAGGCCAGTGCTTCATCTTGCAGTCAGGGTGCCCAGAGACAGCCCAGGCTGTGAACACAGCTCCAGCAACAGGCAGGGTTTTTCCACACTGTGCTATTGCCTGGATCTTCTGGCCAGGAAAAGGAAATGCAGCATGGAAGAGAGAATTTGTCTAATGCCCTTCTTCTCCCCATTTCCCTGTCTACTCTGGAGCAAAATTACTTCAGAAGAATCCTCCTCCAGTGTTTCTTTAATTACAGATGTTGTTGTTTGTATTGTGATAGCCTCCATGGGTCCTGGCCACATGGGTCTTATGCCAGCACAGACACACCACAAAGGCTTCAGAAACCATCAAGCACTCACAGCAGAAACAAGAAACCTCAGTCAGCAACTAGGGCCCTGTCTTGTAGGCACTACCCACACACATTGGCCAGGAATAATGCAGCTCACATGGCTTTATTAAAATGTACTGGAAAGCAGCTGCCTTTGGAAAAAAGCAGAAGAGAGAGTAGTTCTCTCCTCAAAGCAAAAGAGCTGCCTGTAATGAAGAGGCCACGTAAGACCCACAGGCAGCATTCCTCAAAGGATGGGGTGGCTCCTGAATTAAGTGGGTTCTTCCAGATATTGTGAAATATTCATACCTTGAGGGAAGATTAGTTTCTTGTTGGATAGTCATAACATCTGCTCATCCCTAAACACACTCATGAAGAGCAGCTCTTTATTTGCTGACATTGTCTCACTGTGTCCTTGTCTCTTACCTTTTATTTACATTAAAAGGTCTTTACAGCACAAACCATCTTTCATCTTCTTTGCATGATGTCACACATAAGGGGATATTGTCCATGACTACTGGGAGGGTAGTACAAATAGAATTTCATGGTTTGGGGCAACAGAGGTTATCACTACTGTGAAATGCAAACAAAAAAAGCTCTGACGAGCTCAGATGAACTCTAGCATAACTTACAATGATGACAGTAAGTTCTAGTTCAACACAACAAAAATTGAGTGGGGAGGTGAGGGATGCATTGTGGAAATCAAAGAGAGTGAACTTTTCATTGTTAATAGAAGTCAAAAGCTTCTCAGGGGTCCTTAGGACAGACAGGAGAAGATGCATCCCCCAAAAGAGGGTTCATTTGCCTGCTCTACCTTTAGACAGTGCAACCTTTCAAGCCCCTGGCAAGACATATTAACATGGCCATAATCCATCCCCCTCAAGCCTCACAAAACCCAATAAAGTTGTTATTGCCAAAAGGGTGCACTGCACACAGATGTGTTCAGCTATTAATGGCTTTTGCAATTATTTTCTGTCTAGTAGCATAAATGATGAGCAGAATGAGTACGCCCTTGGGTTTGACCAGAAAGCTGCTGAAAAGGAAAGAGCAAAAAAGCTTTCTGGAAAGATGGAAGGAAGAAAGTGATCAAGGGCTAGAAAGAATCCTAAAGCAGTGAATGTCCCAGGCAAGCTGACACATTTCCAGTAGTGATGTGATGATGTGTCTGAACTGCTTCCCCCAGCCATGTAGCACAAGCACTGAGGTTGGGCCTTGCTGGTCTGTGAGTACAAAAGCCATGGCAAAGGATGTATCACCAATCTACTGCTCTAACTGGAGAAACAGCCAGCAGGGTCCCAGGCTGGGCATGGTGAGGTGCCTATGCCTCCTTCTACACCCTTTTTTCAGTTTTATCAGTTTTTCTGAGAATTCATTAACTTGCCCTGGCCACTGTTATGCTTGTTGCTTAATTGCTACTTGTGATGAAACCAGGCCACAGAGACCTCAGTGGATTTGTTACTTCTCTAGGTTAAAACTTTCCTACTGCAGTTTTCAGGACTGGGCAGGACCAAGCAACACTGGTGGCAACTCCTCTAGGACACCATTCAAGACCTTTTTGGTAACAACACTGATAAACTGAGCTGACTTACTACAATATTGCTGTCTAGCAAGAACAAAGAGAAGCAAATCAAAAGAATTAGAAAAAAAAAGCTATACTGAAGAAATAGACCCAGGGCTTCAGGCCTGCCCTTCAGTGACCCTTACAACTCACAGGTTTTTTCTGGCCTTGCTCTGTTTTTCCATATGGACGCTGCTTCACATGGGAAACAACCGAACTGTTGGTCCTACAGTGCCTCGTTTCCCATACAGCTGTTGCACTGCTGGAGAGGACTAGTGGAAACTGCTATTAAATTTAGCTTCTGTGTCTTCTTATTGCCTTAGACAAGTAGCAGTGCCTGCACAAAGTGAGTCACAGCAGAGGGAAAGCACTGCTCAATGAACACATGCAAACAAAATGCAGAAATCCAGGATGGACTTTGCCCACAACTGCTCCCCTCCCCCAGTAATTGCACATGAAATGCATTTAGAGCAAATAAAACTGTAAAACATACATCAATGATGCAGTTTTTAACACTGTGGTATCTCCAGGAAAAATGATGAACCCCTTCCCTAACAGGGCATCAGTGGGGCTCCAGTTCTGCATATTGTGGGTGCCCAGACATTGCACAGAAATTCTTGCAGCTGGACTTCACCTGGAAGCTCTGGCCAGCTGCTGGAAACTGCAGAACTGAGAGCAGTTACAATTGCAAGGCTGTTTGTACCATCTCTGGTTCAGAACACACCATTATTACAGGCTGTTCTGTGGGCTCTCTTCCTTGTCAGTCCCTTAGGACAGGCTTTGCTGAAGTTACGGCTTTTTGGCTCTCATTTAGGAAAACTGAAGATCACTAAGAGCAGAATTACTGCCAACACTGACCTTTATTTTCACCCAAAGACACAAATCAACTAGGTGTGACACACACTTTCATTCCCTTTTTCCATCTTTTCTTTCTTCTACCAAATATTTTAAGGTAATGAAGATCAGCTCAGCACCGAGCCTGTAAAGAAACACACACGGGGGAGAAATTAGTCACAATGCTAGTAGGTCCAATAATAGCAGTAGAAACATATATTCAGATATTTCATTTTAGAGTATTTGAAGTGCAACAAGTCATTTAACCACCAAAAATGTTAGAAACCACCATCTATGTGATACCAGGGACCTCCACCAGCAGTATTTCAAAGTAACATCAAGCCCACAGGGAACAATTTAGAGAGGGGACTTTCTGGCATACAAAGGAAAAAAGGCAGTACCCTAAGTCCCTTGGTATTTTAAATTTGCAAAAATAGTAGCTGATAGTATTGTTGTGAAAACAAATGTAAGCTGAAAGTTGCTGGGAAGAAGGGGCATGGAAAGGGCAAACAACTCACAACGCCAGCTCATCTCTTGTCAAAGTATCTACTGAATTGCAGCATTTTGGAATTGCTGATAACACTGTAAACAAAAAAGATACCTTTAGAAAAAGGTGACTGCATGCATAATCTGGTGCTCCTTCTAACTCCCTCATTAGCTGATGGATTCTTGAAAAAACATTTTTTCTTGCCCAAACAAGTAAAACTATTTGGCCAAACATCAAGCTGTGGTGACAACTCGTGCTCATCTCTGGTCCTGTGCTTAGGTCACTACTTCAGCTGGAGATGTCATTTTTCAGACTAAAGTTAGCTACAGCACAGGAGCAACTCCCTCACTTTAAACACCTTTTCTTTGCTGGGGATACATGTGTAAGCACAATGCCAGGTCCTGCAGGAAAACGCCAGGCTTGAGTTCCTCCAGCTGCAGCTCAGCAGCTGGAATAGAGGTGTGATGGATCCCAGCAAAGCGAGACAGTGGCACTGCCTCTGGCAGGGAGTGGCTGTGGCTGAGGCACCTGGGGCTCCTGGAAGGACAGAGCTCCACAGCAGCTCTTTCCCCATCTCAGGAAAAGGCATGTGCTACAGCAGCCTGTCCAACTGACAGGGACTTCAGTAAGGAGGTGGTTCCTTGTCATCCCTACTCTTCCCACCCTGAATATTTAAAATGCCACAATAAAAAGCATCTGCCCTAACGAGAGAAATCACGTGAACGTCCCTGGGCGGCTGACACGGCAGAACAGCTCAGCAGCAGCAGCTGAACTGACTCACACTGGAGCTGACCTCACACTGCCTGCTCAGCCAAGCCAGTTCTCCCAATTCAGTGCATCTGAGGAATTGGTGAAATTCCGTTTTGTGTAACAGGGAAAATGACATTTGAGAAGGTCTGGTTTGTGACATTTTCATACAGACATGATTCCTGGTTTCCACACCACCTCTTAAAACCACACACACTCAGTAAGGAGACATTTATTCCATTATTTCTGTTTTCAAATTTTTGGTACAAAGTTTATTTTCAGAAGTTCTCACATGATCCTTTCTTCTACCAGCGTCTTTAGGATTTTTCTATCTCTGATTTATTTTCTTTATCTGTTGAAGCAAAAGCAATAATTGCTACAGAAAGAAATAATGGCAATATTACAAATATTTTACAGCAGCATCCATTCGTTTCTTTGCCTCAAAAAAATAACAAAAATAAATCCAAAGACAAGATCCATACAGCCACAAAGGCTTAGGTTTGTAATATCCAGAAGTATGCTGCGTTCCCATATACGAGTTGTACAAGTCCAGCACAACTTTCCAAGTTTGTGCAGAGCCTGATAAATAAGACACAGAAATATCAGTTACATTATACTGTTTCTAAGAACTTTTACTCTGTAAAATGTTTGGTCACTCAAAGCTATAAGCTTAATCACATATCAAAGAACACAGGCAATAGAGCCCATCTTACTAAAACATATAGTATTAGGCCAAACAAAATATAAGAGGACAAAATCTAGTGGTCACTGAAGCCTCTTCAAAAAAGGTTTAAAACAGAATGTTTTCATCATGTATCAGAATAAAAACGTACTGTATTAAAATTTGATTTTTTTTTTTTATTACAAGCTGTCTTTTAATCAGTCTTCTATTTACAGTGCAGAACTGCCAACTGCAGTAGTTTAACTTTGGCACAACACTAAGTTCCAATCCTTTTGAGTATTCAAGTCCTGTGTGTGTCCAAAAATTTTCTTGGTTTCACGAAAGATTAGGCCCATTCACAGTTAACCAGTTATCTTGAAATTTTTCAAGAATTGCTTCCCCTTCACCACACTGGGCAGCTACAAAGGAAAGACATTGTAAGCTATTGCATCATTCAAAA
Organism: Zonotrichia leucophrys gambelii; assembly: GCF_028769735.1. Taxonomy (NCBI): domain Eukaryota; kingdom Metazoa; phylum Chordata; class Aves; order Passeriformes; family Passerellidae; genus Zonotrichia; species Zonotrichia leucophrys. The sequence goes on from NC_088171.1 coordinate 141,278,257, forward strand.
GAAACTCTTCATTCTAAACAGTGACAGTATTGTTGCTTCCTTTAATATCACGTACACCAGACAGATCACACAGACAGCTACATACTGGACACCTTTCTAAAAACCTTGCTGGTCGTTAGTGAATCATCTTCCTCATACTTCAAATACATAACAATGCATTAACTTAATTTCATTTCACATGTCAAACAGGACATTTAAATATATTGCAATATATTATAGAAAATTGCAAAGCGCCATCATTTCTGTAAACGAGACTGACACCTGTTAACTCTCCTGTGCACATGAAGAGCAGTACCTAGTGCCACATTTTCTGTACAATATAAAGCCTTCCCAGGTAGGGCAACTCATTTTAGTGCATTTCTGTACAGATTGTAAGCATACATGCAGATAGCCAACTATGCAGGGTTGGAAATACTTTTGTAAGTAAGCTGGAAGATGGGGAACATTCTGAAATCACAGCAGAGCTCTTGTGGTTGATCATCTCATAGCACAGATGAGGACTTGACTCTTCTGTCATTCTAGCAGATTCTTTAGGGACAGTTTCATGACAGGTATCTAGTATTGAATAAGCATAAGGAAATACTTTCATCAACCAGGACACAAATATTATGTGTCCTAACACATTCTAGGTTATGCACAGTCCAATGTTCACACAGTAACCTTATCTCTAAAATACTTGAGAAAACCCAAAGCATTTTTATGCCACAGTATTATAACCAAGGATCAGTTACTTTATCCACCACTGTAGTGCTACCTGCTCTATAAAAGAAAAAAAAAACCACCTCATTTCCCAACAAGCATCAAGTTGGAAGCAGAGGTCAGTACCACTGCTAAGCACAACACAAAGATCAGTGCTGCAATCCAGCCAGAAGATCCCTCTGTAATGTCAGATGTCTGCAGTGTCAGCAGCTGCCTGCAGGTCAGGGTAAGTCAGCGGAGCTGGGTGCAGTTCCTCTGAGCCACTCCAGGCATGCAGGATGAGCAGGTTTGCAATTCCTTGCTCTGCTGAATACCTACAGTGTCTTGCCCCAGTGCAGACATCAACATGCATCAGACAAATCCCACCTTAATTCATGGAAAGTGCTACAGAATGCTCAGTTATCCCTCTACATTTTATAACATTGTGTGAGTTGGTTTTGCAACAACTGTTCACTGAAAAGGTGCAAATGCTCTTCACCACAGAAAGAGAAAAATCCCCAAGAACTCCAACCATTAAACTTGGAAATACTGGCTATAACCCACCTGTGCTTCAAAATATCCCTTTTTAGAAGTAGGGAAAAATGCAGAAATTTGAGTTATTGTGTGTTAGTAGCCATTAAGGGGATTTTTCAATTTCTGTTGAAATTCTTATTTCCAAATATTTTCCTACAGAATTTTAACACATCAGCAAACCTCAAGTAACTTGACCTGATAAGTTTGTGCCATGCTTCTTGGTAAATCTACTTATCCTAGAATATCACAAACTGGATGGAGAATACAGATTTAACCCTGCACTGTTCAGTGTAGGGAACTGAATCCTCTACTAGCCCTTTCCATCTTTAATTTACACCATCGTTCCAGGTATTATAAACAATTCTCAAAGTTCTACTGTTCTCTGGTCATTGATACTATCTTTCTATTACTACTAAATGCAAGCAAAATTGTTTTCAAAGCAAAAAATAAATTAAAGAAAATAGCTATATTTAATTGCACTCTACTTTTGTGCCTTCAGGTTAGGGCAGGGGTATTTAACACTACAGAAGTTTAAAGATTATCTTCTCTCCTTGGGAGATATGAATATAGACAGGTATTGGACTCAGGTGGAGGACGCAAATCGCTACGACCATATTTACAGAAGCAAACACTGACATCCAGCCTGAATACACAGTACTCCATTAAGTGCAAAAGGGAAAACACTCCCCACCTTAAACCACAGCCTGGTTACTCAGCAGCCACAGATCAGTTGTCAGAGTTACTGCTGTGCTCTCATTTCAGAGGAAAACGGAGGAGGAGAATGTCGGCATCTTTGGGCTTGCTGGCCTACGGGGACCGTGTACAGTCATGAATCACTTTGTATGGGATCCAGAAATCCTTCCTTTGCTCTGGAGAGGGGAAGGGAGTGCATCTGCCTGCCTCAAGCATTTCTTGGAGAGAAAAAGAAAATCTGCTTTTGTTCAAGGTGAGCAAATCATCCATTAGAAAATGATTTCATGTCATGTGTGGACAATGCTTGAGTTTCCCAATAATCAAAGTTACAGCCAGTGACTTTGAATTATGAATTACAATTCATAATGCAATGAAAAAGCAGTTTTCACATGGTACCGGACAAGTTTAAAAAAGGCATGGCCTCACTTGCTACAGTGTATTAGAGACAATATACTAAATTCTAATAATCAGGTACTAGGTATCTTTCCTCTTCTTTGCTTTCAGACAAAGAGATTTCTATGTGCTAAAAAGGAGTGACTGTAATAATTTACTCCTGTCAGAACAGAAGGAGTTAAACTTGTTTTGCTTATCATCTTCTAGAAAAGTAAATTCTGCAGGGCAAGCAAAACTCAGAGCCTTCAAGCTTCTGCGTTTTCCCTTCTGTTCACTTCTTACAAGCCAGCTCTGTTAGTTCATTCAAACCTCCAGGGGAATATAGGCCTGACTTTCTTTTTTCCAACACTAATTTGGGGTCATTGAGAGGTGATGCTGGGAAGAGAGAACTGTTTAAGATGGAACTGTGCTCTTTCAGTGCACTAGGAAGTGAGAGCAAAACATGAAGCAGGACGATATTGTGATGGTGGCTGTCATCCCTGACTGTAACCCTGCTTTCTGTCTTTCAGCTCTTTTCCCTCTCCACTCTGGCACAGGATTATCTGTATTCTCTCTTCAGCTGAATTCCAGAGACAGCACAACTGGCATCATGAGGGCAGGCAGTCCTGGCAGAAACAGTAGATGAAGAGAGATGCACTAGCTTAGCTCCAAAGGAACTGATGTTCACAGCTGAATTCTGATGTAGTGGTTCCCAACAAAGACTGAGAAACCAGCACCCAGAGGTAAGATCTAAGCAAGATCAGAGCTTCTCTGTCTCAGCGTCAGTGACAATCACTGAAGCCTGGCTCATAATGAGCTCAAACCTAAGAGATGAACTCAACAGAAATACAGAAAACATACCACAGGTTCATCTAGATACAGTTCTTACCATGCAGGAAAATCAATAAAGTCACATGGACACTCACCCCTGGGCAGATGTACTTTCTTTCCCCTTCCTTTCCCACTGCCAGCATAATTCAGCCCAAACAGCTTCCAAAACACCTTGGAAGTGTGCATAAACTATAGGAGGGAGTCAGGCTTGCAGGGGTGCACTGCTGCTGAACACAGAGGTGCTCAGAATCAATAAATTAAGACTCTTGCTGATGTGCTTGAGTTCAGGGAGTTTCCAGGGATTGGCAGAATGAGAAGGTGCCACATCCTTTGCACCCACCAGGCCATCTCTGTTTCTCTTGGTGACTGCACAGTGCCCACAGCAGCCTAAGGGTGGCTGAGGTGAATCTGGGCTAAATCACTGCTACCAGCAGCTTTGAGCTCCCACCAGCCATGACCACAAATCACAGAGACAACTGACCACAGCACTTTCCAACACTTCCCCTGTCAGCCCTGACACACGAGGCCTCTGGAAGGAGTTTGCCTCTCTCCCAGTGCAAATATACACATGCTGTAAACATGAAACACACTGGGAATGAATGGACTCTTCAAACAGAAATAACTGTCAGACTATGGGCAATAATGAATGCACACAACTTCTGTCTCCAGGCTGAACACAACCAGATTTTCCTCATCCTTGGCACAACTGAAAGGCTTAAAATGTGCACGTAGCCCAACATGCTATGTGTGGACTCTGCATCTCTAATTAGCTGATCCACAGCACGTGGTTTAATTTAAATTTTATATTCTGCAAAGAGATAATTTTCTCATTGGGCTGTAAATACTGGTATAACCAGTGGAATACAAGGAACTTTAACATTTACAACAACAGAAAATCTAGCCCAGTATGCATCAGCCACTGTCTCTGACCATTCTACTGAAAGAAGACCTCCAATCCAACTATATTTAGTCTGATAAACAATGTATTTCCTCTTCCTGTGTTTTTCAGACCAGATGTGCTAAGGCCTACCTTTGTAGCTGAGTGTTATTTAATAGAACACTGCCAAAATGGAAAATATCCCAGTTCAATCACGTAATTAACTTGGATCTTTGTATCTTCCCCCATTTTTTAAATACAGAATTCCTAGCTAAACCTAGATAAGTCTGCTAACAAAAATGGAGATATTTATTTGGACAAGCTGCTTGGTTGTTTTGGGTTTTTGGGTTTTTTAAAAGAAAATTAATTCTGGGTCAGCTTCAAGGATTAAGGCAACTCCAGATTTTGCTTGCTAGAGGCATATTCCCAAGGATTTGGTTTAATATTTTTGGAAACTTAAAAATAGCATCTTTTCCTTCTAGCTTTGTTCTTTCCTACTCAGCAAGCACAGATTTTTGACCCTGGATTCCCAACAGAGCTTGAAGCTAGCGTGAGTCTTCCTTGTATCTGCTGGCATCTACAACAGCACACTATTACCATCATCCACACTATTACCAGAAAAATGAGAATCCCTCCCAACCCCATGCTGAAAAAGCCAGACCTTGATCTCTCCTGTACCACCTCACATGCAGAGTCATAAACACTCCTGTGAAATCTGCTGACAACGTGGGGTTGCTTCTGCCCCTCTCCAAAGTTAAAATGAGGATTCTTGGCTATTCCTCTCTGGCAATGCTGGCCACTTTGTGTCCCACCAACTCGAACCTTGGAAGCCAGGGAATAGTTTCATCATCAAATTCATGACACATACCAAAGCTATTGCCTTTTTCTCCCCAATAATCTTAAAACAGTCAGAAGAGGTAACCCAGTAAATGGCTTTCTTATGAAACACCCTCCTGGGGCACAGGGAGCTTATTCAATCTGTGAGCAGAAGGGCAGCTACAAGAGTCCAGAGAGGAAGGTCTGGGAGGTTAACAACCTTTTTTGTCAGACATTACTCCCTTTCTTACTTTAGCCTGGGCTTCACCCACAATCAGATATGAAAACCAGATCCAACATGGACTCCTCTGCTTCACAAAATCATGACTAAAAGGCCTTTCTTGGTTTTTTTGAGTTATCACAGTCCAGTAGAAAGACTAATTCTAAAATTCTAGCACAGGTTCTTGGAGATGGGGAGACATTAGGTCCCATTTTCTCTGCACTAATCTGTCCTCATTAGTCATCAGATGCAGAAGCCTACAGAGAAGATGCTGTCAGATGTGCAAAAGGAGATTGCTAGTATCCATTAGTGCCAATGTAAAAGCAGACAGTGCTGGTGACAGCAGCACCAATTCATCACCATCTTTTGACATCTAAATATGAAGTAACTTATCCCTAAAAATGCAGGCTGGCAGTAGCAAAAATACAAACTACTCTTCCTCAGAGTAAGAGTTCTCTAGAATGCCAAACATCTGCCTAAACAAAATCTGTGTGAATTTGGCCCATTGTTTTAAATTGCTAATTCAAACTGCACTATAACTTCACAGTATTGAGACCAAATAGCTTTTTAAAATTATTAGTTTATATACACTTATTTAAGATGGGAATGTTTTATATCAGATTAAACTACTTCTGGAGTTCAGTTCAAGAAGATCAAACTACCTCCAGAAATTGGTGTGTTCACCCAGCAGTCCTGTGAGCAATCAGCACAGTGTGAGTTCAGTTAGGATGTCTGACAGTTAACCCTGCACACACATCACTCAACTGGGCTACCACTGAAGAACAAATCAACACTAACATGTTTGTAATTACTAAGCATCTAAAAGCCATATAGCTTCATTCTGTTTGTAAATTAAACACCATGCCATTGCCACAATTTACTTGAAAACCTTTCTTACTAGTACCAAAAGATGTTTTTCATCTCTGTATCTGCGTATTTTTAAAAACCCCTAAGCAACTCTGAACAACTTTTAGCAGTTTTTGTCCTTTGTTACCCTTAAACTCAGTGTCAGATTTCAAGAAAATTTTTTTTTTTAAAATAGAAGTAGTTCTTTTACTATTTCCAACAAAGGAAAGAATGCACAAGGTAGAAGTGAGTGTTACTATTAACTGCATCAAGTCTGTCAGGCATTTAAATTAGGCTGATGTGGGATACACTGATTACACTGACTGTAACAAAAAGCATCTTCTAGCATCAGACTCATTCAGATAGCTCATAATTATCAACAAGGAACACTTCAGTCCAAGTTCTGTAAACCCAAAACACTCTGAAGATATGCAAAAGGTGCAGATGTCACCTTATGTTCTGAAACCAATCAATCCTCACCCCTAAGTTCATTGGTTCCTTTTGTCACACTTTTCCCCTTCTCTTTTGTTTTCAATGCTTTCCTTAAGAAATAAACCCAGGCCTTGAAACCTTTCAGATGAAGTGATGTTTGCAAAAAGACATCTAATGTTTTTGTGTTTTCCTCCTTCACAAGCAGGCAATGTTCTCTTACAGCAACAACAACAACAAAAAAAGTGTCTGTGGTTTTTTTGGAATTAAACAACATAAGGCAATTAAATATTGAGAAGCAGTCGGTGTATGATGAACATGAACCTTCCCATCGGTAGTGTGGAAAAGGAGGAGCTGAACTTGATCTGGTTTGTGACCCCCTGTCCCAGGCCAGGCCTGAGGATGTTCATCTCTTGGAGCAACAAAGCAAACAGTTCTTGCCTGCACAGGTAGCATCTTGCCCATGTACTCTTCCATGGAGATGGAAGGAAGATGCTGAGCAGCTGCTTGCTAAACCGAAGGCCATGAAAAAATCATTTGGCTCTTCACCATAACATCAAACCTAATTCATAGGTTTTTGGCCCCCAAATTCCAAATTGTACATCAGTCTGTTTTTGAAAGTTTACGTTTAACATGTCTGGGGGGTTCCCAAGTATCACTATCATCTGTTTCTTCCTCATCCTCCTGATCATCCAGCATTTCATCTTCCTCCTCATTCTCATCAAACAGCTCTATTCCAAGTTCTAATCTTCTTTGCCTTTCTGCAAACCATTCTCTGACCTGCTCATATCCCATGTGAGATTTGGCTACCAGTTCATCAAGGTCTTGCTCATTAAGGAATTTGTGCTTCACATAATAGTCCTTCAGGATTGCTGTTCCAGTTTTAAACTTTATGACAGAGACACCTCTGTCCCAGCAATTTAACCTCTTGCTTCCCCGAGGCCTCCCCCGAGGCCTCCCTCTCCCCCTCCCTTTTGGTCTTCCTCTCCCTCTCTTCCTTGCAAAGCCTTGGCCATTCAGGCTGTTTGCACTGGCACTCTGGTAATAGTAATACCATTTCAATCCACCATTTTTCCAGGCATAGCGAGTATCTCCAAACCAGCTCACAATTTCTGATCTTGGAAGCCCAGTTTCTTCTGCCAGCTTGTTGTATTCTTGCGGAGATGGCCACTGAGTACGGACAAAGGAACTTTTGAGCATGTGCAACTGCTCTGGTGATTTTTTGCCTATTTTGCTTGAAGTAGAACACCCTGATTTTGTGGCTGCTGCTCCATCTCCCACAGATGTTTCTCCAGACTCCTCTTTTGAGCTGCCAGCATTGCTTTCATTCATGTCAGCTCCCTCTTCCTTCAAGACATTTGATTTCCTTTTTTCTGCAAACCAGGCATCAATCTCTCTCCTGGTCAGTTTTGTTTGGGCTCTTAATCTATTCATCTCTTCTTCAGTAAGGACAGGGTTATTGAGAAAACTTGCTTGGAGGACTTGCAGCTGTTCAGAAGTCTTCTCTTTGAATTTCTGTGGGGTGAAATCAGGAAAAGTAGCCCAAGATGGCTTGCTTTGTGGAGTGACTCCTGTTGGAGATTCATTCATTTCATCACTTGAATCAATAACAATGGTGGCACATGAATCACTGTTAAGATGAATCCCATGATTATTCTTTGAGTTTCTCTGATTGTAGCGTGTATCACTGAACCACTTTTTGATCTCTCCTTTAGTGAGCCCTGTTATTTTCATAAGTCTAACAATTTCTGAGTCTTGAGGAAACTGGTTTTTAAGGTAGCTGACTTTCAATTCTGCCAGTTGTTCCTTAGTTTTTTTTGCTCGGATGCCAAAGGAGTCGGGATTCATCAGGGTGGATTCATTTTTGATAGGCTGAGGGGCTGGAATGGCAGCTACTTGTTTGGTTTCTGCAATAGGCTGAGCACTGTGAATCTGACTCTTCTGTAACTGTGTTTGGTTTGGGACTCCTGCTACAGTCAAAGCTATTGGGGCTGTTACTGGTAACGTATTTGTACCTGCAACTTGAGTGAGAACAAGTCCTGGCTGACCAACGATTTGGCATGTCTGTAAAATGGAAGGTAAGCCATTGCTAGCGGCCGAAATGTGTGCTGGAATAACGGTAATGGTCTGGGGCACGGTGTGCACTGTGCCATTAAATTGTTTCCTCCTTGCTTCCTCCACCTCCTCTGGTGTCCAGCTCACTCCGTGTTTCAGACGCTGAGCAGAAAACCAGATTTTAATCTGCTCCTCTGTGTACTTGGCTTGAGAGGAAAGAACAGTGATTTCTGACATGGTTGGATATGGGAATTTGTTGTAGGTGTTAAGCAAAAGAGGATTGTTATCCAAAGCAGTGTTATAGGCTGGAATGCTATTCACAGGTATTAGCACTTTGGGAATCAGGTTGGAGTTCTGTGGAGCTGTGACAGCTGTTATAACCTGTGCCACCCCAGGCTGAAGCACTGGTGCTGGGGTCACTACTGCCCCAGCCACATCTGCTGCACTGCACACAACTGAATGGCTTGGTTTGGATTCAGAAACTGCTGCTGGGGGATTTTCTACTACTTCTTCAGAGTTTGGCTCATTTTCAGTTCCCTTTTCTTCACCAGGAATGTCATCAACTACATTGTGGAAAACAGCAATACGTTTAGCCTCGGGTTTGCTTTTCATCATTTTCATGATAGGAGTTTTGCTAATGGAGATCCCTGATGAGGGGACCTCAGAAGTGTCAGCCTGTCCAGCATTTTCTTCCCTAACAAAACTCCCATCAAAAGTGAGATCATTTACTGTCTGTTCAAAGATTGTCTGGTTGTTACGTTTCACCATAGTCAATTTAAAATTCTCCTCTCCAGGGTGGTGCTTCAAATTATGCTCTGAGAGGGCATCATATCTTTTGGTAAGGAAATTACATTCTAAACAAACATAGGATGAATTTAACACTACGTTGGGGTGTTCTGAATCCACATGAAAGGTAAACATATTGAGATCTGGAGTCTGAAAAGTACAGTATTTACACTCATAACCACCTTCTACTTTATTTGTGTTTTTCTTATTGTCTGAATCCACATACTCATGAGCATCCTCATCACTTGTCACACCCTCTGCTGTAGGGTTATCTGCTGGTGTGAGCACAGGTGGTCCTTCCTCCAAGTCTGACACCGTTTCTAGATCTGGATCCTGCTCGTTGGCCAAGACCATGCAGGGTGTTGTTGATTTTCGTTTACTTGCCATGACTGTTACTGTGAAAATGATAACGACTGGTCAGATACAGACTTAGCTTCAAGCTCTTCTTGATTAATAATAGTAATAATAAAATAATAATAATAATAATGGCTTTCGGTACTTCAAGTCAGTTCTTGTAAAGTCTCAACATTTCTCCCATTAGCAGCTTTTCTTTCGTAGTGCAATCAGATTAAAAATAGTTGAGGATGAGATGTTGAGACACACTGTTTTAAAGTCCACATCCACCACCTGTAGTAAAGAAGAGACAGTGGAATTAGTTTAATTTAAATAATAATTTCTATTTTTGCTACATATTACAGTTTAAGGTAATTCAGTCCTTTGGAGTTTAGTGTACCACTGCTCATCCCCTGAAATCAGCAGACCCATTCCAAGAAGAGATAACTGAAGCTATGGTAAGAAAGGCAAAATCTGAACCACTTATTACAGACTGAGATTTGTTTCAGTTCATGAAACAACAGGATGGTGTAAAACAGGTAACTTCCTGACTGTTTCCCTTGCTTCAGAAGCCTTTTTCTTGGCACACTGCCGAGGTCAGTCGCCCCTGGACTGCTCTGCCTAAGCTATGACAGCATCCCTTGACTGTTCTGTGAGCTCAAGTCCTTCCTGTCACTAACCTGAGCCCAGTACAAAATCTCCACTACTGGCTCTGTCATGTATTTCATGTCACAGGCTGTGAAGTGTCCCAGAAAAGGCAGGTTTACAGTATTTTTCTATTGCATTATACATGCAAGTACAATCATGTGCAGGACCTTTCTTCCAGGTCTGAAAACAGGCAAAACAATGTCTTTTTAAGGCACTCTGACTGACAAAAGACAACTATCCTTTCTTCCTAGTTTCCCAAATGTCATTCCCCAATTGAAGACCAATCCCAATTGATTGCTAGCACTTGGCAATAAACTAAAATCTGTTTTCATGCCTCTATGCACTAACAGATACATGACGGATTGTGTAAACTGTAACACAGAGAGAAAAAGCATTAAAGACTGATATCCCAAGCAGAAGTCTTAGCTGCACATTTTTTTTCTTTAGGCAAAAGACCAAAGTGTTCCTCCCAGTTCACCCAGTGCTGCTTGGTAAGCTCTGTTTTTGAAACTGTGTGTCACCTTTCTGCTTCATAAATATCCTCCTTGAATGTTCTAAACAGCCACCTTCTGCGCTACATCTGTGACTACATCCAAAGTGCAGAGCCTCACATGACATGTGCCTTTTTAAGCCAAGGATATGGTTACATGGCATTGAGGACACTGAAAATGCTCAATAAGTCTTGGGTAATCATCATTCCAGGAGGACCATTATTTAATGGCACTGGAGTAGAAAGATATCCTTCTTCCACAAGTTAATAGTGGCAGTCTGTAAAACTGAGCACAGAAGTGCAAAAGCTATTTATTTTCATGTATGTACAAAGTATCTACTGCAGGCAACCTCATTTCTCTTTGCAGAGAGAGAACCATGAAGCAAAGCTGAACAGATCCATTTGTCTGGAGTCTCAAGGGACAGGAGGTAGAGCATTATTAACTGTGCTGCTTCTCTGTGGGGCTGGAGGGCTCTTGACAAAAGGGAAGACAACTGCCAAGACAACGTTGAGCAATGCTCTGGGGGAAGAGCTGGGTGGTATTACCTAATGTTTCTGCGATTTTGAGTAAAATTTCAGAAATGCCAGAAATGCCTATTTTAAAAAGCAACTTAACAGCTAGTTTTGCTGGCTGAAGTTGTGTTTTGAGAAGGGACTGTGGTACTCTGCAGTACCCCATCCCAAGCACAGCACATAGGACCTATACACAGGGCAGTGAGTGAGCTTAGGTGCCTGCCAAGGGTCCCCTTCTGGGATGGCCTGGAGTGCAAGTGAAAGCAATATTGAAGCATGCTGAAGGAAAGGCTGGAGATAAGGAATGGAAAACCTGTTCAACAAATCAATAAATGTTCTTCTCCAGTCTCCTTGTGTACCCAACAGTGTTCACAGTGCCTGTAAGCCATCAGGTCCATGTGCAATTGCAGCACCTGCAGGCTTTTAGCTAAATCTGTATCACATCTCTGCTGTGCTGCAGTTTTGCTTATGGTGCATAAGGAGATTATTGTGTCCCTCCTCTGTTTACCATGATAGCAACCCTTTTCTTTGATGCAAACAGGTCTCAGAAAACAAAAGCTGCATCTCTGTTCTTCTGACTACACTGTGTAATTTTTTTTTAAAGGATGTTGTGATGTCAAAACCCTGTTTAACTCATGGCTATAAAGAGCTGTAACAGAACTCAGTAAAATCTCAAGAAATGAGATGCCTGCAACCCTTCCCAGCCTTCTTTCCTCTACAGACTTTACAGAAACTTCCATTCCCTCCTCCCTAGAGCTGATGTGATTATTCCACCTGTAGCACCCTGCTTGACATGTTCTCTCAATTTAACAGGGCATTATGAAAACTCACATTTGAGCAGTTTATCCAACCAATTATGCATCATCTCTGGATTCTTCATTTCCTCTAAAATACCTCTCCTGTTCTGCTTACAGGAATGTGTGGGACCTTGCCACATAGCTTGACTTCAGTAAGGTCTGCAACATTCTGCACCATGACTCCAACAAAAATGAAGTAACAGTGTGGGTTTGCCAAATCCACCTTTCAGAGACCTTGTTACAATTCTTGAGGCTCTTACAGACTGTTTTTTACTAAGTTCTTCCTGTACTGAGCTGGGAATGAAGATCCCTCTAACTGACCTGAGACTCACTATGTGTTCTCCTCTGCTCAAGCATTTCCCCTGGTTAAGGCTGGGCACTCTTGTGCCAGTCTGTGCTTGCCTGTCTCCAGGCCACTGAGACCTCCTCCCTCATGTTCCATGAACTCCTGAAGGTCATCACTTCAGTGAAAGGTTCTGCTTGTCCCTTACACACCTTAAAGTCAAATATATGACAAAATATTGTGAAAGATTTTCTCTTTTTATCCCTCCTTGTGAATACTGACATTACATTGTGTAATTTGGTTTGCAATTAAATAATCCAGGTGTTTATTTTATGTCAAAAGCAGCATTTTTTAATACAAGAATCTGAAGAAAAACTTTATTTGCACTGTATTCCCCTTCTGTAATTTCACCTCAGATTTTCACAGAATTAACATTCCTAGCCAATCAGCCCACAAACCAGATGTTTTTCTAGGAACATAAACCAGCAAGTGCAGGCCTACTTTCTGAAAGTCCAGAATCCAATATTTTATCTTTCAGCAGGCAATTTCTCAGGACACTGTTCTTCAGAAACATGAACAGTTAGCAATCCCAATTAATTAATAATTATACTAAGACAGATTCATTCCAGAGTGGAATTCAACATTTAAAGTTGTCTTGATAGCAGATTTGTATGAAGACATATAAATATTTTCTAAATGGAGGCAGAAACCTTCTGCCCATTTGATTACAGTTCGAGAAGGAAAAGACAGAGCTGACCACAGAAGACAGACATGAAAGAACCTGCTTCAAAAAAACTTTTTTACTCACTTCCTCCTTCCCTCCCCCCAACAGGAGTACCTGATGCAGCAAGAAAAAGAAATGAGTTTACATAAAACGTTCACTGTGTGTTCAGGGTGTATGCTTTCTGAAAAGGCATTGCTCTCTGCCTGCTGTATGACACTTCCATCCAGTCTGCAGGAAAAGCATGCCAAAAAAAATCCAGCCCCATGTAATGTGATTTTAAGGATATGCAGAGAGCAGCCCAGGAGAAGATGAAGCAATAGAACCTGCTTCTAACTTTTAAATCCACCTAGATTACAAATTGCCTGCCACTTCACACAGAAAATGCTGCCTCCTTAGAACCCATGACAATATGCACTTGTTGATCCTTTGTTTAGCCTCTTTCTACCACCCTTTATCAGAGTAGATGTATCTATGTCAGAAACTATTCTGCAGAGCTCAGTGTAGGCTAATACACTCTGATCTGTGCTGCCTCTCAGGGAGAAGGGTGAAGGACTTTGTTGCAGCGCCATTTTCTTCACTTGTTCCTTATCTGCAAAGTTCAGAGAGCCTTACTGCTTATGACTCCCAAATAAAGCCACATCTCTGTTAATCCTGCAATATTTACATTTAATTCCTCTTTTAAAATAAGGTCTGGTACTAATCCAACATGGGAGTGAAACTTATCAAACTGATTTCAGCAGAAGTCCTCACACATTACAAAGATAAGGCCCACTTAGGTCCTTGCTGCATTAGGCTGGCAATGGGGGAGGCAAGTACCAAAGGCTGCTGTGGTGCCCAGCAGAGCTGCAGGCTGTGCCAAAGGCAGGATGGAGCACTGGGAAGCTGCCACAGAGCCCAGCAGGGGCTGAAGGGAGCCTGCCACAGGACATGTGACTGGGCTTTCCCAGTTACCTCCCCTCAGTGCTGGTTTTAATGGGGAACAAACAGCTCCATCACAGTGAATGTCACAACTCCATGCCAGAAGCGACCGCTCCGTGACCGACATTCCCTTTCTCTGTTGCAGCACATTCACCAGGTACCTGCAGAGAGCACAGGAACCTGTGCCCCTGCTTTTGATTCAGAAAGCCACAACCAGGTTCTGTGTCTGACCATATAAAGCTAATGACCAAACATCTCAAAAACCAGGCTACACTGACCAAGAGGCACCTTTAGCATGAATGGTGCATGTCTCTGCTCCTCAGTCACACACACAGGTATTTCTGTGTGGCACAGGCAGGTATTTCTGTGCGGCACAGGCAGGTATTTTCTGTGTGGCACAGACACCTTGGCAGCTACACTCACACAGGCAGACCTTGATTTTATTGACTCTGAAGTGCCCAATTCAAACTGTGAGCACTCAGTACTTCTAATGTCAGACATCTCTGCATGACTGTTTTTGAAAGTGGGTATCAGACTTGTGTAAATGCTTATCATACCCAATAAAATGGCAGCAGAGTCAGGGAATTTTTTTTCTTTGCATATTTACAGCTCTATTTTATTTTAATTGCTGTGCTGTTACATACAAAACAGAAAGGATGAAGAAATAAATTACTGACATGAAGACAAATTTTAATGTGTACTGCATTGAATAAACATTTAATTCAATCCTCCAAATGTTTCACGTTGGCTTAAAAAAAGTAGAACAGTAAGAAATTATTAATTTAAAAAACTGTTTATCAAAAAAAGTTTCTCCTTAAAACACCAAACCAAAAGGTTTTATTATCATGGGATTTCCTTCTTTAAAATGAAACAATCTGGCACACGTACAACTTCACAAAATGCTCCTTTCAACTTCATTCTGCCTTTTTTTTTTTCTTCCAGATGAAAAATTTCTAGAGCCATTCCTTTTCCCAGGCCCTAGTCCAGTGCTGCAAGAACAAGCCCTTCCTTCGACTTCCTGGAGTTGGTGTCCCCTGACACCCTCAGCTCCTCCAGAGACCAAGCTGCACCCTGCAGATGTCTCCTCACAGACAGCCCAGCTCACTCCTGAGTCATGGCTGGTGCTGAGCAGAAGCCCCCAGGATTTTGAGGTGATTTCACAGCCCAGCAGAGATTGTCTCGCTCTCCTCTCCCCCCACCGATTCCAACCAACTGCACGAGCCCTCGTCACACTGGAAACCAGATTCACATGGGCTGCTGTCTGCTTTCCTTAATGTTTGGCTGCCACCACTCAAAATGGAGTATTAATAGTATTCTACCCTTAAAAGTAGGACTGGGTCTCAGGGCTGACAGCTCCCAATGCTCCTGTACCTTTTGCTATTTGCAGGAGCCCAAGGAGCAGCAGCAGGTCAAGGACTACCCTGATGCATGACAATACAAGAACCTGGATGGACAGAGAAGGAGGATCCATGAAATATAGGTGTTTAAAGAAGTCTGCAGATGGGCAGGACAGGACTAAAAGCATGATCAAGAGCAGGTGATAAAACATCCTGCAAATTCTACCTTGGATACAAAAAGGTAGTGATACATTGTGACTCAATTCTGCCTTTTTTTTTTTAACCGTGGAATGCACTTCTGAGACCTCAAGGCCAGATCCATGCCAAATTTCAAGTTCCTATGTCAAATCCCTGAGGCACAGAGCTGCTCAGAAAAAGAAAGATAATATGGCTTTTACATGGAGATTGCCTCCTCACTCTGTTAATTTTACTCTAGAACCAGCTAATGTTCCCCCGAAACTCAATGAACAGGGAATAAAAGCAGCCTCAAGACAGAAACAATGTGAAAATTTCTCATTCCATCTATTGTAAGAAACTGAAAACAGGGACTGAACTGACCAGGTGACACTAATACACACTGCTACATGCTCCACACATGCATACACCAGAACACAGATCCATAATTTAAATAACTTGTGAAGGGTCCCAAAATACTTGAAACAAATGTATAAACACAGTGTTTGTATGAACCAGTGTTTTATGAATGAGGAAAAAACAAGGACTTGGGAGTGTCAACTGAAAAGCAAAGAAGATCAATTCTACTGCATGGACCTCTGTAATCCCATGTCAAGGTAAAGACTGCAAGGCACATTTTCAAGGTTTCACCTGCTCTTTAGAATGTTCTCTACCACTTGGTCCACTATGAGCTTTTGCTCAAATGTGCTTGCTCAGAACCCCTCCTGTGTGCCTTGGATCCACCTGCTTGCTTCCTACCCCATGTGCTCCTTAAAGCCTCCCCCAGCCTTGCATGTCTGCTTCCACTTTGTGAGAAGACCAAGGAGTGCAGAGTGCATGAAAACTCCTTTATGTTCAATGGCATGTGATTTGCATCTCCACTTTGGATGCAAAAATTTTTACTTCAGCTCTGGTATTTTATAAGGTTCTTTTTAAGGTGCTCCAGAATGTTTCCAGTATCATATAACAACTTTACAATTGTAAACCAAATCACACAACAAAGAATTGACCCACTCCCTACTGGCAGACTCCTCCACAGTGGGAAAATGCAGAAGGATTTTATGTCCATGCTTGCAAGTACAGCTGATCTTATAGAAGTTCTCCAGGATGTTATCCTCTGACCTGATCCAAGCAATGCTGGTCACAGAACAGCACATTCACAAGTCAAAATAAACATCTAAGCTCCTGCCTGTGTATCCACAGTACTTGGTGTAAGTGCAAGTATTCTCAGTGCAGCACTAAATCACTGCCAGGACCAGGGTGAGACTATCAAGCTCACCCAGGCCTGTCTTTCCTTGCAACATCAACATCCTCTGTGACTGCTGCAGATCCCTTTAGAGGCACAGAGATGGTGGAGCAACAGCACTTCAGCACTGGTGAGGAACTGTAACCACTTGTCTGGAGAGTTTTAAAACTTGGCAAGACCCTGAACAACCCTATCTACCATCACACATAACTTTGCTTTGAGCAGGATGCTTAACTAGATAATCTTCAAAAGTCCCTTCTACTCTAATGTTTCTCCTCAGGATTTTGAGGTGTTCAATCATATAACAAAGAAAAAAGAGGATAGTCCAAGCTCCCTGCATAAACACTCTCTGCAGGTCTCAATTATCTAGTAAAATACCACTGTGTACCAAGTTAGCCTTTGTGAAAAGCAAAGCATTTTTATTTGCAACAGTGACGTGACTCCACGCCCCTGCTGAGCGCTGTACTGTACTCCTCAGACACTCCTGCTGATTTCTGTGGGAGATAATGTCTTGTTCTATGTGTGACAAGACCAATTCCCTCACCCCCACCCCATGCCCCTATCATTCATCCTGAGAGTGGATAAACATTGTTCACTGCCTATCAGCCCAGTGACAAGAAAGGTAAAAGACAGGGGACTACAGAGGCTTTCAAGTACAATGTGTGGATTGGAAAGATGAATCTCAAGTACAGTTCCTGCAGAGGTCTGAGAGGTGACTGTGTACTCAGGTTACCCTGGGGTAATGAAGAGTCAGCAGATCAGAACAAGGATCTCAGCCTGTGGCACAGAACAGGAGTTTGCAGTTCCAGCATTTCCCAGGCCCTGCTGCACCTGGCAGTCCCACGCTGCTCCCAGCTCACCTGAACAAAGGCTTCAATGCAGCAGCAAAAATCAACAGGTCTTTCACCAGGCTGGCTCCCTGCTCCACTGCTTCCCAGGCTGATTTCCTAAACTCTGACTGTGAACCTGACTCTGATTTACTCTGTGCCCCCTCTGGTCACTCCCAGCGCCTGGAGAGGACAAGCCCCACTCTGGGAGGCACTGGCTGAGGAAAGCTGGAGGCTGCACCTTCTCCCTGCTGGAGCTGCCTGCCGTGGGAGCCACCCCTGCAGGAGAAACACAAACCTGCCATGCTCAGCCCTGCCAGGGAAGTAAGAGACAGGGTCACCCAAAACAGACGGGCCTCTCTCACTTTGTGTCTCTCAAGTATAGTGGTGGAAAATTAGCACAACGTGATTTAAGTGGAAAAAATGGAATTAACTAAAACACTGTATTTTAGTAGAGCTGTGGAGCTGCTTTTTTCTTTTTTTGCATTAGATTTTAACACCGTAAGAAAAACAGATTAGTTCTGTTTTAAAAAATATAGGTAGTTTAAAGCTGCATAAATATCCTAGGGTCAAAATCATACTCTCACTGATTTAAATGAGAATGAGCAGTAAAATTTTTAAAGGAATAATGTATGTGTTGATAAAAACATAAGAGGTAACAGTAAAGCCTAAGAAAACATGACACAGCACAAAACAGCATGACAGATGGGGGGAAGGAAGAGAAGAATCAGTATTGTGTTTAAAACACCTATTATTTAGACTGTAAGTTTTAAACAGAAAGATTTTGTTAATTTACATTAATGTTTCAAGAACACACTGAACACATTCCCTCACAGGACAAACACCTATCTTATTTACTGACATTAAACCAGATAATCATTAAAAGCACCAGCTACTGCTGGAAGCTCTGTTCTAATTGCAAACAGCTAAGTTTTTACTAATGGAATAAAAAAAAATCAGTATTATAACAGATAGTTTTAGCTCATGTCATTACTTTTTTACTTAACTAAGGTGGAAATTCTCAGTGAAAACACTGAATTATTGGCAGTTAACAACTAACCTTATACACAGAAATTCCCTTTGTAGACATCTGCACTGAGTGAAGGTAGAAATTATTTCCTGAATGACAGAAGTTCCTGCCTCAAACTTTAAAAAGCAGGACAGCTTATTTTTTCTGTAGAAGATCTACAATTCAGGTTTAAGGATAAACTCTGCCAGGGGTAAAGTCTTAACAGACATGGATACATCATCATAGAAACAAAAAATTACTCTAGGGAGTACTAAAAAATATCATAATTTGTCTCTCAAATCAGTAGGTTTAAAGAAAAAGTGATGTTTAAATAAATGTACTCTTGGATATGCTACATATTTACAGCAGTTTAATAATACAGACATTATGCCATTTAGGTGCATATTAAGTTAAATTTTAATTTCCAAATCAAATGTATTTTAGACATAAATTTAGAAAAATAGGAACTAATCATTAATTGAAAAACAAGATATGCATAATTCACTGTAGAAAAAGGACAGAAGTAAAAATTAATAATCTGAGTGTATGTTGAGATAAAGTAACAATCCCTGATGTAATTTATCGCTTTACAAAAAAATCTCTGCAAACCACCACAATATCAAACAACGAGAATCACTTGCCATTTACCAAAGTTATGGAAAGCATAAATTCAACTCAAAATTAGGAGAAATTGTTTATATCAGTGTTCCCTACATTCAGATTGAAGCTATGATCAAATCACCTATCCCATTATTCTGGGTTCCATACATTAGGACTGCTTTTCAATTAATGCATTAGTTAAATGATACCTGGGCAAGACAGGGAAATACAAAGGCAGGTCAGGAGGGGTAAGATGAACATGTCTGGTTATTAAATCAACCAAATCAGAAGAGCCCAGGATACAACTGGGGCGTGGTGCTCAAAGAGAATGTTTGTAAGAGTGTCCAAGTTTAGCATAGAAAATAGGCAGGCCTGGAAACCCCATGGGAATAAGATGCATCTGCTGTTGTAAGCAGCCCCAGAAAAATGTTACTGGTTCACTAGCCTGGGGCAAGCTTTTTCTTTTTTTCCCTCTTTTCCTTTTTTGACAGCCAAGTACAATATTAGCTTGCGTTTTTTTGTCATCGTCAAGCTGAGGCTGGGTGAGAATATTTTGTGTCTAGACTAATAAATGTTTGTAAGGATTTTGCAAGACTGGTTTATGGGAATAGAACCCTCTTTTTGTTTTTCTGCTGGAAAAAGCAGCATTAAAAACAAATGAGCACCATCATGCATTTGTTTTAAATTGCATATTAGAGCACTGCTATTTTGTGTGCAATCAATACATAATTTGGAAGAAAGATGCTTTTAAAATTCAAAGCTATCCCTGAGCAGCTAAGGTTCTCTTGGAAACTGAAGGAGGAGTCTGAAATTATTGTTCTTTTGTTTGCATCCCCCAGTGGGAAAGGCAGCACACAACTAGAAACCACTGTGCTTTGAGGCTGCACGAATCATTAAGAATGAAGATCAGTCCCCCCTCCATTTAAACATTAGATATTAAAACTGAATCTAGGACAAAGGTAAGCTAATCAGACTCCTTTTCAAGCTGTTATTGGGTTAAATATAATATCAAAGGGATTACATAAATCTTGTAACTCTCTCTATAGAAATTTTAAAAAGATACTTATATTTTGCAAAACAGCCTGTCTAGACCCCAATTACAAGCATCAACTTAATCAGTGAAAATCAGTGGGATATGCATGGACCAAAACCTACATTTTCCTTTTAATATTTGTTTCGGAGGGCGGGGTATCTCAAGATGAAATGGCTGACTGAGCTTTTTATTTCATTGCTTTGGATGGAAATGCCTGAATCTTTGCACACAAAGTGGTGCTGAAGCTGCTCTGGTGCAAAGCAATGTTCAGCCCTAACCCTCCAGTGAGCTCTCACCCTCAGCCTCTGTCTCTGCAGCAACAGGGCTCAAACACTGCCTGCTGAAGGAGAGGGCTCCTCTTCAGTAATTCACAGACAGTAATTACTAGCTGCAATTGACATTACATCTGGAAATAGGATAGTCACTCATATAAAGCAGCACATAGCTGCAAATCCTAAACTTAGAATTACCTTGTGCCTATATGTATCTGGTTTAAACTGCAGTGAAAGTGTTCCTCACTCTTTGTCAATGAGTGTGAAATCAGGGTATGGGGCCCACACTGTCATCATCCATGCAAATATCAATATACTGGAAAGCTTTCAACACAAAGGAATCTGAATTTCAGTGTACGGAGTGATGTAAAACTTTTCCCTCTCTGGACTTTATGGACAATTATTAATATATCTTTCTAAGGGTGTGTGCTTGTGATTAATTCTTACTATATGTAGAAAGAGTAAACTTACTCTTCTTCAATACCACTCTTTTCTCCCATCTCTTCCCTCCTTTCCCCCTAAAGAAACAAACAGCTGATATTAGCAAGGCCTTATATTTCCCTTGGATTAACCAAGGAAATAGAGAGTTTTAAATAAGAAAGCTACATGTCAAGAATCAGAGTTAAAATGAATTGTTTTGGACTGATAAACACCCAAAGTTGTAGGCATCTCACAAAAAACCTCACCATAAGGAGTCTCTTCCATGCTAAATTACTGTTTTTAATGCAATAAAAAATTAGTTCTCTATTCACCAACTAATTCCAAAAAAAAAATTACGTAAAATGTATTAATAAGTCAAATTTGAAAAACACTCATAAGTTACAAGTAGTGAAGCTCTGTGTGTTTGCATCATATTTAAGCAGATACCTACAATGTCAGCAGGGACCTTGTATGGGCATCAATTCCTCAAACTGATCCATGAACAAAAAACCCAAACTCACACGACACACTGAGTGTGGTGAGCCTTTTGTCAGACCAGATCCCCCTGAGAAGTTTGGAGGACAGAGAACCATTCAGTATTCAACACAGCAAACAAGGCTGAACACTGTGCAGTGCTGAACCCTCCAAAAATTCCACTGCACCTACAAATGCATTTTACCTTGCTGAAATCTTGCTGAGAAACAGAAACTCCTGAGCTTTCATGCCTGCTCCATCTAATTCACTTGGCAACGGCTGCCAAGTGCCCAACTCCTGATACAACTTGGATTTGCAGAGCACTCTCAGCTTCCACTGATTTCCTGAGGGCATCTGGTCCATGTATAAAGGCAGTATCTTTCTACTTTGAAGGTATTCCAAAGATTGACTGGAAATCTGGAGTCTTTGAGGAAGCCTACAGCTGTAACTAACATTTTACTTCCAGCCTTCCACACTCAGGTAGTTAATAATTGTTCTTTTCTTATTCCATCCCCACTGTTTCCCCTCTACTCTTTTTCAGACATACAGCATGCCTAGACCTCAACTAACCTAATTACCAAGACAGAGCCTTACACCCATGCACAGAGCCAGTAAGAGTTTTAAAATCAACAGCATTTTGACATACAAACCAAGTTTTTCCATTGTAACACAGAGAGGAAAGTAATCACATTAGTACCATATTTTGTGTACATTAATCTATTTCACAGCTTTAAGATAGGCAAGCTTAGAGACCTCTACCAAGATTGCCTTCGACTATACAAACATGCACTTCCATCTATGAAGTCCTTAGCTCCTTTCTAAACTAAAACAATGTTAAAATAATCCCAGTCCTAACCTATAAACAATGATTCAAGCCCTAAAATCTCTATGTTTACCCATTCACAGAATTCACTGTGAGTTAACAGCTATTTTCCATCTAATAAACATGGTTTGAAGATGCTTTGAAGGTTCAGAGTACTGAACACGTGGAGCTTTTACCACAACCATCAGGAAGTTCAAAAGCTCATTTCTGTCCTTGCATTTGGTGCTCCCAGACCAGCCTGGCTGTGCCAAGCAGCAGGGCTGGGGTTACAAACTCCTCATTCCACAGCTCTGGCTGCCCCCCCTCACACACAACTGTCAGCCCTCAGGCCTTGAGCAACGCTCTCACACTGGGGCTCCCCTCAAGGCATGTGAGGTTCCTTTAAATCCTAGAGAGACCATTAGACAAGGAAGGTGAGCAGCATACTGCAAACCAGCACCAGAGAAGGCCCAGGTGCATTCAGTGAGCCCAGAATACCAAAGTCACTTTCTTAAATGGCTCCAAACACGATGCAGAAGCTGTTCTTTTGAAGTAGAATACATAAAGTTCCTTTAGACCTGTCAGGTACAAGCAGAGATTATGCTAAAGAATGTTTGCAACATGAAGTTCTTTGCTACCTTTTAGATCTTTTAAGAAGTGCAAACAGCAGCAATATTGAAAGTTCTTTACAATTTTTCCTGAAGGTTCTCCAATCACGCTTTAGTTGTCAGCAATTTTCCTGTCCTCCGTACATGACAATGTGTCTTATAATCTCAATGGTACAATAAATGTAGGCTATGTTCTGCCCCTTCAGATTATACTGCTTTAAAGTGAATTATACTGAACTGTAACATTTCCTATGATCTCAAAGCTCTTAAGGATAAAAGAGTGGTGCACACCTTCTAACAAGTGACAATAGCCAACTTTTGCTCAGTTTGGGCTGATCTCTGAAGCTGGTTAGAAAGAATCCCCTGGTAGTACAGGCACTGTTCTAAGAAATACATTGCAGTTCACTGAACTCTGAAGGATATGATAAAGACCTGAGTGGACCCCCTGAAGTGCCATCCAGTTCCTGACAGAAAGACCACAGAACTGGAAATGAACCATCAGTGAAAGTGGTGCAAGGCACAGAATTATGAAATGCCATCTGGTTGGTACAGGATAAGGAAATGTATCATTTTGGTGGCTTCCACCTCCACAGAAAAATAAAGAACTGTTTATGCAGCAAAATGGTTTGAGTATTTGGGAAAGTCCTCAACTAGCCATGAAAATAAAAAAAAAAAAAAAAAGAGAAAAAAGAGAAAAGAGAGAAAAAAAGAGAAAAGATGATTTGGAATAAAAGAATAAAAGACAGTAAATTTGAATTAATAGAACTAATAATGCTGAAAACATAAATAGTCACATCCCTTTAATGCCTGATTTGATAATATTAGAAACTTAAATAATAACAGAAAATTGTATTCTTAGAGGTGTACATTCAGCAAAGGTGACAGGACTGACAGGTAGTGGGGAGCTACACAAGTAGAACACTACACTCACTACTGCTGCCTATTTAGGAAATAGGAAGCAAACAAAAGGGAAAATGGGACTAAACTGAAAATTGCATCACTTGTTTACAAGTCCCTGACAACTCAGAAGCAAACCATCTTGGACATTTATGGATCAATGACCCTGCATCTGAAGCACAAGGAGAGGGAATATTGACCATTTACATGCAGGAGAGAACAGCATGTCCATGCACTCAGAGAAAAACATTCAGAACACTCCCTCATGCCATGACTCCACAACTGTTATCACACAGGATTTTAACTGATCATTCTGAAAAATTTACAGCAAGCTAAGGATTTATAAAAATTAGAAAACATAAAATTCTGAATTTGATACTGTGAAACCTTTACTAGACCTCAGCTTGATGGTAAAGAGAAACTGATTGCCAAAATAAAAATTAGCCATAGCTTAGCTGCAAGTGATTGCGCCTCGGCTGTATTTATTGTTCACAAACAAAAAAACCCACAGGTAATGTGTACTTGGTTCTTTAAAAAATCCAGGCTGCAAAAAATCCTGAACTCAGACTTAAGGAAAGAATCTGACTTCAAAGATGAGCAACTGTTTTTCAAATAAGACTCTTCTAAAGTTACATACAAACAAACAGGTCACCAAACACAACTAGATGAGAAAGTTACCCAAAATTTAAACCTTTCCCTCAGACTACATATAAACACATCGTGGGAAACCCAGGGGAAAATCTCAGCCACAGCAATAAGCTCAACTGAAATGCTACAGAGGGCCCAGTGAAGCAAAAGACACAAAAAACAGTCTTCTGGGTACATTAGGAACAAAAGGAATCCTAGCAGTATTACAAAGTTCATTATTGGACAGAAATTCTTCAGTGTGGAGAATCTACACAAGGGAGAACCGTTCAACACATAGCTCTAAGTCTCCAAAGGTAAGTATTGTGACAAACTTTGTGATAAATATTGTCTATTCCTGTAATAAAATACAGTTATAAACAGCAGCTAAGGGTAGATATCAGGACACTGGATCCAGCTAAAGCACTCACATGAAGAAAGGTGTTGCAAGAGATGAAATAATCCAGAAGAGAGCCATAAGAAACATTAGGAAAGTAGAAAAGAAAGCCTCACAAAGGAAACCTCTACCTCAAAGTACTGTGTCTCCCCAGGCCAAGTTTGGGGACAATCACAGTAAAAATCCAAATATCAGAGCAAAGGGCTCTTCTGTCTAGCCAAGAAACAAGAAGCACCAGCCTATATTTAAAAGCAAATAATTTCAGTTATACAAAATGGCATCTACTTCTAATCCGCTCAGGGGAATTCATTTAACACCACCAGCGGAATTGACTGCCTTGCTGGCAATGTTTAAAGAAAGTAACAAAAGGGTTTCTAAATTATGCATTTTTGCTCCAAGAGGTCTTAATTTAGGGCAGTTCTCTAGTCTACATCACACAGGTTGTTTTAAAGAGGGTTTCTGTAAGTACTCACAAGCGTTCTTTTTTTTGGCATGAAATCCTTCTGAATAAAAACAAAAAACAGACCGCTGGTGAAAACCAACAGCACAGCTTTTAAAATTCCCCTCTCATTCCTATGTTTGAAGGAATATTTGTTTTCATGTACCAAGTTTCATAACGAAATTCACTTTTTATTTATACAATGCTTATGTCCTTTGAAATGCTCAATAAACTCTCTATATGTCTTATTTTAGGAGTAAGTGGCACCTATGCCAGCTTGCAGACCAAGACATCTCAGCCTTTGCTATTTGACATGACACTTTCTACACAGTAAACTTGCCCATCTTTCCATTAACTATTTAACCTACCAAGCAGCTCAGAAATAAAGTGCAAGTACCTACCAGATAATAATCACTACTGCAGATACTCTGAGCCCTTTCAGAGAT
Organism: Zonotrichia leucophrys gambelii; assembly: GCF_028769735.1. Classification (NCBI taxonomy): domain Eukaryota; kingdom Metazoa; phylum Chordata; class Aves; order Passeriformes; family Passerellidae; genus Zonotrichia; species Zonotrichia leucophrys. The sequence continues at coordinate 141,303,705 of NC_088171.1, forward strand.
CCAGAACTGCCTCCATTACATGGTTTATTGAAGCTGGTGTTGGTTTCCAGTGCTGCACATCCTGGTATAGGGGAGAGCTGAGCATCAGAACGCACCTCAAAACCCAGGCAGCCCCAGAGAGGCAAACCAGACATCTTCCCCAACTTTGCCTGCACATACACTGTACTGCTCCTTCATGCTCGCCCCCGCACCGCAACGCCACGGGATGCAAGATAACTCTGGAGCCAGAACTTCATGGCTCGCTGCCTGCCGTCAGTCTGTCTGTCTGTCAGTCCGTCCGTCCTCCGGAACGCCAGCGGTGACAGCGGGAGGAACTCGCCGGCTCCTCCGGGCGCACCGGGATTGAACTTCTTGATTCTCCTTTCTGACTGACAAGTCAGACAGATTTTCCTCCGCCCTGAGGCGAGCAAAGCCCCGTGCAGGCTCCCGGCACGGGGTGGAGGAAGAAGAAAGGGGAGAGGAGCTCGTTCTCGGAGGGGTCTGACCCCACTGCGGGTCGGGTCGGGGGGAACGCACAGTCCGCGTCCAAGGGATGCCGGCTCTGCCTCCAGCAGCCCGCCCGGAGCCCGCCGCCCCCGACGGGCGATGACCCCCGGCCGCGGGGGCAGCGCCTCCGCCAGACAATGGGGAGGCGGGAGGGCGCGGCCGCCCCACCGCGCCCACCCCGCGGGCTCCGTCCCCGTGGGGCCCGGCCCGCCCGCCCTCGCCGCCCGGGAGCCGCCCCCGCCCCGGGGCGGCAGCGCTGTCCCGTCCCTACCAGAGGAGCGCCCGGCCCGCTCCCGGGGGAAGCGGGGGCGGGCGCAGGGCGCGCCTTCCCGGGCAGCGGGGTCACCCTCCCGCCTCCCGGCGCCGAGAGCCCCCCGAGCGAGTCCCTACCTGCCGGCGCCGCTCCGCCTCGCCCCCTCAGCCCGCGCCGCCGCCCGCCCGCCGCCTGCGCTCACGGCCGCGCCGCCATCTTGCGCTTCACAAACTACTGCACTTCTTTCGGGGCGGGGGGGCGGCGGATGGGCCGGGAGCTCCCAACGCCGCGGCCGCCCGCGCCCTCGCCTCGCCCCGCGGCGCCCACTCGCATCCTCCCGGCGCGGCGCTGCCCTGGGGCGGGAGCGCGGCGAGCGCGGACGGCGCGGCCCCTGCCTCAGCCGCCCTGGCAGCGAGCGGGGGCGGAGCCGCTCCCGCCGCCCCGCCCGTCAGGCGGCGGACACCGGGCGCGGGGGCTGCCCCGGCACCGCAGCGCCGCAGCCCGGGGACACCGGCGGCTCCTGGGCGGCCCGGGCTGGAGCGGGGGTGGCGGGCTGGGAGCCCCGGGCGGCAGCCGCGCCCCCGCTGGCAAACTTCGGCTCCGCGCTCGGGCCTCCCGCCGCGGCCGGGACGGGCTGAGGGACAGCGGCGCCCCCAGCCCGGGAAGGGCTTTGCTGCCGCTCCCGCCCGGAGCTGCCGCCGAGGGTCAACACGGCCGCAGGGTCCCGGCACCCAAACCAGCGCGAGTGAGGACAGAAGGAGCGGCTCTAACGAAAATGGCATTTCCCACACCCTGGGTTGTTGGGGGTTTTTTGTTAGTTAGAGAACTTGGAGAAAGGAGACCTCTCTCCCTTTACTACGTACAAAATCTTTTAATCAGTATTTGGGTTTAACTCTCACTGCCCAGTTCTCAAAAATGTTGTTTCCCTACACTATTTTTCTCATCACGGTGCACTATTTTGGGTCAGACAGTAAAGTGTGACACTTTCCTCAAGAAAGAAAAAAGAAATACATAGGGAACGCTTAACTGTTCACAGGTGGACACAAAAGATGGAAGATTTACACAATGGGGAAGCTTTTTAAAAATCTTCCTAGGTACAGGACCCTGTCGAGCCTAATGGCAGTGCTCAAAACAGAAGTTTTATCCCAGGAATGTTTCTGGTTCCTCAATTCCACACTGTGCTCTTAGGAGATGCACTCAACAGGCTGCCTGCCTCGAGTCACATTGAAATTGGCAATGTCAGCCAAGAAGGAGATCGAGTTAAGGACATTAGTTCATTTATTACATTGCCAATGTTATAAACTGCATTAAAATGTAAATTTTCTTTTTTTTCTTCTCCTGAGCTTGTCTTTGCTCTATAATCCATACACTGAGAGGAGAGGAAGCTGATCACATGCAGTTCTTATTTTAAAACCATAGTATTTGTCCTTGTGTCTTAAATGCAAGATTATCAATGATCAAAACTGTTCTGTGATTAAAATAGAGCAGACCACCCACCACTAAAAAGAGATGAATTTTTTATTAATACCCACCAAACAATACAGAGAAAAAAAATCTACATAGCACACCAATGTTTGAACAAACACAGTAGAAGGACACAAAAAGAGACCACTACTGACAGAGGTAAGAAACCAAACACAGAGAAGGATTGCACAGTTTGGCGTTCAGTATCACCACACGTTGTGTACATGAGGTGACAGAACAGCAGAGTGAAGGGTCATGCCACATATTTTACCATGATTTATATAAAATTTTATTTTCATATAGTTAAACTTTGTCTTACTTTTTAAATAACTATCAAATTAACAGATAATTTTTCTCTGCTGGTTTGAAGAGAAATACTTCTTCAAAACAGGGTACTGCTTTGCTTTACTTCAATATATTTATCACCAACAATATATTCACTTTTATGTAATAAACAGATATGATTCTTCCCAGGTGACTAGAAAACTATTTACAACTGAATTCAACTACAAGCCATCTGATGAATTAACAATTTGTGGTAAAATGCTTTTCTCCAGTATTAAGATTGTCATTATTACAAGCAACTTTACCTTAGAAAGTTACAGTAGTAAATCTTGCTTTGTTTCAAGTTAGGTTTTCTTTTAAAGAGAGGTACTGAAATTATCTATTCAGATCTGCTGAGTTCAAAAGGCAATCACAGCAGTATGTCACATTAAAATATACATATCTAGAAGGGAAATATCAAAGTCATTAAATGACTTTCTTTGAGCTTTCTTAATAAATTTTAAGATATATCTGTATAAATATATATGTAGACGTAGTATTTATTGAACAATGCAAAGAAAAAACAGCATGCAGTAAAAAGAAAACATTACAGAGTGTGTCAAGTATGCTGAAATCAAGTATCATGTATAACTGAAGGCTGTAATTTCTTTCTTCATTGCCTAAGAAGAAAAAAAGACCAATTAGGAGTCAGTGTGAATACAAACTTAAGAAACCTGTTTGCTACTTCATCAAAAGAAGTGAGAATGTGTGCACACAATTGATGGCAATGATTTAGCCAATGCATGTGCTACCACACCACTGTTCTGTACTCACTGGCTCCAACACACCCTTATGCACCCAAACCAGAGAGCAGGCTAGGAAAACTGCAGGGATCTGTATCAGGGGATTATGGATCAATGGTGCTTTCAGCAATTAGAGGAGACAGTTCCCAAAGAGCCACAGCTAAAAGCTGAACTGTTCTTTTCTGCACTCTGAATAAATACTTGTTAAAGTCTCTGTTTTCATACAGTAGAACTTACTCCTGGACTGATTTGTGCAATCTCTTTGAATAGGAAATATTCTTTGGTCAAAGGTCAATGAAGCAGAAAACAAATCAAGTTCTGTCACAAAAGCTCACAAGCACCAGGATAACAAACGTGCTAAATCATGTAATTTATGATAGATAGGAGGAGGGTGCATTTTTCAGGAATGGCATCCTGCATCCAAGTAATCCTCACTGTTGCACAATCAGAGCAAGAGCATCTGACTCTCTATCAGATGTGGAAGGAGAGATCAAGATGACCAGAATCCAAGAGAAGAGGCTTCCTGTTTTTTAAGGAAAACTGAGATGCATAAAAAAATTTTATCTATTCTTATGCATGACCACCTGGAAGACAAATGGATTCAAGGACTTTGAAGCTGAAGACTGAATATCCAACCTATCTAAATCAACTCAACGTTGGGAATGTCAGACTGGGACCATGGGTTACTGTGGAGTATTTCTGCCAAGTTCTGACAACATGGAAATCCTCTCTTACAGGAAGAGATTACAGAACCTGACTCGTTAGCATTAAACCTCCATAGGCAGGAAGCTCCCATATATGAAATGAAAGCTGCTTGAGCCATTCTAGCTAAAAAGCAAGTCTGGTGAGACTAAAGTCTCTTCTTGTTATGCCTCATACTTAGTTTCTTTTCAGGAATGGAGTGACTGCTATACAAGTGTTACCACGTGTGAGTGCCCACAAGAGGAGAACGAGGAAGTGACAGACTGAGAAAAGCACCCTCCTTTCACAGCCCCCCCAGGACTGAAGAGGTACTGGAGCAGGAGTGGTGACAGACTGGGCTGAACTGCCTTGAGAGGGCTCTGGGGGCACCCATCATCTTCAAACCTTTTCCTGCTGGAACTGCCAGCAGCTAAGCCAAATGCAACAATAGTTTTGCAATACAGAGAAATGTCTTCCAGACTGTAATGAACAAATCTTGTAACACAGGCAACTAAGCAGCAATGAGTAATACTAAATAACCATGACATTCACAGGGCACACGTACATATGCATAAAACACACCTATAATAATGACAGAAAGTGCTACAAGACAAAAAAATTACCTTCACTAATTCGTTTTTGTCACCATCTTCCCGGTGCTGGTAAATGCACTGGCTAAGGACAGCATACAGTTTCTCCATGCGAAATATACTGACGTTCTCAGTTACCACGGCAATAGAATGCAGCACTTGCTGAAGAAAAAAAATGGAAACCAGAGTTCAGAATAGCACAAGATAAGCAGCAAACAGAAAAGGTAGGACAGGTGTATGGCCAACTTCCCATGTGGAACTTTTTAACTGCTGCCAAAGAAGTGACTGCCTGCTCTTGTAAGTGTTCATTGAGTTCTAGGCCTATTATCAAGCAAATAAATGAAAAAACTCAAAACCCCAAACAAAAAAAAACAAGCCCAAACAAAACCAAGCAGCTACAGTTTGGAAGGTCACCCAGCTTATTGTCTGCAAGTGAATTCCAAAGAGCCTAACACACACAGCAAGTTCCAGTGGCACCCCTGTTAAGGAGTCAAGTTTTCTAAAAGATGCATTTGACGACTGTAGCTCTGTCCTCACAGCTGAGAGCTCTGTGGTACCATCTCTGCAGTGGGCAGTTCCTTCAGAGCACACAATGCTGGCACCCTCACTCCTGAGAAACCCATGTGCATTGCCTACAGACACAGACATGAACACCACCTTCCTCACAGAGGAAGTGCAGGGGCAGGCACTGAGCCACCTCTGCTCTTTGCTGACCACTGACAGGACCCAAGGGAACAGCATGGAGCTGTGTCAGGGGAATTTAGGCTGGATATAAGGAAGAAGTTCTACACCCAGAGGGTGGTCAGGCAGTAGAACAGGCTCCTCAGGAAAGTGGCTACAGCACCAAGATTGACAGAGCTCATGAAACATTTAGACAATGTTCTCAAGCTCATGGCAGGATTGTTGGGAGTGCCCTGGGCAGGGCCAGGAGTTGGACTCTAACCTTCCCAGATCCCTTCCAACTCAGGATGTTCTATCATTCTATGAACACAAACCCATAAAATTTCCTTGCTTAGGAAGCCTGTCTTGAAAAGTTAATTTCTCTCTTCTCACTCCATTTCTTATCATGGCAGATAAACAGCAGCCTCCTCTGGTTTGACCCACCTCCAGGACCTCAACCTCAATTTCCTGAATTCTCCTCACTTCAACATCTCCAGATAAAGGCCAGGTCCATCTACCCTCTCCAACTCATGCAAAGGAACTTCTCTGACCCCCTGCAGCTAGGCACATTTTTGACCCTTTCAGGAACTGTATTGTAGGGTAACAACTTCTCTCCTATAGGGACTGGAAAAACCTTGTAACACTGTACCTATATGAATGTAAAATTCTATCACTGGATTTTGAAAGTGTTTGAGAAGATATTAGTATTTTATCCAGAATGACCTTTTAAGTCAACATGCTAACTTCAAAGTCCTAAAGTCATCTCTGCTAAAAATCAGTGTACTCTTTCAGTTCCTAATAAATGAAAACATGCAAACAGCAAGCCAAAACAACCCCCAGTCCATCATAAAAACCGCCAAGACAATAATAACCAACAGTACTACCAGTTTGCCAGTGGGCTATTTTAAAATCTAACAAGCCCTTTTACATTAACAATAGGAGATAATCCAGTCTCCTAAAATTTTAGTTCGCCAAAAGCAAGAACAGCAGCCTACACTAGCTGTGGAAACTAGTCATAGTCCATTACAGGTTGAGTTATTTCACCAGCTATATATCCCTCCCATACTTTGTCTGAATTGACTGGTTAACAACTGACTTAATTTACAACTCTGTAAGTAGCAAGAAAATGTCCTACTTTGGTATTAAAAAAATTAAAATTTAAACTTACTTTGAGCTCACAGTAATCCACAAACACTCTCTGTGTGCCCATTTTCACTGCCTTCCCAACACATCCCAGCTGCTTCTCTTCCACCTGAGATGATCTTGCACGAGTCATACGGTGTACCCACAACTCTGTAACAACACAAATTTCTTAAGTCAGGATTTCTCTTTCTCTGAAACACAGTAAGAGTGAAGTACCCTGTACTTGGAGAAGAGAACCTCTCTGCAACAACAGACAACTGTTACCATTTTTCACTGATAAATGCTTGATGCTTTTACCTCCTTTCTGGCAAAAATCTCTGCTCCATGAAAACTAGAGACTTGAACACAAAAAAGCTCCAACACAAGACAAAAATGCAGGGGAAAAAAACAGGGGAAAAATCCTGTTGCCATTACAGCACTGTGCTGTAAAACTCCAAAGTAATTTAGCTTAGAAAACACATCTTACTGCAAACACTAGGACATAACTCTTCTATTCCACACATGAGCCTGGGTGCACACTGTTTGAAGCACAGCTTTTTAACTAATGCTTCTTATTGCTGGAAAGATCCTCATGCAATAAAAGAAAGCCATTGTTTGTTTTTCAGTTAGGTACTATTTGAAAAATAAACCGCAGAATCAGAAACCCAGCAGCTACAGAAATACACGAGTTTGGCTGGCATAACTCGAGGGGCAGCACCATTATGCAAGAAACTGTGCACCAATTTGAGAGACAAGTGAGAACAGAAATCAGGAAGGCTAAAACCTGGCAGGTAGTGTAACCCTCCTGAGGAGGAATCAGGGGGTGAATGACCTGTTTGATCTCTCACTTACCATCTGAACGTCCATCTTCAGAAGTTCCAGCTTTTTGACAGTCTGGCATCTCACTCTGCTCTCTTAGGTCTGAATGTTCTCTCCTTTTTCCAGAAGGAGATTTGCCCACAAGGGGAACTCTCTCTCTTTCATTTTCTGTCCCATTTTTCTGTCGTTCTTGAAGTACATTTTCATGTTCTTCAGGAGTATCCTGAGAGGATGCAAATTCAGTGCAATCTGTGCCAGACTCTTCATTGCTCTCCACTTCATTTTGGTCTTCAGGAATTTTATTCTCTTTATTGAACTGAACATTCCTCTTCTTTGCTGCAATACTTGAAGACTCTCTATTCCTTTTGCGTTTTCTTTTTGACTTCTCTACAAAGAGATACAAGCAAAAGTAATCCAAAACAATACCAAAACAAGAAACATGCTCATCTTACTTGTCTGACAAGGAAAATGACAAAATGAGCTTAAATACCACTGCCCATCTCCCCAGACATGTGTCTAGAGAAAAAATTGGTGTTTATTAGAGTCACGTAGCTACTAGATTTTAAAAGATCCAGCTACAGAATTTAATTCACAAAACCAACAGCTTCAAGAGGTTATGAAAACAGAAGTCTTACTTTAGACAGGAAGTCTTACTGGAAAGCAAGATTATTAAGTGACTTAGTCATCTAATATATGTGAACAGAAACATATTTGGAGATGAACCTCAGAATCTGTAAATCTCACAGAAGTTAGAGACACATTGGGAAAAGCTGAAGAGGCACTTTTAAGGGAGTATTTGCTGGAGAAAAAATCCTCCACAGAGATTTCCACCTCATAAGCTTTCTGATTCACTTAACCTTGTTCAATACAAACGTGTCATTTTCCCTTCCAGAAAACCCCACCACCCTTTGTACTCAGAGTACCACACAAGGCCTGTGGGTCAAGTCAGTAGCAAAATTCCCAGACATGCCAGCAAGACCAGGAAATGTCACATCATGTCATGTGTTTTAAACCCTTTTTTCCCCCCATGTACTATTCATGGTAAAAACTGAAGAAAATAATGATCTTTCCTTTACATGTTATGATTATTGCTCCCCTTTGTTTAACCCCTTCCCCTTCAACTGGAAATCACAGGAATAGAGTTTAATGTCTGAGGGCAGGGAAGGGGAAAACACTGTTGCATATAACTAAAAACTAGGTAAGCATTCAGAAACTGCCATGTCCAACTTTATGAAGAGGTAGCAATGTAGGAGCCATTAAATAGCAGTGGGCCACTAAGGGCAGTGTCTTACAGTGTCAACTAGCCATTGTACTTGGACTTGACATCCATACTGAATGAATGACCTCTGGATTTATCCCATGTTTTGCAGCATATTAAAATATGGAATGCCTCTGGCATGAAGAACCAGGCATCGTAGGAACCTGTTAAGTCACAAGAACAGCAGCTTCAGCACCTTCTCCAGGAAAGCCTGAGTAAAACACAACTTGCCTTTAGGGCAGGGGGTACTGACATCCACAGGCACTGCTAGGATCTTCAGTTTTTCATTACACTTCGGATCTGTTTTCTTACACCCAGGAACAGAGTCCTCTGGCATTTCACAGAAGGAAGAGGAAGCACAGTCTGAACCTTGCAATAAAGAAGAGAGAGCAAAGAAGGGTGTCTTGCATGGCTGGTTACAGATCCTGAGCTAAGTCTTTCATTCCTCAGTGCCAAAGAACATACCTCTCTGCTTACGAGACTCTTTGATTTCTTGGCAGCGGCGTTCGAAATCCTCATCCATCTCCTCCCTCACTATGGAATAGGCAGTGTCTCTCAGAGCACAGGCCCTGTGCCTGAGGAGGCGATCTGAAATTGTACAGCCACAATTGAGTGCTTTCTTCCAGCCAATGAACCCCTTCATTCTGTTTACTTAGAAAGTTTTTTCTCTTGTCATAGGTAGGTTCTGAAATGTTATCTCAGTCAATCTTTTCAGCATGCCAACTGATAAGTTAATTTTAAAGCAAAAGCAGTAGCTTCCAATCAACATATCTACCACAATTACATGCCCAAATAAGTTTATTTGATACTGCAACATTCACAACCTGGCCAGAAATGCTCTCTGGGGATCTTTTAAATGATCTAATCTCACATCTACTGTACACAAATGACAGGTAAATTTAAAATTTTGACAAATTAGTGATAAAACCACTCACCTCCAGGATCTTTAGCTGGGTTGTACTCTAAAGCATTGCTACAGATTAGATCAATGTCTTTTAGAAAGTCTCTTGCAGTTGGGTACTGGTGCATGTCAATCTTGGACAGAACTGTGGAGAGGTCCATGGGCTGTTTAATAACAGCATTGTAATCAGGTACCTACAAAGGAAATATACATGCTCAGAGATTTAACATAGCAGCCACCAAAAATAATTATTTTCATAAAGTCAAATAAAGTACTTGTTAAAAATCCCAATATGATGCATCCAAATATGTGGAGATTACCCAAGCAGCTTCTTGAAAACAGAAAGACTATTTCAGCTGGTTTTGAAGAGACAGGCTAGAAGAGGGCAAAACAAAGAAGCAGGGAGGTGAGAAGAATGTGTGGGGCAGAGAAGGTAACCAGCATCCAGAGTGGAACTTGTTTCACTTCCTTTTGGAAAATAACAGCAAAAAAACATTTCTCAGTAAAGTCACCTGAAATTCTCTTTGGTTTTGGCAGCAAGAAAAAGGATGCAGGAATTGCACCATTGAAGTACCTATCCTGGGCACCTAGAATGAGATAGCTGGACCCAGGAGTACCAATTTCTTTATTCTGACAATAGAAGGAACCTAATGACTAGTTCAGATGAGGACATCTATGTTTGTTTAGATTATTCAGATCTGGAAATTACAAGTAAAGGAAAGAGGTCAGTGGACAAGTGGGGAAACAGGACCTTGTGGAAATGCAAAGCTATCTCAAATTTCCAGCTGACTTCGAAGTATGTGCCCCAGCCTACACTTATTTAATGAATTAAATGAGAAGCATATGGGAGGAAGAAAAAAAAAATCACAAAGCCTTTATGGTTGATGCTTTAGCAAGGAAAGTCCCCTGAGAACAGAATCTGAAAATCTGACAAACTGCTACTTCTACTCCTATTCTTGCAGGAACTATTGACAGATAATTAAAGAGCTTTACACTTTAACTAAAACAACCCTGGAAGTACTGGAAGCACTGTTTATAATTACAGAGAGAAAGAGAGATCTCTGCTTTCTAGTACTGTAATACACCTATGTATCAAAGTCTTTTCACAAGCAAACTGTGTTGGCATTTGATATAATTGGTACTTGGACTAGATGATCCTTGTTGGATGACCCTTCTAATGGAAATAATCTCAAGTTTTAAAGAGGTTTTAGAAGGAACACAGGGGCTTAGTGAACACTCATATAACAAATAACAAATATTATTAATATTTATAATTAATTATAATAACATATATTAATTATAATAACAATATATGAATATTTATTATTAATTATAATAACAAATATTTGAGTGACCCAGAGTCAAAAAAAGTAAAAGCAAAACAAAACTTCACCTCCCATATCCTGGAGATTCATAATGCTATGATCCTAAAGACAAAGATAAACCTTCCTAGAAAGAACACACAAACACTGAGGAACACACACACAGAAATTGTGAATACACACGGGTATAGTGATATTGCAGATCAACACTAAATTTACCTCCTGTGGGTCAACAGGCTTTGTGAATGCCCTGAAACGCCTGTCAATGACGAGCCTGTGAGTCACATCCCGCAGGTAAATCCTCAGCTCCCGCAGCGTGTCCTCCTCCTGCTCCTCCAGCTGTTTGAGCTCCTCCTCCGACAGCTGCCGAGGCTTTGGGGGCGGTGCCACAGGCAGCACTTCCAGGGGCTGCCGAGCTGAAATGGAAAACTTCAGTCAATGAATGGTACTCAAGTACAAGCACATGAAAAATAATTGATAGAAAATTGCCCCAAAGGAAACACTGTATTGTATTAGTTGTTAACTTACTGCTAGCCAAGTTTTATGTTATGTTTTGAATATCCTCACCTGAGTTGTTTTTTGATGCAGGAGGTTCAGCAGCTTGCTTCATAACCAAGTCCTCAAAAAAACTTCTTCTTTCAGCACAGGTAGGCCACCGGATTTTGAAAACTTCTTCACAATCATTATTAAATAAAGCTTTTATCTGAAGCATGAAGAGAAAAAAATTTCAGATATAAGGCCATGCACATTTTTTGTATTTTTTAATATGCTATTCCAAAAAGCTGAGTGCCTTTCTAAACTAAACGGAATATTCATCTGGGTAAGATAAGCTTTGTAAAGTTGTCTTCTTGGCTGTAAAAGGCTAAATTTTCATAGAATGGCAAATTAAAACACCTGCTCTGAGGAATGATACCATCTAGAGTTTAGGCTCCATGAAAAAAAGATGCGATAAACCACTGATTGGAGAGTCACCACTTCCAAGGTTGGTTATTTTGTATTTACCTGCCTTTCTGTTCTTTAGCTTGAATCTTTATGGCAGCTATGGAGGGAATGGGCGAGTGCCAGCTTTTTGTTAAGGTGGCTTTTAAAATTTTGTTTTTAATAAATTTAAATGAAGTGTCTAAACTTGCATTATTTCCAGCCTGTAGTCTGTTCTTCCATCTCTGTTACCAAAGGGTATGGAAATAATTTCATTCCTTATTTTAGAAAGCATTTAACAACATCACAGTAAGTTTTTCTACCAAGACAAAATAATCAGAGCATCATATTCGCATTTTGACCACCTTCCTTTAACACTCTCTGATGTTGTTTCTGAAATCCCAGTGCAGCTTGAGGGGACTGGGGAGGTAATTTTACCACCACAAATGTCCAGAAAGCTCAGCAGATAATCTTACTGAATTTTGTTAAGGAATACAACTAAAAATTGATTTCTAAGTTACTTAAACGGAAGTTGGACTTTATCTTTCCAGTATGTCAAGTTTTCACCTACCAGATGTAAAAATAAATGGAAATAATAATTAAATTATTGAAATTTGAGATGACACTCCATCAATAACAGTGTGACCACTGTACTTTTCCAGTAAAAACAGCTTTCACTTTTCAGTAAAATGATCTTTTTCCTATCTCAAGCACTGTATATTCTTCACTAAGCACACACCTCACCATCTTGCAGTCACCAAAATGACTGCCTGAAGCAAATTTGTACATCTGTCTAATAAGCATCAGTGTGCGAGAAGGGTGAAACATTTGGGTTAAAGTCAATCCTTTTGCTCAGAAAACACTCCAGACAAATGTTTTCACACCATTGTTTTGTCTAAGCAAATTTTAAGAGACCTTTAAGAATGTTTGAGTGCCCAAATAGTAACAGCATGAATTTGCTTTAGAGTGGTACAGCACTCCCATGCTTAAAGGAGTTATAAACTAACAAACATAAAAGGAAAAGTAAAAGAAGTATTGATAAATACCTCTTCTGGGAGATCTCCATGTTTTACATCAGTTGTTGCAAGGAGCAGAACTGGAGCAAATGTTGGGATGTTCTGCAGTAGTGTTGTGAAAACAGCTTTCACTGTAGGTCCCACAGTGTCCCACCACAAAGGGATCTGTGGCACATAAATGATGCTTGGTGCTGTTCTCTGAGCTTCTCGCATCAACTGGCAAAATGGAAGCTCAGGTAAGAAAACTACATGCTGTAGAACAGGATACTAAATAACTACACATCAAACTGTCTTATGAAATACAAGTACATGAAGCTAAAACATCAGGACAAATCAATAAATTCACTACTCCTTAACAATACGGTAAAATTTTCACTATGATTCAAACACAGACATGGCTACACAGACAGAAACAGACTTGAACCTCTGCCCAATTTCAGAACTTCTTATGTGTAAGAGAACTCCTAAAGAGCCTCAGCACTCAGCCAATCTGGTAGGTGCACCCAAAAAAACACAACAGCCCTTCAGCAAGATGTATTAGCTTGGAGAAATTGCCACACAAGTGCAACTACACCAATTTCAGTTCAGAGCACACATACAAAGACCTACATGAGAAGCCTGCTTACAATGCATAATTTCAAGCACAATTTTATAAGAGGTGACCATTCTTTTGTCTGCCTGAAGAGCTAAATCACAACTTCTTACTACCAGAAGATCCATCAGAGCAGATGATATGCTTTGGAAGAGCACAAGCCACGCTTACAGATGGCACCTCAATCACAGGAGACAAAATGCATCTACTGCCAGAGGGAAGTGACAAATTTCTCCATGTGCCCTCTCAGATTAACAATATTCAGAGAGTTCCTGTCAAAAGGTGGGGAAGCACACATGGTATATCCAGGCACTCACTACACAGGGTAGTTACTCATCCACAGATGCAACCATCACAGAACAAAAGGAAAATTGCTCCTCCTGTGTGACAAAGGAGCTATGGAATGTGTCTGTCCTGACTCCTACAGCTCTCCAATGCTGCTACTAAATTCTGTGAATTGTGAATTCTGTGAAGGTAAAAATATTTTAATACAGAAATGCCAAACACCACCATGTATTCCCTGCCTAAAACTAAAGAAGGACACCAGCACTAATCTGGTTATATTTCATTTTCCTAGCGAAGGAAAGCACACCAGTGTAACAATCTTAGTGTTATATGAATTTTAATTTATTTCCTGCATGTACTACAAGCTGTATATGTACAAGAAGAAACCCTTTTCCCCCAAACCTTGACTGTCCTATGAATGTAATAATAAACAGGGCTTCAGAAAGTGCATGATGCCATCAGGCTGATGCAGAGCCATCTACTGAGAGCACAGAGGCTTAAGAAGCAATGAAAATTTCCTGGATGCAACACAGACCAGCAGGATTTTTTGGCCACAGAGAGTGCTTTATTAGCAGCACCTCCCATCTTCCAGAGCTGCTAGCAACGCTCTCACTGCTTCCTTTCAAAAGGAAAACATGACTATGTATACCATCCTTATACAGTATCATTCCATCTAGAAAATAAAGTGGATTTCCAGACAAAAGTAAACATAAAAGCCTATCCCAACCAGGCCTCCTCCATTAACATTATTTCACAAATTTACATACAGTTTATATTCAGTTTATGAGTCATACCAGATTAATGAGAAAAAAGATACCTGTGCACATGTTTCTTCTGGGGATGTGATGCTAACAAACAAAGCAGGCAGGTCTAGTGTATAAACAGGGAACTTCTCCAGGGCATGGATTACTGCAGGTGCCAGATGAAAAGCCTGCCCACACCCTGGATCTTCAACTAATAGGAACCGTGGCCTGAAAGATGTTGGCTGGCAACGAGGATTTCTACAACAGCAAGAAGAAAACAAGTTTAAAAACAAGTGATTAATAGGCACACAGATGTTGAAGTTTTTCCTATATGCTTTTTTTTTTGGTAAATATACTCCTTGTTCCATGAAATAATAAGCCAGACTGATCAGGAAGACTATCAAAGCCTATTTTCTCAAGAACTGGTACCATTTCCACTAAGAAATCCTGCCAGGCCCCAGCATGTCTGCCATTCCTTTAGCTGGCTTAAGTAAGAGCTCTTAAATCCTTCAGGGAAGCTGTCCAGCCAAATGCTCACACAAAACTGGTCTGTGACCTGATATGGGCAGAACAACAACTCTTTCTTTTCTAAGCACAAACCAATCTGGGTCTCTTCACTCCATGTACACCACTATTTTCAATGGGACTTTAGGTAACTGAGATCTCTACACCTGCCAAGTTTAGCTAAAATTTGGCTGTAGCAACTGGAGATGATGGTAAGGAAGAAGCATACCAGCATTTCTAGGAAAAAAATTAATGTGGGCACTGGAACACGTTAGCTGTATCTGAAGAAGCACACAATTGGATTGGTTAAATTACTTCTATGGTTTCCTCTCTGAATTGTCTATTAATTTCCTAATCATCTTGTTTTATGAGCATGAAACACTTGTGAAGAGGTTTGTGGGTTTTTCTACCTCAAGACTGTTGTACCTTTACTTGCTGAAGTTAAAGATCTTAGAAGAATAACTGACCCAACAATGACAACAATAATCTACTGCTTCAGCTGTTGATTTACACAACTTCCACAATGAAACATCAAAAAATGAACAAACTTTGTAGGTTAAAGGTACAAAATGCAGACGTTGTTTTCCTCACAGTTTTAACGTTATTTCTCAATTTGATTTCTCATTTAACAATCTTGGAAGGCAGAAGGGAAGAAGATGGCTACACAAATCCTTAGTGTTCTTTTAAGCTAAAAGGGCAGACAGCAGATTTTTTGGGTGTTGAACCTTTGGATTAAATCAACATGTTCTTATAATCTGTGGACCACTGACTTAGGCAAATAGGGCAGGGCAGTTTATTTGGTTGCAACCTTAGTACCCAGCTGGATTTCACACTTACTTCTTGCAAATATTGACCAACCCCCACACACCCATCACTCCTTCATCCAGCATCCCTCATAACAAAACAGTTTAGAGACCCAGCCATCTTAAAAATGTAAACATAAAGGGGACAAACAAAACCTGTTTAAAGTGAGGAATTCTGCCTTTTCACGATCAGGTACTTTGTGAGTTGGATTCTCTTCAAAGATTGATGGTGATTCCTCTTCACTGTCAATCACATCGTTTCCTAAAATAGGATTTAAAGGTGAGAGCTTTGTTGACTTTCCTGAATAGTTCAAATCTCACTCTTGCATTAATATACCTTTGAAATCAGTGCAGGAAATAATTCTCTTGTATTTTGTTTGAGGACATACACTGAAAGGTGTTTTCTGAAGGGTTCACTCTACCATAGATGTAAGGAGATGGCACATTTTCTACAAAGCTGTCCTATGTGGCACAATTTGCATCAGGTTTTCCCGTTGACAAAAACTTGGGAGTTTTTTTTTCCCTTGGAATAATTTTGATTAGGAGCAACGTCTGTGCTTCCTAGACACCTGAAAAACCCAATGAAGCCACTGCCTTTTGAAACGGGTTCTCCCATCAGGTGTGAGGAAATTAAGTGAATGTAATGACCACAGACTTCCATCTGTCTAGAATAGTCACAGTATAAAGACCCACACAACTTCTAAATGAGGCTTCTTGAAGATCACAAAAGGGGAGATAATGGGAGGTGGGCAACAGAGAAGGGGTGCAATCATCCATCTCCCAGCCCCAGTGCTTTCATTGTGTTGGTGGGTCTCTGCCTCTGTTTCATCAGCACAAACAATCCCAACTCTACCAGGAGTGATACTGGGAGAACATTCTCCAGAGATCAGCACAGTAACTAACTATTCACAGACCTCCATTAATAAAGAGAGAGCCTATCAATATTGATTTGTTCTCACCAACTGACTAAACCTGATTAAGGGTGATGCAGTGAGGAGCATGAGCTCACCTATGCAATGGAAGCCAAGCCCTAAAGTACAACTAAAACACTGTGTATTCCAGGTCACTCACAGCTGCCATCCAGCACTCTGCACATCCAGGCTATAAAACTGAACTGTCATTATGGCTGAGGGGTTTATGTTATTGCATGTATCAGGAGCTTTTGCTTTGGCAGAATTTTAAACAGGTGGATGTTGCTGTACCTTGCTGTTGGTCCTTCTTCAGTGCAAGCTCTGCATGGGGAAATACTCTCTGTAAGGCTTGTAAAATCCTTTCCAATGTGTTTTCTAACAGTGGTTTTAAAATAGGTGATAGTGCTCGCCCAGGTGAAGCCACAGCCCTTTGTGAAGCTGGAACAGTCTTCTGCATGGCCATGACAAAATCCTTGGCTGTTATTTTAATGGAAGCAATGTCCAACTGCAGCTTCTCACTCCTTTCATAGATCTGAGGATAGCGGCGCCGCAGAGCGCAGAGAGCAGCTTCAGCACACAAGGCTTTGATATCAGCACCACAGTACCCTATCAACAAAACAAGAATCAGATGTTGTCAGCATCAGGAAACACCAAAGTCAAGGCCAAGAATTCTAAAGTGCAACAATGAAAGACTGTGCATGAAACCAAAAATTAACAGGGTAAGAGATAATTTAAATTACTGCACTGCAAAGAAGTTTTGACATGTGCCTCACAGCCTGATAGCTTGCACTAAGGAAGCAGCCCCTAGTCAAAACTTCACTCCTGGGAAAGAGGGCCTAAACCCACTCAGTGTTCTGAGAAAAAAGAAAACTGAAAGCAGCATCTGCCTTGGTTTGCTCCCAAGACAGGCCAGAAGCATCACTGCCTCACTCTACAGCAAGGCACCAGAGCTCAAGTACTGCCTGGAACAAGCTCTGGGTCCCCATGACCCAGCCATGCAGCAACCTACAGTGTTTTCAAACTCACCAACACATTTCTCAGCCAGCTCTTCAAGAAACTTGTCCAATGGCTTCAGGGTCCAGTCTCGTGTGTGAATTTTGAAAATCTCTTTTCTCGCCTGAAAACAAAACACTTGCATTTTAGTTTGTCTTAAATTTTCTCTTAAAACAGCCACAACACAAAGCCCTCCCAAACCCTCACACTAATACAAAGGCTTTTCTTATCTACTAAACTCTGAAGTATTTAAAGGGTCAGTTAATATGCACTGTTTTTTCAAGCAGGAAATTTCCTAGTTCTAAATTTGTTACATTAAAATCTTGCTGGGGGCTGCAGTGAAGTAAAAGGCAATTTACATCTTCCATAAAAAAGTGAGTTTTCACAAGTGTGAAATCCAGAAGAAAACACTGTAGTAAAAACCACCAAACTTAAATTTAAACAGATATTTTACAGAAAATTCTCTCAAATTCAGCAAAATTTCATGGTTGCAGTCTCATTAGTTCGTCAAATTTGCTCTTCTGACAGCTCATGCAAGGAAAACAGTCCTAGCACCCCATTCCCAGTTGCTGCTGTTACTATCAAGTAGAACAATAATTATGACTCAAATTACTGTCACTCATCTAGAAAATGTAAAACGTTGCCTATCCCTAATCTCTGATCTTAGCAGGATTTTCATTTAATTACTTCGTGGCACACGGACTAACTATGGCAGATTTCTAAAATTCTTCCACAGTCAGTTAGTGTGTATTAGATCTGTTTCATAGCACCTCCTCTCCTGTTCCTGACAGCAGATAAAAACTGGAGAAAAATGTGTTAAATGCACTGTTTAGTGCACTTTTACCAGAATTCAATTCAGCACTTTCTGCAAAGTGCTAAGAAAAAGAATGGTGACAGCCACAAAGAAAACACAAAAACTGCATCCCAGTTGTGCTTGCTACACCCACCCACATTATTTTTTTCATTGTCTATTGTCATTGAACTAGAAGCTTCCCTAGCCCTGCACCTGTGCAGTGACTTCACATTTTTGTCCAAGTCCCTATTACTGAGTACCAGTAAGAACAGCAGTTCCTAAAATACTTAATTGGTTCCAGCACCAGCCTGGATCAAAGCTTTTGTTACTGTAAAAGAATTCTTGTCTGCACACCATTTCTTTCAATTTCACAACGCTACAGCAGTTCTTCTTAACTAATTTATAAAGTCATTTTTAAACATTTCTGTGAGTAGCAGCACCCCATCTTCTTCAGTGGTTGCAGAGAAACCAAAACTAATAATTAGAGGACTAACCACCTATTACAATCATCTTAATGATATACTCAGTGCCAAGTCTGCCCTCCACAGTACAGCACAGTCTCTCCAGTGAGCCCTCTTTTGTCCAAGCAGCACAATACTGAGGAGACTTTCACTGCTCCACAATCCTGCTGTGCTGCAGGGGTTTGTTACAAAGATGGACTCTGCCACATTAAGCACTGAGGTTGAGTTGAAGTTCTGACCTCTTTGTTTGGCAAGCTGAAGAGAAACTCTCGATCAAAGCGTCCCGGTCTTCGTAAAGCAGGATCTATAGAATCCAGCCTGTTGGTGGCTCCAATTACCACAACCTCTCCTCTGCTGTCCAAGCCATCCATAAGTGCCAGAAGTGTTGATACAACAGAGCTAAGAGAAGAATACAGTTTTTACTCAGCAGTTAATTTTCTTCAGTTCCACATCATCACCAATGCTCACTC
The DNA here is from genome assembly GCF_028769735.1 of Zonotrichia leucophrys gambelii. Classification (NCBI taxonomy): domain Eukaryota; kingdom Metazoa; phylum Chordata; class Aves; order Passeriformes; family Passerellidae; genus Zonotrichia; species Zonotrichia leucophrys. The sequence goes on from NC_088171.1 coordinate 141,322,817, forward strand.
AAAGGACAAGTTCTTTTTGATAAAATGCTGACTAGAAAAAGACAAATCATTTTAAGATATAACAACACAGACCTCATGGTGGTATCAAGTTCAGTGAATTGTTTTTAATTACTATTTAAAGATTATCTGAAATTAAGTAGTACTGAATTACTAGTTTTCAGGATAAATGAATGTGTCACATCAAGTTAAACAGATTGTGGTCTTCTGTTCACAAAGATCAAGCAGTTTCCATGTTGATAGAAAACATGCCCTACCTATGAACTTGGTCTTGTTTACTGGAGCGTACAGGAGCAAGACCATCAATCTCATCAAAGAAAATAATTGAAGGTCGCATCTGGTAGGCCTACAGCGAAAACACAGGAATACTGACATCAGGAAAACAGCACTGTTTGGAGGAGAAATGCACAAACAACACTGGGGTTGCAAAGTCACTGGAAGTAGATTTTTCAGACCAGCATCAGGGATTTCTACTCATGGATCTTAAGTAGTGAAGTGTTGTGAGTAACAGAAGGCAGGAACACAGGTCAACCCACTGAGACAGGTGACAGGAAACAAATCACACCACTGGTTTTTACAGCTATTTAGCAACTACCAAGAACAGGACTTAATTGTATTACAGGCTCTGGAAGCAACCTTTGTTACCCATTTCAAAATAACCATGCTTCCAGCTCACATTTGTTTCCCTCTGATCAAAAGTCACCACTTCTTGAAACCTTTTTTGCAGCTGTTTGGATTTTTCTTTCCTGAGGCAAGGAGTTGGTGGTGTGTGTTGCTTTGCAAGGTTCTCTTGACTGCTTTACTAATTTTTCCTAATTGATCTCAAGACTTCCAGCCTCTAAAAATGTTACTGAAAAATGAAACACTGACAATCCCACTTCAGTGGAAGGAGTTGAGAAAAAAAAAATTGTTCTTGACCACAGAAAGCGAGTTACAACTCAGACAGAACATAATGCACGTTTCAACTGTACCTGATCAAATAACAAACGAAGCTGTCGCTCCGACTCTCCAACCCATTTACTCAGGCAGTCAGCACCCTTTCTCATAAAAAAGGCTACTCTCCTGTCACCTTGGCTACATTCATTAGCAAGTGCACGAGCAACCAATGTCTTTCCAGTCCCTGGTGGGCCATAGAACAGACAGCCTCTGCAATTAAAAAAAAACATTCACATAAGAGAAATATATAGAAAAGTACCTGTGATCACCCTCATCCCTGAAGCACACAACTGTTCTCTCTTAAACAAAGCTCTCTTCATTGTTTGTTATACTTTAAAAGTTACTGAAAACAAAGAACCTATTTCAATATAACATGACTGAGTGTTGATAGCCTAGAATATATAAATCTAACAATTAAATCACTAATAATTTCATTTCATAACACAGAACCCATTCAGCTGTGCAAAAAGTGGACAGATGCATTTTTAGCCCAAGCACAGCCAGCACTCCAAGGTTCTAGTTAGAAGTCCAGAAGTCCACACAATTGTAAAGGTGATACTGGAACTCTTGAAAAAAACAGTTGGTGGGACAGACAACTGGGCTTCCCCTAAACAAAACTGCAGTTGACTACCGCTTACAGGCTCATCAAGTCCACTTAAAAGTAGAACTCAAAACCTCTCCACCATCCCCTTTTTGAAGGCTCGACACTTTTAAGACATTGTCTCACCACACTGAACATCTTGGAACCTATGTGTATGCTGGATTCTACCTTTTTTTAAAAAGTTACTTTTTCCTACTGCTAAAAGAACCCAAAATCATCAACACTTAAAATTCTGAAGCATGGAAACATAACAATACCTCAGTTGAATATTTTCCTGAAAATAGGTGAATTAGAATTGACAGTTTTAAATGGCAACCCTTACCTTGGAGGTTGAATTTTGAACCTCTCAAAGACTTCTGGATAAAGCAATGGAAAAACAACCATCTCTTTTAAAGCAGAAATGTGGTCAGCAAGACCACCAACACCATCAAATCGTACCTGAAGATGGAGACAACAGAACACATTTTAGATGTTAAATCTGGAACCTCCATAAAGTTCCATCAGAAATTAGATGTCAGCACAAAGGAAACATTCATGCCAGTTTTCAAACTGCTTGAAACAAAACTGTAAGCCACGGCAGTTATAGACAGCACATTACTGTACAAAAGGTTTCATAGTTACTGAAGATGTCTCAGTGAGACAATGAAGTAAAAACACTTACTGAACAATCTATTTGCACTGGATCAACATCAGCCAGACTCGCTCCGATTTTCATGCGATCTTTGTGAACTCCCTTTAAGTCACTTTTCCGAAAGTTGACAGGAAGAGACCTGATTTGAATTAAGGAGAAAAAAAAGGTAAAAAGGTGCTTTCTAACTTACAATATGGATTTTTGATTTTCTAATAATAGCAAGTGAATGCAGAAGATCTCATAAATGAGTGTAAACTTCCTGAATTATTAAATATTCATGTTATGTTTAACATCTGTGAGTAAAGAAAGGAAAATGGTCACCCCAGATATTAAACTGAGTTAATTATTTTAACAGCTCTCAGCACTTATAAATATACATGCCAGTCAACAGATCCTATGTAGGAATACAAGCTTAAAACAAGGTATTCCTTGTTTGCAGACCTTGGGCTGAAGTGATTAATGTGAGGAAGAAAACTGCTCCTCCAGCCCCCAGACACACTGATACTTTTCAAATACTTTTAACTCCTATATTGAAGAAGTTACAGCGCAAGCCAATACTTATTTCAGTTGGTTTTAACATTATAAAGGCTGCCTATCACTGCCAGTCCTTCCCAATGCCCTGGAACCTGTGTGCCAACAGACTGCTCTGAAAGAAATCTGAGACATCAGGCTGAAAACATATCTGTTAGACTGTTACTAAAATAGTTTTTCTAGAGTATTTGTTAAGAAACCAAATCCCCGTCATTTCCTCTATTTATAACATCCCCTGTTATAGTGGCTTTCTCTCTGAATCAGCTGCTGTAAAGCACAGGAGCAGCAGAATTTTACATTAAGAAACTTCAGTGTTGCTACCTCCCTTCCCACTTAGAAATCAAACTGCTTATTAAAATCCATTCTAAAAATCCAATTGTAGAGTCCAGTTACAGTTGTATCAACAGACAGGATTGCCAGAATTTAGAAACTGAACAAGATGAAGATGGCAACACTACAGTTAGGAAGATGTAAAGTCCTCCCAAGTAGTCTCCTTCCTCCCCAGATCTCCAATTGCATTAACCTTCTTAAATTTCTGTTCTTCCTCTGCCTCTCGAAATCCTCTTCATCATCAGATGAGGAAGAGGAATCACTGCTGGGGACTGTGTGTCTCCGTCTGCAAACATTCAAACAAACAATTAAAAAATTAAAATAAACAGTAAGTAATATCAAAATTGAAGTGAACACTGTCTCAGTTTACTTTGAGATACAGTAAATTTCCAGATTATTGTACTCCATATAAATCTGATTTCAAACTACATTATGTGATTTCCCTAGTGACAGCAAAATTTCATTTTTAATAGGAAAGTAAAATGTTGAACCAGTGTGCAAAGAAATTTCTTAACCAAGTTACTCTTTTTGTTCACATGCTCTGACCCACAAATCAAGTATCACTTAGCATTATGTATCTACTCTGTGAAACACCAACCTCTCAATTTCAAAATCTGGTTCCATAACTCCCTCCTTCCATAACAGCCTAATTTCAAGGATAAATAAAGCACTCCTGTCTAGCAAGGAATGGCATTCAACACTTGCAGGATGCTAAACCTATTTGTCATTACTACTGAAATTTGTAATTTAGAATTTCACTTATTTTTCTTGCTTTAAGTATAGTTTCATACAGAAACTGGAACTGATTCCAAAGACAAACCAGAATCAGTACCTGAGTGATTAAAAAAAAAAATCCTTAAAACTTCCATCCTCTCTCTAACTAAATTGGTTTTAGTTTTAAGAAAATAATTTGCATCCTTCAAGATAAACAGTCTGAGATTTTCAGAGGGAGACTTTGGCTTCAATTCCAAAACAAATTAATTGAGTTATACAATCTCAGCCATAACTCTCATCATCACCACAAAACCTGCATTTTCTAATAAAATCTAATGGTCAATGAAGCAGATGGGCTTTCCTGTAATATTTGCTTTCTGTATTCCCTCAGACTACCACAGCAATAACCATACTGTTAACATCTAATTACCAAGAGTCCAAAAACCCTTGAAAGCTGTATTCAGTCATGTGACTGACAGCACTACTGAGAAACAATTCTCACTAACCAAACTCATACCTGTTAGTTCCCTTGCACGAATCTCTCTGTCTGACAGGTGAAGACCTGTCTGAAAAATACATCTTACGTTGTCTTGGTTCTGTTCAAAGTAAAAAAATTAGAACAATGTTACAAACAAGTTTAAGAGAATGCAGGATACTAAAAGAGGCAGAGAAATGGGATGTATATCACCCATTCTCTAAATTCTAGGGAAGCTTCAAGGGTAGGGAGGAAGAGGTTGTTTTTTAAAATCAATGCACAATAAAAGCAAAAACATACACATCTGAGTTTTAAGAACTGAAAACCACAAGAGTAAGTTCATCAAGTCTGTTTACTTGCTGCTCTTTCAAGGATACACAGGTAGTATTTTTATTGAAAAGTAACAATAAGGAAGCCAAAAAGCAAAGAAATAGAACGTGCAGAGGATATATGCATTTAACAAAACTGCAGGTAAGATATTTGAATGGAAGTTGAGTGTGTGTACATATTTTCATTCTTAAAAAACCCCATAACACTCTCACTTGCATGCAAGTGATCAGTTTTTAAGAGAAGCTGTGCCTGTAACCTACTTTGCAATGGAGCCTGATAGCGCTCGACAGTTTTCCTCTGCCGAAAGGAGTAACGCTTCCGATTGTCCTCCCCATCGTCCTCCTTGGCTTCGCTTTCCTCTGAGGAGCCCCCTGCACACCAACACGACATTGCACTGCTTCAGTACTGCTGCCAATTATACTCAATTCTAAATGCACCATGTCCACAACCTTTCCTGCTGGAAGAGCTTTGGACATACAACTTCTCTTTTCCTCTGAAAACCTGTTTTGAGCTCACTACAGTACAGCCCTAGAGTCTGCGACTGTGGCTTGTAATGTCAGTAGCAGCACAAATTCTTTTCAAGAGATGAAAAATACCCAGTAGTTCATCCCATCTCAATTATTTAAGACAAAGCTTTTGGCTAGAGCATAGTCAAGAAAACTTAAAACAGACTTATCCAACAATGCTACCTTGATTATCAGCTATTTCTTCATCAGTCCTTTCCATATCAAGGCTTTCCTTAAAAAAAAAAAACACAAAAAAGCCATGTAAGACAATTCACAAATAAGCAGAAAACCTGTGGGCATATTTGGTGCCTATACAGTATCATTATCAAGGCATTCCATATACACAGAAGATTTAATTATTGTACAGCAAGAGAGAACAGGAACATCATTCTGGAACCCATTATTAAGAAGATTAATAATAAGGGTTTCCACTCTACAATAGGAATGCAGATCCAAACAAAAAAAATCTATGAAAGCAGGTTATGACAATGTTTAGAAAACAAAGTGACTGCCATTCAAAAGGACAGTGGACTAACTTAATTTAATAAAGCAAAACTAAAAGAGAAGAAATATGATTGCTGTCTATCACTTAACCACAAGTTCCTCTTGGGGAAGGGAAATCATCTCCCTGTGTTAAATACCCCACTGATACAAAACCAGCAAAATAAATTAGTATCTACTTCTTCTGTGTCATGGAACTCCTCCAGGTCTCCCATCCTTCGCCGTCTACGCATCTTCTCCATGTCATCCATTTTTTGCAAGACTGCTTCTGCAGTACTAAAATATAAAGTTGACATATGAAAGCAAAAAATAGGCAAGTACAGAAAAAGCCCATTTAGAACAGCACACATAAGCATCATATTTTAATACAGTGTGCACAGTGCAAGGCACTGACAGCCAAATTTTTCAATGCTACTTAAAAATTAGGTCAAATGTTTACTTTTTATAGAGAGAATTAAGAACAAATGTATGAGTATATGCAAACATACATTGTTTTCACGTTTATTTTCCCCCTCTTGATGAACACAGTAAAAAGCCCCAACTATTTTAGTAGTTGGAAAAAAGAATTCTGAATATCACAGTAAAATAACAAAGAAATTATGGCAGTTTTTCATAGCACTTAGGTTGCTCTGCATGGTAGCACTGAGTCACTTGGTTCACAGCCTTCTCCAGACAACAGATTGCTTCTCTACACTGCTATTTAAATTTCACATTGATTTTCAATGACTACTTATGCTAGACACAACATCTTACTGCTGTTACACTTTGCAAACCTTTCAGAAAACAAATTTGAGTTTGGGCTTCACAAAGGGAATTAAGCCACAGACAGGCAGAAACACTTGGATTGCCTCACTTTGCTAGTATCTAGCTTTCCTTAGTATCTTAAGTTAAATCTACTACAAGTCACAATGTAAACTGATTGTTTTGGTTCACAACATACAACCTACTCAGCCCATACATATCAGACCAGGTGGCTCAAAGCCCCAACCTGACCTTGAACACTTCCAGGGAGGGGGCATTCACAGCTACTCCCGGCAATCTATTAAAGTGCCTTAGCACCCTCACAGTAAATAATTTCTTCCTAACATCTGATCACTCAGATACAGCACATACATAGCAGCTCATAGGAAGTCTCAGCCTAACCAGGGAATGCAAATAGCTCTTGCTGCCAGGAAAAACAATACCTTTTCCTGCTGTCACAAGGACAGAGTCCCTAGCCAATATTTTGCCATAGTACAAAGGGTTACTAATAAGGCTCAAGGTAGCTTTGCAAGATGGTGAGAAAGACCTCCTTACTTTGTTATAAGCTTGTCAAACAGAACAGATTCATTGGTAGTGGTGTAACGGCTTTGCCGGAGCCGGCAGCTGCGGCGAACCTCCAGATCCCCGTTCTCCTCATGGACGGGCTCTGCAGCCTTGGCATCAGCTCTGGTCTTCAGTGTTCTGGACACTGAAATGCAATAATACACAAAACTTTCTGTGGTGGAAAATATGTCAGTCCCTTTAGTTCACTCTTGCTCTAGGAAAATGTATAACCCCCCACCTTTTATTTTAAAAATGTAAATACTGAATTGAAAGTTATTTTTGTGATCACAGCATTAAACTTAAAAGTACTTCTGCTTAAACTACATATTTAAAAGTCTGATTTGTAGAGTAGCTTTTTAGTAGACTGGAAAGTCAAGTTGATGGAAACAAACATCCAGCTTTTGTTTCATGTAAGAGGCAAATTTATTCCAGTTAGCTCTCTCTGGCAAAGTGAAAACAACTAATGCCTACCTGTAAGGTGTTCTCCTTCTATTAATGTAAAATTGTATCTAATAATTTCTTTCTAAAAATTGCTTATGTGAGAGGTCTGTTCTAAAGATGCTTGGCTTTGGTACACTGTCTAAGCATGCACCATTTTCATTTTCTGCACCACGACACAAAAACCCAAGAAGACAAGATAAACTCCCGAATATAAAGAAATCCAAACCACACAAACTAAAGCAAGAACTTTGCTTGCTCTGAAAGAGATCTGCCCAATATTTACCAGATATAATGATCTCATAGCAGAGGATGCTAACTGTTAAGAAGGTCAGTGAGAGAGTAACAGATGTATCACCATGTCATTTTAAACACAGGTTGGTTTGATCTCATCACCGCCAACTATAAAACCAACTTTGAGCTCAGTAAATAATAATTTACATTTACATACAAGAGGAACTTGAGTTACTACACACAAAGTGCATTTTGGGTCCCTTACCACATTCAGCCTGTAGCAGGCACAATGCTGCCTGGAGCTAAAGGATTTTCCCAGCTGCCACAAAGTGGCCTCACAGCACCAAGCCAGCTTGTGCACTCAGCATGGCAAGGTGGTTCAAAGGTGAAATGCTCAACTTCAGGGACACCTTCCCCATGCCAGTGAGCATCTCATCACTGAATTACTTTATAACTGACTTGTGTACAGTACTGCAACATCCCCTCCTACCTGAAAGACTGATTTACAGTTAACTGATGTACAGTTAACCAGCTCTGCAGATCCCAGAAAATCACTGACACAAAGAAACATGAGCTAAGGAACAGACTCTTTAAGGCCTAAAAATTCAGGAATTCACACTGCATTCTTCCCTCCTATATGCACCTACCTCTTTTCATAAAACTCACTGGAAATTCCTTTCTTTGTTATATCTGTTCTCACAATTTCAGGTGATTTTGGCTGATGAGTTCAGAAGTTTTTGGGGACAAAGTGACAAGTGCAATCCTTCTAGAAATTTGGCTAAAAAGGAATCCTAAGGGATTATCACTACTTACCTTCTTTATAGTCTTCCTTTTTTGGGCCTGATTTTGACTTTGGCAACTGTCTACATTAAGAAAGAGAATAAAGGAGAACAGAATTGTATTAGAAGTATTGAATCACATTGCATTGCACATTTTCCCCTCAGCACTGGGGAACTTCTATCTGGTGCTCCATGTCATGCAAAGAAAAGCCTGTAGACTCCAGGGAAGATCTGGATCCCGAGTCTGCTGTGTTCCATATGCACACAGCTCTCTTAAGGACAGATTATTTCCCAGCATGCTCATCTTGATGTCTCAACAGGGCAGATAATACCTCAGTAACCAAAGTGAAGGAGAGATCTCAAAGGACCTCAGAGGAGATACATGCCTTTTGGAGAAGCAGAACACTTTCACTAAGAAGAGTGTTTCTAGTTCTAAGACACTGGCACATTAACACAGCCACATTCCCTTGTGGGTTTTTAGCTGTGCCTTTATCATGATGTGACTCACTGTGCATGCTTTCACTTTTGCTTTTCATTCAACAGAGACTGAACACCAGAAATACAATACCTTGAGAAGTGGCGATTGACATTCTCACTTAGGATTTCCATGCTTTTGTCAAAGCTCGACTCTGAGCAGCGCTGCATGTTTTTTCTCATCGATCTTAAACAGTGTCCATTGAAACATTCAATGTTGCCAGAGGAAAATTTCTAGGAAAAGAAGGAAGAATGTATTTATCTGAACCACCTATTCCCTCATTTGATCGAGTTTAGTCTGTTACACTCCTGATTCAAGAGAGTTGCAACCAATGGCAGGGAAGCCTCGAACCACTTCTGCACCAAGAAGTAGCTCTGATGAAAAAACCACACCAGATTTCAAAGAAAAACCCCACAATCTTTAATTTCAAAATTGTTTCAGCAACCCCAGTAACCAAAATCTCACCTATAATGTGCAATTGTTCCACCCCTCTGGGAAGAGCAAAAAATTACACTACTTTGGGGGTTTGGGGAAAAAAGCAACAACCAAACAAACATGCAAAACAATAGAGAGGAAAGCCCCTCTGCTTGCTTTGGATCAGCTGATGGACTGTGTCACTCCTTGTCCCTGAAGGGACACCTTTAGGGGAGGTCTGTGCCTCCCAACTGTCTTGGAACAGACCTGAGAATATTTACTTAGATCTAATAGATCTCTGTCACTATTTCTTTGGTAACAGCACATATTAACACTCTGTAGCTGCTGCATTTGCCACCAGCAATTGAGAATCTGCTTTCCTGTCACTTCAATTACCTGCACTGTTTGTGAATCGGAATCCTATAAGAACTCTGCCAGGCAGTGTCCAATGGGCTATAACCAGAACTTGGGCCCAACTGCACCCAGCTCTTCTGATCTCTGAGGAGCAGCTGGAACCTAAAGGGGTTCCTTTTCTGCTAGATTTCTAGATCTTTAATGCAACAGAAAAATTCCTAGTACTGGGATTAACATCTTTTTGGAAGGGTTTTCCTCCTGTCTCTGTTCCATTTATAATGGCATTCAGAGGGGTATAAAAAGACTTCCTTCCAGAGGGTAGCATTTATCCAGGGAAAACCAAAGGGAACTCAGCATACAGTTCTTCATGAATGTTCATCTTGTTCACACTGGTGTTTCTGCAAGGAGAATGCTATTGACCTTTACTGTGTGAGGAAAGCTGCAATGACCACAGGGAGCACTTGTTCCATTCACAACCCAAGGTCTCACTGCAAGTATGCCAAACTAAACCTCATACTAAGAAGGGCAGAAACCAGACTGGACTACTCTGCTTCACACTGATGTTACCAAGAGGTAACTCCACTGACTGATGGAGATGATGAGTGAAGGACCACAAGGATGTCAAGAGGTCATGCAGGGAGAAAATTACAAGGGCTACAGCCCAAACAGAATTTAATGTGACTACCGCCATAAAAGATGACACAAAATATTTTTACAAATATCTCAGCGAGAAAAGGAAGACTAAAGAGAATCACCATCCTTCACTTGATGCACAGGCAAATATATGACAATGGATGAGGAAAATGCAGAAGTACTTTGCCTCAGTGTTTAGCAGTGAGAGCAGCAGTCCTCATGGTACCCAGCCAGGGACAGAGAGCAGAATGAAGCCCCCATAAGCCAGGAGGAAACAGCCAGAGACCTGCTACAGCACCTGGACACCCACACTAACACAGGTCCCCCGGGATCCCACCCAGGGTACAGAGGGAGCTGGCAGAGGAGCTTGCCCACTCACTTCCATAGAACCACCAAGGCTGGAAAAGACCTCCAAGATCGAGTCCAACCTTTGAATGATCATCATGAATGATCATCACTTTGTGAACAAAGCCACAGCACTAAGTGCCACATCCAGTTATTTCTTGAATACTTCCAGGGGTGGTGACTCCACACTTCCCTGCACAGCCTGCTCCAAGACTTTACCATCCTTTTTGTGAAAAATTTCTTCCTGATGTCCAACCTGAACCTTCCCTGGTGCAGTCAGAGGCTATGTCCTCTTGGCCTGTCACAGGTTACCTGAGACAAGAGGATGATCACCCACAACCTCCTTTCAGATGGTTGTTGAGGGTGATAAGGTCTTCCCTGAGTCTCCTTTTCTCCAGGTTAAACACCCTCTCTCATCTGCTCCTCACATTCCTTACTTTCTAGACCTTTCCCAGCTCTGCTGTCTTTCTCAGGACACATCCTAACACCTCAATGTCTTTCTTGTCACAAGAGGCCAGAACCAGACACAGGATTCAAGGTGTGGCCTCACCATTGCTGAGCACAGCAATCACTGCCCTGGTCCTGCTGGCCCCATTGTTTCTGATACAGGTCAGAATGCCCAGACAAAAAGGGAACTCTGGAGCACACTGCCCACAAGAACAAACTTGTTCAGCTTTGGGAATTATAACCCTGTAACTAGGGTTATCAACCTGGAGATACACAGCTTCCAATGCAATAGCAGCCAATTTGGATCTCACTGGGAGACTCATTCATGAAACTTACTGGGGCTGGAAACCCGGAATAAACCCAGCAGATGTCTGTTTACCTTAGATCTCCTGTTGTATGGTTCTTACTGTCTATGGATGAAATGAGCTGTATAACTAAAGATAAACCATATGCTGATATCAGAAAAAAAAAGCAAGAGCTGCCACCAAGTCCTTGCACATCAACAAGACAGGAAAGAGGCATCAGGACTTGAACATGAAGCCAGCATCAGTTCTCATGATCTCTGTCAGATGGAGCACTTCTACATTATCTCTACACAAAAAACCCCCAGCAGAGCCCAGCATCCTACAAATAAGGGGATGACTTCATGCTCAAAGCACAGGAAAGGTCTACAAAAAGGGGAAAAAATCCCAAAAAACAAACAAACCCAAACCAAAGAACAACCTTGCAACCAGTTTCATAACAATGATTCTGCTTTGGTTTCAGGAATGGCTTTACATTTAGCTTCCTCATTCCTGTTTTCCACACAGAGAACACATGCCAGCAGGATTATCTGCCTAATGCTTCACAGCCTTCCCTCCTGAGGAAAGGTTGAACGAGCCCCCAACAACCAGTTCTAGTGGAGACTGCAAAAACAAAGCAGTGATCTTTAACAAGATTCCATGACTCTTTGTAATGGGGGTAAAAAACCCCACCACTGCAAGGACTTTTCCCTTTTCAGTTCAGTAGTCTTGAATATAATGGCACAAAATATAAACATATAAAATTAATTCATACAGCTGAGACTCCTGAAAGACTTCTGTGGAAGGAAACAGAGTCTTTGAGAAGCATCACTCCAGGGCAGGGTTCCCCTGAAGAGCAGACCACTTCTGAGTGGGATCTGGTCTGCCTTTATTTGTCACAGAAACACAGGACAGCCTGCGGAGTAGAGCCTGACTTAGAAATAGCAGAGGAAACTTTTAGTTTTTTGAAAGCCATGTTAAAAACAATGGAAAGTGAAATGATTCACTTTATTAGAGCTGCAATGCTGAGATGTAGAGAGCACAGGCCACTTGACAGCTATCCTTTACCATCGTTCAAGTTGTCTCTCTTCTATTAGGACAGATCAAGATTATAGAAAGTTCAAGTTACATTTTCACTGCTTTAGGTTATGTACTTCAATTAAGTACAAATGAACCCTGATTTCTACACATTTTCTTTTTTAGAGCATGCAAAGTACTATCTGGACACACTTGACTAAGGACTATTTAGCAGGCCCTTCGGGCCAACCAGAGTGCCCTCAGAGCTCCCATGTATTTGGTGTCGCGCCGGTTTTGATGCATTTCTGTCATCGAAACAGAGAGCGCTCCATAAGCATTACTGCAGCTAAAGCAAAGAGCCTTCGAAGATCTCCTCAAGGTAACTTTTTCAGATAAGGAACTGAACCAAAATAAACGGGGATGGGAAATGTCATACAACATAGCAAACCGTGAAGCTATGCAGGTTTGTATTCCCTAAGGCCGGCTCTCAGCACTGTGCCACAGCCCCGGAGCAGGGCTTGTACCGAGCCCCCTTTAGCCGGGGACGGCCGGGAACGGAGGGCGGGCCGGCTGCTTCTTCACGCATCCCCAACCGCAGCCACCCGCCCTAAACCCTCGGTTCTCCCCTCATTTTCCTCCACGGAGCACACTCGGCAGCGCTTTCTGCGCTCCTCCCAGCAGCTCCCGGCCAGCCCCGGCTCGCCCCGCCGCCTCTCCGGGCCCGCAGCCCAGCGCTGCCCGCCAGGCCGTGCTCACCCCGCCCCCACCCGCCACTCACGGCCTCCTCGGCTCTCCTGGCACCCCTGGACACCGCGGCCCTGGCGGACCCGGAGCGCGTCCATACGCGGTGGCTTCGGAGCGCGGGGGCCTCCAGGGAGATGAACTCGGAGCTGGAGTCCAGGAGGTCGAAGGGGGGCCGCCGGCAGCGGCTGTCGCGGGCAGCCATGCGGGGCGGCCGGGCAGCGCTGCTCCGCAGGACCACCATGGCGAGGGGGACGCGGCCCCGCGCCCGCCGCCCGCGCGCGCCGCCGGGATCCCTCCGCCGCGCTCCCTCCCTCGCGTTCCGCTCGCCCCTGTGGCCGCTACTCCCGGCCCGCGCGCGCTGCGGAAGGGCACGCGGCGCACTGCGGCTCCGCGCGCCGCAGCCGTTTGGCGCCCAAAACTCGGAGCGCTGCGCCGGCGGCGGGGGCGGGGCTGGCTCGCGGCTCCGCCCCGTCCTGTCCCGCCCGCCCGAGGGGTCCCTGGGCCTCCCGCCGCTGCCCCGGCCGTACCCGCGGAAAGCCCGCGCCCCGCCGGGATGGCCGCGGTGTCCTCGGGGACGGCGTAGCGGCTGCTCCCGCCGGGCCCAGCGCTAACTGCGTCGCCCTCAGCCCCGCTCAGAGCGTCCATGGCGCGGCCCGAGGCCGGTTATGAGGCGGCGGTGCCGCCCCGCCCCGCCTGCACCTACACCAGCTGCTACTGGTAAGGGAGACGGGGACGGGAGGGCCGGTGCCCCTCGCACCGCCGTGAGGCGCAGGGGCAGCCGTGGCCACCGCGGGAATTGCTGGTCGCCCTCCTGGGCTCGCTTTTCGCCTCGAAAAATGAAGTTGGAGGAAAACAAAATAAATAACCGATTTTGTGTTTTGCAGCGAAGAAAATGTTTGGAAGCTTTGTGACTACATCAGGAGTCAGGATCGGTACCCTTTAGAAGAATTTTACGCTGTTTTCATATCCAATGATAAGAGGATGGTGAGTCAATGGGATGTGATCAGAGACAGCTGTGGAAAGGCTCGGGCCTGCAGAGCGCAGCCCGGTGTGGGTGAGAATGGTCCCAGCCCAGTGCCGGGGAGTGAGCCTTTAGCCTAGCCTGTAGGTGAGATTCAGTCCAAACCCGTCCTGCAGCTCGCTCTGGCTCAGAGGTGTGCCAGCCGCACCACGTGAGATCTTTTAATTATGCACTGCATTCAGAACGGTGGAATGAAGCATGTGAGCTGTTGGAGTAATTCTGTCTGTAATCTGTCAATTTAGGAGAGTAGTTATCTTTATAAAATCATAGAACCATCATAATAACCGTAAGGTTGGAGAAGACCTCTAAGACCATCAAGTCCAACTGTTAACCTGACACCACCATGTTCACCACTAAACCACATCCTCAAGTCTTTTGGATGTTTCCAGGGATGGTGGTTCCATCACACTTCTTTTTAATGTAGCCCAGAATAGTATCTCCAGTTTCATCCTCCTGAGAGAGAAACTAGAAAAAAGCTTTCATACTGCAGCACAGATGTAAGCTGAGGAAACTGATAGGTTAGCAAAAAACGAACCAATTTACCTTAAATTAATCTGTATTAATCTGAAAGATTTTATTCACTTCAGGTTCATTTATAACTTTCAGATTCCACTCTGGAAGCAGAAGTCTGGACATGGAGATGAGCCTGTTGTCTGGGTAAGGCATTCATTACTCTCAATAATTTTGAGTGTGTGCCTCTATAGTTGATAGCTGTAGGATCACACATGGGCATGTAAAAATCTGTTCCATCTGAACATAAAGGAGCATTTTCTACTGAGGGTGGTGGAGCTCTGGAGCAGGTTGCACAGAGGGGTTGTGGAGTCTCCATCCTTGGAGATGTTTAGAAGCTCTCCAGACACAGTCCTGGGCAGTTGGCTTGAGGAGAATCTCATTGAGCAATAGGTTGGACCTTTTAAAGTCACTTCCAGCTCAACACATTGCATAGTTTTGCATTAATATTTACAATTTTTTTACAACAGATTTCTAATTAGCCTAAATCCAATGCTCCTTTGCACCATCCCTCATAAATTAATAGCAGGACAGTCAGTAAAATCAATATGTGACAAGTCTTAATTATAGTAAGAATGCTTAATAGATTTGTGAAAATTATTATCTGGGTATTGAGACTGCCAGCTCTGTAGTGTTGTGGGTAGATGACTCTATTTGTAAGAAGTAGATGGATGAACATATTTATGTAGGCCTGCCAGATGATAGAAAAGTGTAAGTTATGTGTGTATTCAGGTTAAACTGACCCATAAACAGTGGCTTTGAAATGTCATTTGATCAATATAGTTCAATATAGATCAATATAGATCAATGTAGTTCAGTAATTGCTGGTGCAGAATTCCTTGGTATCATTATAGGGTCCTTTCAGTTACCTGGCACAGAAAAAAACTATTTCCTATTTCTTGTGGCAATTTCTGTTTCTGAAATTCTGCAGCGTAATCTGCAAACTTGTGAAGTTTTTTGCTTTCTGAATCACTCACTTTCTTCCAAAATATTGGTAGCTTTACAGTACAAAAAAAAAGGAAAAAAAGTTTGGTTTAAAGAGAGATCTGAGGGCTACAGAGAAGACCTAAAAGGGAATAGCAGAGTCAGGAAAGGCCATGGCAGAATGTGGATTTCTCCTAAAAATTCATGGATTCAAAGGTCTTTTAACTTTGACATTTCAATGGATCATAGGTTGTATAAACCCTGTAAACTAATTTTTCTTATACTCTCTAATAGGTTTTTCTAAACAGTTGTGTATGTATATTGGTCTAGTGAAGTACATTGCCCAAATCTTTTTCATTCAAATTTCTTTGTGGTTTTAATATTGAGAGTGTCAAAAGACAGTGCTCAACCCTTTTTGTGAGTGGATTCAATGTAAGTTTAAGTAAGTTGTTAAGGACTGCCTTCAATTTAATTTTGGAAAACAGCAGTGCACACACCAGATGTGTAATGTCAGTAACTGCAGTGTCCTCAAATCTCCTCCTGTGTTTCTTACAAGGTAAGGAGTAAAACTGCACTGCATAACCCCTAGATAAAATAGTTGCCTGGAAAAAGTGTGATGTAGATATTTTTTCCCAGCTTCAAGAGCTGCTAGAGGAAATTGTCTCACTCCTGTGGTCCTCCTGATCTGAGCTGTTTGCTGGTTTTTCAGTGGTGTGCTGGTTTTTCAGGTGCTTCTGGCAGCTGAACACTCGACACTCAAATTCACAGGCCGTGTTACTGCAACAGGTACAAAGTCTCTTATTAGAAGAGATCACTAGGTAAATTTAATGTTAACCTATCATTTTATCTTGTGAGTTAATTTATGACTGAGTCTAATAAAAAGTGATAACCGAACAACTTTTGTGGTTTGGTGTGGAACATGAGAGAGATTTTCTGTTTTCTTAGGAGTAAGAAACACTTACTCAAACTTACTTCAAACACTTTAGTTTGCTGTCTTGGCTTAAAGGAGGCTGCAGAGAAATGGGGAGAATAGCAAGGTTTCTGGAGGAGCAGATGGGCAAGATGGACGCTAGGAAATCTCTCTCCTGTTGCCAGAAATTTTACAGGCTTAATATTCAAGGACAGCAAGCAGGCTTTAAAAAATGAATCTGAACTTATGCTTTTAGGAAAATAATTTTTTTTTCATTCTCTTTGCCAGTTTTTTATTAATTAATGGCAATTCCCCTTCTTCCCAGGACTACCATGTTATTCTACTTCATCTTTGCAGCGGGGAGCAGAGCTTCATTTATGATCTGGACACAGTGTTGCCCTTTCCCTGTCCTTTCCATGTGTACAGTGTGGAGGCCTTCAGGTTGGATGACAGCCTTCGGCCGGAGTTTCACAGGTGATGACATGAAATGTAGAGACTGTGGATGTTATTTCATCAAATCAAAGTTGAAGTTCTCTTTGTATGTGCATAGTGACA
Organism: Zonotrichia leucophrys gambelii; assembly: GCF_028769735.1. Taxonomy (NCBI): domain Eukaryota; kingdom Metazoa; phylum Chordata; class Aves; order Passeriformes; family Passerellidae; genus Zonotrichia; species Zonotrichia leucophrys. The sequence continues at coordinate 141,339,755 of NC_088171.1, forward strand.
GAGGTTTCTTTACTATACTTCAGTAAAATAAATGCATTCTGTTACTTTTCTAGAGCTCTTCACCTTAGTCATCAAAAGCCCTTTTCTTTCCTGCTGTAGCTTTGTGTTAGCAACTTGGCCCAGCATTGCTGGTTTGTGTATTTAATAACATTAGTGCTCCTTGATGAGAGGAAAGTGCTCTTATTCTGGGTGATTAGTGCAGTATTGTGTACATGGATCTTTTAATACAATTTTGCATTTTGTTTTAGGAAAATCAGAATGGTTCGAGCAGATTTGTACTTGAAGACATTTGCTTCAGACAGATCTCACATGAAGGATGCAAACGGGAAATGGCAGAAGCCTCCTCCTCCCTACCCTTGCATTGAAACTGCAGGTGAGCTCCCAGAACTCCTTCCTGCTTACAGTGCTGAATGAAGTAGTCCAGGATGCACATGGGAAATAAATAACTTCTATCACATTTGTCCAGCCAGCTTATCACTTCATATGGGAAAAATAGGGCTATGAAGCACTCTCTTTTGGCACTCTCTTTTTTGGACACATAATCCAACATGCCTTCTGGCATTTACTGGTATCAAACATTAGTTACTGATATTCATAAACTGAGCAGAGAGTGAGGTAAGTAATACTGTTCCAGCAGGAACTGAAGCAGACAGGCCAAATAACTTGCTTAGGGATCACAAAATTTTTCACACAGTGATTATATCACACTGTAGCACACAGATCCCATTCTGGCAAAGTAGTGTTGGCAGGAGGAAGTTTTCACTCTGCTCAGTGTGGTGGGTTTGCCTGCATGAAATGTTTGAGGTTTCTGTATCAGGTGAATGGACCCCAGGATGTTTAAAGTCACTGGCAAGTTCTTCCTAAGCCTTAAGCCTCGTGTAAGTGATAGCCTCTGGGCCAGGCAGAGAGAGGTGGACTTGCATCCCATTCTGTAGAGCTGCTTAAAGCATTCTTATCACACAGCACTTCAGCTTGTTCTAATCATCTGTTTTGCAAGCTGAGTAACATTTGCCATGTGTGTGTTTGTTTGTACTCTCATTTTCTTCCAAGGAAAGCATGGTGACGTTTTGCTTTGAAAGAGTTTGAAAGAGTTTTCATGTTACTGTTCTGCATGTTTGGTTTTGTTGATTTTTAATAATGCAGTACTGCTATGTGTTTATGTTAGAGAAGGGAGGATCAGTAAAACATAGCTCTGTCTTCAGGTCCAAATGGTTTTAAGTTGCTGGGAAGTTAATTCTCAGCAAATTAATTAAGTAAAATAAATTAAAAGTAAATAAAGTAAAATTAATTAAGTCTTTGCTTTGGCTTCTAAGGAAGCTTGGTGTTTCACATGAGAGTAGAAATGAATTATGGGAGTGAGCAGGAACACAGATGTAGTTTTTTTATGAGACTTTAGATGTTTTCTAAACAATCCAGGTTATGAAGTGCCTTGAATTTTAACTCTTGGTTATTATTTTCAGCAGAGTTTTATGCACAAGTATTGTAGGGAGTGTAGGATTCCTGAACTACAGTGAATGGTTCTCTGTTAGCTGGAGCCTTGTAGGTGCTGAGAACTTTTTTGTCTGTGGAAACCTTGTTGTTTTGATAGCTGAGAGCTAATGAAAGTGTGAGGAACATAGATGAGGTCAGACCAGGAAAGCAAAAAATTCTTTTCAAATCAAAAGAGTAAAAAACCCATTGCTTGTGGGTAGTAGGTTACATAATGCCTCAGTTGCAGATGTGTACATGTATCTGTAGCTGGAGTACCTGGCTCCATAGCTGCAGGCCCTGTAACTCTCCCCTTGCCTGTTGTGGCTGAGCTTTCCCTCACTGCTGAGCAGCAGCCACAGGCCTCAGGCAGCCTCCAGGTTCTCAGTGGGGCTGGTAGATAGTGAAGGATATGTAGCTCTTAGTTCCTCTTATGCATTCTTTGCTCTGTACCCTGGCATGCTGAATGAAATGTCCACAGGTCATCCAGTCCAACATCTGCCCAGAACAGGTGTTCCTCAGGGCTCTGTCCAGTCTGGTCTTGAACACCTCCAGAGATGGTGATTCCACCACTTTCTGGACAGTGTTCCAATGTTTGACCACTGTCATGGTAAACAAACAATGAATAAAAAATCCTAGTATATAATCTGAATTTCAGATGTTCCAACTTGCATTTTTCATTTCTTGACCTGTTGCCAGGCTCCTCCAAGAAGACTCTGGCTCCACTGTCCTACCTCTCATCAGGTAGATGTAGGCAGTAGTGATGCTCCCCTTCATCTTCTCTTTTTAAGACTGAAGAGTCCCAGTTCTCTGACCCTGTCCTTGAATAAATGTCCTGCACCAAACAACTTGAGTTTCCTCTTCTGGGCCTGCTCCAGTATGTCCATATTTTGGAGGGTTTTTTGTGCTGAGGAGCTCCAAGTGGACACAGCATTGCAGCACTGTGGTAATGTGCTCTGCTCTCCTGGTCAGCTGGCTGAAAGAAACTTGTTACCCTGTACCCACTGAAGGTGAGAAGTCATTCTCTAGGGAGCTTCAAGGTCTGAGTCAGAGCAGGACTAGATTGTCTCAGATCTAGGATGTCCAGTTCAAGTTTTGGTTTGTTTAGTACCAGTTCCTCCAGCTTTCCTCTTTGTCTTTCCTTTGTATTCACTGAGGTACTTTGTAATGATGCATGCTTCAATGTGCACAGTGCTGTGAGTCTGAGAGGAGTCCAGCTGTAATGTCTCAGCACAGTTATCAGGCATAAAGTTGCCTTATTTTTAACTTCATGTGAAACTGGGTGGCAGACCTTTTGTTATCATAAAAGAGCCTGGGGTATTAATGTTCATGTCCATGCCAAATTCCATTGCAGATAACTTTTTTCTCCCTGCCGTTTCACTTTGATAGACCAGTCTGCTTTCCCTGTTGATTTGTGTTTGCATAAGATTAAATTACTTACATATTTCATGTTAGAGGTGACTGTAATATGATGGCTGACAGAAGTGACGCCATATTGTTTAATACCAATTTATTTGTGAGGCACAGAGGGGGTTTGTTTTGGTTTTTGGGTTTGTTTTTGCTGTTATTTAGAATAACCAAATTCCTAAGCTTTTGAGAAGATGCAGGGTTTTTATATTCCTTCTGTTTTTTATATGTGTTCTTTGATGTTTGTGGCAGTTTGACCCTGCCTGGATGCCAGGTGCCCACCAGAGTTGCTCAGTCACTCTCACCCACAGCTGTACAGAGGAGAGAAAATGCAATGAAAACTCGTGAGTTAGGGATGGAGAGAGATCACTCACCAATTAACTGTCATGGGCAAAACAGACTCAACTTAGGGAAATTAGTTCAATTTATTACCAATCAAAATCAGAGCAGGATAATGAGGATCAAAACAAGTCCTAAAAACACCTTTCCTCCACCCCTCCCTCTTTACCAGTCTTAGCTTTATTCCCAATTCTCTACCTCCTCCCCCCCCTCAGTGGGGAATGGGGGCTGCACAGTTCATCACAGGTTGTTTCTGCTGCTGCTCAGGGACAGGAGTCCTTCCCTTGCTCCAGTGTGAGGTTCCTCTCATGCAGTTCTTCATGAACTTCTCCTGTGTGAGTCCATCCCATGGGCTGCAGATCTTCATGAACTGCTCCAGTGTGGCTCCCTTTCCACAGGGTGCAGTCCTTCAGGATCAGCCTGTTCCTGCATGGATCCCCCACAGGGTCACAGTCCTGGCACCAAACCTGCTCCAGTGTGACTCCTCTATCCACAGCTCTGCAGGTCCCTGTCAGCAGCCTGCTCCAGCATGGGCTTCCCACAGGGTCACAGCCTCCTTCCAGGCATCCACCTGCTCCAGCCTGAGGCTTCTCCCAATGCTGCAGGGGCACAGCTGCCTCACCATCATCTTCACCATGGGCTGCAGGGGAATACCTGCTCTGGTGCCTGGAGCACCTCCTGCCCCTTATCCTTCACTGACCTTGGTGTCTGCAGAGGTGTTTCACCACATATTCTCACTCCTCTCTGGCCACAATTACTTCTGTGCAATAGCTTTTAAAAAAATTCTTAAAGGAAGAGGTAGTACAACAGTGACTGATGGGTTCAGTCTTTGCCAGAGGTGGGTCCATCCTGGAGCTGGCTGGCAGTGGCTCTGTTGGACATGAGGGAAACTTCTAGAGGAGCCAGCCCTACAATCCTCCCTGCTACCAAAAACTCTTGGAATTGAATTGAGCAATCTTGATCATTAACAAATTAGGCATTTTTCTCCTACTAGTAACTCAAAGGGAATAAATCTTAAACTGTATTTGTCCTGCTCATAGGGTTGCAAAATAAATCATCAAAAATAAGCTTACATAGAGTCATAAATTCCAGTCTATGCCTAAAAAATTTAAGCTGGCACAAGGTGATTTTTAAAAGCATTTTTCTAAAAGACAAACAACTCCATTCCAACCAATAAAACAACAATAAAAAAACCAAACCCTCAGATTCCTCAGTATCTCCTCAGAACTCTCATGCTAGGCATTAGCCCCTTGGCTCTGGCCCTGCTCTAGCTGTTTCCCAGAGTTAGGCCTCTGTGCCTTTTACTGGCATTGCTGTGGCCTCTGTTCTGCTCTGCTGCCATGGATTGCAGGAGGGACTGGCCAGCCTAACTGGCTGCACAGTCCTCAAAGCTGCTCTGCTGGAATAAACATACCTGAGCTGCAGAGCATTCCCCTGGTCCCACCTGTTTGCCACTGACCTCCTGTTGAAAGAAACAGGATATTTTGTTAAAATAATAAAAAGTGAGATTTGGTGAACAGAGTCATTATTCTAGAGCTGGTGAGCCCAACCTTTGGTTTTCTTTTAAATCTTCTTTCCACAAATTAATGAGGTCTGATTCTGTTTAGTTTATGACTTAGGATGAGATCAGCCCTCCTTACTGCAAGCCTCTGTAAAATGCAGCTTGCACAGTGCATTTCAAAATTACTCCAGACAGATGGTTGTGTGGCTTATGTGCAAGTGTTAGCAGCAGCTCTAACACTGAAAAGCACTGGTTTGAATTTCAGTTCTCCCAAGGTGTTCAGTAACACACTTGCTGGATTGATTTGTAAAAGCTTTTTGTTCTTTTTATCATTAATAAAATCCCTGGTAGTCAATAATAATGGGGTTTTACTTGGATTTTTTTAAAATTTATTTTGAAGAGCATGAATAGGACAGCTGAGAAATTCTGGAGACGCTGTGTATCAAACATATCTGTAACAGGAAATCTCTCAGACAGACCCAGCAGATGTCTGCAGTTGCTCTGTATCTCCTCTCTGAAGTGGCAGCAGGATCCTAGTGAGAGTGAAAAGGCACTGATAGGGATACAAGCAGCTCCTGTGCACTCCATGGGAACCTTCTGCTGCTCTCATGTGAGAATAAAACTCCAGTCTGTAAAGTTAGGTCCTTACTTCATAAGCTTTTGTGGAAGCAATGAATCAAGTCAGATAGATACAATAAAGACACAACTAGGAAGCATGTTAATAACCAGAGTGGCTTGTTGAAGTTACACCACTTTCTATAAAATACAATTTAAAGTGGTGAGCTGTGTTTTACACTGAGATGGTTTGCACAGTCAGTTTTATCTCAGGGGTGGAGACAGCAGCCTCCCAGCTGAGAGTGGGAAGAGTCCTGACTTATCTCCCTGCTCAGACGAGGGAGGAGATCTGAGGAGAGCTGTAAACACCTCCACAAGTCTGTGACGAGTCCAACTTTCATTTAGTTGCCCCCAAGGTTTTCAGCATTAGCAGAACTGATCTTGGAGGTTTTGTTCCAGAGTTCCCTGCTTCCAGCAGCCCTTGGGCAGCTGTGGTTACACTGAGATAGTCCAAGGTCTGTGAGCCAAGCTGAGGCTTGGCTTAAACATTGCTTTCTAACTACTGTTGGCAGAAGCCACAAGTATCATGGCTAACAATGCCTGAGATAGTGAGTGGCCTTTTATTTCATCCCTGCTTGGGGTAAAAGTGGCAGACTTGATTTAAACAAAAATAAAGTTATGCAGGAATCCCAGAATGGGCCAGATAGGTCTCATTTGTGGGGGGTGTGTAACAAAGTTTGGTCAAAGAGGAAGATGAGCTGTAGGCATTGTACAAATGCAAGCTAGTATAACAGTCACAGCACCTGAGGGGGCCTGCAAGGGTGATGTAAATCTTAAAATAATTCTGCTGCTATTGGTCTTGTAAAAATGTTGTAGGATACATGCTCTGTGATTTTGTGCAGAGATCATCTCCATCTTGGTTTGCCAGCTGTAGCATCCAGGTGTATCTTTTTAAAATTCTGATGGTTGTCACTCTTACCTGCTTCGGGAAGAGGACTTTGTGGTATTCTCATGCATTTTTGCCGAGCTGTTTCCTAACGCTGTAAGGCCTAACACGGCACGCACGGCGTTCAGATAGGAAAGAGCAATGTTATTACACGGATCAAACGGGAGAGGTCTCACTAAGGTTTTCCCTACGGATACCTCCCGTGCTGCTCCAGTGCCATCTACCGACGGCTTCTTCACAGGAATGGACTTGTTTGCTTTGGTAAAACAATCTGCCACAATCCTTCCGAAGTTAGAGAAAATTTAATTTCCTGCAGGCGTTGCGGCAGCAACTTCCAAGTTGCAAACAGCAGCTGTGTTTGTAACTACTGGAACAATCTCCTTTGGACTGCTTTCCAATTCTCAGAATTGTTTTATGAATTATTTTAGTATGCTCAATGCACATAAAGCAGAGATTTATTTATTTATTTAATCTTAATGTATATGAAGAATCACATTAGTTTTGAAAAAGCATCTGGGAGGAAAAGAGCAGTTTGAAACTGGAAAACAGATTTAACAGATTTAACGGTGGGTAACAGCTCCAGCAAGCAAGAGCTGTTACCCACTGCTAATTTGTTCTTGAGCTATGACAGCAAATTGCTGAGCTTGTGCTATTTTAAATTCCCACACAGGCAGAAATGATCCCTGTTCTGCCAGACTCACTTCAGCAGTAGGGGCATGCTTGGCTGGACATAAGGAATTTCTGTATACAGAGTTCAAACAGGTTAACAAGAAAAGATTTAGGGGCCAGAGCTCAGAAAGGGTGAGAGCTGGGGTTAGGCAAATCACAAAGCTGTGCTGTTGAGTAGATGTGGTGCAAACAGAGGCCTTCAGGGGCTGGATTGTGCCTGGCACTCCTGGGTCTGGGGTTCCTGAATCATCTTCCTTTCCTTGCTTGCACTGTCCATAATGGTAAGCCTAGTTACACAAACATTTGGCAGCTGAAGCAAATTCCATCCTTTGGATTTTATAGTCTATTCATTAGAGCCTCCTCTTGTTTGATTCTTAATCCTTAAATGCACACATGAATCATCCCTGGTAAAGTAAATACTTAATACAGAGGAAGAGCTGTTAACAGTAAATCTGTGAAGTAAAACTGTAACAGTGGCTTTACCACTCTGTTCCTTAAACTCATTCTCAGCCAGTTTTCTTTAATGGTCATTTTAAAAGATTATTTGTGCACATCATTGGTAAGAAGTCAAAACAACAAGCCCACAGATGTTTGTCATCAAAACTGAACCTCTGATCAGCACGGTTCTGAGTCAGCAAAGCTTGTACCAAGCCAGCTCTGGAAAAAGGAAGTATGAGGCACCTAAACCCAAAACTGCACACCAGCACCTTTCCAGTGAGCCCATCCATGAATGGGACAGAATGATTTCCACCCCTCCTGCAGGAAACAGAGCAAATTAAATCCTGGCAAAGAGCAGTCATGGTTACTTTTCTCTTGAATCCATGCCAGTTAAACTTTTCCCCTGACTTAATTCTGTCATTCAGGATTCACAAAAAATAAGTATTTGCCCCCAGCCTAGTTTGTGCTCCTCTTCACCTGAGCATCCCTCTAGGCTGGCACTGGGTTAGGTCACACATCTCCTCCCCTCTGCATATTGTGGCCCTGCAGTGAGCCTGTGTTCCGTGAGGAAAAAGTTCAGGGCTGGAGGGAACACAACTACTGTAATCTGGAGAGTAACAAACTGCAGCTTTGCCAAGGGGCCAGTCACTTCTGAGAGACAACTTGCAGTTCTGCCTGCTGCTGTGAGCCTGTTCCTGTGTGCAAAAGGTGACTCCACTGACTTTGGTTCAGAGCTTAAATGGGTGAATAATATCTCCCCTGCTTTTGAGTCAGCCCATTTGTGTGAATGCAGGAAGACTGCATTGCCCTTCCCTGTGTTGGTTGTTGTTTGCACTCCAGTTCTCTAACACTACTCAACCCTTCTAGGCTGCTGCTGTAGGGAAAAACCTTACCCACACATGCTAGTTTGTAGTGCTGGCTGCTTTCTGATCCTGTGGTGTGATTGTTGCCTTGGGCAGAGAGGGGAATGGGGGCAAAAGTGATGTTTCAGAGACTGGAAATTGATGTTTCTGTACCACCATACCATTTGCAGAATCTTGCTGGAGTGAACAAGCTGTTGAAGAGGGGTTTGGAATGTTTTCTTGAAAGATGTATACCTGTGCTACAGAACCTGCATCTGGAACTCAGATATTTCCATTTTCTGGTCCTTTTTCAGATTCCAAGATGAACTTGGATGATTTCATCAGTATGAATCCCGAAGTGGGATGGGGCTCAGTGTTCTCCCTTTCAGACTTTGTGCATCGATTTGGCAGTCAGACTGATTACAGCTATGCCTTGGAAGGACAGTGAAGTGAGCAGAGTTCCTCTGGCTCTGAGTGGATGTGTTTTGTTTTGCTGCTCTTACATTGTATTTATGGTTTACATTTCTGTACATGCAATAGGTATTTGGAAAAATGGAACACCCAGAGAGAAATATCATTAACTGAATAAAAATCTTTATTTTAATTATGTAAGAATGCACTTGGTTTTGAATGTCAAATCAAAGGCAGACATGCCACCATAAACATATTGCTTTTCCAGCTACTGTGCCTAAACTGAAAAATGCAAAAAAAGCTTTTGGAAAAATATGTGCATAAAATTCTGAATATTGTAGCCTAAATTGCTACAAGTTGTCACATTTTAAAAGTGGGATATGGTTTTTCTTCATGTTGTGATTGCTGTCAATCATATGTAAACAGACAGTACATCTCAGTTTCCTCACTAGCTTTACTGATTAGTCCTTGTTTAGCAGAAGTGTAAAGGGAAAATTGATTTAGTAGTTCAGTTGTGAACTCCCATGCACTGTGTAAAACCAGGTGAGCATCCAGGTTTGTGTGCTGCACCAGGGGAGAATTAAATCCTGCCATTTCAGTGAAGTGTTCTAGTGCTGACAGTTCCTGGAAGATGCAGTTGCTATTTTTGCTTGTCATGCTGGCTGTGCATTCTCACCTGCTCCCATCTTCTTGCACTTGGTGTTTGTTTGGCCTTGTGATAATTCAGGGTAGTTCTGACAGAAAGAAGGAAGTTTTGTTGAGGTTTTTTTTTTTTGCTTCTTGGTTCCTTGAGCTGGCCTGCCTTGAGGTCAGACAGCTGCTCCTGCTGGTGTAAGGAAATCAGCAGGGCCATATGGCTGGGGGGAAGGGAGTGAGAAAGCTCCCTGTTCAGGGCTGCCTGCTGCTGAATATCCTCAGAGGTGATGCCAAGCTGCATCCCTGCAGGGCATCCCAGGAAAGCCTCGTGCTGGCTGAGGGCTTGCAGCAGTCTCACACTTCTTAGTGTGGAATTGCAGAAACAGGCTAAAATGAGGTCTTTAATTCTCAGCTCTGGACTTGTGCTACTTTATACCCTAGCACATCACAGGCTCACAGACTGGTAGAAGAACACAGGTTAGAAGGGTCAGGCAGTCCCTGGTCCAATGAGATCAGACCAGGCTGCTCAGGGCTTTAGCCAGTCAGGCCTTGGAAACCTGCTGGGATTGAGACTATAATAAACATTTGTGATATATTTCATTCCTGTGAAGAAAAGCACAGTAAAGATTTTAAGTATTAAGGAGTCATTTTATTTGTAAGTAAAGAAAAATATCAAAACTTGTAAGAATCTTGTATGTGTTACCCAGGTTTATTGTTACATACATAGTGTATTACTGTATCTCTCATCAGTTCTAGAGAATTTACTCAGCATAGTAACAGCAGAGACAGCCACTTGAACAACTGTGGGATTGATTCAGTTCCTGCAGACATCTCTCTCCATACCATGAGGGCTGCTGAATACAGGAGCTTCAACTTTCTGTTGCCAGATGCAGCACAGTTGGTTGCCTGTGCAGACAGGCTGCTACTACACATATTCCTTGAGGCCAGCATGGACTGGTGGGGAGGCCAGTTGTAGGGACACTCCCCTCTGGAGTGGGACAGTTCTTCTGCAGTTTCTGTCACTCTGATCAGTGTCACCAGAAGAAACTGAGATGAAACTTGGGATTCCTGATAAACTGATGCACAAACCCTCCCAAGAGGGGACAGCTGGATTTAACCAGATGCTCACTCCTGTGTAAAAGGTCTGATGTGTCCATGTTTGGATGAAATGGCAGCTCTTGATGCTGATGTAGCAGGCACACTGGGGGAATGCAGATGATGGTGCTGATGGTTCTGAGTGATGTTCAGGCCGGCTGTGGCAGTGCAGAGCAGCAGCAGTTTGCCTGCTCAGCTCCTGTAGCTGCCAGGGCACTGGCTTAGACACAGCAGAGGTGGGAATGCCAAGATCCTCGTTGCAGATGAACGGGTTGTGTTAAGCACTTCTTACCCTTTGAGTGGCTGAGTGTCACAGACACAGAGTTCCTGTGCATTGCTCAACAGGCCCTTTAAGTTGTTACAGAACATGAGGTTCTCATCCCTCCCTACTTGAGTATGTCATTTGATTTAACCTCAGCTGGTTTCCGGTGCGTGAAATCTGTGACACACTCCCTTTAGTGGGGGTCAAGACACGAGAGCCTGCCTGGTTTAATCTAGTTTCAGCATCAAGGCTGTAAAGAAGAACAGTCACAACCATTATTCAGACTATGCAAGTTTAAAAAAAAACCCAACATGAAGAGTTAGTCCTTTCTCTCTGTAATCATTCTGAACAGGTGCTTAATTTTACATGCAGCAGGCTGGGTGTGTGTGATTATAGCTTTTCTATAATTAACCACCTTTGTGTGGCTCTTGTAAAAAGTTGTCATTCCAGAGGGATCAGTAGAAGCCAGAGAATTATTTAACTCAGTCCTGAGGATGGTGATAGTGTGGTGCTGTCTCTCTAGCTCATCAAGTGTGGGGACATTTAATCTCCTTTCAGGTGGGCATGATATCAGAAGGAAAGAATTCAGGAATATATCAAGTGCTCATTTAGAGCCCAAAAGACAAAGAAAAGCTACTCACGTCACTGTAGTTATCAGAAACCATCTCTTTTCTGGTGCTGATTAGTCCTAGTGTCCCATCACAGGGACTAAGTGACTTCCCTCCCCTCTTTGGTCCTTTCTCAGGTAACCCTGACTGGAGTTAGTCAAATAGTTCTGATTATTTTGTGGAACTTGCTGTGTTTAACCTCTCCTATCAACCCATATTTGATGCATGAGGTGGCCCCACCAGTGTGGTTTCCCCACTGAACACCACAGTAAGTTGCAGACAGAAAAGCAAAGTTTGCTGAGAGCCACTTTGCCATGTACCTGCAGAAGAACAAGCAAAGACCTTCCACTGTAAATCTGATGGCAAGGAGGCAGCTTCACTGCCAGACATCCCTAATTGTCAGCTCTGTGACCAGTGGTGTATTCAAACACCTGAGATTCAAACAGGTTCACCCCGCAGTGCTAGGTTCCTGTGTGGGGTACACTGTATGGCAGAGCACAGCTGCTGCTCCTCAGGTGAGCTCCAGGCTGGCCAGTGCAGCCCCCCAGCTGAGGGGGTGCTGAGGGAGAGCCTCACTCCTTGGTGCAGGGGAACTGGGCTCCTGCCACTGGGAGCTATCAGGGAATAACAGGAAAGCACTGATGGCTGATTGCCTGGGGTGCCCTGGCACAGCAGGGCCAGCCTCTGCTCACTTACACTCCATGCTGTCCATAGCCCTTGAGACTCTGGATCTTTACTGTGTCAGATGCTTTCCCACTGTGTCCAGGACCAGGATGTGCTGCTTATGCACTTTCAGTACAATGATGTCCTAGTGTATCTTAGCTCCCCATTCCCTTTCAGCCTTCTTTACCTTGTCCTTTTCCATGTGATGTCTTTCTTTTGTCCAGTTATTACAGGTTTTGTGAGCTTAGAGCCTCTAAGTGGTTGCTTTTTGGACTAGGTGATCCTTGAGTAAGGCATTGAAGAAAGCAAGGGGAAACCCTCCTGCTCTCAGGTCAGTTACTCACAATCCCATGGTCTCCCAGCTTCTGTTGGTCACTGGAAATTCTCCAAGCCTTTATTTCTAGACATCATAGGGAGAGACTCTGATAGCCTTATAATGGGGGCATATCCCATCTCACAGGTGGTTCCTCCCATCTCCAGCAGACTATTGCAGCAGCACAAGGTGGAACACCCACATCTCTCCTGCCTTTTTCTCTTTGCTGCTGCTTTCTACCTAAGAATATAGTTTATTTGATAAATAACCTCTTTTATTCAGCTGTTTGTGGCTTTTAGAGAAATAGACACTTTTTTCTGACACGCATTTGTTTGGTCAGTGCATTTTGCAAACTTGTATGTGACCAGGTCTGCCTTGAGAAAATCCCATTTCTTGGTTGGCCAGCAGAGAGAGCAGTCAGCATTCAGTGGAAGTGCAGGTTGGGACAGGGACAGAGGTGGTCCCCTGCACACTGAGCCCTGCCAGTAGCTGTTACAATTGAGTCACTCTGACAGCATTGCAGAGGGGATCTGTACCTTGCAAGGTTCTGGCTGAAGGCTGAGGTACTGCCCTCGACTGCCTGAGCCTGCCATGGCAGTGCAAGCCCATCCTGCACACCAGGGGCTGTGGCAGCAGTGTCTCACCATGTGCCAGTTTGAGGGACCTGGCCAGCACATCCCCCAGATATATCTGGTCACAGTTCCTACCAAAACACCTGTGACACCTTAGGGTGTCAGAGCAATTGGTTTGCTATCAGTTTATATTTAGATACCTGGAGATGCTGCAATCTGATCTGGGCTATTCAGGAAGAAAAGGGGCAACAGGGTGCATTTGTATGAATCAAATTCCAGGATGAGAGCCTTGGTCAGAGCATTTTGACATGTGTGGCCTCTTCATACTCTCATTGTCCAGCCAGAGCCCCGTGCATGCTCTGAAGCACCATTGCTCTTCAAGCTTCCACTGTAAAATGGCCATCTCTGGTTGGTCAGGTTTTCCTTGTTAGAATGACTTTGATCCAAATTTTCTCATTTTTCACATTTCTTTCCCCTACCTTTTTGGGAAACAAGGATTGTAGACTAAATGACTTGAGAAAGCTGTACCAGGGAGTAAGAATGAGGTGTGAAAATACCACCATGTCCCTTCAGTAGCCCCAGTTACCTTGCACTGGGTGCCTTGCAGAACTGAGACACTGTCCCTGACCCAGGTGGTGGCTGTCCCACACACCTGGCATGAGCCACTCTGCTGGAGGGAGGACCTGCAGAGCTGCACTTCACGTGTCACACAGCAGAGCAGATGGCTCCAGCTTTGCTGGGCTTGCCCTCCTATGACACTTAGGAATCTCAGGCTTGGAGAATCTCATCTCCTCTAGAGGAGGAACATCTGTCTCTCTTCAGGTAATTACCTTCTCAGAAACTTGAGGGAGAGAGTGCTGGGGATTTTCTTCTGCCTTCTGGCTTCCTCCTCCTGCAGCACTTGGCCCAGTAGAGGGCAAGGTTAGTGGAGCACACCCAAGGAGGGAGTGTCTGGAGACATCTGCCCAGGTTTGTGCACACTTCCCTGTGAAGCTCACCTCTTTTCCTTTATGATCATGGAGTCAGAAGTGAAGCACTCTATACAAATGCAGTCTTTCAGCCAGTTAAGTGCAGCTGCAGTAGTGGTTCTGGAAAATCTCTTCAGTTTGACCTAAGATAAACAAATAGGGTTGTTTAAGTATCCTCAATGTTTCCTTATACTACAGTAGGAAATACCTTGGATACTGAGGGCAGTTAAAACAAATCTTACTTAGTTATCTAGGGCCTCTGGCAAGTCCCTGGGTTTCTGAGCGAGTGAAGCCACTTCCTAGGCATGAGGTGTACCAGGCTTCATTTTATAGTCATAAAAATAAGCATTAAGGACCTGGGCTGTGAGCTGCCACTCACAATGTCCAACTGGACTGACATTATTCACCTGAATGTCTGCTTCCTGCTCTGGAAGATGAGCAGGATGTTTGCAGTGAGCTGGATTCCTGACATTATATTACTTAAAAGCAGGAAATGCTCATTTTGCTTGGTTCAGCATCATACCAGCCTTCCCATGCAAGGCTATATCTGGAACCCAAACACTGCAATAAGGCAAGAATCATTATATGTTATTTTTTTTCAAACAGCCTACACAGTAAGAAGATGGTAGTTATCTCAGCTTTCCCTTCTTTTTAGTATGCAGTTGTGGTGGCGTGCTTCCCCCTGTCTCAGCCTGGCTGCTGAAATGGCAGCACACCAGCTCCACGCTTGGAGCCTTCCCGAGAAAATGTTCTGCTGTGGCTTTTAACCATTTAGCTGTAAAGCTCCTGCTGCTTCCGCCGTTCTAACTGCTGGGGTGAAGCAAGGCTTGCCAGTCCTTGTTTACAGCAAGTGAAATCAGTTCCACTATTTATACTGTACTCATCACAGAGCACTTTGCTGTATGAAATGGTCACAGTTATATTTATACCAGTACAAAAACAAAGGCGTCACAAATCGAGGCGGTGACATTCAGAGTAATTTTTCCTTGCTATGTGACAGTGTTTCTTTGGCACTTCAAACTTCTTTCAGGCAGAAAATAGGAAGAAAATACAGCCCACTGTAAGTCAGGAGCCCAGTATTTATCTGCACTTGTGTTTTTGTCTTGCATGAAGGAAATGCAACTATTTAGTCAAGTAACCTCTACCTCAGTATGAATATGCAGGGCTGCCAGCAAACTCCATGGAGTTGTCTTAGCACAGCTAAAAGCAGAGTTCAATCTGCTATGCCAGAAGTACTAAAAATACCTTTTAACATGCTACGGTCTGTGTCTGCCCAGGAGTTGTTTTCAAATGCATTGTCCATGGAGTTCCCATAAAGTACACAGGGATCGATACGCTCCGTCCTGAGATGCAGAATAAGCAGAGCTGTGGGGCCCAGCTGTTCTCCTTGCTGGTGCCACCAGCAGGGTGCTCCCCCTGCCTTGCTCCCAGCAGCAGGCTGGGATTTCAGTGCCCTGCCTGCCATGTTTGTCAGAGATCCTTTGCAGGGTAGATTGTTTACTTAATGTCATTCTCATTTAACTTATTTGATAATTATTAAATAAAGCACCCCAGGTTAGGTGCTTTTGAGAACTGAAAGACTGAGAGACTTTATTGCCAGCAAAGACCCACTCACATTCCCAGCATCTCCTGCTTGCCAGCCTTTCCATGCTCTCATGGTGCATGGAGGTCAGATCCATGCACAGAGGCAAAGCTGCAGCCTGCTCTGAGCTGGTGCTGTGTGAGCAGGGGCACCTTTCCAAGCACAGAGCCTGATGGAGCCTTTCTGCCAATGTTCTCTGGGGCCCCACTGCCTTGAGCTGCTGTGGACATGCAGGGCTGTGGAACAGCTCAGCCTGGTCCTGGCCACATGGGTGCAGGTCCCAGCCCTTGGCAGGGACCATGGGGTCCCCTCTGCTCACTGCCTGCAGGGGCAGTGCAGACAGTGGAGGTGCAGGACATTACCACCCCACTCATGACCACAGAATCATAGAATGGTTTGGGTTGGAAGGGACCTTAAATCATCTAATTCCTACCCCACTGCTGTGGGAGAGACACCTTCCACTAGACCAGGTT
This sequence comes from Zonotrichia leucophrys gambelii, assembly GCF_028769735.1. Classification (NCBI taxonomy): domain Eukaryota; kingdom Metazoa; phylum Chordata; class Aves; order Passeriformes; family Passerellidae; genus Zonotrichia; species Zonotrichia leucophrys. Next base: position 141,355,502 of record NC_088171.1, read on the forward strand.
GCTCAGACCCCCATCCAACCTGGCAAGGATGCTTGCTGGGCTTACAGACATCTTCAGAAATGGGGATTATTTGTGGTCATTCAAAAAGTAAATGCCCTGGCTTAGCACATGGAGTCCAAAAAGTCACACATGGAGACTGCCCAGTGCTGAGGAGCTCTGAAGCCTGACAATGTGACAGTAGTACATGTGTGGGGTCCAAAAGAGATGTCACCAATTTCACTTGTTCTTCTCTGAGCTGGCACTGTTGTGTCTCACAGTAAGGTCACCTGCCTGGCCTGCTCAGTGGAAGAGAGCCTGCTCCCAAACACTGTTAGAGCTGCTCCTTGCTGCTGCTTAGGGCCATTGGGAGAGTGATCCATGGAGCTCCAGGGCTATGGCCACTGGCACATGGCTGGATTAGCAAATGGAAGCTTTGTTTTGAGTTTTCTGTAATCAAATACCATGCTGCTGGGGCACGCAGCCTAGCTAGGGTTTCACTGCCCACTTAAGAAAATGAGGGCAAAGGGTGATTAAATATTAAGTGGGATGCAGGATCTCAGTGCATGCAGTTCATGTGGTAACCTGAGGATGGGCTGAGGTAAATGTGCCTTCCCAGATGCCTGAGAGGGTACTCCAGCAACCCATCCTGGCCAGCAAGAGGAGCTCTGGGGTTTGTCCATCTGTCTCCAGTGACAGGAGACCTCAGGGGTGACAGGTGTGGCCATGGAGAGACACCAAAATGAGGATCCTTGGAATACCTGTATCCTCTTCTATTTAGCTTTCCACCTCTTCTGTAAATCAAACACCATTTCTGGCAGCAGTAGACTGTCAAGCAGGTTACACTGATATCAAGCAGAAGATACTAATGAAAAAAGCAGAAAAGAGATTAGTGATTAATGCAGAAACTCCCTCCCAGCCCCCACCCCAGGATGAGCTATGTCCTAAAGCTTCTCCTTCAAGCAAAGCTGCTGCTGACAAGAAGTTATTGACCTTCCTTACCCTGCAGAGCGAGATTTCTGAAAGGCAGCTTTCACTCTGTGTGTCCATGTGCCTAGTTGTGGCCCTGGTCCTCCCCAGGCACACTGAGGTACAGACAGCTCCTTCCACAGCAGCTCATCTGGCAGCGGGTGCTGGCTCCTGAGCTTCCTTTGGCATTAGCAATGGGCAATGTTGAATTATTTCCTCAGCACTCCCCTTAGCAGCTGGCTCTTCCTGGGGAGGATCCCCACCTTGGCTGCTGCTGCCTGGTCAGGTGCAAATGCTGCAAGGCTTCCTGCTCCACTGCCTCCCTCCATGGCACAAGCCTGGGCAAGTAAATCTGGATAAATGGAGGCATTTCCTTCCTTGCTGAGACCATTAGGCCAACATTCTACTGCTCTTCAAGCAAGTTGAACTTCCATAATCCCCCTTACCCCACAACCCCTTGGAAACTCTTAAAGATCTTTTTTCTGATATAAGCTGTGCCAAAGCTTGGTTCCTCTATGAAGACAAACTGGCAGTGGAAACATTGACAGCTATACAGGGAAATATTGTATTGCTTAAAGAACTTTATTTAGATCACTCCATTGCAGGGACAGTTGTTTGCTGGTTGGGTTGGTATTTTTTTTTCCACTTTGGACGGTGCTAAAGACGCCATAAAATTAACTACACTATTATTCCAGTGATTTGTACACAGCACGCTCATGTGCCTTCAAAATTAAAAGGAATCATGATAAAACTAAGCAAATAAATAGTCTGGAGAGGACTAATCCCTTTCTTCCATACTCTCAGCAGCCACCAAAGGCAGCGGGATCCCAGGAGGGCAGGAATGGCAGAGCCTGGGCTAAGCGGCGCGGAGGATCCTTGGGAAGGCTTTGTTGCTCTGCTCTGGGGATATTCGTGTTCCTGGCCAGCTGACAGCACGTCAGAGAACGTAAACATCTGGCTCCAGCAGAGCCATGGACGGGGAAGGCAAAGCTGTGCTGTGCACACCATGAGAAGGGTCCCTGCAGCAGGCCCGGCTGCTCACGGCCCGCAGGGAGGAGCGGGCACGGGCAGGGACACAGGGACGCAGGGAGATGCCATCCAGGAGGGACAGCGCTCCTGCAGCAGAGAGGGCACAGGCAGGGACACAGGGAGATGCCATCCAGGAGGGACAGCGCTCCTGCAGCAGAGAGGGCAGGGACACAGGGAGATGCCATCCAGGAGGGACAGCGCTCCTGCAGCAGAGAGGGCACAGGCAGGGACACAGGGAGATGCCATCCAGGAGGGACAGTGCTCCTGCAGCAGAGAGGGCAGGGACACAGGGAGATGCCGTCAGGGAGGGACAGTGCCCCTGCAGCAGAGAGGGCACAGGCAGGGACACAGGGAGATGCCATTGGGGAGGGACAGTGCCCCTGCAGCAGAGAGGGCAGGGACACAGGGAGATGCCATTGGGGAGGGACAGTGCTCCTGCAGCAGAGAGGGCACAGGCAGGGACACAGGGAGATGCCATCCAGGAGGGACAGCGCTCCTGCAGCGGAGCAGGCACCTGCTCAATGCTTCTGCAGCCTCCGGGGTCCAGGGAGGTTTAAGAAACCTCATGAGGGGGCCAGGAAAGCGCTCCGAGCCTCTGGAGGGTGCTGGCAGCACCGCTCTTGCCCGCGGTGTGTTTTGCATCAGAACAGCGGCCAATTGCAGGGAATGGGGGCAATAGGGGGGTAAGGAGCAGCCCAGCCAGCTGTCCACACTGGTTCAGCCTTAATTCCTGCTCTGGGTTCATTACAGCAAATTTTTAAAGCCTTACCCTGTACATGCTCAGCCACAGCAATATCCCTGTGCTGCTGCCTGGGGCCAATGAGCCTTTGGGCTCTTACTTCCCTCCAGGGCCAAGCAACAGAATTTTGCATTTTTTCAGTGTCTAATCCAAAAAACCAAAAAAAAACTTTGTAAATCTTTCAAAATTACCGTGAGGCCTTGGGCGGCCTGAGGAGAAGGGATGCAAGGTGCTGTTTGCCCAGGGGTGTTACAGAGCCCTGCCTGGCTCAGGGTGCTGCAGGATGGGTGTTGTGTAGGGGCTGCTCTCCTGCAGCTGCCACACATGCTGGTGCATGTGTGTGAAATGGGCTAACTTGGCTTTTCCTTCCTCTGAATGTTCAGCGTAAGCAGGGAATAATAAAATGCAATTTTTCCACAGGGACCAGAGGAAACAAATTCCTGCCCGGGTGTAGCTGAGGGCAGAGTCTGGTGCATTATTTTCTGTGTAATAATTCCCACGAGGCCCTGTGGAAACCCAGCTTTTTTTTTTTTTTCTTCTCATTTTTCTACTTCCTTAAACTTTCCAAAATACTCTGTTGTAGCATATTTTCCTCAGTCACATGTGTTAGTGAGGAGAGAAAAGGTTAAATTCTCCTTTCCTACTATAATGTAATTCATTTCCTGTTTTTCACAACTGTCTAGACACAGATCTAACGAGCATTAACCCTGAATCCCACCATTGGGTTAAAAATAGAGGCTTGAAATATAAAAAGTGTGTGGTAAAAGTAAGATTGTAGGTTTCTACCTACCACCAGGAGACAGTGCTTTTGAATGAGAACCATTTAATTAGCTGTAAGTAACAAAAAAAATTACTTCAGTCTCAGAGGTTTAAAAAGGTTCCTGGTTGCTTTATATATACCAGCAGTAACACAGGCCCTGCTGAGCTGTGGCATGGACAGGTTGATTCCCCCTCAGGAGTTATATTTGTCTGGATTTACACCTCCAGCTATATTAAAAAAAGAAAGAATAAATTCCACTTCAGTTGGAGAGCTATAAAAAGATTGGGAGAAAGTAATTTAAGGGAGGACCAATATTGAAAACCTTGGTCAGCTTCTGGTGGGAGATCCATAGACAAAATGTGCCCCAGGCCAGCTGAGGGGGGTGCCCCAAACTCCAGGGGAAAAAGTGACGGGTCTGGTACCAAGAGACAGCTCCTGCTGGGAAGGAAGGCCACAGAGTGCTGGGTGCCAGGCTGGCACAGCCCTGGAATTGCTGCAGCCATGACCAGAGCCAGAGGGGCTCCAGCAGCTTAGGCTGGATCGTGTTTGGGCTGGAGGCCGGCCCCAGGCTGAGCCATTGCCCCCCGTGGGTGTGCAGCCTCCTCTGGCACTGCCCACCAGCTGGGCTGCCACACTGCAGTGGGAGGAAGGAGAGAAAGATGTTTCTGGCTGGGAATCCCTCACAAAAGTGAGTTTTGCTTGTGGAGGGAAAGCAAGAAAAAGCAAAACTGTAGCCCACCCCAGCTTGGCACAGAGTGCAGACAGGGAGTGAGGCAGCTCCTTGGCTGACAGTTTGTTATACACACCTTTCACATCAAAGATTACCCACAGAGATATCATATTTTATGAACTTCAAGAATAAAAATAAATGCTGGTAAGAATTAGCTTCACTCAATTCTTAAAAACCCTGCTAAAATAAGCTAAAATTCCTGGGGGGTTGTGACAAGGAGGGACTCACATTTCCTGCACTGACTGCATTTCTCTGTCTACAAACACAAATCCCATGGGGTGGTTTGTTTATTTATCCTGTGAAGCTGGGAGTGGGTGTTCTTCCTGTCCCACCACCCACCTCCAGCCTCTGCATGAAAGCAGCAGCACCATCAGGAGCTCTGGACTGGACCTGGCACCTCAGCTGCAACCTGTGTGTGCTGCTGTCTGTGTTCAAGGTCTGTTCTGAGCAGAACTGAAATTATCCAAGGAAAACATATTAAAAAGACATTTGCTTGTTTTCAACTAAAAAGTGCAGTATACTGTGCATCAAGAATGGTGAGGAGTGAACTGGTGTCCTTCCAGCTTAGGGAAGGCCTTTGAACCCACATGAGTTATTTATAGAGCCTTTTGGAAAACAGCTCTTTCCAAGTTCTGCATTTTGATCACAGGAACAGTTCAGGTTTTGTCAAAAATAAAGCAAATCCCTATATGGCTCACTGGGGTTCACCCCTGTAAAACAGAGAAGCAGAAATGAGGATTAGGGAAAGCTGGGGCAAAGTAGAGTCACAATTTTAATATTCTTTGTGTAAGAAATTTTCAAAATGTTTTTTGGCTGAACTTGTTTTATCAGGCTCTAAGGCAGACAGTGAGGGCACTCCAAGGAAGTGCACAGGGTGACTTGTTACCATTGATCAAGGCAACAAGTAACAAACCCTCATCCAGGTTTCAGGATGCCTCTCCTATCCCTGACTGCACCTAAAAGGGGGGAGGTGGTAGCAGCAATAACATGAAAATGGGGCCCAACATACTCCTAAAAAGGTCCAGTATTCGCCTTAAAGGATTTAGTCTTTGCACATTTAGTCTATTAAAATAACTAGAGCTTGCTATTTTTAAAAATTTTGAATAAGGACTATGTCTTAACAAGAGCTGTCTCTTGTTTAAAAGGCTTTGTGATCTTGTCCCACACTGTGTTTCCAAAGACTTGTGTCTGGGGGTGCCACCCTCTAACTGCAGATCCGAGCCACAGCCTCACTACAGAGACTTAGGAAAGCACTCAAACATACCTTATATGACAGTGCAAATGAGACTGAAAACAAAACAGCTGCATTTTGTGCTTCTTTCCATAGCTGGCAGAGCTTTCATGAGGCAAGTAATCCTGTTTTATCATGACAGCTTCTGTTCCAACCAGAGGCATGTTTCATTTGCCTTCCCAACTGCTTTTCCCCAGTTTATTAGGAGTCACTTCAGTGGGCTCCTACTCACATTCCCTCTGAGCAAGAGCCTGGGGCAGACTGTTTGCAGTCCTGACACTAACAAAATGCAATCATTCCCTACCCCCAAAAAGAGATTTAAAAATAATCCCTCAGGCAATATGACTGGAAAAACCCCAGTATTTTATAAGCCATAAGGTGGAGCTGAAGGTCTCAGATCAGAGTGAGCACTGCTGATCTCTTTTGGGGCAGCCTCACTCCTGTGCTGTGGGCAGACTGATGAGCACAAGGCTCCCTGTGAGCACAGGTTCTGCTGGAGGCCAGGGCTCATTTCCCTTTGAGATGGGATGAAGCAATAGCTCTATCTGGGATCTTCTGCTGTGACAACGAGCCAAGTTCTGGATGTTCCTGCAGAGCAGTCTTTGCTTACAGTCATCAGGAGCTCAAGGCTGATAAGGTCACCACCTTGGAAGCAATGAGACAACCAACTCTGTGGTTCACATTGTTTGAACATTTATTGCAATTCAGTGTCAAAAATGTTTTACAAAAATACTGTCTGCACAGAACAGCTATAAAAATCAGTTGAACATGCAAGGAAAGAGGAGAAAAATGTGCAAATTTATAATGGAAGGATTTTAACCACACAATAATATTAAACAGAAGGCTTATATAAGGGATGCCTTTCACTTCATATCATCTCTAGTTAAAACTTCAAGGAAAAATAAAACAGAACACACACTCTCTTCCATATATAAGTATTTATAATTACTGTAGATTAGTTCCTAAAGATGAGCATATTTTCTATTTCAAATTAAAATGTTCTCTTGGTAGCTGACATGTTAGCATTCTTTGCAGCACAGGATGGCTGAAGAAATGCAAATTCTACCCTCAGTTGCCCTCCCAGGAGAAGAAGCAGCAACACTTGGTCAATAGAGAGGGAATTTCTCTGGTGTCAAGAGTACCTTTATACTTGACTGCTTGTGTCAAGGACAAGATGGATTTGTTCTCCTGCAAAGCTGATTTGCTACCAACAAAATCACTGGAGGAAGACACTGGATAGAAGTTGGGTGCTGGTAAAGACTCAGCCCAGCAGCCACAGACTGAGAGCTGTGTGGAAGGGCTGACCACAGCTTAGGGCCTGGAACAGCATCAGTACAAGTAGAGCTGAGAAAGCAGCACAAGCAGAACACAAGAGTCCCAACCCTTGAAGGAGGGAGTGAGTCTGTACCAGCCATCAGCTGCACAGGGCCTGGGTTGTGCAAACAGGCCAGCTACAAAGAGGGGCATTTTAATTTAAAGCTAAGTCTTTTTGGCAAGGTGCTGATCTACAGGGAAGATGTGCAACACGTTCGTAAGGACAACCGCAGAGGACAACGCTGCTTTGCCGTACCAAGCAGGAGCTCAGTGTGAAAAGCACATCTGATTTGTTTGCTACACAATAGGATTTGAAATGTTCCTGCTCTAAATGAAATTCTAGCAACTAAGGGCCAAGGAATTTTTTGGGCAAGAAAAGCTGGTTTAGTACCTGTGCATATTCTATAAGGTGACAGCTTCCCAAAAGTAATTGAAGTCAAACAGAAATGGGAATATAAACAGTTTAAAACCTGGGCAAGAAAAACAATATAAAATATATTCCCATATACAGAAAGTGGCAGGGTGCAATTAAATGTTTACATACAAAGCAATGTCTTCAGAGCAATACACATTTTCCTAATCACTTTACATAATTAAGGATCTAACAACTCCCACAGTTAAAAAGAAGAAACCCAAAAACATAAGAGGAAGTACACACACCTTATGATCAAACTTCAGCATACCATAGTTAGTGTAAATGGCTTAAGGTATGTACAGCTGAAATCATGCCTCTTGAAATGGCCACCACATCAAAAACTGGCCTCTTCTGGAAAGCTGAAACAGAGATCTCCAGGATCTCTCCCTTCCTAAGCCTCCTCCCTTGCATGGATCTATTTTTCCTCTTCACAGCACCATGGTCTATGCTGTTGCACTAGTTAATACATCCTCTAAAGACAATGAGATTTCCCTGGAGATGTTGGCAAGACAAAACCCCAAAGAGAGGAAAAACTCTTCTTTCCTAGTATAAGAACTGATGCATATCTAATGGAAATGCATCAACTAACTGGAAAGTGAAATGTCATTTGAAAATAACATTCCATTTCCAAAACACAAGCAAAAGTCTGTTTTTCCCTTCACAACAGCTTTGCCACAATTGTCTTAAAATGAAGAAGTCCTTTTTGCCTGAGAGCAGTTTTAAACCATCCCACCTGGAAGCCCCTGATATCACTGTCAGTCCTGTAACTCTGCCACCCTCAGCCAGGCAGATGCCTTTGCACCCCTAAAATACTGATTGCTTTGCTTGTGAATGACTAAGGTATTTGGATGCAACAGCATTTTGTTTTAAATACAAACCAAGAGTCTTGAATTCACTGCAACATCTCCCTGTACCAGCCACTCAAGAAACAGTGGGTCCACAAAGAGAGCAAGGCCATCTTTGACAATTGCTGCAGCAGGAGGGTAATCACTGAGGCATAACTGAATAAGGCTTATTCTGTTTACTCTGTTTTGTTCTGTACAGTAGTTGCTTGGTTTGCTGCTGGTTTGGACACTGACAGCAATATTCCAAGACCTCACACAAGCAACAGCCAAGTGTCTATGTATAACAAATCATCTTCAGCACTTTGACCCTTACAGTGCTAAAAAAATAAAACACACAGTAATTGAAGTAAGTTTTAAAACTAGGAGCCTCAGTTGCACATTAAATCTGTTGTCAGCATGACCCATGGTCTCTGGGTAGAGGAGGCCAGTGAAGGGTTCATAGAGGCAATGGCTGGAGCCAAGACCTTCCCAAATCACAGCTCAATGCTGAGAATTCCCATCTTCTTTACACAAGGAATACAGCAGGCCAGATTCAAATCTGAGCTTGAAATGCACTCAGTGTCCCAATCTCCCCAAGGGTAAGGGCTGAGCACAGATGCAGAGTAGGCAGAATGCTGCAGCCTTTCATACCAAAATACTGTTGCCTCCCCATCACAACAGGCTGGCTCACCATGGGTGGCAGAGGCAAAACTACAAAACAAACCAACCCCAAGTCAGAGCTGGAAACAAAAGATGCCAAAGGGACAGATCTTCTCACTGCTGGAAGAAGGAGCTACAGGACTCTCCAAACTCAGTGGCAATGCTTCACTCACTTCACTTGCAAGTTTCACTCCTTAATGTCCTCACTGAAGCCAGATTTCAGCCTTGTCTATCCACTGCCATCAATGCAGGAAGGAAAACAGAAATTTGCCTCCTTTACTCACAAACATCCCCCAAACAAGCACAAGTGTGTTTTTCCAAGGTAGCAGTTTATAAATCACTTTCAGTTGACATGGGTATGATCAGGAGGCTTACGCTTTCCACCAGCAGTCAAACTGATGAATGGGGCATCAACACCAAGATAAAGCTTGTTATCCTGCATGTGCTTTCCCCTCATCTCTGGAGAGTGACAAGCTCTGGGCTAAGGGTGGTGCAGGCTCACAGAACTCTCTGGAAGAGCAAAAACTTGGGATTTGCTGTTAGGTGGCTGGAGAAGGGCAGTTCTTGACAGCATTTTCCATGTTTTCTTCCCCTCTTCCCACTGCTCCATCTAGAGGCAGTTTTTTTCCCTTTTCACATCTCTTCCAAGAATATGCAAAGTGATTTAGTTTGCAAAAATGCAAATACTGTCATTTTAAAATACAAACAGCTGCAGAAAAGTGTTCAAAGTCAGTTATAAAAATGTAAAAAAAGGAACAGCATATTTAACAATAATTAACTCAAGTAGTTCTTCCTGAATTGTCCTGAGTACTCCTTTTCCTCAAAATTTTTGTACATAGTCACACACAGCCCACTAAATATTTACCCTTACGAGGTATCCTGCTTACATCATACACAGAGAAAGTGCTATACAGGAAATCCACTAGCAAACAGCAAAAACTTTCCACTGCAAGTTTTCAGACTGCTATGTAGGAGCTGGATTCTTCAAGCTCCACTCTAGAGAAAAGTGAAGCACTGCATGCAACAGAGGAGACAGTGAACCAGATCACAGCCATGGTGAAGTGGCCACTACTCTATAGGACTGAAAATTTAGCTCTGGGTTAGGGTCAGAGGATCCCACAAAGCAGCTCAGCACTGGAAGCAGAAGGGACTAGGGTCCTTGGGTCTTTGGCCCCGGCATGGAGAAAGAACCAAAGATATCAATATGTTGGAAATCCCTTGCTTAGCCAAGCCCTGACTGCTAAGTACCAATCACTCCCTAAGCTCCAGGGCTCTGAAACACAACATCTGCTGCCAGTCTTGCAGGGAATAAAAACTGCATCATTTCACGAGATTCAGTGGCCCAGCTCCCCCATATTTTACCAGCTCCAAGATGACTGAATTCACTTGACAGCAGTAGGAGTACAGAGCAGTGTATATGTTGGAAAACACAGGCTCAAAAAAACAGATTCTAACCTCACTTAGGATTTCAACTAGTGCAATTAACCTAATGAAGCAGATAAGAATTTACCTTGTGAGATTAAATCCAGTCCTTTGTTTCCCTATCATAGAACTTCCTCCCTTATAGATAATGCTCATCCTTTTGTCTTCTCTTGTCACATTTGCATGGTCTTTCATGAAACCAACAAATCAAAAGAGGATGGAGTAAATTCTTAGGTATTCATATGGTGCCTATCATCTAGGCATTCAAGCACTGAGTAGAGCAAGAAAACTAATGTAAAGAGGTAAGCATTAATACAGGAAAAGATGCTTACTATCACAAACATTTCCCTTTAAATCATTGTACAAAATACAAAAGTTCACATTGTACACTGGAGTTTTGTTTGAAAGGTACTCAATCTATTGGAGGTAGAAAGTGGTGTGTTGCGATTCTGTCTCGCAAGTAGGCTAGATTTCTATCCTAAGTATTTCACAATGTGTCCTTTTAAAAACACAAAAGTATTATTAAACTTGTCACAGGGATATTTTTCATAAATATTTCTAAAATGTCATACTTATAAATATGTATGCTGAATAAAACCAGATGGAGGAACAGTTCAACAGTCCTAGCCTCGTATTGCTTTCTCTCTATTAGAAACAAACCAAAAGAGTTCTCAAATGGATGCGGGGCAAATTCATTTTTAACTTCTAAAAACAAAAAATGAAGGTCTTTTTGCCCTGTATCTTGTACTCTGATGATAAAAAAGGGACTCTGTACAACATGCTGTATTTATACACCATTCCTATGGAAGTCTGTATTCCTTAAGTGCTGCTTGTCAGTGAGCAACTTCACCTTTCTTCTCCGAGATCCTCTTGTTCCTTGACTCAGGAGCTTCAAGCAAACATGAATATTTACACTATTTACAAATGGAGTGTCCAAGCTCTGTGACAGTGTCCTGTAAGAATTGCATAGGCTGCGCTGACCCAAGTTCAGAACCTGAACAAGTTGATAAACTCTTGTGGTGACAGAGAGGTGGAGCAAGTCTCTGGGTTGTTGGCTGTGCAGGGGTGATCAGTACCCTGGGAAAGAGAAAACAAATCTATTTAGAGAGGCTGCAGAAAGGCTGCCAAAGCATCAGCCAACTTAGCACTGCCCCTCTGCCAGACATCCCGTGTGCAAATAGGTAGAACAGAGCCCAGAATAGCAGACAGCTCAGAACTAGAATTAATATCTTAGGGGCAAGTCATCAAAAAAAGCAGCAAGGATCCAATTAATTCTGCTCCCCCCCTTCTGAGGGAAGAGAGTCTAGAGCCTACCATCAGCTACTGGAGTTTAACTCCAGAGACATGCCTTGCATATCACCACAGTGGTCAGCAGATTTTTGTCCTGAGCTGTTTTGCAGCCATCAGCTTTCATTCCAGCTAACCCTGTTGCCAAGACCTCCATTTGCATATAATGGGTAGAGGAAGCTGCTGGCAGTGCTAAAATGATTTCTTGCAGGCAGCCCTAAAACATGCCCCCCATTTTCCAACCCTCTGGCCCCAATGGACACTACTCATGTTCAAGATAAAGCTGGGATCTCTGAAGCACAGAGAAGAAAGGGTCTTAATGGCTGAGGGAGAATTAAGATGTAGGGATTCGATAGGCTATGCAGGCAAATGAACTGCCACAGCCTAAGCCAGCTGCACTCAGAGGAAGCACTGGATGCCCCACAGCTCCTGCCCCAGTCAAGTCTGTCCCACCAGCACCTCATACCTTCCAGGAAAGGATGTGGCAGTGCCTGCACAGCTGCAGTGTGTCACCATACTGCTCCTTCCGTGGGTAACACCTTATGAGCTTGAAGTACATCTTCTTCCAATCCAGCTGTCCTTTGTCAGATAAGATCAGACGTTTGCGAATCTTAAAGAAAAGATGCACACAATTATAGCAGTCGAAAACTGATTTGGTCTGTTCAGCTCATGGTGTTCCCTCCCTCACATGTCAACCCTGCCAGTGCCATAACAGTTCCCTTGCAACACTGAGAAAGCTCTTACTTTGAAGACTTCTCAGCTTCTTACTTTCTACTTATAGCTGAAAAAGCTATAAGCATTTTCCTGATAGGAACAACCTCACTCAATACCATCATGAAGGTCTGTTCTGCCTTCATCAACCTCACTATAGGAAGCCTGAAACCCTGGGAGCTCTCTCATACTGCTCTGACCACTGTTTCTGGCAGGCAGCACAGCAAGTAGAGTAATTTAGAGTAATTTAATAGCAGTAAAAGTTGAGGTATTTTTCTGTAAGAGAATGATTTACCATATTAGTTTGGGAGACACCCAAACTAATATGGTAAATTAGTTTTTAGGGTTCATTAGTTTCAGAGACTGGATTTGAATCTACTTAATAAAAGAAATAACTCCTCCAGAGTCACTTCTAAAGTCAGATTCAGAGTGAGTAAATAAAGCCAGGTCAGCAGAGAAATCTGGCACATGGTTTCTGAAGTGCAGAGGTCTAGCATAAACACCCCAGACATTCACCCATAAACAGAGAGTGATTTTTGTTTGTTTGCTTTTAAGTTTAGATGATCCCAGATGATTCCCAGCCTCCCAGAGATGTTTACACAGGTACAAAGTGGGCAGCAGCAGGGCTGTTTTCCACATATCATCCCATCACTCACAGAACAGCTCAGAGGGGATTTCTTGCTCTAAAGGGCAAGGGAGTACAGCTCATGGACACATCCACAAAGACTCTCTGCAAGGGTGTCAGTCCCTGGGACATCAGGGTGATTGCTGGAGCTTGCCTGCACGTTTTCCCTGCACACGTGGGGCAAGGAGCAACTGCAAGTCATGCAGTTGTTCCCACCTGGATTAGGATTGAAATTCAGTGTATGATTAATTCCCCAAGCTCCTATTTCAGGAATCATTGCTGTGGCATGTAAAACCCTCTATATAAATCATCTTCACAGCCATTTCCATGCCAGCTTATATTATCAGCTTGCTGCACAGTCCTCAGATCCAAGAGCCAGCCAAGTAAGAGAACATGCAGGGCAGACACTCTTTCTGGGGAGGGAGAGTACACCAAAAATTGATGGCAGTTTGCACCTCTCCTCATACCTGTCTGTCTGTGAAGTGGTACTGGCACAGCTTCTTCCACAGCAGCCTGTCCTCACTGAGCACCTGGAGGTCAGGAGCCACCTGGCCCAGGCTGACCAGGTCCCTGCCATCGCTCAGTCGCTGCATGATGTTCAGTTGCAAGCACAGGGGCAGGTCCGTGAGCGTGGTGCCTTTAAAGGCAGGCTGCAAGAGACACACAGAGCTGAGCTCCCAGGAAGCTGGAAACATAAGAAATCCTAGCTTGCAGCATAACTGCTGCTTTTTTAAAACTCCTTCACACAGAGAACAAAGCAGCAGTTCCCTCTTCTAAATAAAGGAGACATTTAACATGGAAATATTGGATATTCTGCCCCATAACTGTTTGAGATAACCTCAAGGAAGAGGACATTTATCTGTAGTACAATAATTAGGAGAGTTGCAGTCCAAGCCTCCTTCACTCCCTTTTGCCCACCCTTACATCCATACTTGTGAGACTGCTCCCTGAAGTATCACCATCAGCTTTCACTACAGCAGGACATGGGCTGTATTGTGGTATCAGCTACTGTCCATCCAGGCCTCTCCACCTCCAGGCAGATGGGCACTGCTTCTCAAGTTCAGCTCTGGTTACACAGCTGGGAATCCCATGCTCTTCTGACATGGGTTTTAGCTTATATCATCACAGGGTCTTGCTGCAACCACAGCAGTGGCTGGTGAGCACTCACAGCATGGGTTCCCAGGTCACTGCTGGCAGGGTTAGCTTTTCCTCTGGGAACACTTGAAGGACCTGCCCCTTTCCCACAGCCCTGGTTTTCCAGGCTGTTCAGCCACACAAAAGCAGATCCTAGCCTAAAGAGACAAAAGGCAGCCCCATCCACCTCTGCTTAGCCTCCACAGGGTCCAGGATTATTTTGCAAGTCCACCTGGGGTACAGCTCCAGGGCAAACTGACCACAGGAGATCTGCATGTCCTGCACTCAGGGCAAATCCAAGCTATACACAGGAGCAAGGCGTCAGCAAGGACCACAACCTGGGCACCAGCTGCAGCTTGAAAACCAGCCCCAGCCTTATTAAGGCAAACAGCAGCTTCTAGGATTGGGCTCCAACAAAGAAACAATGTTAGACAGATGTGCCAAGTTCATCCTTTACCCTGCACAGAGAGGCTGCTATTTTAAGTTGCAGAGTCACAGCACCCGCCTCATCTCTGGCAGAGCTATTAACTGTTTCAAACAAGCAGCACACAGCCCACCAGCAGCAGGGACACACTGCATGAGGCTGCTTTTAATCATGTGGTCCCATCCCCAGCCCTCCCACGGCATGGGAGACTCCAAGGAACAATAAGTATGTCAGCACAGCAGCAGCTCCTGCCTTCCCTGAGTGCTGGCCTGCCCCGAGCAGCGACACTGCCGGGACCTGCAAGGACCTGAGCTCCTCGACCAAAACATCCATTTCTGCAGCACCACCTGCCAGGCAGAGCTGACAATCACTCCAGGAGGAGTCAACTGTCCCTGAAGTGTCTGGAGGACATTCCTTTCCATGACAGCCTGGCACATTTTTTGGGGGAGGACGAATGCACTGGATCCCTGGATCATGTCCCACTGCTCTTCCTTGCCAGGCTGTATTTTGCATTCTTCTGAACTATGGCTGCATATAAGCTTTGCTAGGGCACAACAGGCAAGAGTAAGCTCAGAGACTCTTGGGTTAAAAAAAACAAAACCAAAAACCAAAGAAAGCTCACACTTGTATATCTTTTTCTGAAAAAAACCCAAAAGCTTGTGTGACTCAAGCAAATCCTTACAGGTTTTCTGGATCAGGCCAAAAGCTCATCTGCTACTAGTCTTCCCTCAGTACTCTTTTCCAGAACTTTTCAAGCATTACTTATTTTTGCAGAAAGAACATAGATTAGACCAGACCAGATCAGTGAGCTGTCATTTTCTGGGCAGAAGTTTGTCTTTTTTTTTTGAAACAGCCATAGCACATACAACATTTTTCAAGGTTGGTTTTACATTTTCTGGGGTTTTTAAAAAAAGATTTAGGTCTTGGGTGTTGCAAGACATTTTCCCTTTCAGAAACACCACAAGTTCACTGCACCATAAGTAACTGGCTGCACAGAGCTGAGCTTCTTCCTTTCTCTGAATTCATCTGGTTTTGTTCCAGCTTGAACTGAAGTTATCTTCAGTGGTATGAATTTTTTTTGCATGCTCTACATGTATTTTATTTATTTTTTCTAAAGTGTCTGCAAACCTACACAACTATGTATAAAAGGCAGTTCCTTTCACAAGCAATATTTTGATCATTTTTGCCTGAATAGGCAGAGTTCTTCAAGACTACAAGGAGAACATCAACAGATGTCAGCATGGGGGGAAAGCTTTAGCATTTCAGTGGAGTAAAGAATGTACATATAGTCCTGGGCAACTTATTGTTGTATCCCTGCTTGAGCAGAGGGGTTTGACCAGATGACCTCCAGAGGTCTAGTCCAACATCAAACCTGCTGTGATTGTGTTACATGAAACCAGTTCAGATTTGATTTCCATGTAAAGCCAGTCTAGAAATTTATCATCTAAAACATCCTTCCCATCCCCACAGATGCTGTTGAAAAAACAGATGTTGTAAAAGCAGGACTCATCCAGCTGGAACAGGTAACTCCAGACTACTGGAAGAATCATTGGTATTTTCAGCCAGGAAGTATGAAGTTATGCAGCTATTTGAAAATTTGCATTTAATTTACAGATTAAACAAATCTAAAAACCTTGGCTGTCTGGTAAGCAAGTTTTGAAGGCAATTGCTCCATTTGAGAAAGCCTGAGTTGACTTTTCACACTGAGGCCTGGCCTCTGAGGACTGAAGAGGGGAAGATGGTTTTTTGTCCAGCTCTGTTCACACAGTACTTCAAAGCCAGTATGGACTCAAGCCAGTCTGTGACCAGTAACCTCAAGCACGATCCTGGGTTATGTACATTGAGTTTGAATTAAGGGAGTCAAGTAATGCTAGGAAAGCATCCAGTTATTTTGGCAACTCCAGGGCCTTCCAAGTCTGTGCTTTCACTGAGAGTAGAGTGGGAAGCAGTCACCCAAACGAGAGCCATTGACAAAAAAAAAAAAAAGTTTCATGATGGAGAAAATATTTTTAGCTTTCAGGATTTGTGCTTACCCTGGTGATCTGAATGTTGTTCAGTTGCTGCTGCCAGTGAAGAATGCTCTCCATCCTGTGCACCCACATGTTGATGTTTCCCACCAGGACAGACTTGCCAACGCGTTGAACCAACGTGCAGAGGGATGTGTAGAGGGTCTGCAGCAATTCCCTTATTAGCCTGATGTTCTGCTGATCTTCAAGGACTTTGGAAGAACAGGAAATGTTAAAAATAAGAATTGTCAAAATCCTTCTCTGAATCTACATGTTTCTCAGGCAAGTTATTTGCTGTAATTTCACAGGCCAAGAGAGCCAGCCTGTGCTTTTCTTTTCAGAGGAAAACACTTAAACCTTAGCCAGGCAGAGCAGGTTAGACAGCAGATGGAAAGGGAGCTTCCCAGGATAAGCAGATGAGATCTGCTGCACTTCCCATTTCCAGCCTCTGGCAACCAGCCAGTTTTCCCCTCTGATACTGTGTAAGGAGTTATCTATGTGCACCTCTTCCCCATCTAATGCACATTTCTCATTATGTATAACAACAGGCTGCTGTCAATGCCCAGGCTTTAGGGACAGCTAAACATCCACGAGGGAAGTGCCACATCTCAAGCACAATTCATTCCCCTGAACAGGTGAAGACCCCTCCAGAGCAGTGGGAGCAGCAGGTACAGCACAATGCCAGCAAGGCAGCAGCAGGGACTGCAGATATGCCTGGCCAAGGGCATGAGCAGCCAGAAATAGGACTCAGTAGGATGCAGAAGGGGTGGCAGTGAGCAAAGCTGGGAAAGGAGAAGTCACCTCTCAGACACCTACCAGACTACAGAAATTCCTTCCCCTCCCACCAAGCCCTTCACTGAGGAAAAGAAAGCAGAAGTGCACTATAGAAATAAACAGTGGAGCCCCTCTTCACCCATTTTGCATTGCCTGACTATTGTTAAGGATGTGGTTCACCAAAGTACACCAGATTAAATCAGACTCCTCCTCACCATTTCCGTTTCTTACCTTTCTGAACCACTTTTTCCAAAATGTTCATGTAGTTTTTCTGGGCAATGCCACTCAGTGACGTCAGCTGAGACTTTGCTATCAGCTCCAACAGCTGTGGATAAAAATAGAAGTTGCAAGCCTTAGAGCACAGAGATACCTTTCTAATCTTGACTCCTAGTCACATGACACAGCAAAACAGTCCAGAGACTTGTTTGCTGCTTGAAAATAAAAATGAGACAGAACAACAGAGCAAAGTAATGCAAAAAGGCAAGGAGAGCAGAGGTCAAATAATTAAACTCACATCAAAAGAGGTAGGGGGAAAAAGGCATTTTAATTATCTTCACTATGGGGGGAGAGGGAACTTGATTTCATGGCTCAGAGATGCAGAGAAACCACAGTGGTGCTTGGACTGGCAGCCACTATTGACACCAAGGGAACAGCCTCAGCCAGCGTCACCGTCCCGCACCGGGGCACAAACAAGCAGTGTCATAAGGGAGCACGAGCAAATGCCTGTGTGCATGGGCACATTATTGACAGACCATTAATGAGAATCAGACTCCACAATTTACGTCACCTCCTGGTTGCATGGGCTTTGTCAGGGCGCTGTCGCCACGACAGAAAGGTTCAGTACTGTAGGAAGAACAAAAATCCTCCCCACAACAAACCCCTTCCCTCCCAAAGTCTCCTTCCCTGTTTAGCTCTAACAACCACAGTAACAAACCACCTTTCCCTGTCTGCCCTGTTTACTGGTTAACCTCCCTAATGGAAATCTTGCTTTTACTTTCAATTAGAATTTACTTCCCATCATTGACCTCCTGACTCTTGGGCAAGCTGAGCAGTGAATTTGGGCTGCAGTTGTTAACAGAAGGATACTCTCTCTTCCCCATCTCTGCCACAAGACAGCTGGGGAAATTTCCTATGGAACATGCTCTGCAGAACACGTGGCCTGTGATCTTACAAGCCTTTCTCCCTTCCCCCAACATTATATAAATGCACAGCCTGCCCATGTGTCAGTCCATTTGTTTTGGATGTACATAGACTTCTGTTTTAATTTAGAAAGGAAAAACCTTTTATGCTACAAATCAATCAACACATTGCCACATGACCAGCTTATTAATCCTTTATCATCTGCAGCTCCAGTCTCCCATTGCTGGCACCACAGAGTCCAGAGAAGGTGCAACTACTTGTGTCAAGTAACTAAGATGGCTTTTGACTAGACTTGATAAGTCATGAGCTGAACTGTTTGCCCTGCTGTAAGAATGACAGGAATGCATCCAAAAAGTCACCGGCAGCTTGCCATGAAGTGGGAGCTGAGGGAGAGGTATTACTGCAGCCTGCCCTGCTCATCTGGGGCACTGGCATGTGACTGCCACTTAGGAGCAGTGAAGTCGCCTCAGTGACCAATCTCTTCTTCTGTTTAATATCCAGGCCAACACCACCATCAGATGGCTTTGAGTTTACATTCTATTAATATCTTGCACCTCACATGACCAAAAAAACCTCCAAGATGAAAAGAGACCTGCACTAAGTCCTGTCAAGGACAGGCTGCTTGTTTTCTTGGCTTGTTTGGAGGAAATGGGAGATGCAGAAGAGTTGGGGAATATTTGGTGCACAAGCATCAGTGGATTTTCTGGCTGTATCAGCTAAATGAGACCACAATAACTAAATACAAGGCAGCTTGCATGATGTTTGAAAAGTTTATAAAAGGTCTTTGTTTTTTTAAATACTGGGTGAATAAGTAGGAAAAAACTCAACCAATGTCCCACAGTAGTCTGTAGTACTCTGTTACCCTAAACTGTTTCGCCTTCAGACCTTTGATTATAGTGATCAATTTGCCAGACTCCATCTGTACACTGGCCACACATGCACCCAGATCAGCTTGTCTGTGCACAAACAACTGCTGTCTCCAGATTGCACTGTTCTGGAGCTGGCACAGAGACAGTTTCCTCCAGGCTGGGTGTTAGCAACATTGTGCCCCTTACTAAAAACACCAAAATGCACACAGCGATAAGCATCATGTAATGTAATAGCAGAGGAGCTGGACACCAGGGCTGTTCTTTTAGAACAATGAGGATAAAAATCTCAGTTCCTTGAGGAACACTAAATTGGTACAAAATTAATTTAGCCAAAGGAACAGATTCAAATTTGCCCTGTCTGTGTTTACCAAGGTTCAATTTATGTTCAGTGAACCAGCTCAGATATCATGTGTCACCTCCCTTCTCCTACAGCAATAAACACAGGATGAAATTCCATATGAAAACTATGTTGTGAATACTTCTAGGGCTACTCCACTCCCCAGGGACCACTGACTGAAGCAACTAGCTAGTCCTCCAAATCAAAAGATATTTTATTCTTCTGTGCTCATATAATACACAAAAACCAGGTAAGCAGTACAGTTCATCTGTGCCCCAAATGCTCCGGTGCATTGGGGGGGTCTTTTAGTGTTGGCACAGTCCCCAATTATGATCTCAGTTAATGGATTGCCAAATTGGGGTCTACAGCAGTATAAAAAAAAAAAATAAATTAATGTTGCCACTTGCATAATACAGACTAAAGCAGACAGATGAATTCAGATTAATGCTGAGTAGGGTAAAAAGACCAGAGAGCTGCAAGCCTGTGTTATGATGTGGCTGCATTAAGTCCAGCCCACGCTCAGCTGAGAGGGACAGATGGTTAGGAGAGAGTGCACAGGGAAAGGTTAAGAGCAATTTTAAAAGGTCTGCTTTTCAAATACACTAAGTAATTGCATTCCAGACAGTTTTAACTGGAGCTGGGAAGTCTGCAACACCTTTGGAAAAGAGGGCATTAGATCCAAATTCACTCTTCCAGCTCCTCAGAATTTGAGAAAGCTGACCTGGTAGCTCCACAAAAAAAATCCTTCCCTATTTTATTTGCTATTAGAGGTTTGCCAGAACTATAGAGAAAAAGCAAGAGATACAGTAGGTATCCCAGAGGGTACCCAGCATGGCAGTAACCTGCTCACTTCCCCTGAGTGCAGTGGAGCTCCTGCTCAAACCCACCAGCCATCCATCTGGAGTAGCAGCATAACAAAGTCTCTCAGCTTCAGCAGCAGAGCAGATCCTTCTCCTCCCATAAGCACAAGATAGAAAAAAGCAAACAGAACAGTGCCATGTGGCAGGGAACTAGGGCTCCTGCTTCAGGGCCATGAAAACACTGCTGTGCACCCATGGCTACTGTGTGCAGCATTGCTCAGACCTGCTACAGCCAGATGGCACTTTGGCCACAGTCTTGGTTCAACCCAGGGGTGTGCAGGCAATCCACACCCCAAATAACCACTGCTGGGGTTTACAGCACAAAGAGCCAAAAAATCCTGCTGTGCTGAGCAGGAGGGTACAACCTTGACTGAAAAAGGGAAAGGCTCTGCAGTGATTAAAATCACAAGTCTCAAACTACTGAAGGGTAAATTCCCCACTGAATACCTCAAGCCAGCTATATGAAAGCTGGACTGCACCTCATGGGGATCCATAAGTTCCTGATGGTTGGGGATTTGACTCCTCACATCTGGACTGCTCAGAAAAAATGAAAAATTCCTCCTCTAGCCCCACCTTGCTCTCACAGTCCTTCACTTTTGGTGGCTGCAATGTCACATTGGCTGTCAGCTGACAGGTGGAGCCAGGGCAAGGCGAGTTATAATGATTTACAGTGCAGGTGCTGACAGATCTCCATGAGACAGCATCCAGCTGATATTCCTTCAGGACAGCATAAATCCAGGACTCCTGCAGCTAACCTCTATTAAAACTTAAGAAACAAATTTAAGAGACTACTTTAGAAGGCTGCACACAACCTAGATCATGTTATTTTACAAGACTTGTGCCCAGGCTGCTTAACATGACCTAAGCTTTTATGACCAGAAACAGCACGTTCCCTTGGGACTACACAATCATCATATGAGAAATCCCTTTCTGAAGAAGCAGGCTGCCAAACCTGTCTTTGAACACAGTGTTCCTGAAGGAAAACCAACTTCTGGGCTGCAGGCACCTTTGTCTCTGCTCCCATTAATTATGCCTACAGAATGCTTCCAGTCTTTTCATTAAACCTCTAAGACTGGGGCTTAGAGAAACGAGGGCTACTTCAGACCAAAAACAGTTTGGGTCCTCTGGGTCAATCTCACACTTCCTTATTAGCCCTGAAAAGGGAACACTGACTGTTCTATAACATGGAAGCAGATGCACTCATTTGAAGGATCAGCAAGGACCAAGTCATGACACCAATACCTGTAACTTGGCACTTCCAGAGCTGTACCAGCAGACCATCAAGATAAGACTGAGTTAGAAGAAAATTTCTTCTGCTTCACTTACATGGAGTTACTGGCTCCAGCTGATGGTATTTGCCCATCAAAAATACCTGCCAAGTGTCTTGCAGCTCATACCTCCACCCCACTTGAAGGAGGCGCCCATTTCATCTGGGCACCATTAGAAACTCCAAGAACTTAGTTTGGGTGTATCTAAAGCAGAAACTTCTGTGACAAGGAAGCAAACACTGAAGAGACTTAAGGACCGTTCACTTAAGTTTGGAGAAGCTCAGAAAGGTGAGCTCATGTTAAGCCTGAGAGCCCATTTTGCTACCAGCAAGTGATGCAGCTTATGTCTCTATAGGGCAAGCTTGGGTGTAGCCAGCAGATCTCAAACCTGCATCTGTTTCTCTCCTTTCTTGCCCTACAGACATTGTCATATTCTTTCCCAGCCTCCAATTCCAAAACCAAACTCCCCTCTTTGAAAAGCATTTGCTTGATGAATTAAGTAGCATGACATTAGGATCAGGTACCCTGAGCAAGGAGTGGAACTAGAGAGAGCAAGGAGAGGGAAGGAAGGGAAAATTGTTTTGCCTGCCAATATTCAAGGCATTTTCCATGTGACAGATTGCCCATCCATGTGCTTTAGGAGGCCTGTGACTTGCAAAGGACCATAAACATGATCCACATCTAGGCAGAGCTTTTCATGAGTAAATCTGACATAAAAGGCATTTTATGAGCTACTATCCACTGGAGACTTGGCTGATACAAGCCTTTCATTTTAAGAAGTCAATTTTACAGTTTGATCCATGGTACCAGGTTTAATATCTTCTTTAAACTGCCAAACCACAAGTCAATCTCAACTAGAAACCTTCATACTTCTCAGTAGTACTATATCTGCAAAACTGCTGGGGGAAAGCTACTCTTAAAAGCTCAGAAGAGAGGTAATTTGTAGAAACAAGGACACATGTCAGCTTCCATAGCTTTCAAAACTGTTGTTTTTATACAAGCATCCCAAATGTGCTGTGTATGGAATCCTCAAGAGAAAAAGAGAAGAAGGTCAGCCTGAGCTCCCCCACCAGACCCCACTGACTTAAGTGAAATTTAAATTTGCTCTTCAAAAAATTTAGTGGGACTTCTGCTCCACCTTTGCAGTCCCATATGAGACATCTATCACATTGGGCCAAGCAGCAGAAGCCTATCATGTGGCACAGCATGACCCGAGGCCATGCTCAGCAGAGGTCTTTGGAGTTCTTCACTGTCATAAGAAAGTCTGCCAAAGGGATATCTGCAGCACTAAACAAGTTTTATTTTACATTCCCTCTTTATATTTGACTAAAGGGTTATGGCCTTGGCATGAATTGTTCCTTCTCCAGTAATCCCCTTGAAGATGACACGGCTGTGTGTGTATATATATCTCTCCAAGATCAGGAAACTCCACTACCTCAGCACTGGTGAGCACTTCTGCACAGGCAGGAAAACAAGTTGTCCCAAAATGAGCAGAGTTAGGAGAGCCCGAGTTTACATGACTTGGATCCTGCTTACATGACTCTGGATCCCCCAGAGTCCCCATTCCTTGCTACCTCTCCTGTCGTGGGACATCCAAGTGACTGCCCTTCCTACACAGCCAGTGGGTCATCACCCCAATGCCTGCACCCTTCCCAGGGTGACAGAATTTTCCACAGGTGACTTGTCACTTGGACAACCTAGGTGAACAAATCAAGGGGAGCCTCCTCAGATAATTTCTTCCTTAGACACTTTTCATGACACTGGACTCAAAGGGAAAGCAATACCACTGCTGCTTGCTCCAGAACCTAACACCTGAGCAGCTGTTGCCTCACCAGTGATCAGCTGCTAACAAGCCATGAAAAGGAGCTGTTCATAAACAGCCTCAAGTTAACAACTTTTTAAAACCTTATTGAATTCCAAATCTTGCTAAGCATTCTGAAATTCAAGATCAATTTGCAGATCACATGCAGATAAACATACAAGTATGCACAGCTCTCAGGACAGTAGGTCCCTCAATCACTACCACCTCCTTGGCCACCCCAAGCCCTGACCTATTCTGCAAAGTCAGAGCATGGGAAACTTGAAGCTGATGACTCCTTTATTAGCTAATGTTGTCAGGACTAAACAAATGTTTCACCCACTGAAACCACTGCCAGTCACAAAGGACTAAGAGCAGCTGTGATCCTTAGCAGGGAAGTTAAGATCAGTGCCACCAAGAGGATCAGCCCATCCCCTCATTCCAAAAATGCTCAGCTCTCCTGAGTGTCTCCTGTATCACATCAATGGAGACAAGGCTCCACACACCTCAGACTGGAGCTTCTGGAGCAAAGAGGTCTCCAGTGCCCTGTGGCATCTGCAGACAGCCCATGTTCTTTTCCAGAAACTGAAAACTCAGGAATTAAAAGCCAAGCTTTTTGGGTTTCAAAAGTGAATGAAACAACTGAAAAGTAGTAGGAATTCTAGGGTAAGGACAGGTCATCTTCCACATTATCACCAGTTTCCTTCCATTTTAATAAACTAAAGACAAGATTTGTGCATCTATCCACACACAAAACTTCCATGAATTACTTCATGCAGAAAAGCCTAACACACCCATGCATGCTCAGACATCTCTTCTTTGCCAGTGCTTCCCATTACCCAACTGGTGCTCAGCCCAGAGCCTCCATCACATCACAACAACCCCTGGCCTTGGACTCACCCTGACGACGTAGTTGAATCTCCTGGAGTCCAGGATGGCACTGGAGAAGTCAAGGCGGTTGAAGGCTTCTCCCAGGGTGCAGTAACCATGGCGCTGAGAAGAAGAAACACTCTGGGTCATGTTTTGGCACACTTGAGTCCAGCCAGCACCAAGCAGACCTGACCCAAAGCCACTCATTTTAGCAAGCTGATGGGTACAAACCACGGGAGGGAGCAGCTCACAGCCAGAGGAGGCAGGCCCGGCTCCTGCTGAGCTGCACTTACTGACATCAACAGTGGGCATGGCCCAGTATAGACTATGGCAGTTTCCCAAGAGAGACCCATGCTCTGCTCATGACCCAGGAATTTACGTGTGAGAATGAGCCACACATTCCTGGGGTTCAATACACAGTCTGAGTTCAGAGCAGTCTCCTACAGCAGCTTCTCTCCATGAGTGCAAGCGAGCCCTTGTGATAAATTCCAATGATTTTCCATGTTAGGACTGTACTGGGTGAAAGCCAAGAACAGTATTATGGCTTGGCCTGCAAATGGCTGGTTTTTTTTAAATGAGGGAAGCAAACAAGTCATATTTTAAACACATGTACAAAGCCTTGTACATCAAGCCCCAGATCCCTGATAGGGGCTTAAAATCATTACTGAAATTCCAGCCACAAGCCAGATCTTCCACTTATCTCTTAAGAGCTTCTGCTGATTTACATCAGCACAGGATCTTCCACTGCTTGTAAAAATCAGTAGAAAAGAGAACAAAGAACCTGTAGAGGCACTCACCTCTTTTGTGCTTCCCTTGTGAACATAGATCCACTTCTCCTGGTGAAAATCTGTTTGGACAAAGACATTTCACTCAGTTAATCTTCCACCTCAGAGAGCTGTATCCCTGTTCTGCTTATAACACCCACTGTCTTTTACTATAAATTAAATTATTTTGTTTACACCACCACACTTGAAACCAAATCTAGCAACTTGCTGAGCTGCTTTGTTTCTGTACAGCTTCATTTGAGACTGTAGCCCTAAGCCTCAGAAAAGGCTTCTGTTTCATTGACACAGCTCAAGACTGTAAATGTTTAATCTCCCAGCCACAGATATACCATAGCACCTCCTCTTTGGTCCCAGACAGTAAGTGTGGCTGACAGCCAGGTTTTGTTGTTATTGATTTTATTAACTATTTATTACCTTGGTTACAGGCTTGGGATTGTATGTCAAATTTGAAGTTGAGCAAAAATGTCATGAGACACCAGGCATGTAAGAGAGAGCTTTCAGCAGTGAGGTCAGGCTCAGAGGAGCATGCTTATGCTTGCAGCTAACTTGCTAAAAAAGAAAAAACTATGTGGGACCAAAATTTTCCTATTTCTAATTGCCCTTCCCTTCCCTGAGAATGGGAGTTGTCCCATCCATTCCTCAAAATAATTTCCCAATACCCAGCACACACTGCTAACTCTGTTTGCAGAAGAGCCTGTACTATAAGCAGTTATGCTGCTCAGCCCCTCTCCCACTCCATTTTCACATGGGCTTTTGACCCTACTTCCAACACACACTGGCAATTTAACTGCTAGTATAAAAAAAATTCTCCTCCCCACCCTGCTGGAGTCCTTTCCATAAAGAAAATAATTGAGCTCCTAAAGCAACCTGTAAATTAATGAACTGGAGCTATGGAATGTACTCCTGCCTGGTACTGTAAGTCCAAGGACAGACTCAGTCTCAGTTACAGGCATGCTGACCCTGCACCAAGCCCTTTTCAATGGTAGGTCACAGCCGAATCCAGCCAAAAACTGTCATGGTAACATTTGTTTGTTCTGAGAACTGAATACACTGAGGGGCCAACTTTTGGCAACAGTTTCCAAAATCCTGGGATATGCACAATGAGTTAATAGCAGTGTGGGAATTGTAACTCATGTCCTCTGGCTATGTTTACATTTGTAGCCTTCACATGTAACTGCAGTACCTATCTTGCAGTCAGCCCAACTCAGGCCGTGCTGTCCCTGCAGGCTCCCCCGGGTGCTGCCCCAGCTGAGACCCCGGCTGCTCGCTGTGCACACAGAAAGATTTCAGCCTTCTATTGTTTTGAGTGAGCTGAAATCTTATTTCATTTTTCATGCACTCCGCACACAGAGATAGGATCAAAGCTTACATTCAGGCTTGTAGCCTCCAGTAATGTAGATTAGTGCTCAACATGCATATGGAAGGAAGAATAAATTTAGCCTGTTGTGCACAAGGAAGTCTACAGGGGGAAAATACTGGAACTGGTTCATTTGAATGTACCATAGGAAAAAATTACCCTCCTGACAAACAAATGACAAAAATCTGAACACAACAAGCACAACTCCTCAGAACAGGGATTACTAACGGGGGCATAAATCTTCATGTTAAACTGAATCCAAGTTCTCTACTTAGGTCAAACATGGGCTCAAAGCCCTTCAAGGCTCTAGGAGGCTCTTCGTGCACTGTGCAAAAAACATAGATATGGAGCATTTTCCATTCTTCTGCAGCAACTTTTGTTTAAAAAGAAGTCCAAAAAGATGTCTTACATTGAGTCTTGGCTTTGTTATTCAGCAGATCTTTTTTTCTCTTCTTGGCAGCAACATCATAGTTTATGCTGTTGAAGAGATTCTCTTTGTTGTGATCATCTTTTTTACAAAAGCTGTGAATGACACAAAGCAAGGATTCTGTTTAGTTCTGCATTCTGTTGAACACTATGTTTCCTGCATGGAGAGAAAAAAACCAGGTAGGTTTTTATTGTGGCCTCCAAAGCTGCCTTCTTGCAGGCTGCCCCTGAGAAGCAGTCTGCACACAGTTTTAGCATCCAGTATTGGTATTTTTAAAGGAACCTCTGGTGCCTCAATTCTGGGCTAGCCAAGATACCCATGACAGGAGCAGGTAACAGAGATTACACAGTTCATGCTGGGACACTGCTGAGCAATGTTCTTTTTCACTCTTTAACCTATTTCTATCCTTAAGTAACACCATATCCTCCCAGTGTAGGTAGCAGATTGCTCTGAGCCAGTCAGTCTGCTACAGAAGGACATATTTAGACATCCCTGAAGACATATATATGTACTCAAAATATTTATTAACAAAAGAGTTCCCACAAAATACTATTTCAAGCTTACAGGAAAATCTTAGCTGAGGTTCAGACTTTCCTGATGGTTTTCCAGACCCCACATAGTAGTGACTACACAAGTTAACAGCTAGGATCTCTTGGCCAAGACTGCCCATTGCCTGCTTCTGCTGTAGCTGTATTATTAGGGAAGGGAGCTATAACCCCTTATTTCCTTCAAGGGCAATGAAAGGCTAGCTATAAAGAGGCTGTGCATCAACATCCCCACATACTGCAGACCTGCAAAT